>NC_035449.2:57467335-58200517 GCF_002127325.2 Helianthus annuus | reverse complement strand
TATCTATCATTAACCTTGCAAGCCTCCCTTAGCATATATAGCGCTATAGGATTAGTACACCGCCCCGTTTTGTGGGTCATTGTTAAGTTATTATTTACGGCCTTATTTGCTTTGGTGATAAGGTTATGTTAGTGCCAAACTTTGGATTGATTTTAGCTATTGCATGCTAGTATGATACATGATTTAGTATGATATAAACATGTGGATTTTAGACTAATTCTTACTTATGCTTTGTAGACAAACTAGTATGTTCACTGACATACTTTTGCGTTGACAAATATTTTAGGAAAATTGGATTTAAATAATCCCAACTTTCTCAATTTGGCCGATAATCGTCCCAACTCAGTTATTTGCCGATAATAATCCGAACTGTCCACTTTTTGCTGATAATAGTCTGCGTTAAAAATAGCTTAACGGAGTTAATTTTTTCCCGAATTACAAACCAATGTTGTAGGGTTTTTGATTAGAACGAGGATACGAGTTGATTAATGTAAAATTTACCTCGAAATACTGCCCTGAACGACGAAAACGGTGCTTTAATTCGGGTGTTTAAACTTCCAATTAACAAAAATCAAGCCATTTGGAGTACCGTTTCGAGGTAAGTTTTACATAAATCGACTTGTATCCTGGTTCTGATCAAAATCCCTAAAACATCGGTTTGTGGTTTGTAATTCGGAAAAAAAAAAATTTAACTCCGTTAAGCTATTTTTAACGGCGGACTATTATCGGCCAAAAGTGGACCAATTCAGATTATTATCGGCAAATAACCGAGTTGAGATTATTATCGGCCAAATTGAGAAAATTGGGATTATTTAAATCCAATTTGCCAATATTTTATACATGTTGCAGGAAAAGTTCGAGATGCTATTGCAAGAAACTACTTAGGGTGGATTTAGATATTCAGCTAATTTATTTATGCATTATGATTATTTTAGTAATGAAATTTAATTTCCAATTGTTGTGTTTCCTTTTTGAACAATGTAATGTTTGATTCGAATATATGAAAATGAAATTTTGAATCTTAATACATTATTGTCAAATTTAGTACTATGATGGCTTTGAACAATCTTTTATGTCTCGTCTCGATGTTTCTGTCATCGGTTATGGTGTGACATTCTCTCCCCCCTCTCTCTCTTTCTCTTTCTCTCACTTTGTTTTTCACCATTACTCCCCATTGTTTCCCCTTCTTTCCTCTTAAAAGTTTAAAACGATATATAAGATTAGGGTAAAAATAAGATGTAAGGTAAGTTTGTGAGGATTTTAAGTTAGAAATCATATATAGATTCAAATATAGTTATCATTATTACTTGATTATTAATGGTAGTCATTAAGATTTTTTGTCTTTTTTTTGTTATCGTTTCGACTTATTATTTTCTAATGATAATATTTAACGTAACACTCTGCAAACGCGCATGCATAGTTAAACGTTTTAATTTCTACTTTTTTGTTTAGTTTAACGGTCCTGTCGCAACACACATGTCCCAAAAACTTGTTTTTTAAAAGTTGTTTCAAAAAATATAAAGGTTCTTTTTGTCAAACGAAAGCTTGCTTATTGTAAAAAGTAATGGTAATTTTGTCAGTATTGCGAAATGTAAACATTATACTGAATACATAAAGCCATCAAACCGGTAGAAACGGAGCTTGAGTCAACTCACCAAAACATTCTAGTGGATGAGTGGTTCAAGATTCGGATTCTATCTACGAGGTTCACCGATTTCAGGTTAAACGTTAAACTGCCATCCCGAACTGTTCACCGGCCGGACTTGGGTGATTCCTGTCCGAGCAGGAGAAACAAGTAAGGACGAAGGTTCCCTGGTTCAGCTCATTATCAAACTACCTCAATATAACGTCAAATAATCAGAACAGCCAAGTGTTAGACGAACAGGCTGACCAGGTCAGGATGCTGGCCGAACGGTTAGGCTGTTCGAACGAACAGCCCAACCGATCGGACATGCCAGCCGATCGACCAGGCCAGCCGATCGGCTAGCATATGGCCCCACACCTTAACAATTTCATGAAGTATGGTATTGAACGAGGTATTGTTCGATCGAACA
This sequence comes from Helianthus annuus, assembly GCF_002127325.2. Lineage (NCBI taxonomy): Eukaryota > Viridiplantae > Streptophyta > Magnoliopsida > Asterales > Asteraceae > Helianthus > Helianthus annuus. The sequence continues at coordinate 58,198,463 of NC_035449.2, read as the reverse complement.
GCCGTTTGTCAACATTACTCCTCGGATCATGAGATACTATGCTTCAACACTTAGTCGATTTTCAATTCGTTTGACGTATAGGAATGCCACCCGATCGAGCATGCTGTTCGATCGAGTATGCTGTTCGATTGAGTGACATCCTGCCGAGGACTACTACTGAAGTTCCTAACCGATCGGTTAAGCCGGCCAATCAAACAGACCGTTCGATCGATCAACCTGAAAGGTAAGAACACTTCAGTGTTCTCAAATACTACAACGAAAACTTCAAAAGTTCAAACCATCATACACAAACACATCCTACTCAAGGGAAGGAACAACCAACTCGAACAGTCCAGCCGATCAAGCCTACCGGCCGATCGAACAGACTGTCCGAACGAACTGTCAAGCTGAACGAACAACCCGTTCGATTGAACCTACTGTTCGATCGGCCAGGCTGTTCGACCCACTTACACTCATTTCCATTCTACGTGTTACTCATCGTTATACTATCGAACTATTCAGGCTAACCCTACTCTCAAAGCGCTTCCTTCAATCCATCAATCAATTGCTGTGAGTATACTCGATCCCTTTTTGCTTTTAGCACTTTTGGGTGTTACATACGTTACTTATCAAAATCACTATCGATCACACTACTCGAACTATTTGAACGCTAACCAATATGCATGTATTACGTGACTAAATGGATGCTTGTTGATTGTGTTTACACGTGGAATGCTGTCTACCTGCCTTAACGACGTAGTACTATAGTTTGGACTCAGCACCCATTCACACGGGGGTTGTTAAGGACAATTACTTGCATAGATTACGGTGGTAATCATGTATTGCGAACTGTCTCGGACAGTCAACCCGCAGTCATTGGTATCGATAGATCCATGTCGATAATTAACATGCTTCGTTTTCCTCTGTGTACGTGCTGGTTATGCGTAAACTATTCGAACTCTATATGCTATTATCAAACTTGTATGCTCACCTTTACATTATATGTATTGACTTTATTTTAACGTATGTGACAGGTGTTTAAGATGTTTGCTTGCTAGGAATGCGAGGCTAGAATAATGCTTTAGAGACCCCCAACAAATAGTTGTCTGTCAGGAAAAAGCAACTAGAGCATAGTTGTCTGTAGATCTTGTCAGGCTGGGTCTTTAGGAGCATTTGAACAATATTTATTTGTTTTATTTAAATCTGAGTTGTCGGAACAGAATACTTGACTGGTTGATATCTGTAATAATTTGTTTATTATTTGGGACACGGTATGGGACGTGTTATTTAAACTGAATAGTGATAATAATTGTTATGGAAACTTCTGGACAATCTGTTTCCCTCAGTGCCATGCCCTGATGATTCCGCCATCGGTTGGGGTGTGACAGATTGGTATCAGAGCCATAACTATAGGGAATTAGGCTAGACACGACCTAGTCTGGGTCGCTGTCTTAGAGACCTAGACTATAGTTAGGAACCAACAGACCAAGCGTATGTGCTATATCCCGTTACTTATCGCTGCACTCGAATTTTCAAATAGAGTCAAGCGATTTAGTCGAGATTAGGTGTGAAAGCCGCAAACTCTCGACTAAATTGTTTGAACAATGCTGATTTTATCAATTTATCAATGATTTCCTCATTATTTTCGATAACGAACGAGGAGAATTATACCAAATCAGGAGTGAAATCCATATTTTGATGAATAATCTCCTCAAATTTTACTAAAACAAGGAAGAAATTGCTAAGCCAGGGGTGAAACCCAAACCTTGGCAACTTATTCCAACTTTTACTCATCTCACCAAAGCCTCGACGGACTCCAACGACCTGAACTCACGAGTATGACCTAGGGAATACGCGTTGAATGCCCAAGAATCGAGGCAGAAACGCGATCCCGAAAGTCGAAAAGTGACGACAAGTCTATTGTGAATAGTCGAATCGCTTTGGGTAGTCAATGTCTAGTAGCCGCAGACAATCCATTTCCTCGATTTTATGTGTTTCGATTCTGAGCCTGCAACTGCCAACTCTGATGACTCGTTGTTTTGTGTGTTTTAAGTGTACTTGCCTGTTTATGTGTTTAATTTTGATGTTCGCTCGATTTTTGCTATCGCTTTGATCGACACACACGATTCGCATTGCTATTCTATCTCAAGACGCTAACAAGTCGTTACAAATCTAAACAATAACTCGACATGCTATACGATTATACGATACTATTCGATATACTATACACGAGCACTATATACGAACGACATGCGAACTTTGAATGATAGGATCTTGAGGTAGTCAGAATGCTCTATGTGCTTATAGGGAACCACGCACCTAGTGCCTCTGTGATTAAATGCGTATATGCTTCTGTGCTTAGTTGTCTCTGTGCTCTACGTGCCTACGTGCTTATGTGCTTCTGTGATTATGTGAATCTGTGAATTTGTGTTTAAGTAATATTGTGATGCATGTTTCGACATGATTCTAAGCTTTAGTAAGTAGTAGACGTGTGAGGTGAGATTCGATTGTTGTGTCTGAGACCTACGACGATGTCTGTTGCAGACCATGTCGTCATCTGGACACCAAACCCCACTTACTCGCCAAGAGAAGAGAGACAGGCGTCTTGCTACTATCATTGCCAAAAGTGTGGCAAAAGTTGTGAGCGATGTCTTTGAAAACGCCAGCAAGTCGTCTGAGGAGTCGCGAATCGATGCTCCTAAGGATACCAACAAGACTGGTTTCAGCTTTAAACAGTTCAAGGCATGCGGACCAAAGGAATTCACCGGAGAAGATGGCCCAACAGCTATGTTTCAATGGTTCGATTCTATCGAAGTCACTTTGCGCCAAAGCGGCTGTCCAGAAAATCTCCGCACCCTCAATGCTACAGGCGTCTTCCAGTCCCGAGCTCTAGACTGGTGGACGACCGAACGAAACAAACGTGGGAATGATGCAGCTTATGAGCTGACATGGAAGGAGCTGAAAGCCATCATGATGGACGAATTCTGCCCTCCCCATGAACGCCAAAAGCTGGAGGACGAGTTTTGGAACATTAAGCAGAAGGATGGAGATAACGCTGCCTTGACTGCACGCTTTAAACAGCTCAGCATCATTTGTCCCGATCAAGTCAAGACACCAGACATGGCCATCAAGAAGTATATTCGAGCTCTACCCGATTGTGTTGCCGATTTCGTTCATGCTGCCAAGACATCATCAATTGAAGAGACCTACCTACTTGCCGCTGAGATCAATAACAAGCGGGTAAAGTCTGGTTTTTGGGATAAGCATACCAAGTCTCTGCACCAAGCCACCGCCACATCGACCGTCGACACCACCACTGCTCAACCCTCCAAGTCATCAAGAAGAAAGAAGAACCACAACAACAACAGCTCCAGCAACAAGAACTGTGCGGTGACAACGACTGCTGCCCCTCTACAAGCCGTACCGGCACAGCAGCAGTCTCACCACCGACAGGCCCCAGTGATCAATGCGCGGCCAGCTAAGCACGCTTACACATGTCTCCACCCGCTCTGCCCGACATGCTCATACCATCATCCGGTGGGAATCGCCAGTCGTTTCTTCGCCCACTGCAACCTTTACGGGCATTTCACTGCGAATTGTCGTTATGGTCCCCGTCAAGCCCCAGTTCAAGCCGCCGCTCATCAAGCTCTACTTCTAGCCCCTCATGGCCAACCTGCAGCTCAAGCACCCGCGGTCAATGCTCGAGTCTGCTTTGCATGTGGTGACCATAACCACTTTGCAAACATGTGCCTGAACCGGGTTGTGAAACAAGAACCCTAGCAGCAGCAACAACAACAGCAGCCTCAGCAGCAACAGTAAGCAGCCCGTGCCAGAACCTTTAACATCAACGCCCGTGAAGCCCAGGCTGACAACAACGTGGTTACTGGTACGTTCCTTGTGAATGGTATTTATGCATCATGTTTGTTTGATACTGGAGCCGATAACTGCTTTGTGTCATTTGAATTCGAGAAGCTCCTTAGTCGTAAACGTTCTTATCTCCCTTCGTCATTCGAAGTCGAAGTTGCTACTGGAAGAACCATCGCCGTTAACTCTGTTCTTCGTGATTGTACCCTCGAGCTCGACAATCACCTCTTCCCAATCGATCTTATTCCGATGCCACTTGGAAGTTTTGACGTCATAGTAGGCATGGACTTTCTTCGCGAAAACCATGCTTAAGTTGTGTGTTTCGAGAAGATGATTCGATTCTCGCTCGCGAATGGTGATCTCTTATGTGTGTATGGTGAAACAGTTTCGAAAGGTCTCAAACTCATGTCATGCGTCCAAGCTAGCAAGTATCTCCGCAAGGAATACAGCGCTTTCTTTGCCAACATTGTAGTAGTGGAGAAGGAAAAGAAAAAGAAGGTTGAAGTCAAAGACGTTCCAGTGGTCCGTGAATTTCCTCAGGTGTTTCCTGACGATCTTCCGGGACTCCCGCCAAGTCGTGATATCGACTTTCGTATCGACCTTATTCCTGGAGCTAACCCTGTTGCCAAAGCCCCTTGTCGACTCGCGCCATCCGAAATGAGGGAACTCTCAAACCAACTCCAGGAGTTACTTGAAAAAGGCTTTATTCGCCTGAGCACCTCTCCATGGGGCGCGCCAGTCCTTTTCGTCAAAAAGAAGGATGGGTCGTTCAGGATGTGCATCGACTATCGGGAATTGAATAAGCTGATCATCAAGAACCGTTACCCTTTGCCTCGAATCGATGACTTATTTGATCAGCTGCAAGGTGCCAAGTGTTTCTCGAAGATCGATCTACGTTCAGGTTATCATCAATTGCGCATTCAAGAGGAAGATATACCCAAAACAGCCTTTCGCACTCGATACGGCCACTATGAGTTCGTTGTTATGCCTTTTGGTCTAACCAACGTGCCCGCGGTGTTTATGGATCTGATGAATCGTGTGTGTAAACCTTATCTTGACCATTTCGTCATCGTTTTCATCGACGATGTCTTGATTTATTCCAAATCGAAGGCGAACACGCGCAACATCTACGTTTGGTTCTCGAGTTACTCCAGGGGAACCAACTCTACGCCAAGTTCTCCAAGTGCGAATTCTGGTTGGAGGAAGTTCAGTTTCTGGGTCACATCGTGAATAGTCAGGGTATGCATGTCGATCCCGCGAAGATTGAATCAGTCAAAAGCTGGATTACGCCAAAGAACCCGTCTGAAGTCCGAACATTTCTTGGATTAGCGGGCTATTATTGACGATTTATCGAAGGATTCTCTAAGATCGCTGTGCCGCTCACCGCTCTTACCCATAAAGTCATGTCTTTTGTTTGGGAAACCGAACAAGAATCTGCTTTTCAAACCCTTAAGCGCAAGCTCTGCAATGCTCCCGTTCTCACATTGCCGGACGGAAACAACGATTTCATTGTCTACTGTGATGCTTCCAACCTTGGTCTTGGTTGTGTCCTCATGCAACGAGACAAGGTTATAGCTTACACATCTCGATAGTCCAAAATCCACGAGAAGAACTATACAACCCACGATCTCGAGCTAGGCGCAGTTGTTTTTGCATTGAAGATTTGGCGACACTACCTGTATGGTACCAAGTGTACGATCTTCACCGATCACAGGAGTTTACAACACATCTTTAATCAGAAAGAACTTAACATGCATCAACGCCGATGGGTAGAACTTCTTAACGATTACGACTGTGAGATTCGTTATCACCCGGGCAAGGCAAATGTTGTAGCCGACGCGCTCAGCAGACGGAGTTATTTGCTCAGTATTCGCAATACCCAAGCCCAGCACAACCTCGAAGCTCTCATCCGCGAAGCCCAGCATGCTTGTTTTAATGAACGCACCTTGAAGAAGCAGAGAATCTATCACGATGGAGCTCAGCTCGTAAGCAAAGTAGATGGGATTTTCTATTATCTGGACCAAATTTGGATCCCTAAGCGGACCGATTTGCGAAAGATTATAATGAATGAAGCCCACGAATCCCGATATTCTATTCATCCCGGTGCCGATAAAATGTACCAGGATCTTCGTTACAAGTACTGGTGGCCGGGTATGAAACGGGATATCGCTCTTTATGTTGGAAGTTGCCTGACTTGTGCGAGAGTTAAGGCTGAACATCAACGACCTTCTGGCTTACTCGAACGACCTCCAATCCCCATATGGAAGTGGGAGAGTATAGCTATGGATTTCATAACCAAACTTCCGCCCACGCCATCAGGTCACGACAGCATTTGGGTTATAGTTGATCGTCTGACCAAATCAGCCCACTTTTTACCAATACGGGAAGACTACAAGGTAGAACGACTAGCACACCGACGAGATCATTTGTAATCATGGTACGCCTCGTGACATCATTTCAGACCGTGATGCTCGGTTTACTTCGCGATTGTGGGAAACGTTTCAAGCGGCCCTTGGTACGTCTCTTAACCTGAGTACTGCATTCCATCCTCAAACTGACGGACAGACTGAAAGAACAATCCGTACTCTTGAAGACATGCTCCGCGCGTGTGTCATTAACTTCGGTGGTAGTTGGAACAATTACCTACCGTTAGTCGAATTCTCGTACAACAACAACTATCATGCCCGCATACAAATGGCACCATTCGAGGCTTTATATGGAAGAAGATGTCGTTCGCCTATTGTGTGGCACGAGATCGGTCACTCGAAATTAACCGGTCCCGAGTTACTACAAGAAACGACTGACAAGATCCTCCAAATTCGAGACAACTTGTCAAAAGCCAGGGATAGACAGAAAAGTTACGCCGATAGAAGACGCAAGCCCCTTGAATTTGACGTTGGCGACTACGTACACCTAAAGGTATCACCTTGGAAGGGTGTGGTCAGATTCGGAAAGAAAGGGAAACTAGCGCCTCGATTGGTTGGACCTTTTAAGATTCTGGAAAGGATCAGAAAAGTCGCCTACAAACTCGAACTACCGGAGGAACTTAGTAACGTCCACCCGACTTTCCATGTGTCAAACCTCCGAAAATGCCTAGCTGATCATGATCTGATTGTATCTCTCGACGATCTTCAGGTCAACGAAACGCTACATTTCGTGGAAAAGCCTTTCGAAATCATGGATCGCCAAACCAAGCAACTCAGACGCTCACGCATCTCTATCGTGAAAGTCCGATGGGAAGGCAAACGGGGCGCAGAGTTTACTTGGGAACTCGAAAGCGACATGAAGGCTAAGTACCCGCAGTTGTTCAAATGAAGATCTGAAGCGTGAAATTGGTAATCATGCACGGTGCTGTGCAGCTTCGAGCCTAATTTCGGGACGAAATTCCCTAAACAAGGGGAGGCTATAACACCCCGTGTTTTCAAATGTCAAAATCAAAGTCAAAGTCTAGGTCAACTTTGACTTCTTTGACTATAATTAGTCTATATTATGTTTTATTTGTAGTAAGTGTTGTAATCAAGAAAGAATCGAAGTAATTGAATGTTTGATCGACGCGAACCGACTTTCGACTGTGAATGGTAGGAAGTAACAATGCGATAAAGTTAATCAATAAATAATCAAGCTAATCAAATCATCAATCGAACTCGAATCTTGAACTATGCGAATTTGGTGTTATATTACTTGTGTGTGTGCCTCACGTGTTACCTGTGCGTGCTTGTTTTATGTTTTGTGTGGTATTCAATCGAATCAATCGAAACTCAAATCGAAACTCGAATCTCAAATCAAATGCAATCGAAATCGAACTGTGACGAATGGTAACGTAAGGATAATGTGAAATATAGATGATTGTATGTTAGATATAGTAGTTGGGACTGAAAGTAATTTGAATAGGAAACACTATCGTACTCGTCTCGTCTTCAAATCGAAACTGAAATATTGAAAAATCGTCGCACCAAACACTAGAACCAGGCTGTTGATCGAACAGGCTGTCAGCCGATCGAACAGCCCAGCCGATCGGACGGACTGTCCGATCGAGCAGGCTGTCCGATCGGGATGCCTGGCCGATCGGCCAGCCCTTTCCTCTTTTGGAGCCTATAAATAGGGCTGTCATTGTCATTCTTTCCACTTTTGGAAACTCTCTGACCGACCAGCTCGTGCTCCTCACATTTTCTCAGATTTCTTCCGATTCCGGTAAGTTTTCATCCTAAATCTTGTACTTTCTTGATCAAAACATGCTCCTACACCTTTCTATCTTTCAAATTTTGATTTCTAACCGTGAAATCACCAAGATCTAAGCATTCTTGGATGATGTCATCATGGTGTTCTTCAAGAACATCATGTTTTGGCTTCAATCCACCATGAATCGCTCGGATCTAACCGACTTCCACATAAATAAGTCAAGATCTATCAGAGATCTAAACATTTACATGATGTAAAGGATTGAAAGGAGGATTTCCAACTTTCTTTCAACTCTTTTACACTCAATGCATTCAAACCGGTAGAAACGGAGCTTGAGTCAACTCACAAAACATTCTAGTGGATGAGTGGTTCAAGATTTGGATTCTATCTACGAGGTTCACCGACTTCAGGATAAACGTTAAACTGCCATCCCGAACCGTTCACCGGCCGGACTTGGGTGATTCCTGTCCGAGCAGGAGAAACAAGTAAGGACGAAGGTTCCCTGGTTCAGCTCGTTGTCAAACTACCTCAATATAACGTCAAATAATCAGAACAGCCAAGTGTTATACGAACAGGCCGACCAGGTCAGGATGCTGGCCGAACGGTTAGGCTGTTCGAACGAACAGCCCAACCGATCGGACATGCCAACCGATCGACCAGGCCAGCGGATCGGCTAGCATATGGCCCCACACCTTAACAGTTTCACGAAGTATGGTATTGAACGAGGTATTGTTCGATCGAACAGCCGTTTGTCAACATTACTCCTCGGATCATGAGATACTATGCTTCAACACTTAGTCGATTTTCAATTCGTTTGACGTATAGGAATGCCACCCGATCGAGCAAGCTGTTCGATCGAGTATGCTGTTCAATTGAGTGACATCCTGCCGAGGACTACTACTGAAGTTCCTAACCGATCGGTTAAGCCGGCCGATCGAACAGACCGTTCGATCGATCGACCTGAAAGGTAAGAACACTTCAGTGTTCTCAAATACTACAACGAAAACTTCAAAAGTTCAAACCATCATACACAAACACATCCTACTCAAGGGAAGGAATAACCCACTCGAACATTCCAGCCGATAGAGCCTACCGGCCGATCGAACAGACTGTCCGAACGAACTGTCAAGCCTAACGAACAACCCGTTCGATCGAACCTACTGTTCGATCGACCAGGCTGTTCGACCCAGTTACACTCATTTCCATTCTACGTGTTACTCATCGTTATACAATCGAACTATTCAGGCTAACCCTACTATCAAAGCGCTCCCTTCAATCCATCAATCAATCGCTGTGAGTATACTCGATCCCTTTTTGCTTTTAGCACTTTTGGGTGTTACATACGTTACTTATCAAAATCACTATCGATCACACTACTCAAACTATTTGAACGCTAACCAATATGCATGTATTACATGACTAAATGGATGCTTGTTGATTGTGTTTACACGTGGAATGCTGTCTACCTGCCTTAACGACGGAGTACTATAGTTTGGACTCAGCACCCGTTCACACGGGGGTTGTTAAGGACAATTACTTGCATTGATTACGGTGGTAATCATGTATTGCGAACTGTCTCGGACAGTCAACCCGCAGTCATTGGTATCGATAGATCCATATCGATAATTAACATGCTTCGTTTTCCTCTGTGTACGTGCTGGTTATACATAAACTATTCGAACTCTATATGCTATTATCAAACTTGTATGCTCACCTTTACATTATATGTATTGACTTTATTTTAACGTATGTGACAGGTGTTTAAGATGTTTGCTTGCTAGGAAAGCGAGGCTAGAATAAAGTTCTAGAGACCCCCAACAAATAGTTGTCTGTCAGGAAAAAGAAACTAGAGCATAGTTGTCTGTAGATCTTATGAGGCTGGGTCTTTAGGAGCATTTGAACAACATTTATTTGTTTTCTTTAAATCTGAGTTGTCGGAACATAATACTTGACTGGTTGATATCTGTAATAATTTGTTTATTATTTGGGACACGGTATGGGACGTGTTATTTAAACTGAATAGTGATAATAATTGTTATGGAAACTTCTGGACAATCTGTTTCGCTCAGTGCCATGCCCCGATGATTCCGCCATCGGTTGGGGTGTGACAAGCCTAATGCCCCAACCAACTCTTTCTAACCCTTAACCAACTCCTTTTATGCCACCAACCAACTCCTTTAATGCCTCAAACCCTAATCCTACTTATAAATACTAACCCCTAACACCTCCTAAACACTTTCACCACTTCAAAACCTCTCACAAACACTCTCAAATCTTTAATTTCTTCAAGTTTGGGTAGAAAACTCATAGACCAAAATAGTGAGTTTTGGCTTCCTTCTCGCACTTGTTTTCTTCTTCCCCATACTTGGAAAGCCTCTCGAAGTATTACCTCTTGTTTACCAGGTAAATGAGGATGGTAAACCACCATATTTGAGGTCCAGGTTGGGATTTTTATTAAACTTTTTATACATGTTATCTTTAACTTTGTTTTTGGAACCTTTTTCATACCAAACCAAGTCACCAACAAGCTTCTATGTTGAAGGACTTGTGTTAAGGTCAATTTCCAGAAACTTGAGATTCATTTACCTCCATTTTATATTCTTGTAAGTCTCTAAGTAACCCACAACAACTATGTGAGTGAAACCAAACCATGTCTCAAGTAAGCAATGTTGGAAGACTTGTGTTAAGGTACAAATGGTGATGTTGAGGACATTGGTTCTACAACTATATTTCCACCATTTTTCACTTGGTTACTTAGCAAAATAGTAGTCTACTTATGCATCTCATTCTTTGTATTCATGACAATCTGAATCATCAACTATGTTGATGATTTTATGCAATGGTGAAACTCTTGAGGTTAGTGGAATACACTACCTCTAATGCTTGACTATATACATAATAAATCCATATATAATACTTACACCAAAACCAAACCATAATATCAACCAACCCATGGTTGAATGTTATGTGTTAAGGTGGAAAATATCTTAGTCCTAGATTCCTTATTTTGCACTTCTAATGGGTATTTAACACCATGAAAAACACACACTAATAATAGTGTCCAAATAAGTGTCTAGGCGAGAGATGTTTTATGTATTTCCATACACATAAATTCCGTTTACTTTCCAATCTACAAATCCTTATACTCATACACCTTCGTTTACCATTGTAGGTTGAATTTGGTGTTCCATCCCTCAAACTCGCTCTCTTGCATTCTGTAGATTTTTCTTTGCAAAACCGTGAGTTCATACATGACCCTTTTGCATTTAAAGGGTTGCAACATGTATCCATACTAAACACACTTACACACATATACAATCAAACTTATTCAAACACTCAATCCTTAAACATGCTTATTTGTTATGCTAATTGTGAATACCTGCTAGAATATTCTTATGCTTAGCTATCTATCATTAACCTTGCAAGCCTCCCTTAACATATATAGCGCTATAGGATTAGCACACCGCCCCGTTTTGTGGGTCATTGTTAAGTTATTATTTACGGCCTTATTTGCTTTGGTGATAAGGTTATGTTAGTGCCAAACTTTGGATTGATTTTAGCTATTGCATGCTAGTATGATACATGATATAGTATGATATAAACATGTGGATTTTAGACTAATTCTTACTTATGCTTTGTAGACAAACTAGTATGTTCATTGACATACTTTTGCGTTGACAAATATTTTAGGAAAATTAGATTTAAATAATCCCAACTTTCTCAATTTGGCTGATAATCGTCTCAACTCAGTTATTTGCCGATAATAATCCGAACTGGTCCACTTTTTGCCGATAATAGTCTGCGTTAAAAATAGCTTAACGGAGTTAATTTTTTCCCGAATTACAAAGCAATGTTTTAGGGTTTTTGATTAGAACGAGGATACGAGTTGATTGATGTAAAATTTACCTCGAAATACTGCCCTGAACGACGAAAACGGTGCTTTAATTCGGGTGTTTAAACTTCCAATTAACAAAAATCAAGCCATTTGGAGTACCGTTTCGAGGTAAGTTTTACATAAATCGACTTGTATCCTGGTTCTAATCAAAATCCTTAAAACATCGGTTTGTGGTTTGTAATTCGGAAAAAAAAATTAACTCCGTTAAGCTATTTTTAACGGCGGACTATTATCGGCCAAAAGTAGACCAATTCAGGTTATTATCGGCAAATAACTGAGTTGAGATTATTATCGGCCAAATTGAGAAAATTGGGATTATTTAAATCCAATTTGCCAATATTTTATACATGTTGCAGGAAAAGTTCGAGATGCTATTGCAAGAAACTACTTAGGGTGGATTTAGATATTCACCTAATTTATTTATGCATTATGATTATTTTAGTAATGAAATTTAATTTCCAATTGTTGTGTTTCCTTTTTGAACAATGTAATGTTTGATTCGAATATATGAAAATGAAATTTTGAATCTTAATACATTATTGTCAAATTTAGTACTATGATGGCTTTGAACAATCTTTTATGCCCCGTCTCGATGTTTCTGTCATCGGTTATGGTATGACATTCTCTCTCCCCTATCTCTCTTTCTCTTTCTCTCGCTTTGTTTTTCACCACTACTCCCCATTGTTTCCCCTTCTTTCCTCTTAAAAGTTTAAAACGATATATAAGATTAGGGTAAAAATAAGATGTAAGGTAAGTTTGTGAGGATTTTAAGTTAGAAATAAAATATAAATTCAAATATAGTTATCATTATTACTTGATTATTAATGGTAGTCATTAAGATTTTTTGTCTTTTTTTGTTATCGTTTCGACTTATTATTTTCTAATGATAATATTTAACGTAACACTCTGCAAACGCGCATGCATAGTTAAACATTTAATTTCTACTTTTTTTGTTCTGTTTAACGGTCCTGTCGCAACACACATGTCCCAAAAACTTGTTTTTTAAAAGTTGTTTCAAAAAATATAAAGGTTCTTTTTGTCAAACGAAAGCTAGGTTATTGTAAAAAATAATGGTAATTTTGTCAGTATTGCGAAATGTAAACATTATACTGAATACATAAAGCCATCAAACCGGTAGAAACGGAGCTTGAGTCAACTCACCAAAACATTCTAGTGGATGAGTGGTTCAAGATTCGGATTCTATCTACGAGGTTCACCGACTTCAGGTTAAACGTTAAACTGCCATCCCGAACCGTTCACCGGCCGGACTTGGGTGATTCCTGTCCGAGCAGGAGAAACAAGTAAGGACGAAGGTTCCCTGGTTCAGCTCGTTGTCAAACTACCTCAATATAACGTCAAATAATCAGAACAGCCAAGTGTTAGACGAACAGGCCGACCAGGTCAGGATGCTGGCCGAACGGTTAGGCTATTCGAACGAACAACCCAACCGATCGGACATGCCAGCTGATCGACCAGGCCAGCCGATCGGATAGCATATGGCCCCACACCTTAACAATTTCATGAAGTATGGTATTGAACGAGGTATTGCTCAATCGAACAGCCGTTTGTCAACATTACTCCTCGGATCATGAGATACTATGCTTCAACACTTATTCGATTTTCAATTCGTTTGACGTATAGGAATGCCACCTGATCGAGCATGTTGTTCGATCGAGTATGCTGTTCGATTGAGTGACATCCTGCCGAGGACTACTACTGAAGTTCCTAACCGATCGGTTAAGCCGGCCAATCAAACAGACCGTTCGATCGATCGACCTGAAAGGTAAGAACACTTCAGTGTTCTCAAATACTACAACGAAAACTTCAAAACTTCAAACCATCATACACAAACACATCCTACTCAAGGGAAGGAACAACCCACTCGAACAGTCCAGCCGATCGAGCCTACCGGCCGATCGAACAGACTGTCCGAACGAACTGTCAAGCCGAACGAACAACCCGTTCGATTGAACCTACTGTTCGATCGACCAGGCTGTTCGACCCACTTACACTCATTTCCATTCTACGTGTTATTCATCTTTATACTATCGAACTATTCAGGCTAACCCTACATGTGTACTTGGATATAAATAGAACAGTACGTATGTGTACTTAGCATCGTACATATGTGTACAGTAATTCACAAGTGTACATCAGACATTCAATACAAAAAAAAAATTCTGAGATATCACAAAAACAGACGATATACATATGTGTACATCACATTAAAAAACAGGGCAAAATCAGAATACACATGTGTACATCGTATTTAAACAGAGCAAGGATAATGAATTTAAAATAGGAAAAATATTATGGATAAGGAATTTAATTGAGAAATATGTAACTGATTTCAATTATTAAGATAATGATTTAAATCCAATTTTTTATAAAATTACTTTCCTATTTAATTTATGAGAGAGAACATGATTTATGCAATCAATTTAAGATGAAAATTACACATATACCCTTTTTGTATTTAATTAAATGAAAAAAATTAACCACATAATTACCATCATACCACTCATCTAAATCTCAAGATCATAGAAATAAAGGGCCAAGATGAGTTCACACAGTTCACAACTGAGGGGGGTGTTCACTTTTGAACCTAATCCTCTATATATATATATATATATATAGGGGGGGCTCATGCGAGAACCACCCTTATTGTGAGAACCGTGAGAACCAATGTGAACACAACCTAAACTAGCTAAAAAAACCTAATCCCCACCCCCCCCCCACAAAAACCTAATCCCCACCCCCCCCCCCCAAAAAAAAAACCTAACCCCCCCCCAAACTAAATGCTAAAAACTAAAACCCCCAAAAAACCTAAAAAAACCTAACTCCCCCCCCCCCCCCCAAAAAAAAAAAAAAAAAAAACCTAAACCCCCCTTCCCCCCAAGCTAAAATGCTAAAAACTAAACCCGCAAAAAACCTAAAAAAATCTAAAAGAAATCTAAAATTTTTTTTTAATATTTTTTATGCTCAAATCGCTACTTTTAGTGGCCAAAAATTTTTTTTTTTAATATTTTTTTTTGCTTCGAAAAGTAGCGATTTTTATATAAAAAATATTAAAAAACTTTTTTTTTTGTGATTTTTAGCTATTTTTAGGCATTTTTTGTTGTGTTCACATTGGTTCTCGCAATAAGAGGTGGTTCTCGCATGATCTTCTCCCTATATATATATACGGTGAGGTTCCAGCGTGAACAACTTCCTCTGCGTGAACTGCGTGAACTCATCTGAACCGTTGATTAATATGATCTTGATAATTAAAAATAGTGGAATAATTGTAATTAATAGGTTAGTTTTTATTGGTTTATTAAAAGCAAAAGGGTAAAATTGTAATTAGATTACTTGGTCTATTAAAATAAAGTGCAAGATTATTTCCATAATAAAATATCAAATCCCGTAATATGATTTTGTTACTAAAATATTGTCATATCCCCTTTAAAAGGAAATGTCCACCTCTCTCTCTCTCTATACTCAAATCGGCGACAAGTACACCATTATCATCGGAGCCGGAAGCTGGTTAAACGCCGGAAAAAAGTTCTTCTTCAATGATCAAAGGTACAGAATGAACGTCCTATTCCTTAATTGTTTCAGAAACTAGTTGCATGTCCCGTTCGGTTTCTGAATGACCTAAGAACACCAATCGGAATTAGTGCTTGAGTGTTTTTGTTAGGAAAGTGGTTTACTTATTTGAATTATTGTACAATGGTATGGATCTAAATAGGATTTAATGGATTCTGAGTAAGATCACGTTGAATCTGTCCATTAGAATTAGGGCTTGAATGTTTGAATATGTTATTTGGAATTAGGGCTTGAATTTTTTGATGTTTTTTTTATGTATTTTAAAAGATTGTAGGTATGTTGGTTTGTTTTAGTAAATGTATAAACGATCAGTACACCTGTGTATTGTGTTGGCCATTAGGTTGATGATGTTGTGTAGTTCGTGATGTACACCGGTGTACATAGTGAAACTTTAATGATATCTGTTTTGGGTGTTTAATATGTGTACTAAAAAGTTTGGTAACTGAACAAGTTCGGGTTTGTGCCATGTTTTTTAGTAATCTAGTAGAAGGTTTTCAAAGTACATATGTGTATATGTGTACCCAAAATTGTGAAATCATATGAATGTGAATGTCAAGAAAATGTGTACACATGTGTATGTATAATATAAGATGCAGTCACAAGTGATATGTTATGCCTATTATGTAGGTGGCTTCCTTAGTAAGTGTTATTTTTTGCTTGAATACTCATATTACATTTGTGTACAATATCGTAATGTGACTGCAACGAATAAAGTTTTACTTATGAGTGATTTCATTTGTGTTTACATTTGTAGGTTCGAAATGTAACAATGAGAAGACGTAAGTTTTAATTTTTTTGAAAGATCTCAAGAATAAATTGATTGAATATAGGTGGTAATAAATTTAATAGGAACGTATGTAACTTAATTTTGTAGGTGGAAAAAGCGAGAGGATAGCTCGTATTTTGGCAAGTAGATTTAGTAACACAATAGATTGCCCCATCTAAATTGATTTTATGTTGTGTTTTGTATGTTTTGTATAAGTGATTAAATTTATTGTTTTTTAAAAAAGTTCCAAAAATGTTAAAAGAAACAAGGGACTGTGCGAAACTGATGGATGATGCAAAGGATTTGGACGTACGGGTTAAGAAAGATGATGGTAAGTGTGAAAAAATGTGTTTTATAATTTTATACTTTTAAATTAAGGTTTTGTATGGCTTGTTTTTGTAATGGTGTCCGTAGGTGTTGGTCATGGAAAAACTGTCCATGGTATATGTGAAAGGAAGCCGGGGAAAAAGAGGGAACAACCGTGCGAAGCGGGGGTGATTAACGGAAAAGGCAAGTAACAAAAATATAAAACTTTAGTTACAAAATAGCATGATAATATTTGAATAAAATGTAATGCAAAATAGATGTAGCCGTTAATGCAGGTTCAACCGGCGATATTCAGCAGAGATTGAAAAGTTTAAATGGGTGGCAGAGAGCGAAAAGGTTGTCAATGAAAAAGGGGAAAAGACAAAAAATGAAACCTGTTAGTGTTCCGTTTGCTGATGTACCAGAAGGTAAATTAATTGTATTTCAATTTAAGGTAACAGAATCTATAGTGCTAGTGTGATTGCATTTAAATGAGTTTGTTATGATTATCTACAGTTGTTATAAAAGAAAGTCAGAGTACACAACCGACAAGTTTAAATAGTAAACCGACTGGTGTTGTATTAGGAAACGAAAGTTTAGGTATGATGTTGATTGTGAATGTACACATGTGTACTGTATGTTGTATAAGAATTTTTGTTATCTTATTATTTAGCTTCGCGAAAGAAAGGTGATATTGGAATGTCGTTTGGGTCGTCTTTAGATGATAAAGATGAAAAGGATGAAGAAAACAAAGGTAACATTCTTTTAAATTTTTTTTTTGTATTTTGTATGGTATTGTATTAGGCAGATTGTAATTTTTTTAAAATTTTGTTGAAAATAGTTGCAGAAGATGATGACAAGGATAACGTAGTTAGTGTGATGTTCAACATGAAAAAGAGGAAAAACAAAAAATCGCCCAGAAAGCTGAAAAAAAAAGTGAAGGCAGAGGATGATCTACCAAGTATACGAACTAGGACATCGCCTAATAAGCTTTCTGAAGCTGTTCGTGTTATGAAAAAAATGGCAACGTGAAGTCGTCATGGAAATGGGTTTTGGACAGTTTTTGGGATTCAATCTCAGCGAAGTAAATGCAAACCTTGGTCATTATGTGGTAGATATGTTAGACAGTGAGAGTATGAAAATACAAATTGGGGATAGGTATATAAGCGTAGAGAAAGAATCAGTGAGGAAAATATTAGGTTTACCACTTGGTGACACAAGAGTTGCTAAGAAAAAGAAGGATGAACCTGGTCATCCTTTGAAAAAAAATGGTATGGTAGGTTTCCCAAGCTTCCGATTAGTTTTAAGAACATAGTAGATAAGATCAGAGTAGATCCTTATGAGGATAGGACTATGTTCAATATAGACTTTGTTATGTTGATGTTATCTACTATGATCGTTAGTACAAAAAACGGGAGCGTGATGTATAACATTTTAGATTGGTTTTCTCCGGAGAAGGAATTCAAAGATCATGACTGGTGTCAACTTTTGATGGATGCTGTTAAGTCTTGTAAGGATGACTGGGACAGATGCGACCCGGACGATTATTTTAGGGGACCGCTCACTTATTTGGTGGTATGTTCTATATTTTGATAATGTACACATGTGTATTTTTATTGTAATGTACGCATATGTACTTAACTAACTTTGTTTCTTTTCAATGCTTTAAATATAGTTGTTATATCTTGAGGCCACAACTTGTCCGGGTTTTGAAAATACACACAAAGAGTCTCCTCTACATTTTTGGACGAAAGATAGGATGAGTATGCGTAAAGAGCAGGAGATAAAGAACGGTGGGTTTGGTTTGGGTGAACTTAGAGAACTCTGAGAGTTCCATGTAGATGGTGATGTACATGTCGAAGAAGAAGCGGTTGATTTATCGAAGGATGACGTTGAAAAGGGACATGGATCCTTCGATACATCTTCAGTTGAGGTATGAGTTAGACGTGGGTGAATATTTTTTACTCGAGAAAGTACATTAGTGTACACTTGTTATCGTACAGTCTTAATATTTTGTTTAAATGTGAAGGGATATGTTGCAAGCATTCTTGCAATGTGTGACGATGCAGAAGATGTTAAAGGTAAAATGGAGGTTGCGATAAACCAGTTTATTACTGATTATCCGAAAAGTGATGCCGTCATTGATATTCTTGCGCGATACCAAAGCATATTTAATAGATCTGCAGTTGGTGAGAAAGGCGAATCGGACGACTTTGTTAGTCCGACCGGTGTAAAAAGTGGCAATTAATATTATTATGTTTGTTAATTATTATGTGTACGTTGTTTAAGTCAATGTTATAAGCTAAGTTTAATCTAATTGTTTAGGTACGAATGTAAAAAGCAATGATGTAGACATGAATGATGAGGTAGATGGTCTTGGGACGCCACATATAGCATGTACGTTCACGCAGATTGTAATGAAATCAGTGGATGTTTTGGAGGACGTTATGGAAGGTGCGTATGATACGCAGAAGCTGAATGACATTCCATCGTTCAGTCTTGGTATCACGCAGGACGACCCGTGTCCGCAAAATGCTGTGACTGATAAAATTCCAATTATACAAAAGCAGGCGGAAGTCAAGGAGGCTGAAGAGAAGGGAAAGCGGAAGAAAAAGATATCGAAATATGGGCAGTCTCCGTTCTTGCACAGATCCGTGAATATCAACACCTGGTTGGACAAAAACGAAAAGGTCTTATAGAGATATTTGTCAAGTTGCGCGAACGACACCGAGTATGTATACTTTTAATCTGGAATAATTGTTAAAATTTTCACATATTATGTTATTTTTAATAAAGGTTTTGTTGTATCTTAGGGTCGCCCAACCAAAGAAAAAGAAAGGGAAAAAGAAAGGGGAAAAATGCGGTTGAAACGGAACTGAACGAGGTTGCGAGGACGAATGCGTAAGGATGATTTTCGTTTTCGAAAACTGCATGAGTATTCAATGCACACACGTGTATAAGTTGGTATATTCCAAGAAATATACTAACAATCAAATTATGTTGAAGAACATGTCGGGAACAACGGTTTACAGATGTTTACGAAATAGTTTTGTATATTGTACACATGTGTAATAGAAAACACTCACAAGAAGTACACTTGTGTACCCTGTGTATGTTGTGATTTCTGTGAGCGCGTACTGTATGAGTACACCTGTGTAGTCATGTGTATGTGGTGTGGTACACAGGTGTACTCGTATGCTTGTTATTTACGGGAGATACGTTTAACTGAAAACATTGTTGATTATATTCTCATCTTTTGCAGAAAATTGGTATTCGAAACTGAAAGTGGCGTTGGGTTGTACCATTTTCAAATGTTGGATTTACAACCAAGTAAGTGGATTAATGATGGAGTAATAAATGGCTTTGCGTCAATGCTAAACTATATATATGAGGAAAAGGAGCGAATCAGCAGACCTAATATTTTCGGGGATGATGATAAAGTCAAAGGAATAAAGCCGCGATTGTTTGGCCATAAAAATTGTTTTCTAAGTGAAACTGTGTATTATAAGTGTGAAGTTTATGGTAAATAAAGTATGTGTGGCCGAATATTGAAATTTAAATTGGTTGTTATTTGTGCGTTCAGGACGAGGATATGTTATTGAACAGCAAGGACGGAGAAGCTGGGCGTGTTGAGAAATTCAAAAGTGCCTTATTCTTGGTTGTTGACCAAAAAGAATCGTTAATGAGTTTGTCCGAGTATTGTGTCATATGCTTTCCGATCCTTGAGCATAACCAGTTTTACTTGGTGTCCTTTGATATGGAAAGAAACGCGATAACGGTAATTGACAACATGGACGCAAGCGAAAGCCCCATTCACCTGATGAACAACGACAACTTCTTCCAAAAAAGTACCCCTTACAAAGTGGTATGTATCATTTAACTACATAAACTAGGTCAGTTGTTTGTGAACAGATTGTAACTGGTTATTACATGATGTTTTGGTTTCAGTAAGTATTTGAAAATGGTGAATCATCCTAAGAGTGCAGAAATTGAGATTGCGGACGTGGTAAGGTTGGAGTTTGAATGGAAGACAGTCAACAACACCGTGGATTGCGGAGTGTTTGTCATGAAGCATATGGAGACGTGGTTTGGGGTAACAGCCGATAAGTGGGATAGTGGCTTCCCACTAACCCATAAGGAGAAGAAGGCGTGCTTGACAAATCTGAGGAAAAAGTACGCAATAAAGCTAGTTACTTCAGAGGCTAACAAGCACCGTAGTCGCGTGTTGGATGAAGCAGCTGAACATGAAAAGACGCACGGAATAGGTTGCTTTTAGAACGTCTATATTGGTTGACAATAGTTAATGTTTTTTTGGTTAGAACTTTTTGTATTCTGTCTTTAGCACCAAATGTGGTGATTGCCATAGTAGAAGCGTTTGATAGTTTGGTATTTTGTTACTTTCATGAAACAGTGGAATAAAATTTTATTGTGTATTAGTAAAGTTATTTTGGTTGTCAAACTATTTGACAGGTTGGTGATGTACGTAAAGTGTGTGTATTTTTCTTTAATTTAGTTAAACGCTTTCACAGCCTACAAAATGAGCAGAGTTATCACATAGTAAAGTATGTACACATGTTCACTTGTGATGTAAACATCAAAGTACACATGTGTACAAACACAATAGCATATAAGTACACAAGTGTACGGTTTTCAAGTTTTGTTTGTTCCAACAAACAGGAGTGTTACTGTAAGTGATTAGAGGTTGTATTATGCATCAAAGAAAGTCAATGACAAATATGCATCAAACAAAGTCAAATACCAATTATGCATCAAGCAATCACAAAAACAATTATCAAACGCTAAAATAAAAATCAAAAAACAATAAAAATAAAAGGTTCAACAAATTGTTTTCAAAATCTTTGTAAATTGAAGAAAAATTCTATCGTTAACTATCGTTATCCTCGCCATCAGTACCGGTTTCGTTTCCTTCGCCATCAGTACCGGTTTCGTTTCCTTCGTCATACTCAGAATGGTCATCGTCTTCTTCCTCGTCATATCCTTCGGTAGATGAATCATCCTTCGTTGGTTTACCTTTTTTAAGTGGACAATTCCTTTTATCATGCTTCCTTACCTGATTCCACAAAAATTACATTTTCTTCTCTTTTTTTTTGAATTTCTTTATTTCTATTTCCTTTGAGCCAACCGGTCGTTTATGCTTCCGACAGCCTTTGTTACGGATTTTCTTCGGTGCAGTACACGAGACCTCCTCTGGTATGGCATGCGAAAGAATTTCCTGGTAGACGACATCCTTCTTATTAATTTCCGGATCATATGGAACTTCTGCAAAGATCTTATCTTTTAATGCATGTACTTCAGCATCGAGTTCCTCTAATTTATCAATCTTGCCTCTCACTCTCTCTCTACACATTTCCAAGTTATCTAATATGTTGCGCCATAATCTTCCGCTCCTGCTTTGATCAATAGATAACCTGTTGTCAAGGCTATACACACTGCTAGGAATAGCATCTCTCCTCCATCTTGGGTGAATATATTGTGTTGGAATCTTATGTACATTATGATGTCCAAGTACGCAGAACACATGACGACACAGATATCCATTTCGGGTGAATCCCATACACTTGCAGGTAACTGATAGATCTTGTTTGTTAAACGTGACCTGCAATTTAAGGGTGAGTTGCTGGACAAAATGTATTAATTTTTTTTTTGTAAGTGTTAGTTGCTAACCTTGAACTCATTTAAAACTTTTGATGTCTGATCTTGGTGAGGAATCACGAAACAGTTTACTCCATCTGAGATTGATCGTTCAGCAATGTAGCTATTCTCCTTACCCTTGAGAATTTCCTTTTGGACGTCCAAGAATACTTTTCTAGTATAAATATCGTTCGCATGACGTTCGATCGGCCATTTAGTTTTGAATTCTGGATTAGTGGTGTCTGTTTGATGAGAGAGTTCACGTTGGTCATTTCGTAAGCCATCGACGGACGTATCGTAGCACAACATAAACTGTACCAACGTATTGTGTGAACTAGAGTTTGATTTGAACAAATGGTTAGCGCTTTCGCACCTAGAGGTGGTCTTCATTAACGTACACATAGGTATTTCGCGAAAATATCCTGGGATCCACTGTTCACGAATCGAATACATCTCAGTCAACCAGGAATGCTCTTCCAAACTGTACTCAACAATAAGTAAATGCCATCTCTTTTCAAATGTTTCTGGTTTGATGTAAACATTCCATACAAGTTTGTGGAATTTTTTCTTGATTTCTGCGTTCCTTTTGTCGTTACCCTTGATCTACAAAATAAATAAAAAAAAACGATATCACTGTTGTAGAACTCCGGTGTACACATGTGTACATAAGAAATTGTAGCGAATAATACACATGTGTACATTTAGTTAAAATGCCATATTTACAACTACTTGTAACGAATACCTTTGCAGGCAACTTTTGAATAATGTGCCACATACATAGTCTGTGGATGGACTTGTCAAATACGTTGGTGACAGCTTGTTTCATAGCACAATCCTGATCAGTTAATATCAAGAGTGGCTGTTTTCCATTATGTGCTTGAAGAAATTTTTGGAGTAGCCATGTGTAAGATTCAATAGTTTCATTATGTAATAACCCAGCCCCAAATATTGTGCACTTTTTATGATGGTCAACTCCAGTGAAAGGCACAAAAATTGTTTGGAGAAAAAAATTTCAACTGTAACTGATAACCAACAAGTGTAAGAATTTCATAATTGAAATTTTTAAAAACTCACATATTTGTATGATACGTTGCGTCGAACGCCAAAACATCACCGAACGCTTCGTAGTTTAATTTAGAAACGCCATCGCACCAAAAAAGTAACTGAAGTTCCATATCATCAATATGGGTATCAAAAGTGTAATTAACTTTATTTTCGCTGCGAGCTTTGAATTTGTCAATTATCATTTGCGCGTCTCTATCACCAATAAAATCTCGAATGTCACGACCACAATTTTTGTAGTCCACAACGGTACCGTGAACATTATGGTGACCACCTTTTATTGCAACATGTACCTTGTGGGATTTGGTGGGGCCAAGATTAGCATTGCGGCACTTTGCTATGAACTCTTGTGTAGAAAAATCGAGCTTTCTTCGCTTTAGTGATAAGTCAAGATTCTCAGGAGAGGTAAACCCATGGTTGTGTTGTTCAACAAAACCATAGATTTCATACTCAGTAGACTTTTTTATACGCCGAAACTTCACACATGCCTTACAATCTGTAACTTTAACATTGGAACGACGCGATGGTGAAGTTGAGTCAATATCATCAGGGTTAGTTTCTTTTTGTTTATGTTTGTTCACTAGCGCCCTGGAGCATAAAACGTATCACCGAGTCGTAATTAACTCGTTGCCTATTTTTACTTTTTTCGAAGTACCCAAACGGGTTCCAAATCCTGCAAGTTGTGCGTACTCCTCGTACATTGCAATTGCTTGTTCAATTGTAGTAAATCTAGCTTTCAAAAACGGTTTGAATCCACGGGGGACAATGGGTGTCCAGTACCTAGTCCCATTTGGCGTTTCGTAAACGTTGCTAGCAACCGACTCTGCCGAATTACAGTAAAAAAATTCATTCAAAAAAACAAAGACAACAACGTTACGAGTCACATGTCTACTATACCGTGTATTGTACACATGTGTACTATCGTGAAATACACTATTGTCATGTAAAATATAAGATATTATACACATGTGTACTATCGTGATGGATTGAATAAAACACACCAGTACACATGTGTACTAAGAAACTAAGATTTATAGACAGGAAAAAAAACGACTGAAAACAAAAGTTCAACCAACAAAGCCTAAAACTACAGTTCGAATCTTGCTACCTGGATGATCCATTGTTGTAACAAATACATTATCGCCAATGTTTTGATCAGAAATGAGATTGTCGATTTCTGGGTCAGCCATGAATGAAATACAATAGCACCTGCCGGAAAAAATTCAAATATGTTTCAATATAGTCAAACGACATCAATTTAATTACATAAAAAAACAATCAAGTTCTCAGTCAATATTCAAGATGTAATTGGAACATATTCGCCGGAAATTTATTCCGGCTTAATTTTCGATTTCCGGCGTCCGACGGCGACTGAAACATTAAAGATGACTGTTGATATCCAGCGATTGGGGGCGAAGATACAGAATACGTACTCAGTAAAAATCAAAATCCGGCGATATTTGCAGGTTGTTGACCTTGTTTACGTCCGACAAGATTTACAGGTTTATGAAAAAAATGATGTCTGGCAATATAATATTGATCGACGTAACTGTAGATGATATTTATCAAAATGAAATTGTGGATCATGAAGATATGGTTGTTTGTTGAAAAGATTATGAAATATAATTTTGATAAATATAAAATATGTTAACATAATCTTTAATAAATAAAAACAAATTTAAGATTCTATAATTGTGGATGTTTACGAAAATTGTAACTGAAGATATGATTTGATTTTGAAATTAATAAGATAATAATTAAAATTCAATATTTAAATGAAGTTACAATCTTACCCTTGTCAATTGGATATGAAATCAACGGTTCAGATGAGTTCACGCAGGGAAATTTGTTCACGTTTGAACCTAACCCTATATATATATATATATATATATATATATATATATATATATAGGGAGCCGCTAAAATGAAAACCACCTCCAGTTGTAAGAACCGCGAGAACCACTTTCAACCAATCAGACTTTGCCACGTATACAATATTATTTTATAACCTAAAGGGTATTTTGGTCATTTACCCCTAAAGTCAAATCTCTCTTTCACTCTCTGACCGCATTTAATGTACACAGACTTTTCATGTCATCTCTCATCTCTCTCTCTCTCTTCAAATATAAGCCACTCATCTCACATCTCTTTCTCTCTTCAAATTTCAACACCATACATGTTACTATAAATAGAAAACTGGGTTCTAGCAGGTTGATGTTTCAAGCAGGAAAGAGAGAGTAGAGAGAGAGAGAGAGGAGAGAGAGGGGGAGTGGGTGTGGGTGTGCTTGTTGCCGGTGGCGGGAGGTGGTTGGTCGGAAGACAGGGGGGAGGTGGGTGATGGTGGGGGCGGAGGTTAATGGAGGTGATGGTGGGAGATTCACTCGCAGCAGGGAGGTTAATGGAGGTGATGGTGGTTGGTCGGTGGTGCTGAAACCACACCCATACCCCTATCACCTCCGGCTGGTCACCCACCCCACGTTCTCCGGCGAAGCTGATGCCCCCTCGTTTCTCCGGCGACGCTGGTGCCCCCTCGTTTCTCCAGCGACTCTGATTTGCGGTGGTTTTGGTGGTGTGGCGGTGGGTTTGGTGGTGTGGCGGTGGCTGGGTGGTGGACCGGCGGCAGCGCCGCGGTGAGCTGCGGAGGTCCAGGTCTCCTCCCGACGAGTTCCTTGGCCTGTTTTGTTGATTTCTCTGGTATTTTTTTGATCTATGTTTTGATATTTTTGGGGATTTTGATTTGGTATGTGGGTCTGATGAACTATGTGGGTTTGATGGTTTGATTTTTTGGTTGGGTTTCTTTGATTTTTTGCATGTATTCTTGTTTTATCTGGTGATTTTGATCAGTGGACTTTGGTGATTTTGATCAGTGGACTTTTGTGGGTTTGTCTGTGTTCTTGTTTATCCTGGTGCCTTTTGAATCTTTTGAATATGGTTGAATCTGGTGTTTTTTGAATATGGTTGAATCTGGTGATTTTTTGAATATGGTTGAATCTTGTGATTTTTGGATAGTGTTTTTGTAGGGTTTGATTTTTGTTGAATCTGGTGCTTTTTGAATCTGTTGAATCTTTGAATATGTTTGAATTGGGGCGGTGATGATGCAAAAAAAAAAAAAAAAACGTATATTTTGATGACGATGGCGTGGCAAGGTCGATGGAGGGTAGGTTTTTGAACCTGCAACCCAACTTTTGCAGCCTCTGATTATCAGAAAATCTCTGAGCCAAAACATCGTTTTTTTCAAGAAATCCACTTGTTCTTTTGATTTTTGTTTGTTGGGGTTTTTTTTTGAGACGTCGATGATGATAGCAATCTATCTGAGACACCTACCGAGTAGCGATTTGCTGGGTGCGTTCGTTTTGTGTAAAAAACTTTTAGATAAAACGTAAAATGTTTTACGTAAAACGTAAAAGTTAAAATTTTTTTTATGTAAAACGTAAAACATAAAATGTTTTACGTAAAACGTAAAAAGTTTAACGTAAAATGTAAACTTTTTAACGTAAAACGTAAAAACGTTAAACGTAAAATGTAAAAAGTTTTACATAAAACGTTAAAAGGTTTACGCAACACGTAAAAAGTTTTACGTTAGTTGTAAAACGTAAAACGTAAAAAGTGTTACGTAAAACGTGAAAAAATCGGCGCGTTAAAAAACGTGGAAAAAACGGCGCGTTAAAAAAACGACGATTGAAAAAACGGCGCGTAAAAAACGTGTAAAAAACGGCGCGTTAAAAACGTCGAAAAAACGGCACGTAAAAAACGTGTAAAAACGGCGCGTTAAAAAATGTGAAAAAATCGGCGCGTTAAAAAACGTGTAAAAAACGGCGCGTTAAAAAAAACGCCGATTGAGAAAAATGGCGCGTTAATAAATGTGAAAAAACCGGCGCCTTAGAAAATGTGAATAAATCGGCGCGTTAAAAAAACGCCGATTGAAAAAAACGGCGCGTTAAAAAAACGATGCGTAAAAGTTTTTGTCTTGTTCAAAAAATTTGAATTGAAAAATGATTTTCATAAAAAAAATCTTTTTAAAAAATAAAAAGTAATATAATAAAACAAAAAAGTAATAAAAAATTAATAAAGAAAAAAAGACAAAATAGAGTAATTTTACTATACTACCCTTTTGAATTAAAATATTAAAGACATAATAAGACAAAATCTATTTAATATTAATTTTAGTTACTTTAAATCTCATCCATCCATATTCTTGATTTTCATTTTAGCGGTCACACATATATATATATATATATATATATATATATATATATATATATATATATATATATATATATATATATATATATTTCGGGCCCTATATTGATTTGGGCCCTGATCGCAGGCCCATCCTGCACCTCCACATAACCGGCCCTGGTTTTCCCCTTATTTTTTTACATTGTCCAAACGTAAAAACAGTTTGGATGTACCATATTGAACCGAATCGGTAAGTAAAAATACAAAAGTTATACGTAAAAAAACGGCGCAGTACGTAACGCAAGCTGGGTAAAAAGTAGTTATCTATACGCTTTTGAGTTTCATCGAATGATCAAAATTCATCATATTATTAAGCATGAATAATTAATTTAACAATGTACTACGTAAATATCTATGATTGTTTTGAGTACCCTACCATTTTTCCCAAATCACAAAAATTTGTGGTACGTACCGATAGTGTGAGGCCATAGGCCCTTTGGTATCAAAATAGTTTACGTGCTTAAAACATGTTTTAAAAGAGGATAGTGTTTGAAATGTTATTGGCTTATTTTAGGGTGATATCCACTAAACACTTACATATTTTATATCTAAAGTGATTATCATTAGCAAATTCAAAATACAATTTTATTCCTAGAGGGAAATAAACAACTTTCAGTAAGCTGATAATATGCATTCCTTTATGTGCAAAAGTACTACTAATTGCAATTGCAGTTTAGGTGAACTAAGTCACTCGCCTAATAAGATAAATTAAGCGAGCCCATGAGTCATAAACAACCAATTATTTTAACTAATAAAGGAAACTTAAGAAGATAATGTGCGTTTGTATTGTAGTTAGACACTTATGTTGATCAGCAATTGTGCATGATTAATGCCTGCCCCCACAAAAACCAAAGACACAAGCCTACTTTATGACCAAAGAGACAACAGATAGATGAAGAATGGAAGCAATTTTGGGCCAAGTAGAAAACGCCAAAATACAGTTGGATAATCTGTACAATCTCACATGAAAAAGAAGCATTGTTGCTGACATTACAGAAGAAATTTTAAATAATGGAGGCATGCATCATCCTCTTCTTTTTTAGCCAGTTATGAAAACATGTGAGTTGGTACTTTTTTAATTTTCTCAAATGCACAGCGGGGTTCCTCCCCCACTTGCAACTCACCTCTACCAAAGTTAAACAATTTATAATGATTCGTCTTCGTATAATTCCTTGTTATTTCATCTATCAAAACCCAAAATTAATTGTTTGCAAATGGAGTTCTCTAAATGCATAGCGGCTCAAGAGTGTAGCAGCGGTGAATCAGGATGGACAATGTACATTGTTTCTCCTATGAATGAAACCAATCATCATCATGGCCATGATGAAAGTGATGGTGATTATAACAATGAAGATAGCGATGATTCAATGGTCTCAGATGCATCTTCAGCACCAACTCATCAAGCAATCTTGCATGGAATGTCCAAGAAACGAAGTGGTTTGCGCCGCGAATTTAAACATGTAGTGAATCAAAGGAAAATGGAGAAGAAGTTATATGATAGAAGGAAAAAAGCAATGAAAGAAGAACATAAGACATTTATTGATGTTAAGGCAAGGAAGATTAGTTAATTAATTAGTTTGTTTGAAGTATGATTTTTACTACTGTTGCATATTTTGAAAGAATTAAGGAGCCAAATTTAATGGTGAAAATCCCATGCACATACTCATTTGTTGTTTTATTATGAAATCAAGATGGCTATTAATCAGGATCGTAGGTAATGCACGTATAATATGATATTGTAATAATACAAAATTGTTTGTTTGTGAATTGTAGAAATTCTAGAATATATCTATATTAAATATTTCATATCAACATATTTAGGTAGTGTATATGATTTAGCTCTGTAGAAGCAGGATCGGGAGCCGCGATTACCGTTGAGATGCTGATTGCTCGGTTTATATTTTGAGAGGTTTGGGCTGCTTATTATATGTTGATGGAATGATGCTGATTGCTGCTGGGCTGCTGAGGCTTAAGGGTTTTTTTTATTTTATTTTTTGTTCCGTTTATATAAAGAGGAGTTGCCTTGGAATCATTCATCCAGCCTCTTACATCTCTCTCTCTCTCTCTCTCTCTTACACATCTAGAACTTTCCTCTGTGTTTTACCTTTCCTCACAAGTACATTCGTGAGAATCTTGGGTTTTATACTTGTTAGATGATCATCGTGATGCTGATCATCTGTACTTGTTGATATTCCAGTCAATCTGTGATGACCGGTTGATTTCCTTTGTATATGTTTTGAGATTTATATAAACTCAATTATTCTCTATAAAGATCTTAGAGTTCTGATATGGTATCAGAGCTCCGAGGTTGATTTGGTACTCTGGTGGTCTTCCGCTGCATATATTCTGGGCTGTTGATTAACATACTTTGTTAATCAAATCTAGGGTTTCTTCTTGTTCTTGTTTCTGGTCGGAAGCAAGAGTTGTTGTTTTCCGGTGATCTTTGGAGTCCTGGTAGTCCGATGTGTTCTGCCGATTCCAGATCTTGGAGGTTTCTAGCGTCTTGAAGTTCGTGCCTACTTGGAGTTTGAAACCCTAATTTCTAGGGTTTGGTGTACATCGGCAAGATTCTCGTTGGTCTCTATTATTAGGGCAAACCAATATATTCTCTGTTTATTTGTCTTCTCATCAGTCCTTTGTAACCCTAAGTGAAGGTTACAAGGCTGATTGCTGGAGGGAGTTAAACACTTTGGTGAGACTGTTCCATCTTTCTGTTATTTTGTTTTTGTTTCTACATTCATTTGTGTCTTGTGCAATGTTTTAAAAACTAGTATTTAATCGTACCGGGTTAAACTCAGAAATGGTTTAACCGGTTGAACCGAGTTGTACCAGGTGGTTCAACCGTGTTGACTAATTAATTCTATAAATACATAAAATATAATTTCAACTAAAAAAATAATCCAAAACTACATCTTTCCATGATAAAAAAAATATTTCAAAAGTTAACCCACAATCAAAAAAATATCCAAAAGTTCATGATTAAATACCCATTATATAGCAATTAGCAAACACTATAAGAATTAACAACATGAATGATTGAACAAAAGTCAAAAGAAGGTAAACCTGGATGATCGCTTGAAGAACTTAATTTGAAAAACCCAATGATTTTTCATCTTTGAGTGAGGAAGAAGTTTGATCGATGTGGGTTATTAATTGTGGGCACTAAATTTTATACTTTAACTAAGAAGGTAAATAGTCACCTTTTTTAGGCAACTAAAAATTAAGAGTTCAAAATTTTGACCTTTGGCCTGGTATGAACAGTTACCGGTATACCGGTTTAAACTGGTATCACCCAATTTACCGGTGGTACAACTTCTTTGTCGTTTCCTTAGTTTACCGGTATTATTTGTGCCGGCCAAGTATCCAACATCCGGTTTAACCAGTTCAACCAGCCAGTTTAAACAGGTTTTAAAAACATTGGTCTTGTGTCTAGGCATATTGTTGCTGCGTTTAGACCGACCGGTTTGATTCGGGATATAGAGAGGATTCACTCTGTTGCATTTGTGTTTGTCTTTTCTTTGTGTTAATAGCTTCCTGGATATTGTTTGCGGAGGCACATTTGAGTGACGAACCTCTGATCGGACTGTTGTCCTGGTTTCGCTGGTTGTTTTGTGTCTGTTCTAGTTCTCTTTAGTTTGTGTCTATATTCTGTGGTTCTGCTTGACTACTTGTGCATCTGTGGAATAACGTGTTTAGTGTTTCATCATGACTGATAAAGGTGAATCTTCTGTCTTTGATTAGTAAATTGGATGCCAATGATCCTCTGTATTTACATGCTAGTGATTCTAGTAGTCTTACTATTGTGAATGTTAAACTGAAAGGGACTGAGAACTATGTGGTTTGGTCAAATGCTATGAAACTTGCTCTAATGGCTAAAAATAAGTTAGGTTTTATTGATGGCACTTGTAACAAATCCACCACAAATGACATTTTAGTAAGTCAATAGGATAGATGTAATTCAATGGTTTTAACATGGATTCATGATTCTATTTATGATGAGTTATATGTTGGTTAAGTTTATTTTAGGCTTGCTAGTGAAGTTTGGAGTGATTTAAAGGATACTTATGAAAAGGTTGATGGTCGGTTGTGTTAGGGTTATATCAGAAAATCAATTCTATGAGTCAAAATGGTTCTAGTGTCTCAAAGTAATATCATAGAATTAATACAATGTGGAAACAATTTGATGCCATGATTCAGTTACCTTCTTGTACTTGTGCTGCTTCTACTAAATATAATGAGTTTAGTCATTTGATCAAACTTATGTAGCTCTTGATGGGATTAGATGATATTTATCAACTTGTTAGGACAAGTTTGTTAACTAAGGATCCTTTAACTACTATTAAACTGCTTTTTCAATCATATCCAGAGAAGAGTCACATAGAGGATCAAATAAATCTTCAAAAGTTCCTAATGTTGGATTTGTTGCTAAAGCAACTCAGTATAATGATAACAAAAAACGGTTTAATAAAGAACCAAATCCCAGTCTGAAGTGTACTCACTGCAATAAGATTGGTCATGTGATTGACAAATGTTTTGAACTTCATGGTTCTCCTCCTAATTACAGGACTAAAGCTAAGCAGAATAGTAATCAGTGGTCTAAGCAGGGGTGAAGGATAAGAGGGGCGGGGAGGGGCGCCCGCCCCCCCGAATTTTGCGCTCAGTAGTGTTATATATGTGGTTTTCGAATAGAAATTTGTGGGTATATACGTTTTCGCCCCCCCCCCCCCCCCCAACCGAAAAATTCAAGCTTCACCACTGGGTCTAAGCCTAGTGTGTCTGCTAATAATAATTCTGTAGCTAATAATTTGAATGATAAAACTGTTAGTGCTTCTTTGAATGCTTTGACTGCTGATCAGTTTTCTAAACTGTGAGGTTTACTGAATGAGAATAAGTTGGAGGATATGCCAAAGTCTAATATGGGAGGTAAGTGTTATAGTGCTTTTTCTTCTCTAGGATTTTATAAAAAAATGTATTATTTTAACTCTACTTTCTTCCATCAAAATATACTTAAATGGATTGTTGATTCTGGTGCTAATCAGCACATGGTTATGAGTAATGATAACATGTTTAACTTAGTTAATGTTTCTGAATACAATATTTCTGTTAAACATCCTAATGGAACTGATGCTAAAGTTAAACAGATAAGGTGTTTTAGATTGTCTGAAGATGTGATTTTAAAGGATGTTTTTGTTGTTCCTAAGTTTGTGTGATTTTAAAGGATGTTTTAGGTTGTGTCGGTTCATTTGTTACGGTATATGTACGAGATCAGTACTTGGTATAATAATCGAAAAAGAACCAAATAATAAAGTCGTAATATACCCTAAAAGATATCCACAACATTTTACACCTAAAAATTCATGAAACATAGAACTTTATCATGATTTATTGTTAAAGATAAATAACTGAGCACCAGGGCCGGCCCTGCTAATTCATGTACCCTTTTCGAGCTCGAAAAACGTGCCCTTAGGCCTTAACGAAATAAATAACTTAAACTAGTTTTTCATACAACCGTGAACCGTTGACAAAAATATAGCGTTCGATAAACAATACAATTAACAAAATATAAAATATAGTATTCGAATAAGTGACATACCGTAAAAACTAATAAGCTAATAGCTAACGAATGATTCATGAAACACTCCTTGCATTCTTAACCAATAATTGAAATTTACACTTAGTGAGCACTAAAGTGTAAATTTCAATTACCTACGCTTGTGATTTTATTGGTGTGGGCTGCAAGAGTATAGAAGTAAACATGTTATGGGCCTGTGCTTCCAACCAGACCCGATCTGCCTATTTTCATTTAAAAATAATTTTAGCAAATTAACTACATTAATTCAAGGGTTCTAATGGCAAATCAAAGAATACAGTTTAAAATATACAACTTTTAATAAATAGCCTCTAAAAATTAACAAACGCTTTTGAAAAAAATACTTTCAATACATTTTATAATAACAAAAATAATAATTGTAAAGTTATACAATTCTCGTAAATAATGCATATTAAAATCAACTCAAAGGAACCAAAAATGATTATTTAAAAAAGTATATATTTGTGATGTTCATATATTGTTTTGGGTAATTTAATTGTTCAACCAAATGGTTTTAAACTTACGATTATTCATTGACTTGCATGTTACACAAGGCACACATTAATTTCAACATTCTCACAGTTCATTATATAACATTTCAAGCAACTTAGAACTCAACAGAGCACTAGATGAATTATTTTCAAACTGGATTTCATAAAGCTTCTGCCTGATATCGGTTGTCTCTTCCTTTAATCGCGCATTTTCCTCCACTGCTCGTTCGTGGCTCTCTACCAAGTGGTTCAACTGCTCCATGAGACTCTGATTATCGGTTCTAAGATGATCCAGTTGCGAGAAAAGCTCATCGAGTTGCTTTTGTTTCCTTATTCTTGATCTTCTAGCAGACTCTCTATTTGATATCATTCTTCTGCGTTTCCGCTCACTAATTATGTTGGTTTGTTGCTCACTGGCTTCATCAGAAGTTGAGTTGTTGCTTAGAAGTGAAGGGTGTGAATTGAAGTAGTGATCAGGGATGTTGGTTAAGAAATTGGTTAGAGATATGGGAGCTTGGATGTTGAAGTTGGTGATGATCGGGGTCGAGTTCGATTCAGGAGCCAAGTATTGGAATTGTGATATTTGTGGAGTCATGGGTTTGGTTAGGATTTGAGTGGAAAAGAGTTCAAAGAGGGTGATCGAAATTTGTAAGTGGTTAAGGTTTGTTGGTAAGAGAAAAAAGAGTAAGTTTTATAGGGGTTTGCATAAGTGAAGGGTTAAATAAGTAATCTATGCCATGTGTCATCAATATTTTAATTTTTAGTTATATACTTTTGCACGGTTCGAATATGCATTAAGGTGGATTTGGAATTGTATTTAGGGGGTGTTTGGTGTTGCGTTTTCAAAATAGATTTTGCGTTTTCAAAACTGCGTTTTGAAAGCATGTAGGTACATGCTTCTCTAAAACTGTGTTTTAGAGGTAAATAATCACTTTTTCATCCAAACACTTTTGTAGATTATTCATGTTTTACAAACACAATAATCAAATAATCACTTTAAAACGTAATCCCAAATACCCTCTTAGTCGATTATATCCTAATAGCCACGAGAATCATGCGATTAATTTATGAAGACATGAAAAACACAAATTAGGGTTCAAAAATAGAAAATGATGATGTGGTGGTTTATGGACATCGGTGCATGGTTGTTTATGGTGTCCGACGGTGGTGATATAGGAGGTGCTAGGGGTAGAGAGGGAGGTTAATTAATTTTATAGTTAACTATTTTCTAAACATTAGTAATTCATATTTGAAAATATCATCGTCATCATACTTGGTAAATCTCAGCAATAGCAAAACTAAGGTAGGGTTTGAGCTTTAAGGAGGGTAAGATGTAGACAACCTTACCTCTACCCCGTAGGAATAGAGAGACTGCTTTCAGTGAGACCTCCGACTCTATAGTAGTTTTGCATCAAGCCTTGGACATAAGGCACATAACACTCAACAATTAAGACAAAGGCCGATTAGTGCATGTACCCCCTTGTCTTTCGGCTATCAACACCACCACATGATGCATGATTAACCATCCCCTCTTTTAACGTTATTTTCACGAAATTAGTAAAATAACATTAAAATTAGTGCACTTTCGCTTTTGCCCCCGAGCTCCCACAAATATATATACATTATATGCGCATACCGCAAGCGGGGCGTATATTTGAAAATCATACGTAATATTAAAGAAAATAAAGAATGAAATTAGAAAATTAAAAATTTGGTCATTTATTTGTCCAGAGAAACTCGGACTACATCTGTAGGTTTATAAATGATTTTGTAATCACAATAAGAAATTCGAAGAATTACATATTAAGGTGATGCCTAATCTTGAAATCCGTTGATACATAATATTAGATATGATAAGGTTTCAATTTCTAGTATGGGGTAGATTATGATTAAGTTGTAGTTTAGAATTATGAGTAGAGTAACATTTGTCGTTTTTTAAAAAAAAATATATATTTGACAAAAGGCTATAAAAAATAGAAATTGTTTGATTTGTTATTCAAAGAAAGCTAACGAAATTGAATTTCGGAAATTCAATA
The DNA here is from genome assembly GCF_002127325.2 of Helianthus annuus. NCBI lineage: Eukaryota > Viridiplantae > Streptophyta > Magnoliopsida > Asterales > Asteraceae > Helianthus > Helianthus annuus. The sequence goes on along the minus strand of NC_035449.2, from coordinate 58,162,816 downwards.
AATCAATATTCACAGTTTTGTGGCACAAAGCAATGAACTCGTCCCTTTCAATCGTACACCTGTAATTACTTTAGTTTCAAGCATTATGCCTAACATTATTAGGGGATACGGTATGGGTGCGGTAAAGGAGTCGGCAAAGGGTTTGCCGATCGGTGTACACCACCACCAACCAATGTTGCCGCACGGTTTCATTCCCAAGCGGTGTGCCATTGCCGAAGCGGTGAAATGAGGGAAGGAGAGAGTGTGTGTGGGGGGGAGTGGGGTCCATGCCATTTTTAACCAATCAAACCTTTTTTCTTTTTTTTTTTTTTTTATAAAAAGTTTACCACTTTACCAAGTGTCTAACCATTGCCAACACTTTACACCAAAGTTTAAACACTTTTGCCTAATTGACATGGCGCGCTCTCATTGGTCGGTTTTTTAGTTTGCCACTTTAAAGTGTTTAACCACTCCTTATACCCTTACAATCTTGGACCTTTTTGATTTCAGGTATACTTCTACGTATTTATCACAAAATCAAATAGTTCGTTGTATTTACCTTTTTCTCTTGTATGCATATTTACTACGTATACATTTATAAGTTGGGGGAATACTGTCAGGCAGCTGTCTGGCACTCCCCCACTGGACCAACACGTTTTTTATTTTATATCCATTTTAAAATTACGTTTTTGCCTCCAATGCAAAATAAAATTACGCTTTTTGTCCCTATCTCAAAATTACGATCTTGCCCTTAATTCAAAATTACGACTTTGCCTGACACTCCCCCATTGGACCAACCAGTTTATTATTTTATATCTATTCTAAAATTACGTTTTTGCCCCTCTTTAAAAATTACGGTTTTGCCCCCAGCTCAAAATAAAATTGCGGTTTTGTCCCCAGCTCAAAATTACGATTTTTCCCTCCATTCAAAATAAAATTGTGGTTTTGCCCTCAACTCAGAATTACCTTTTCGCCCCCATTTAAAATAAAATTCAGTTTTTTCCCCCCAGCTAAAAATTACGATTTTGCCCTCTGTTCAAAAATGTGATTTTTCCCCGTTTAAAAAATTGTGATCTCACCCTCAATTCAAAATTCCTTTTTTCCCCAGTTCAAAATAAAATTATGTTTTTGCCCCCAACTCAAAATTATGATTTTGCACTCGGTTCAAAATAAAATTGTGCTTTTCCCTCCAGCTTAAAATTACGATTGTGCCCTTAGTTCAAATTTATATTACGCTGTTACCCCAAGTTCAAACTTACGAATTTTCCTCTGTGAAAATTTACAACTTTGCCCCTGGCTCAAATTTTTAGTACTGCCATCACTTTAGCTTTTGGCAAATTACGATTTTACCCCAATCAAAAAATACAATTTTCCCTCAGTTAAAAATTACAATATTGTCATTGTTTTAGTTTTTTTTTTCAAAACTATAAAAGTGTTTTTTTAATTAGTTGACTCGATTTAATTGTTTTTCGTGTCAATAAGCTGCCTAACACTCGCTCACTATTCGGCTATCGCCCCGCAACGCGGGTAGGGCATCAACTAGTTTATCACAAAATCAAATAGTTCGTTGTATTTACCTTTTTTTTGTATGCATATTTACCTATCACAAGATATCTATTTATGATGTAGCGTGTGATACGATAATGAAGAACTGATCACATTGATTCTGCGAATGTCTGTGATGATCTTCTACAAACCCCCAAATTCAACCCAAAAGACAGAGAATTCGAAGTGAAAATTGATTATTGTCAAAATTGATAATTGACCATTCGAATTACATGAGAATGTTATAAATAAAGACAGAAATTGGAAATGGGCCACAAAAGGACATGGGCCAAACACAAGCCGAAAAACAAATCATATAAAATATGGAAAAAAAACATTAAAAGGCTCGTAACTCCCACTATAATGCGTTTTTTGGACCGAAACTTGGTAAAGGGCCCCGAGCCCCCCTTAGGGCCTTGCCACGATGTGCCCCTCGTTTCAAGCTTTGATTTGACAGGTCAAACGCATAAAATGAAGACCCGTAGCCAAAGTTATACTCCTTTTCGTAAATTACCCTTGGTAGCTCGATCATGAGCCCACAGAAATGACATGGCATGTTCTACACTTGGGCCTGTCTCAATTTACCCATGCATTAAGCCGATTATTAGGGGTTTTCATGAGCCAAAGACTAGATCAACCCAAAGGAATAGACCCATGCCAAGACCGGTAAAAATGGAATCCTTGAACCAAAAACCGGACTAGGCTTAACCAATCGATTCTTCACTAGACAATATAATCTGGTCGGTTATAACCAATCAAAATTATACACGTTTAAAGTGTTAGCTAAATTTAGCTGACGGGTGCTAAGCAGGGAGTAAATACCAACAATCAGATAAATAGTGAGGGTTATATCCTAACTGATGGATAAAAGCGAGGGATAAGTCCTAGCTAACGGAAAAAGCGGATGCTAAATCTTAGTTGGCGACGTAAAGAACATGCTAGGTTTGTACGTGTATTTTTTCATTGGTTTTCTTGTATACCCAGCCATAATACTTTTCAAGTTGTTTTTTTTTTTTTTTTTTTTTGCATGTTATAAATTCTTGTTGTCCTAGCCCGTAGATGCTTATTTGTTGAATCGTGAGTGATTAATTTGAACATTTCTATATTTACGAAGGCTAAAAGTCAATGACTATTTTAGTAAGGGATGCTTATGTTGATAATTTTATTGTAAATAAAGCATGAAGAGTCAACTATGCCAAAACCTACTAGATCGATTACCATATCAAAAATATGTCCAGGTATATATAGTTTGCTTATTATTTGATTTATTAATACCGTCTTAAACGTCATTTTTTATTCACCCTTCATTGCGTTGTCATGCAACTATTCCAATATTTACCATCATGCAACACTAATAACTTATAATAATTAATTGAAATGTTAGGAAGTGAACTCGTGTAAAACCCTAAACAAAAGAGATTGAGATTATGTGAATCTTTGCAATGAACTAGATCCACAAGCTTGTTAAAGTAACAATTAATTAACTCATAATAATTAATTATCATATAAGGTAGGCCTATTAATCAAAGCATCCAATGGTAACGTGACAAAACGGAACAATGTTAAAAACTTGGATTGTGGAAGTGCACAATAAAATATTAATTCTCTCACGCCATTTCTGCCTAAATCTAAACGCTAGTGAGATCTTCTCCAGATTTGTGGTAGCATCAGTATCGATTTAGTTTATTAGAGTATCGGTATGATATCGTCATCCGGTATAATAATTGATACGTGTTTTATATCGGTTGAAAACTATTAAAACGAATACCCGTACTGGTTGATATTAGTTCGGTTCGTTACGGCCACCGGTATAGTACCGACATTAGATATAGCTTACGATACCAAAAAAGTACTTTCTTGCGAATAGAACTCTATGTTCAACGAAGTTTATACCGCCCCGTTAAGAAAACTATAAAACAAATATGGTATCCCTACCGATGTTGTTTGGTTGGTTTATGTTCGTTTTGTGACCATAAAAAAATCATCTATATTTGACATTTTCAAGTACAACTTTAATTAATCGTAGATAATACTAAATACATCGATATCACGACGGTATATTCGGAACTTTTATAAAACATTATATTAAATTAAAAAAAAATGAAAAGGGTAGTCGATGTCATTTTATAAAAAAGAAGATAACTGTTGTTATATATGGTACTGATACCGATGTTGTTCGGATGGTATTGGTAATATTAAAAAAATCATTAAGAGTTAAAATAAAAAGATCAAAATATATTTAAGGTTAAAGTAGATATAATAATAAGCTATTATAATATTAAAATAAAAAAAATAATTTAAAAACTATATATATATTATCAAAAAATGAAACCATTGTTCTGTCTATTCATTAAGCTTCACATATTATATCTAAATAACTATTTCCCATGTTATGCGGCTGGAATTCAATTAGTATCGGTTTGGTTCATTAGAGTATTAGTATCATACTGGCATCGATATTGTAGTCGAAAGATAAACCCAAAATATAAAGTTGTGGTATGCTTAAAAGGATATCACACGTGTTTTATGACAATCAAAAACCATAAACACAAATACTAGTAGCGGCTCCAATAGTACCGATTTTAGTAGCGATGTTAGTCGGGCGTAATCGGCGTGAAATCGATATTGTTGGGACGGTATCAGTTCAGCTCGTCATGATACTTATACAACATTGACACTCACTATAGCTTTCGATATAAAAAAATTATTTAGTTGCTAATAAAATTTTTTAAACAAAATTTGTCACACCCTGACTTTCGACGGATTATCGGTCGGAGTGAGATGAAGATACTTTTAAGATCTGAAGATAGTATACAAGTACTACTTCCAGCTATACGTTTCTTCAAAGGAAAATATCACTGCAAAACTATGCCATTAGACTAGGCATGGGCATATGGATTATCCATAATTCAAAGGAACAACCGGCTAAGATAAGTAGTCACATATCAATGATAAAATCTGCAAATGATGATATTCCAATTAACATACAAACTGTTGAGTCTAGTTTTATACGTTTCCTTACAAGAGAACAACAAATACTTAACATGAGAACTAGTGGTGAATTTAACGTTAAGGCCATAAGAACCATAATAAACTGTTTGTAATTGGGCTTCATGATACCTTACATATTCCGGAATTTACTCAGAGTTTAGTATCAATACTAAAGCTACAACATGACACTTGTGAGGTTTGCATAGCTAAATCAAAGTCGCCCTTATCTTATACTCTCATATTATATGTTATTACCATTTGGATAGAAACCTTACAAAATAGAACTAGATGACACTACACGTTTCATAACCTTTGTTATCATGCAAATGTAACTTTAACAAATGATAAATGAGACATATGAGTTTCATCCGTTGAGACCGAAATTCATGATTGAAGGGGTATGGTCCCAGATCTCGCGTTAGCACGACCGCAAGTGACAATTACCCTTATCAAAACCTCCACTAGCTGACAACTTATCTGTGTCCGTGCGGGTACGCACGAACACAACGGTCGAATCCAACCTGCACAATGATGGAAGGAGACTTACCTGGAATATGAGAACGGTATAGCGATGCGGCTGGGCACCGCATCTGGTGTATGAGAACGGAAGTATTCATAGCGATGCGGCCTAGCACCGCATCCAGTGAATACTTCTATCAATACAAGGGAGCTGGATAACAGCAACGGTCACCACAAGTGGCGATGCGGCCAGGCACCGCATCCCACAATCTTTGCCAGAAGGACAGCGCGGGAACCGCATCCTGCCCACTAGGCAAGTGGGACTGACAAGTGGGACTCACAACTCAAAGCAAGTGGGACCGCAGATAGCGATGCGGCGTGGCACCGCATCCTGCCCACTAGGCAAGTGGGACTGACAACTCAAAGCAAGTGGCACCACTGGCAGCCGCCTGTCAGGCCATACGTAAGCAACGGACTGACACTGCAGTAGGACGTGGCTTCACCTCCACAACCGACAAGCCTGACACTCCTGCAAAGGGGCAGCAAGTCGTCAGTCAGTCCCTTCAACTTCTCCTTCACTCCTCGGCTATAAATACCAACCCCAAACCAGGTTTGAGGTATCTCTTCACAACTCTCTCACTACTACTACTACCACACTTTGCTTCCCAAGCAAATTACTGATTCTCACGCCGGAGAGTGGTAACAAGGAGCAACCCCTACCCCATCCTCCTTGTTACGAGTCACGGCTTGTTTCCTTGTGCAGGAGATCAACCGGCGGACGATCCAGCCAGAGATCCTCGAGAGGAAGGGATTAACCTTTCTTGACGAGACCAGTGTGTTAACCCCGCCCGGTTAACCATTGTTTCACCATTGGCGCCCACCGCTACTCTTAGCACTTTCTAAAACCATCCCTCTCCCTCTCAAAAGATCATGTCTGATCGTCTAAACAACATTACCGGGGATAACCTAAACCCCACCAACCCAGGGCCTGCGGGGACCATCCCTCTAGTCCCAAATCCTGGCCACATTGGCACATCAACGCAAGTGGGCGCATCCCTTACGTTTGAACACGACCTTTCACAGTACGCATCTGTGATCCCTCTGGACATGAATCCTCATGCCTGGTATGACCAGCAAGCAACCCTGCTGGCCGCAGTATACAACAGAGCTTGCGCAGAAGTGCAAATACCGGTCGGGCCCACCCCGGCACCATATACACCTGCGGGTCGTACTTTACAATACGACGGCAGGGCCCCCTCACGCCCAGCCTCCCGAAGCAGGCGTGAAGACCGCGGATCCTCTTACTGTGAGGTCCGCACAATCGATGAGGATGATTCCTCATATGGGTCTCGTGCCAGAGGCCCAATACAAAGCCGCTTGGGCCCTCAAGGCGATAACAGGCGGCAATCGATAGCCCACCGCGGCTCTGGCATTCAAAGCTGACTGGGACCGCAGTCCCATCACGAAGGATATGGCCGTACCGACCCGGACGACCATACATATTGCGGGGAATCTCATGCTACCAGCAGCAGACCGGGAGGACGCCACTATGTTCCTCCCACTCACCCCCGTAACACATACCTCTGCGCCGCAAAGCGCCCCGAGAGCCAACCCTATAGGCCAAAATCTGCGGCCGAAAACTCCAAGTTCGTCCCAAGAATCGCTCACGCACTACTAGAAAATAGGCCTAATGCAACCTTTTAGAAGCAACATTTTTCAAATGAGTTGCATTTGACTCTAATGCAACTTCATTAAACATAAAGGTTGCATTAGAAGATCTAATGCAACTTTTTAATAAAAAAGTTGCGAATTTTACTAAAACTTGCAACCTTTTTCTTAAAAAGTTGCAAATATCAATAAAATTTGCATCCTTTTTTTTTTGAAAGGTTGCATTTTGAAAATTTAAAGGCATAGTTGTATAGTATCTAATAAATACATGGCTATTATTCGCTACTACAAAAATGACTAATTGAGACCATCAGAAGCGTGACTAAAACTACTCAAAAAGCCGAGCTCGAACTTAAAAAAAAAGCTTGAATCGAGCTCAAGCTCTGTAAGTTAAACGTATTCGACTCATTTACACCCCTAGCATGATGTACTAAAATCGATAAATTTGGACTTTTTTATTTTTTTTTTCAAAATATGTTTTATTTATGCCTTATAAAATACCTTTAATTTATAGTTAAAAAATATAATTTATTAAATATAATTGTGTTTCCTCTGATAAAAAAATTTTAACTCCCTCCCAAATTCTAGTTCCCACTTCCCCCAATAAAATTTTTCCTCTGAACATAAATTAACCTCCCCCAATTCATCTCTATCCGCATCCGTTCCCTGACTCCCTATTGTAACCTCTCCAATACCTTCATTGATCTCCTGTCTCTATATAACCGCTATGGTTGAGGAACCGTAATGGTGATGATTGTCGACGATGGTTTTCTTCGATGATTATCCCAGCGTCTGCCCCTGTCATTCTTTAAGGTGAGGGTTATTTAGTTATTAACATAGTTATTGAAACATCAGTTTTGCGTATTTGTTTACTGGATTTTATTTTGATATATGTTTGTTTAATGTGGTCTACCTGCCATTAGTCTATAATCGTTTCTCTGTTTTAATGAAAATCTATTTAAAGCTTAAAACTCTAACTAAAGTTTTGAACTATGTATACGAAATTCTTTACTTCTTGACTTCTTGACTTCTTGTTTATTTGAACCACAAAACCCTTGCCTTGCTTTCAAAAGATATCGATAGTTTATAAAACTAGAAATATTGATACAAGATGATATTTGATTCAAATGGATTTGTTATTTTTTATGGCCTGCTTATTTCTTTTTTCTAATGCTAGCTTTCACTATGATGGTATTGTTTTCATGAACAACTCTATTGTGGTAATCATTTTTTATATTTAAAATTCAATAGTAAACCAATCATAATGCTCAATTTCTCCAACTATATAATGTTAATTGATTAGAATGTAAAACAGAAGTTGTGCCTACCTACATAGCAATGTGTCCTCGTTAAATTTATAACATGCTAATGATATCATCACACTATTGGTAGTTAAAAAAATGCCAGTGGCCATGTGAGAGTTATTTATATATTTGGCTATTCGTTAATTAGCTAGCATCAAATAAATTTTGTTAATTGTGTTTATAAAGCCTTACTATATGGTTGAAACTATATGGAATGATAAGTAGGTATTGCTATCTATCTTCGAACCTTGCAATGCATATGGTTGAAACTAATAGTCATGGATAGAACTAAAGGGTGCAAGATGACTATGATCTTATTCAGTAAAATCATTTGAGAGGCATATGATGGTGATGGAACCTAACCAAAAAGTCAAAGTTTGGATGAAGAGGTCAAAGAGCCAAGCAAACTACGAGCAAAAGTGAGTGATTTAATTTCTATCTAGATAAGTACGTGTATGTGTATTCTAAATTCCGTACAACTATTGTGTTCATCGTAGATTATGTGCTGTTATTTAACCAATGATTTATTAAAGTTAATATATTACTACAGAGTAGATACACGACCCTTGACCTGATAATGATTTAACAAGGAGAACGAAGTTCATGTATTTGGTGAATAAGCTTGGACTTGCTAAGGTATGAATCACATGATGTATGTAATGTTATTTTGTCGAACTTTCATGAATGTAAACTTGGAAGAGAACATACTTGACTCACAATCAAGTGGCCCGTTAAGGAGATTTTAAATCAGTTATTATGTATTAACCTTGTTTTGTTAGTGTGCAGGTTGGACTTGTTTTCAATGGGTTCCATGTGCTATTGAAATTCTTAGTTGATATTAAAGGTTGTATGCTAAATGCGCTGGTGCATAACAGAGGAAAATGATCAGAGACATATGCAGGGGCATATTATATACCAGTCTATATGGCATATACTAAAAAAAGAACCAAATATGTCATGTAATATGCTGAGATGGAGCATGAGTAGCATAAAACACGCCCAAATTGGCATATTATACGTTGGGTTGTTTTGTTCATTTTTTTTTTGTTTATTTATACAGAGTTATCAGGCATGTATAGATTGTTCACTCATTTAGCTTTGCTAACTTCTTTGTTTACATATACTTCCAGGATTGATGGTGGATTAATGTTTATACAGAGAATCATGAATGAGACTATGGTTTTTAAGATCTGAAGACATTGTCTTGGTAAGTAATTATTATTTTCCAAATCTTTTAAGATTTTGATGTCAATCTTTTAACATTGAAATCAAGTTACAGTTTTTTAGATATTTGTGTAAATTCCAGTAAATCAATATAAATTACTGTTTAAGTTGTATCATTTATGATAAGATGATTGTTCTTATCTCTTTGAAGCTGCTAGTAAGGTTATTATTTTATATTCTTTCATGTATTTATTATTTTAGCGTGCTTGTAGATTATGATACATGCAAAGGAATATATTTAGATTTGTTTTTAGTATGAGGGGTTTATTGTGAGCAATATGCTACACCTATTTTGGTTTTAAGTTGATGTAGGACTAAAGTCATCATCTCTGTTTTTGCAGCACTTATTTTACTTGGTTAGCAACAGTATCAGGTTTGCAAATATTTGTTGGTGGATTATTCATACTTGAAAGACTAAACAGTTAAGTCGAACAAGGGAGACTAGAAGAAATTTCACAAGCACCTATTCAAGATCCTTGAAGAAAATTTAATTTGATTTGAAGATTTTGTAAATAATTTTGAGTAACTTTATGAATGTATAATAGATTATTATGATATCTTTGATACCATTCTTATGGCGCAATTCAGATCCTAATGCATATTAATAGCAATTGTAGTGTTTGAAACAATAATTTTATAAAGTTGCTTTTGAATATAAATAAGTTTGCATTTGATGTCACCAAATTTATAAAAAGTGTTGCATTTATTATGAAAAATGGTTGCATTATTTGTGCTAAAAACATGATAATAGTTGCATTTAACTGCATAAAAGGTTGCATTTTTGTAACGAAAATCATGATAAAGGTTGCATTTGAGTATTGAAAAGGTTGCGTTTCAAAATGAAAAAAGTTGCATTAGAATGGAGAAAGGTTGCATATTAAAAAAGTTGCATTTAAATATTAAATGCAACACTTTTAAAAAAGGTTGCATTAGGTCGTAAAAAGGTTGCATTAGGTCTAATGCAACTTCACCTAATGCAACCCGTAATAAAGGGTTGCATTAGGCGTAATGCAACCTTTTCAAGGCCTAATGCAACCTTTTCAAGGGGTTGCATTAGCTTCATTTTCTTGTAGTGACGCTGGTGTCAACACCACCAAATTCCCATTGAATATTGGGAAATACAATGGTTCGTCCGATCCGGACGACCACATAAATATCTTCACCGGCGCAGGGTGCAACGGCAACTGGGACGAGCCCACCTGGTGTCATTTTTTCCCTCAGACCCTTACGAGTCTGGCAAGGGCTTGGTTCGATTCTTTGCCAGTGGGATCACTGGAATCATTTGAGCACTTGGAAGCCAAGTTCCTCGCGCATTTTAGCCAGCAGCGACGCCATGAACATGATTCCATGGACGTCATGAACATCTGGCTCAGGGACGACGAATCGCTTTAAGCGTTCGTCGTCCGATACAACAAAGAATGTCTGGAGATAGGTGACGTAGCAGACCAAATGGCACGTAACCACTTCATCGTAGCCGTCAGAGACGAACAGATGGTTATGACTATCTCCGTCAAGGACGGCTTGCCAAAGAAATGGGAAGATGTCATGGCTGCGATCAAGACATATGCCCAGACTCAGCGGTCCCTCAAACCGCATGTTGGCAAGGCACCGCCCTGGGTGGAAGGCCAGTCCTCCCACCAAGAGCCTAAGCGCAATAATAAGCGCAACCGGGACACTTGGAATCGCGGCAGCGAGTCCAAGCTATACGTCCCGCGGAACAGCCAGCCCGATGCAAGGGCAACTATCAACGCCCAGCGTGAAAACCGGGCGTCAAAAAACCAGTCTCGGGACCGTAACTGGACTGAGATTACCCAGTCGCCAAGCGACGTCCTCCTTACGGACGCGCATTTTCTGCGACCGGCCCAGTCGATGAAGTCCAAGAAAAACCAGGACCTCACACTCTATTGTGACTATCACAAGGACTCGGGCCACGCAACAAAAAACTGCATCAGTCTCCGGCTGGAGATTGAGCGAGCCCTAAAGTAGGGGAAGCTGCAACATCTGTTTCCCGGTGGGCAAAAACCCACCAAGCGCATCACCCCCCACGGCGAGGGCACCTCCACAGGGAAGAGGACCATGTATGTGGCCTCAACCCATATGATCAACGGAGGCAAAGGAAGGCCGCACAAGGCGGCGAGAAGACCGGGCAATGACTGGAAAGACGAGCAATCGTCTTTCCAAAAGTCCGAGGCGGCCCGCGTGACAGGCGCGCCGTCGTTATTACAGGCCACCTGGCTTATTACTGCACCGAGCGATTATTCATCGACCCGGGCAGTACCTCTGATATCATATACGAGCAGTGCTTCAACCAGTTCGATCAGGAGGACAAAGATCGGTTGCAAGCGGTGGACTACCCGTTGGCCGGGTTCGCAGAGGAAACTGTTTTTCCCCTGGGCAAAATTACTTTTCCTGTGCGCCTCACTAGCGAAAGGCACACACGAACAGAAGAGGTGAACTTCATGGTTTTACCTCACACTTCCAAATATGACGTGCTCCTTGGGAGGGAATCCCAAGGCGACTTCAACATGATTACGTCCGTACCCTATTCTGCAGTCGGTTTTCCAACCGAAACAGGGGTCGCGAAAATCTATGCACGCAGGGAAGTCATGGCGTCGGACGAGCCGCGTCCGACCAAAATAGCAAGGCCTACCCCCAACAACCAACCAGGAAAATGGGTTCTCAATGCGAGATACCCAGAGCAAACGGTCACGTTGGGACACGCCTTGTCCCCCAACATCAGAGCGCACCTGAAGCAGCTCCTCTTTAGGAACCAGGATATTTACGCGTGGTGTCACGGCCCCCGACGCCACCCTGGACGGAATCGGGAGCCGCGAGCAGCCAAGTGGTACCGGTGGTTATTTTTGAAAACATTGCAGCGGAACTTTCATCAGGACCGTGAGTTAGGAAAAATATCAAAGTTTAGAAAACATCGGATTTTATTTATTAAATAGATGGGACAAAATGATGTTTGGAAAGGTAGCTTTAATATGGGATAAACTCGACTACATAAAACAATTTTCCTTAATTTAATTTAATTGACAAATCAAGCCACTTCTGTAACCCTTTTTGGTTGCCGTATCCAACTCTTACTCCAATCTATTGTAAGTACCTGAAACGCGTTTTAAAAAGGTTTTGTCAACAGGAAATACTGAGTGAGTTCATTTAGGTTTTATAAAACTATATTTGTTATAATTCACAGCATTAAGAGTTTTTACATTTGCTTCTTTAAGATTGGCAAAGACTTAATCACTGCAAAGTATAACTAGAAAACAGTGTTATAAGTTACAGTATTAAGGGCGATTACAATGTTTCTATCTATCAACCATATACCCACGGTATTTGTCACTTGACCACCTATTGGCTATCTCGTTGTCCAATTGGTGTATGTGACTATGGTCATATCACCCCTTGGCTAACCCGTTGTCCAATGGTGACGGTTATCAAGTAATGTATACAAAACCCCACATACCGGCTGTAACTTGGTGATTACAAAGACTTAATCCCTGTAATTATAACTTTGAAAATAATTTGGAGTTTTGTAAAACAGTTGATAAAGAGAGAATGACTCACAGTATAAGCATGATTTAGCAAGCTTCTTGATTCTATTCCTTCTGATAATTAAGCGTATACTTTATTGTTTTGAATCTTCTGATGATTTAACAGCTTGTTTGATTGTAAGTGTGTAATTGGGAGTATTCTGGTAGTTAAACATATAGTTTAACAGAATGGAATACATATTTGTCTAAAACCCAAATCAAACCTAACGGTCGTCACGAGATTCGAACCTTAACAAAATTCACAAAGTATAGCACTTTGGATTCCGTTTACCGAAATTCACAAAGTACAGCACTTTGGCATTTATTAGATGGTTCCTGAATCGATCGGACAGAACATCGCATCGGTGATTATTGGTTAGAACACTAACGTATAGAGAGAAGAATAGAAGAAATGAACAAAGGAAATGAATTCCTAAGCTTTCTATTTATAGGTAAGAAGTATGAAACTTCTAGGAAGTTTCCTATAGCTTTTCTAGGAAGCTAGCTGTACATTTTCTAGGAAGCATCCTACCCACATATATCTATTCCCTTAAACCTTCCTAGCACCTTCCTTTGATATTATCTATTTTATATTTATATTTATTTTTCATGTATATCTATTTAGGTGTTTAATAAATCTTATTTAACGGCCTAATTAATCTTGCTTAACCTTAATTAATCGCACTTAGCTTAATTAATCTAGCTTAGCTTAATTAATCTCGCTTAACTAATTAATTAATCATACTTAACTTAATTAACAGATTAATTAATCTACTCAGCTAACTTAACTGCTAAGTTTGTTTAACTATTAAGTTTACTTAGCTATTAAGTATTCTAGCAGTTCCCTGATTACGAGTTCTAATTTCTAGACACAATGGAACTCGTATTAGTGTATTAACTCAATTCAACTTTAACGACAACTCACGAGATCAAAACCCTCACAACGAATGACAAAGGCATAGCCCAATTACGGGCAGCACTTAAACATCCATCGGATAGTTTCAATCGATCGGACATTGAATCATACTAGTGACTAGAGTTATCACCCTAATACGGGCAGAGTTTCGGGAGTTAGAATATAATACCCGAGCTATTACTTTGCTATAATAGAATCTAAAAGAAGAAAAGAATTGAGCGACTTTGAATTGAAACTATCGGCTGCTATATATAGGCTGGAATCAGGGCGCCTCGCGACCCGCGTAACTTTAAAGGAATACTTACGCGGCCCGCGTGGGTGTGTGGATCAGATCGGAGTATGCTGAGTCACCGGCGGTCGCGACGCGTGGACAATACGTGTCCCTTAAGCTTATCTGGAGATCTGCCTTGCTGTCGCGGCCCGCGTAGACTACCATTATGTCTTACGTGGCCCCCGTGGACTCCAATTTCTTGATTTCTTGGTTTTTCACAAGGATTAGGGTTTCAGGGGTCCGGGTTTCCACTTAGGGAGCGTTTTAGGACATTTTTGTGCGAGTCGTTACATCCTCCCCACCTTGTTTTAATCTCGTCCTCGAGATTTGGCTACGATATCTCTTTTAGAGTTATGTTACGTTCTAGTTAATAAGAACAGTTTTAAGATGAAGACGTGTTTTATAATAAATAGGGCTCAATGGTTGAACTAAATTAGTTCAAGAAATCGATGTCAAATGAGTGGGTGAAATGATATAATTTCCAAGGTGACTAGGTTCAAGTCAAAAGAGATATATGCTCAATGGATGTGAATAAGTTGTAAATGACTTTAGAAACAATAGAAGTCATTGTTAAAGGAAACTTACTTTGATTGTTAACTGAGGACGATTTGGAATCAACAAGCTCAAATGAAATAGAAATACGAAAATGATTTGTCAACTGAGAAAAATCAATGTCAAATGAACGAGATGAAATGATATATTTTCCAAGGTGATTAGGTTTACTGGGTTCAACAATAGAGGAAATTCAACCAATAGAATTCTTTAATGAACGTTTAGAATATACAAATCAACAATAGAATTTACGACCAATGGAAACTTGCATGGGTTGTTTGTATGATTGAAACTTGAATCAATAAGCACAAATGGACAGTATCACGAAATGATTTGTCAATTAATGAACCAATAAATGAATAAGGTAACATCAAAGTGTTGACATTGTTGAATTGCAAGGATACACCAAAATGAAATACAACCGACCCTGGTGTATCATCGTCTTAATACATAATTTCATTAAGACTATGTTTAAATGATGAGTCAAATGAAAGACTTACATGGTTTTTCGTGGTTCGTACGATTATGATTAGCCCAAGCTACAAGTTTATACCGACGCCGTAAGGTGTCGTAAGGATTGAAATAGCTTAATAATTACGGTGATCGAACAAATTCACCGTTTTCATAATCAACTGAAAGTTTTAATGAAATAAATTTGGATATTCATTTCGAATAGGATTTTCAATTTCTGATGAAAGACCAAATGAATATTATAGAATTTTCGATCAATGATGAATGAATCTTTAGAGGTACACCGGAATATGATATGAATTTGTGTACTCTTATCTTAACACATAATTGTATTAAGACTGTTTAAGATAATGAACCAACAGAAATTAAATAAATAAATCCATACATCAGGGGTGAAAATGAGATTAGCTCAAACTTCAAGTAAATGAAAACGCCACCACAAGGTGTCGTAGTGATCGAAATAATAATAGCGGTGACTGAATGAGTTCACCATGCTTGAAACCAAATGAAAATTCAACGAAGTAAATTCGAATGTTTGTTTCAAACAATCTAGTAGGATTTTTGATTGAAATTGAAACAATTGAATAATGTTTTTCGATTGAAGATGATAAAGCAATAAATATTATGAAAGGCTTGATTGATGTTGTAAGAACCATTAAGAGATACACTGAAATATGATATGAATTTGTGTATCATTATCTTCACACACGATTGTGTTAAGATTGCTTGAATATGTTAAACCAAAAAAGCAGATTCAATATAAATAAATAAAATAATTAAATCCGTATATGATATATGCAAACGAGATTAGTGCAAGCTTCAAATTTGGGAAAACGTCACCACAAGGTGATCGTGATCAAAGAAACAATTTAATGAAGTCGAGGACCAAACAAACCTGTTATGGTTCAAAACAAATGAAGTGCTTGTTGGTACTATTTTGAATATGATAGGGACCTTGAATTAAATACGTATTGCGAGCAAGTTCAAACAGTTGAACTTGGTTTAAACAAAACGAGTTAATGTATCAACAAGAAAGTTCTGACATGGTCACAATGAAAACCATGTATGTCACACCCCGACCACGTAAAACAACAAAACGTGGCGAAAACGTCGAGGAGTGTTGTAACAGAATCATTGTTTCATAACCATGGGATAAATAATTTTGTTTTATTGAATAAATGAAGTCATTGTTTTAATAAAATCAAATAAGTACAACTATTATCTTTCAAGTTTTAAAGTCGCTAAGGTAGGAGTCCATCCTAAGTGTAGCATATATCATCAGTCATCACAAAGCAGCACCTGAAACATGTGTAAAAATAGGTACGTCAGCATAAAAATGTCTGTGAGATACATAGATTTTATTGATTTAAGATTCATGACTTACAAGTTTAAAGAAAAGGTTTTAATAAAAGTAGTCATGATCCTTGAAAAAGGTTTTCTTTTATAAATCATACCAAAATTTATAAGAAATCAGATGATACAAAATAATAATACATAGGTAATTAAATAATTAAGTAAAATGAGTTTGTATAAAATGTATTGTTTGAAAAACAATAATTTTGGTAAAAAGATTTATAGTATATATAAAAATATACTTTGGTTTTAAGAAAGTTAAATAAGTAATATATTAAAATATATTTTAGTTCCAAAACCATTAACCCAAGTGTACTAAATAACGCCACGGTATGTAATGCGATGAAAACACTTATATATAAGAAGTACCAGCGGCGTATCTACCGTGTTTTCATCACATTACACCCGTCCCATTATCTAAACACTAACCAAAAACCAGTCATTAAGTAAATAGTATATTAACCATACTTTGGTTGCTAACATAAATAAGTTTTCAGTAGTATATCAAAAGTATACTTTGGATTTATAAATAACATATTAAACTATGTTTTGGTTTGAAAATAACATATTAAAACTATGCTTTGGATTATGAAGATAACATATCAAACTATGTTTTAATGATTAAAAAAATATATGTTGGTTTTTGTACAATATCCCATATGAGAGCATATCAAACTATACTTTTGGGAGTATAACTTAATATACAAAAATAATGTGATTTAAGAATTTATTTAGACCTAGTGCATCAAAATACCCCTTTGAGACTATAGAAATACCACAAAGGCAATCCCTATTTGGATGGAGCAACAAATTGGTTTCAGACATTCCATGACAACAGGAATGGGGTGTCAAATCCTATAGCGCTATATCATACTACCAACCGGTCTGGTGAAAAAAAATAAGTACTAATCCAAACATTAATTTTATAATCTTTAAGAAAAAATAGAGTTTAAACCATAAATAGTCATTTAGTTTGTATAAAGACAAGTACTAGTATGTATAATCAATTATACTTTTGAAAACAAGAACATAACAAATAGGTACACATGTTTCACCCCAAAACAGTTGAAAACAGTAAAAGAGGGGACTATGTACTCACTACAGAGTGCTTAGAAGTCTTGAACAACTACCAAGCAAGCTAGAGGAGTCCCGGAATCAAACGACACCTAGTATTGATAACTACATAAATAAACCGGACCTAAATCGGGAGATTGGATAGTATGAGGTCTTGTGAACCAAATGAGCGTGGGAACTCATATGATATGGTTTAACAAGGCCTACATACTAAAAGGAAACCTATCCTAAGTGCTTACGACCCATTATGATCCATTAAGGTAGCTTACGCTACTTTAACGTGTCGCGCGCGCAATGCGCGTTCGAGACGTCTAACTAGCCCTATGACAAGTATTATATGCCAAAACATGTTTAAATATGTTACATAATTAGTTACGTGACAAAAGTTTGGGTTACATATGCTTAAATATCCATTATGCATAAAAGGGTATTTTGGTAATTTACCTAAGGCATATAGACTACCTATCATACAACTACTTAAACGAAGTGACCATAAGGTATAACCTAGGAAGGTTATCCCCTATACAACTATGGTCACTAAACATGTTTGGTTGGATCCTAATGATCGACTAAACGGGTCGTGTTCGAAAGTCTAAGCGGGTGTTTAATCCGCTTGACTTACGACTCTACACAAGCACTAAACTAAAAGTGACGAGCTAAACATGTCGAAACATGTTTAACAAAGTTAGAAAACAGGTTTGGCATCAAAACAAACGGTTTTGATACCTATAAGTAGCTTGGTTACAAAATACGCGAGAATACGCATTTTGACCGAAGCTATGACTCGTCACTGAGCCTAGATAACGTGGTAATCAGTAGGTATAGTCACTAGGGACTATGACCATCGTGATTACGCTCACGTTATGAAGTTCAAACGAACTTCGCGTTGACCATAAACTGGTCAATGTAGAAAGTCAAACGCAGTTTGACTTTTAAGCGAAAAACGAAAGAAAAGAACGAAAGAATACTTACAGAAGGTCCCCGCAAGATTTGACCCGATTCACTCTCAGGTAGGAAGCATAAAGTTCCACTTAGAGAGTGTAGAATCAGATCAAATGTGCTTTGGGAAGGAGGTGAAGGTGGGTATTTATAGATTTTCAAGAGCCGTTAGGATCGTTTCTCGAAGATTGAGCTTTCATCTCATCCGTACAAGTGGGCACGTAGTATTTGAATACAAGGGGCTCTCAAATACCATCAAAATTGGCGCATAGATTGATCAAAAACATGTCCAAATACACTGAATACCAGCTGCTGTTTCAGAAAACTGTTTTCTGTTATTGGTTAACTCACACGGCCCGCGTAAGCCATGCACATAACCTTACGCGGCCCGTGTGACACCCCAGGAAAACCAGTGAACGATGTAACTTGCCTAGCTTCCTCAGTGAGTGCGTACCAAATTTCGGGACGAAATTTCTTTTAAGTTGGGGATAATGTGACAACTCGAGTTTCTGACTTTCACTTTCGCATTAAATGCGCGTTGACTTTGACTGTTTAGTTGTTTGGATTGTGGACTTGAAATTGTACGCGATGTATTTTAATGAAACGTATTGTCGTTTTGTCATATGTGATTACTTGCTGTGGTAGAATATAATATTAGATTTATTATTAAAAACACTTAGTCTAGATCACGAAGCATGGCACACAGTTCGAAGGATCTCGAAACATATCCTTCGACTCGAAGGATCAGCTTCCGGTTCGAAGGATCTCGAAACATATCCTTCGACCAAAGACTCCATCCTTCGACATCTTTCGGCCCAGCCTTTCTAATGGGCTTGGCCCATTTCTGTAATACGTTTAAATACGTGATGCATGTAACCGGCAGTTATTTTTCAAAACCCTAGTGCTATTGTGTGTGTGTGACGGCATATAGCAAACCTACTCTCTGTTCGAAGGATTCCATACCGTAATCCAGATTTCCGGTTAGTGTGATGTTGTTTATGATGCTTTGATTTCATGATTTATAAATTGTCTTGCAATATATTGTTAGTATGTTAATCGGATCTGTTTTGATGATGTTCAATGATGATGTCTTGTGGATTGGCCATGATAACCGGATATGTATGTTGGTATTGCAATATGTCGTTTGCGTGTTAACCGGAATATGTATGTTAATCGGATGTAGGTTAATCGAATTGATCATATTGTAATCGGACATGTTTATGTAATCGGCACCTATGTGTAAATCGGATAGTTTGAATGATTTTGTTATTCAGATTAGGGTTCTTGATAAACATGGGAATCATGCTTGTTTGATCTTGTTGATGCTAATTGATTTGTGAAATTGGTGTTAATTGATAATCAGTTAGGAAAAACTTGGAAACTTTGAGAAAAACGTAACTGACATTCCGTAACTGATGTTCATCGAAAGATATTAGTAATCGAAACATAGCTGTGACCGAAAGATACCTGTCCTTCGAAACATAGGTGTTGACCGAAGGATAGCATTGACCGAAACATAATCTGTGTGCCGAAGGATAACTATGTCGAAACATAGCTGATGTGTCGAAAGATAACCATGAATCGTAAGATGCTAACTGTGTATCGATAGATGTGTCGAAACATATTTGTGATGGTTGTGATAATTGTTAGACCGAAGGATGAGCAATATATCGAAGGATGGGTAAATGTGAATCGAATGATAGTTAATGATTAAATGCGAAATGATACGTGATGTGCCGATATGCAAACTGACTGTTATGTGAACATTAAATTGCATGCGTATCATTGTGAACATGAACTGATTTGTTATACGTGCATACAATAGGACGTGATTAATCACTTGTGAGTGCATAACCTAGCATACCGAGCAAACCAAGGTGAGTTCACACAGCCAAGGCATGGGTTCCCAGGGTGGGAATGGGTTGGATGATTACTTGTGCATACTTTGATACTGTAACGAACGATTAAACTGTTGATGCTTACGAACTACTCAACTGCCTTCGCACCCACCCTGGTCGGTAAAGACTATGGTCGCGAACGAACTGATCAATTGCCTTCGCACACACCCTGGTCGGTAAAGACTACGGTCGCGAACTAACGAACCAAATCTTCGCACACATGCCTGGGAGGCCGCGATGGAACCGATACGATATGAAACTTAATTGAACGAACGCACTATTACCCAAACTAAACTATTAACTGTGAACTCGCTCAACTAGTTTGTTGATTATCTGCTGCATGCCTTGCAGGACCTTAGGTACATATTGGAGCTTGCACAAGGAGGGAGCAGGTCGTTGTGGGAATTGGATCGCGAACGTTAATTGAACTCATAATTACAATTGAGAATTTTATTACTATGCTTCCGCTACTTAAACAATGTTTGGTTTTGAAACATCAGTCATATCTTTATGAATTGTATTAACTACTTTTGATTATTAAATACTATGTTTGATATGATTGATGGCTTGATCCTGGTCATGTCACGCCTCCAAGCGGTGGTACTCCGCGTGTGGGATTTTGGGGGTGTGACAGATTGGTATCAGAGCCATTGGTTATAGAGAACTTGGTTTTAATAGGGGAAAACGTTTTTATTAAAACCAGACTATAACCAGAACAGTGCTCTCAAACGATCCACAACGACGCTTCGCTCCACGTGCAAGACTCGACATCCTAGGTAATAAGGTTTATGTTTATTACCTACTTGCTAGAACTGCGTAGAACTATGCTCGTAGTATGCTTACATTACTTTGCTCACTACTTGTTATTGCTTGAGAACACCTACATGCTTACACTTTTCTGTCATCGCCCTACTCGCGAACCATTCATACTTATGCTACCTTTGCCGTTCGATCATGTCTGGACGTGTTGACATGACTCAAGCCCAGTTGGCGGCTCTTATTAACAAACCAGCTGCTGCGGCGCTTGCAGCCGCACAAGCAGGAGGTATAACCTGCTGTTACAGATCTATTCTAGGATGTTAGATCCTACTCTCGTGACCCAACTCTCGCGCTTAACCTTGACCCATCTTTCTCGCGCAACGGGTCAGAACGCACAGCAACCTGTCTACACATACAAGAACTTCATGGACTGTCGTCCAGTTGGCGGCCCTGAGACTCGCAGGGTCAAGTACGTCCCTGGTACTTTGGAAGAAATCGCGCTAATCTGGTGGAACGCGCAAGTACGGATACTAGGGTTGGCAGCTGCTAACGCCACCCCATGGAACGAATTCAAAGAACGCATTATAAGGGAATACTATATGCGTGATGCCATCCACAAGTTGGGAGTGGAGCTCTACCATTGGAAAATGACGGGGTCAGGAATTGATGCTTATACGAAACGGACGAACGAATTGGCCATCTTGTGTCCAACCATGGTGGACCCTCCAAGCAAGAGTATCGAATTGTACCTCAAGGGTCTAGCCTCAACAATATCCAAGACATTCAGCGTCTTGCTTATCGCCTCACGGATCAGGCAGTGGAACAGAACATGTTGCCTAGTTGTATCAGCGCTATTACTACCGCTACCACTTCTGCTACTTCCGCTACTCCTAGTGACAACAAGCGGAAATAGGATGGGTATTCCAGCAAGGGTTCAGCTACCGTTCGGTCTCAAGCACAACAGCAGCACAAGAATAGTGATCGCCTGAGCACAGCAGAAGCTAAGGATTCAGGAGCCCACGGCTTGCAAAACGGAATCGCCAGCAGCAACAGCAAGCAGAAATCCTATGCAAAGAAAAGATTGTTCGCATTCCTCGTTCTGGTCAAGAACCTCACGAAGTTCAAGGCGACAAGAGTGGTGCCGTGGTTGGCATCACCTCTTTCTTGAAGGTTCAGAAATGTTTGCGGAAGGGCCACACCGCAATTTTGGCTCTCGTTACAAACACATCAGCGAAAGAAAAGAAGTTGGAAGACCATTCAGTTGTACGCGACTTTCCTCAGGTGTCTCGCAAGGATTTACCTGGTCTACCGCCGCATCATCAGGACGAATTTCAGATCGAGCTCGCTCCAGGAGCAGCACCCATAGCTCGAGCACCGTATCGCTTAGCTCCACCAGAATCGGAAGAACTATCGACGCAGCTACCAGGAATCTTGGATAAGGGATTTATCCGACCTATCTCTTCGCCTTGGGGAGCTACAAGAACTATCAGATACCAATTACCGGTGAAAAAGAAGGATGGCACCTTCAGGATGTGAAATTGATTACTGTGAACTGATCAAGGTCAAAGTGAAGAACCGTTATCCTCTTCCACGCATTGACGACTTATTCGACCAGTTGCAAAGGTCGAGTTACTACTCCAAGGTTAATCTAAGGTCTGGTTATTATCAGCTGAGGGTCCAGGATGAGGACGCCTCCAAGACAGCATTCAGAACCCTATCTAGACAATGTTCGATCAGGAACTGGTCTGCACCGCGTACACCAACGGAAATACGCCAATTCTTGGGTTTGGCGGGTTACTCTAGACGGTTTATCAAAGGTTTTTCAAAGATTGCTCAGCCGCTTACACTGCTAATATCGAAAGATGTCACCTACCGTTGGGGAGACTCCCAGGAAACGACCTTTCAGTACTTAAAGGATAGGCTTTGTAGCGCACCTATTCTCTCATTTTTAGAGGGCACGGACGATTTTGTAGTATATTGTGACGCATCGGTACAGGGTCTTGGTTGTGTGTTGGTGCAACGGGATATGGTTAATTGCTTACGCTTCGCGACAACTCAAGATTCATGAACGGAGCTACACGACGCACGATTTAGAGCTGGGAGCTGATGTTTTCGCGCTTAAGATATGGCGACACCACCTGTACGGTACCAGGTGCACGATTTATACCGATCACAGGAGTCTCGAGCATATTCTTAAGCAAAAGGATTTGAACATGCGTCAACGGAGATGGGTTGAACTACTGAACGACTACGAATGCGCCATCAAGTATCATCCAGGCAAGGCCAACGTTGTGGCTGACGCCCTCAGTCGAAAAGACACCCTACCTAAGCGCGTGCGAGCGCTACAGGTCACGATTCAGACTAGTGTTCCTGCACAGATACGAGCTGCTCAGATACAAGCATTGAAACCCGAAAACGTTAAAGCTGAAGCCTTACGCGGCTCAAGACAACGCATGGAACAAAAGGAAGACGGCGCCTACTATGTAACGGGGCGTATTTGGGTCCCACTTTATGGCGGTTTACGCGAACTCGTAATGGATGAAGCTCACAAGTCTCGCTATTCGGTACATCCAGGGTCGGATAAAATGTACCACGACATCAGTACTACTTATTGGTGGCCTAGTATGAAGGCCCACATCGCCACCTATGTTGGCAAATGCCTAACCTGTGCGAGAGTCAAGGTTGAATATCAGAAACCATCAGGCCTACTTCAACAGCCCAAGATACCTCAATGGAAATGGGAAGAAATTTCCATGGATTTTGTTACAGGCCTACCTAGATCTCAGCGTGGAAACGATACAATATGGGTCATAGTTGATCGACTCACCAAGTCTGCACACTTCCTGCCGATCAAAGAAACGGATAAGTTTTCTACCCTAGCAGACATTTACTTGAAAGAAGTTGTTTCGAGGCACGGAGTGCCCACCTCTATTATTTCGGATCGCGATGCACGATTCACGTCAGAGCTTTGGCAAGCGATGCACAAATCCTTCGGCTCACGATTAGACATGAGCACAGCATATCATCCTCAGACGGATGGGCAGTCTGAGCGAACTATTCAAACTCTAGAAGACATGCTTCGAGCGTGTGTTATCGATTTCGGCAACGGCTGGGAAAAGCACCTCCCTTTGGTGGAGTTCTCGTACAATAACAGTTACCATACCAGCATTCAAGCCGCTCCATTCGAGGCATTGTACGGACGTAAATGCCGGTCACCTCTCTGTTGGGCAGAGGTGGGGGATAGTCAGATTACGGGTCCAGACATTGTAGTGGACGCCACAGAAAAGATTGCACAGATACGACAACGCATGGCGGCAGCACGCGACCGTCAGAAAGCCTACGCGGACAAGCGTAGAAAACCATTGGAATTTGAGGTCGGGGACCGGGTTTTATTGAAAGTTTCACCCTGGAAGGGTGTGGTTCGATTTGGTAAACGAGGCAAACTGAATCCGCGGTACGTCGGACCATTCGAAATCTTAGAAAAGATTGGTAAAGTAGCCTACAGATTAAAACTACCAGCTGAACTCGGTGCAGTTCACAATGTATTTCACGTGTCGAATCTGAAGAAATGCCTATCAGATGAGACCCTTATAGTTCCTTTTAAGGAACTCACTATCGACGAGCGGTTGCAGTTCGTCGAGGAACCAGTTGAAATCACGGACCGGGATGTTAAGGTCCTCAAACACAAGAGAATCCCTCTTGTTCGAGTTCGTTGGAACTCCCAGCGTGGTCCAGAGTATACCTGGGAACGCGAAGATCAGATGAAAGAAAAGTATCCCCAGTTATTCGAAACCAATGCATCCACTGCTGAGGCTGAAGCTACTACTACTGAATTTCGGGACGAAATTCCAAATCAACGGGGGGATGATGTGACACCCCAGGAAAACCAGTGAACGATGTAACTTGCCTAGCTTCCTCAGTGAGTGCGTACCAAATTTCGGGACGAAATTTCTTTTAAGTTGGGGATAATGTGACAACTCGAGTTTCTGACTTTCACTTTCGCATTAAATGCGCGTTGACTTTGACTGTTTAGTTGTTTGGATTGTGGACTTGAAATTGTACGCGATGTATTTTAATGAAACGTATTGTCGTTTTGTCATATGTGATTACTTGCTGTGGTAGAATATAATATTAGATTTATTATTAAAAACACTTAGTCTAGATCACGAAGCATGGCACACAGTTCGAAGGATCTCGAAACATATCCTTCGACTCGAAGGATCAGCTTCCGGTTCGAAGGATCTCGAAACATATCCTTCGACCAAAGACTCCATCCTTCGACATCTTTCGGCCCAGCCTTTCTAATGGGCTTGGCCCATTTCTGTAATACGTTTAAATACGTGATGCATGTAACCGGCAGTTATTTTTCAAAACCCTAGTGCTATTGTGTGTGTGTGACGGCATATAGCAAACCTACTCTCTGTTCGAAGGATTCCATACCGTAATCCAGATTTCCGGTTAGTGTGATGTTGTTTATGATGCTTTGATTTCATGATTTATAAATTGTCTTGCAATATATTGTTAGTATGTTAATCGGATCTGTTTTGATGATGTTCAATGATGATGTCTTGTGGATTGGCCATGATAACCGGATATGTATGTTGGTATTGCAATATGTCGTTTGCGTGTTAACCGGAATATGTATGTTAATCGGATGTAGGTTAATCGAATTGATCATATTGTAATCGGACATGTTTATGTAATCGGCACCTATGTGTAAATCGGATAGTTTGAATGATTTTGTTATTCAGATTAGGGTTCTTGATAAACATGGGAATCATGCTTGTTTGATCTTGTTGATGCTAATTGATTTGTGAAATTGGTGTTAATTGATAATCAGTTAGGAAAAACTTGGAAACTTTGAGAAAAACGTAACTGACATTCCGTAACTGATGTTCATCGAAAGATATTAGTAATCGAAACATAGCTGTGACCGAAAGATACCTGTCCTTCGAAACATAGGTGTTGACCGAAGGATAGCATTGACCGAAACATAATCTGTGTGCCGAAGGATAACTATGTCGAAACATAGCTGATGTGTCGAAAGATAACCATGAATCGTAAGATGCTAACTGTGTATCGATAGATGTGTCGAAACATATTTGTGATGGTTGTGATAATTGTTAGACCGAAGGATGAGCAATATATCGAAGGATGGGTAAATGTGAATCGAATGATAGTTAATGATTAAATGCGAAATGATACGTGATGTGCCGATATGCAAACTGACTGTTATGTGAACATTAAATTGCATGCGTATCATTGTGAACATGAACTGATTTGTTATACGTGCATACAATAGGACGTGATTAATCACTTGTGAGTGCATAACCTAGCATACCGAGCAAACCAAGGTGAGTTCACACAGCCAAGGCATGGGTTCCCAGGGTGGGAATGGGTTGGATGATTACTTGTGCATACTTTGATACTGTAACGAACGATTAAACTGTTGATGCTTACGAACTACTCAACTGCCTTCGCACCCACCCTGGTCGGTAAAGACTATGGTCGCGAACGAACTGATCAATTGCCTTCGCACACACCCTGGTCGGTAAAGACTACGGTCGCGAACTAACGAACCAAATCTTCGCACACATGCCTGGGAGGCCGCGATGGAACCGATACGATATGAAACTTAATTGAACGAACGCACTATTACCCAAACTAAACTATTAACTGTGAACTCGCTCAACTAGTTTGTTGATTATCTGCTGCATGCCTTGCAGGACCTTAGGTACATATTGGAGCTTGCACAAGGAGGGAGCAGGTCGTTGTGGGAATTGGATCGCGAACGTTAATTGAACTCATAATTACAATTGAGAATTTTATTACTATGCTTCCGCTACTTAAACAATGTTTGGTTTTGAAACATCAGTCATATCTTTATGAATTGTATTAACTACTTTTGATTATTAAATACTATGTTTGATATGATTGATGGCTTGATCCTGGTCATGTCACGCCTCCAAGCGGTGGTACTCCGCGTGTGGGATTTTGGGGGTGTGACAGCCCGCCTGGCTAAGTATTCAGAAATTGCAGTTTTAGTCCCTGAACTTGAGAAACATGCATTTCGGCCCATTTTTGGCACGTTTAAGCCCCGTTAACCTCATTTCAAAGCTCTAAAATGAAGTTAAAGTGTAGGGAACTCAAACATGCTCAAAAACATCTTGGATGTCGGTACGTTTGGTCGTACGATCGCGTTATTTGCTTAATTACGACGGAAGTCGTAACGAACACAAAAACGATCCAAATTAAGCGACGAAAGGAATTTTATCACGCCAAACACTAAATTAAAATATTTTAATGCTTACATAAATTTTTGGATGTCCGGATGTATTCAGAACGTAAGTTAGGCACGAAAATGCAAACTTATGCACTTTTTGACGCTTTTAGTCCCTGAATGACCAAAATTTTATTTTTGCGCACCAATCACCTCAAAGCCTATTTCTAAGCTATGTAAAGGATATTTAGGGCATGTTTAACTTATGATCAAGTTTCGGAAGGTTTGTTACTATACAAATCGGTATAGTTTCGCAGTTTGACACAATTAGTCCCTGTGATCGAACAAACTTGATTTCAACACACCAAACCATCCAAAACTTATTTCTAAGTTATGTGGAGGTTATTTAAGGTATGTTAAGCCTATTTCACTATTCCGGAGTGTTTGTTGCGTTAAACTGGTTATATTTTCGCATTAGTACGCGTATAACCTTCCAGAAAGCGATTTTGAGCTTGAAATCGGACAAGAATTGATATGTGCAAATGATACACATATTTTTACAAATCCCAAGTATGAAATACAATATTTCATCGATTTGGTATTTGTTTGATGGTTGAAGTGACACAGGTGTCACAATGTATGCCAAAGAAAATTGAGTTTTTCAAGAAATTCCTTGACTCGATATCAAAGAGTCATTGTTCTGCAAGAAACGCGGTTTACAATGCAAAGATCAAGTATAGCGAAACGATATTTGAGTTTTGATAAAACAACAAATTAGAATGAAGCGCTCCAGTGGTCTTCATAAATCAAATGAATCATATGCGCAACAATAGTGCATGTGTAATGTGTGAATTTACCAAGAAATGAAGCAGATCAATATTCGCTACTATGAAAGAAATCCTCATGGTATGATGACCATTAAGGGGAAGTAGCAATGCAAAAGTCTATTTACAGAGGTCAGAATTTTAACAAAAGAAATTTAAGAATTTTATCTGGGATTTTGTGTGATAACCGTTGTTTAAATGACATTACCAAGGAATGTCGAATGAAATAGGGGATTGTAAAGGTAGGTGACTTCTTTTGCAGTGTCAAGAATTGGATTAGACTATGCACCGATTGTTGCGAAATCTTGTTCTATTGTACCTCAGCAAGCTTCATGTCGTTTGTAGGATCACGTGGCAAAATGCTGCTTTTTGATTAGTAGCTTTTCTACTGACGGGATTCGCCTTGGTGTCGTCGTGCCCAATTATATTTTCCAAAGGTCTTGCCTTGAAAGTCGTGTGTGATATACTTCAACGTCTGTGGACGTATAATTTACGTTTCATGTGTTTTCTTGTGCATTAGCACAAGTTTACATGCTTTCTTACTTGCGTTAATAGTCTATGGTAATGCCTTGGAAATTTTTATACTTTTGATGGTGTCCCAATTTAAAGGGTTTCCATTGTTTATACTGTTGCATGAGTTACGAGACAGATGATCAAACGAAATAATGTTTGATATCAGAATTATAGACATATGCAAGAGATTTCTGATAAAGAAATCTAGAATTATTATTGACACATATGCTTGTGTTTTATTCTTAATTATCAATCGTTATGGTTTTTGGAATTTTTTATAGATATACATATCTATATAATCATATATTTCACATGCTGTAATATACATACCTTTCATAAGGTTAATGTATTTAACAGATTCATATTTCCAAAAACAAGTCAGATATCAGGTCATGGTACTATTTAGGGAAATTTGTCACTTGTTTGACATATTATACTCCTTCTTACCCGGTTCTCGCCGGAGAGGTAATTATTATGTTTCCCATAAATAGTATCTTTTCAAGATTTAAAAAGTGCCTCTTTTATTAAGGCTTTCATCCAGAATCAAGGAAATTTGTATTCCCCGAACATATCTTATTCTAGACCAAGTAGTATCAATAAACAAGAATTAACAGCAATTAAGTGTTATTGCTTATTTATCGTACCTTGCAATGTTCTAATTATCATTCTTACGGCATATCAATACCCATCACACTTTATTTGCACAAGTATTTAGCTTATCTCAAAGCTTATACTAAGGCATCTTTTCTTAAGTTCAAGTCTAAATGCTATCATGTGTGCTACCAGTTAATAGCAATTTCCTAACTCTTTTATTTAAGCTTAGGTATTATTATCACAATACCTATTGGCTTAAATCAGTGGCTCTGATGCCACCTTCTGTCACGACCCCCGACCCCACCCTGGATGGAATCGGGAGCCGCGAGCAGCCAAGTGGTACCGGTGGTTATTTTTTAAAACATTGCAGCGGAACTTTCATCAGGACCGTGAGTTAGGAAAAATATCAGAGTTTAGAAAAAACCGAAATTTATTTATTAAATAGATGGGACAAAATGATGTTTGGAAAGGTAGCTTTAATATGGGATAAACCCGACTACATAAAACAATTTTCCTTAATTTAATTTAATTGACAAATCAAGCCACTTCTGTAAGCCTTTTTGGGTGCCATATCCAACTCTTACTCCAATCTACTGTAATTACCTGAAACGCGTTTTAAAAAGGTTTTGTCAGCAGGAAATACTGAGTGAGTTCATTCAGGTTTTATAAAACTATATTTGTTATAATTCACAGCATTAAGAGTTTTTACATTTGCTTCTTTAAGATTGGCAAAGACTTAATCACTGCAAAGTATAACTAGAAAACAGTGTTATAAGTTACAGTATTAAGAGCGATTACAATGTTTCTATCTATCAACCATATACCCACGGTATTTGTCACTCGACCACCCATTGGTTATCTCGTTGTCCAATTGGTGTCTGTGACTATGGTCATATCACCCCTTGGCTAACCCGTTGTCCAATGGTGACGGTTATCAAGTAATGTATACAAAACCCCACATACCGGCTGTAACTTGGTGATTACAAAGACTTAATCCCTGTAATTATAACTTTGAAAATAATTTGAAGTTTTGTAAAACAGTTGATAAAAAGAGAATGACTCACAGTATAAGCATGATTTAGCAAGCTTCTTGATTCTATTCCTTCTGATAAGTAAGCATATACTTTATTGTTCTGAATCTTCTGATGATTTAACATCTTGTTTGATTGTAAGTGTGTAGTTGGGAGTATTCTAGTAGTTAAACATATAGTTTAACAGAATGGAATACGTATTTGTGTAAAACCCAAATCAAACCTAACGATCATCTCGAGATTCGAACCTTAACAAAATTCACAAAGTATAGCACTTTGGATTCCGTTTACCGAAATACACAAAGTACAGCACTTTGGCATTTATTAGATGGTTCCTGAATCGATCGGACAGAACATCGAATCGGTGATTATTGGTTAGAACACTAACATATAGAGAGAAGAATAGAAGAAATGAACAAAGGAAATGAATTCCTAAGCTTTCTATTTATAGGTAAGAAGTATGAAACTTCTAGGAAGTTTCCTATAGCTTTTCTAGGAAGTTAGCTGTACATTTTCTAGGAAGCTTCCTACCCACATATATCTATTCTCTTATCCCTTCCTAGCATCTTCCTTTGATATTATCTAGTTTATATTTATATTTATTTTTCATGTATATCTATTTAGGTGTTTAATAAATCTTACTTAACAGCTTAATTAATCTTGCTTAACCTTAATTAATCGGACTTAGCTTAATTAATCTAGCTTAGCTTAATTAATCTCGCTTAAGTAATTAATTAATCATACTTAACTTAATTAACAGATTAATAAATCTACTCAGCTAACTTAACTGCTAAGTTTATTTAACTATTAAGTTTACTTAGCTATTAAGTATTCTAGCAGTTCCCTGATTACGAGTTCTAATTTCTAGACACAATGGAACTCATATTAGTGTATTAACTCAATTCAACTTTAACGAAAACTCACAAGATCAAAACCCTCACAACGAATGACAAAGGCATAGCTCAATTACGGGCAGCACTTAAACATCCATCGGATAGTTTCAATCGATCGAACATTGAATCATACCAGTAACTAGAGTTATCACCCTAATACGGGCAGAGTTTCGGGATTTAGAATATAATACCTGAGCTATTACTTTGCTATAATAGAAGCAAAAAGAAGAAAAGAATTGAGCGACTTTGAATTGAAACTATCGGCTGCTATATATAGGCTGGAATCAGGGCGCCTCGCGGCCCGTGTAACTTTAAAGGAATACTTACGCGGCCCGCGTGGGTGTGTGGACAATACGTGTCCCTTAAGCTTATCCGGAGATCTGCCTTGCTGTCACGGCCTGCGTAGACTACCATTATGTCTTACGCGGCCCGCGTGGACTCCAATTTCTTGATATCTTGGTTTTTCACAAGGATTAGGGTTTCAGGGGTCCGGGTTTCCACTTACGGAGCGTTTTAGGACATTTTGTGTGAGTCGTTACATGTGGACACCCGCAGACATGACGGGGGTGCCACGCCAAATTGCGCAACACTTCTTGAATACCTTGCTAGGTATTAAGCCAGTGATCCAAGGCCAACGCCACCTTGGATCTGCAAAAAACGAGGCGATGCATGAGCAGGACAAAGAACTACTCTCCGCAGGTATCCTGCGGGAAGTCAAGTACCAGACTTGGTTGTCCAACCCAGTCATGGTAGAAAAACCATCCGGGGGCTGGCGCATGTGCGTCGATTATAAAGATCTCAACAAAGCCTGCCCCAAGGACTGCTACGCACTTCCTGAGATCGATGAAAAAGTCGATAACCTCGCACCATTTCGATGGAAGTATTTCCTCGATTGCTACAAAGGCTACCATCAGGTACAAATGGCAATCGAGGACGAAGATAAAACGGCATTCCGTACGCCAACCGGAAATTACTGCTACACAAAAATGCCGTTCGGGTTGCGCAATGCAGGCGCAACCTATCAAAAGTTGATGAACAACACTTTTCGCGGCCAAATCAGCAAAAGTGTCGAAATCTATATGGACGACCTGGTCGTCATGAGCATGGGGGAAGATACCATGCTCACAGATATCGAAAGAACATTCCAAACTCTGCGAAGCGTCAATATGAAGCTCAATCCAGGGAAATGCTCGTTTGGAATGGAGGAAGGCAAATTCCTTGGATTCATAGTAACAAAAGATGGATTCCGGGTAAACCCGGAGAAAGTTCAGGCGATAGAGCGCATGCCATCACCCTCCACGATGAAAGAAATGCAACGACTAGCCGGCAGGCTAGCCGCACTAAACAGATTCTTAGCCAATCATGCGGCTAAGTCCTATCATTTCATAAAAACACTGCGGAACTATTTAAAGAAGGAACAATTCCAATGGACCGCAGAGGCTGAAAACGCTTTCCGGGAGATGAAAGAATGTTTGATACAACTCACAACCCTAACCGCACCACGCAAGGGTGAACCACTTATCCTATACCTATCTGCCGCAGACAACACGGTAGGTGTGGTACTAATAGTGGAGCGAGAGGGAGTTCAAACACCCATCTACTATATCAGCAAAATGCTCAATGACCCAGAGACGAGGTACTCCATCATGGAGAAATTGGTATTGGCACTGGTATACGCATCACGACGGTTGCGACGTTACTTTGCAAACCACGTCATCACAGTGTTAACCAACTACAGGATCGACCCGATCCTATCCAAACCTAACATCTCTGGAAGATTAGCAAAATGGGCAATTGAACTTGGCGCGCGCACGCTTAACTATAAGCCGCGCCCCGCAATCAAAGGCCAAGTTCTGGTAGATTTTGTTGCCGAGGTACCGGCAAATCGCATCCAAGAATGGGAAGAAGAACAAAACCCTGCATCACCACCATCTTCTTCAGAAACATGGGCACTTTTTACCGATGGTGCATCCAACGAGGAAGGTGCAGATGCAGGTCTGCGACTCGTCAGCCCCGATGGCCAAGAGCTTACCTATGCAATCCGCCTCGATTTCAAAAGCACAAATAACGAGGCAGAGTATGAGGCTCTATTGGCAGGGCTACGTCTGGCAGTCAAGCTCAGCGTACAACATCTGGAAGCACATGTCGACTCCTTGTTAGTTGCAGGGCATGTGCGCGGTGACTATGCCGCAAAAGGGGATATCATGATCCTCTACCTCGAGCAAGCCTTGCAACTAGAATCAAAGTTCACTTCTTTCAATATCCGTCATATCAACAGAAGTGAAAACAAATCCGCGGATACACTGTCAAAACTCGCATCCACCAGCTTCCAGCATCTGGCAAAGGAGATACGCATTGAGATCAGAATCCCTCCGTACCCCTGCGCCAAGTCAATGTCATCCAGTACGGTACAACATCATGGATGACACCAATCATTACATACTTGCAATCAGGTGTTACTCCCGAAAACAAGTCAGAGGCACGTAAGTTGCAATACAAAGCGTGCCATTATCAAATGGGAGACGGTATCCTATACCATAAATCATACCTGGGCCCACTCCTACGCTGCATCGATCCCCAAGATGCTACATACCTTATCAGAGAGATACATGAGGGAATGTGTGGCATACACGCAGGGCCACGCACGGTAGTGGCTAAAATTATGAATGTTGGGTATTACTGGCCCGGCATGCACCTGGATGCAGTCAAAGAATTGCGCAAATGTATTAATTGTCAGCGACATGCTCCTAAGACTTTGCGCCCCAAGAACAACTTGATCCCGGTCACCACCGCATGGCCTTTTCAAAAATGGGCAATTTACGTGGTCGGACCTTTCCCAGACGCACCAGGTGCGGTCAAATTTATCATAGTAGCTGTTGATTACTTCACAAAATGGGTAGAGGCAAAACCACTCGCCTCAACCACTGCTATGATAACAAGGAAATTCATTTGGGAACACATCATCTGCCGTTTCGGTCTACCAATGTGCATCGTTACCGATAACGGCACCAACTTTGCTGCCGACGAATTTCAAAAATAGCTAGAAGAACTACATATTGAACACATATTCTCCTTAGTGGCACACCCGCAAGGAAATGGCCAAGTTGAGAGTATCAATAAAAGTCTAGTCGAAGGCATCAAAGCAAGGTTGGGAACAGCCAGACGTGGCTGGGTCGATGAACTCCCAAGCATCTTATGGGCTCACAGAACAAGCCCAAAAACGAGCAACGGGGAGACACCCTTCAGCCTGGTCTATGGCTCAGAAGCGGTAATCCCCGCGGAAGTAGGTCTTCCTTCACCTCGAATGTTGGCTATCAACAAAATAGCCAACAATGAAGCACGCAGGCTTGACTAGGACCTCCTAGAAGAAAGGCGTGAAAACGCTGCCATCAACGAGGCCAAGTACAAAACCAAGCTTGAAAAATACTACAATTCACGCGTAAGGGTTTGTACTTTTAACCCGGGAGACTACGTCCTTTGCGATAACGAAGCATCTAACGCTGAACGCCCAGGAAAACTTGCCCCCAAGTGGGAAGGACCCTACCTCATCAAAGAGGTCTTGGGCAAAGGCGCATATAAACTACAAACATTAGAGGGCGAAACTATCGCACGCACATAGAATGCACAACAGCTTCGACGCTGTTACATGTAAGCCATGTTTTTTACATTTTCCATGTAACCTATCGGGCCGCAGGCCATTTGCAAATAAATAAATGAACGATTTATTGCAATATTGTTTATTACTACTATTACAAATACGTGTTCCACTTTGCGGTATCTGCAAAAACAGATTGGCAAAATCTTCATTCGCGATACACACACAAAGTGGTGACCACACACAAATATTGTAATAGGCCAGCAAAGGCAAAACATTAAGTGTCTATCCGGCCGGATACACATACGGTTTTTTACGAAACCTACACAATTCCTAAACCCTAACGAGACAAACACAGGAATTGACTAATACTCATAGGATAAAGGTATAGAGTATACTCAACCGCGTTTACAACAGGTAGAGTTCTGCATACACACGTTCAAACATGCAAGGAGTAAAAGCACTTCTACAAATTGAGCAAAAACAATTGAACTTTATATTCAAAAAATTCTTACACCCGTGCGGTGTACAAAGGATTTACATAAAGTTCTAACATTTACATAGAGGACAACAAAAAAAAGGACACGCAGGCCAACCTAGTCCTACTTTGTACCGCTGGTACCCGCGCCATCGTTGCCATCACCAGCAGCCTTTTCCTCTTGCGACTCTTCAGCATCAGCGTACAACATCCATAAACGGTCAACATAATCTTCCGCATCCAAGCATTCGTCAAGCTTCTCAAGCGCAGAAATAGACATGTCATAGAATGATGCAAAAGCAGCGTCAAGAAGCGCCTCAGTATTCACACCATGGAACCCAGACCGTTCATCGGTGTATTCGCCTTGAGCCAGAATGTTCATATGACTGATGCATCGGTTGTAACCAGCTTTAAAGCCAGCATCCCGAGCACGCTGCTTAATCAAGTCTATACCAGTTGCAGTCTCAGGCGCATCCAAGATAGCCCTAACAATCTGCAACGCACAGCAATAAGGTTATCACATGCAAATCCAAACAAAAGCAAGGGCAACAGATACTTACATGGCCAATACCGTGACACCGCATCCACTCACGGTCAGTCTTAAGCTGATTAAAGGAAGAAGTAAGGCTATCTCTGGCCTCAGCAGCCTCACTAGCCCGCTTTTCAGCCTCAGTCGCGCGGGCAGTAACCTCCGCAAGCATGGCTTCGCGAGTCTGCACTTCAGCCTTTCGAAAACAAGGAACACAGGCATACAAGGATAAGCATTTATGAAAGAAGTCTACAAATTCAAAAAGCAAAGGCAACTCATACCTGGAGGCTCCCAACGGTCTGGTTCAAACGGGTGCGATCAACATTCGCTTCTTCAAGGGCCTTAGAAACGCGGCCCTCCTTCTCCTTGGCTTCTTCAAGAGCCTTTGCAGCACAGGCCCCCACCTCTTTGGCTTCTTCAAGAGCCTTTGCAGCCCGGGCCTCTGCCTCCCTGGCCTTACCAGCAACCGCTTCAGCCTCAGCCTTCTCCTTGCCCAAAGCAGCATTCGCCGCCTTGACATTAATCATCTCCTGACGAACACGAAACAGCGTTTCATTCTGTTTGGCCCAAGACACCTTCCAGCTCTTGCGCTCATCGGAAAGTTTTTCATTCCAACTCTTGCGCTCATCAGAAAGTAACTTGGCAAGAGTACGAACCTGTTTAAGCTCAACAGTTGCAGCCCACTCCTCGGTCTGCTTATGCTTCTCAAAGCCAGCCTTATCCTTTTCAAGCTGCTCCACACCCTCGCGAGCAGCTTTCAACAACTTTTCCGCCTCGGCCCGCAAGCGCGCAACTTCCTCCTCGCTGCGGCCCAGCACCTTTTAGTCTTCCATAATGGCATTCGCCACTATGGAACTCCCCACAAGCATGGTAGAGAGTTGGTTGATATGGAGCTCACGGGGCACGGCACGGGCACGATCAACTTCAAACGGAGTGCCCAGGCCACCCAAAATCTCCTTGCAAGCAGAAGGCTCACTTGAAATGTCATCCCCCTGCATAACACTCCAGGGGGCTCGGTGGTAGCTCGTACTCCGATCTTGCGTATAGGTGCGGTAGTAGTACTCCAGTTCAGACTCTCTAGGCTGAATCGGAGGCCCTTCATAACCCGCACCCACAGAAGCAGAACCAGAACCAGAACCAGAAACCTTCTCAGCAGTAGGAGACTTGTGCTTTTTAGCACCAGACTTTTGTTTTCCAACATCAGAAAACCTCAGTTCCAAATCATCAGCATCATTTGGAGTGATCAGGTTATTAGAGGAATCAACAGTATCAAAAATTTAAGGAGCAACCTTCTCCACAGTATCCTCTGTCTGCACGGAGGGGTCAGGCACCACCTTGACAAAAGGAACTGAAAATTCCTTATTAACCCCCGCATCCGCAGCCGTGGCACGCGGGGGAGAAGGAGGGGCATCAAAGATAGAAAAATCTTTGTCTTGCGGTTCTGCAAACAGAGAAAAAATAGCTATCAATTACAAGCGCAATGGCAAAACACTTGTAAAAGTTATGAACCACTTACCAGCAACAACCGCAGGTTTCTTTTGTGTCGCACCAGTGGACCTTTTAGTCTGAATCCTCTGACGTTTTTTTCTCACCAGAAGCAGCATCCTTCTCTTCTGGTTTCCTCTTTTTCTCACTAGCAGGTTTGGAACCCACAGAAGTCCCACCTGCAGCCGCACTGTTGGTGCATATTCGGTGACAAAAGCTTAATAGTTTGATTATTTAGTCTTTGGATATTTTGTATTGGGCTTAGCTTATTGGTTAGGGAGTTTATTATTGTAATGGGCTTGGAAAATGGCCTAGTCCATGTAGGAAGCCCCGTTCACAGACATGTGGTATATAAACATGTTTTTGTGATTAGGTTTTACGGGTGAGAGAGTTTTAGAGAGAGAAAGTTCTAGAGAGAGAGTAAAAATTTCGAATTAGGGTTTGTAGAGACAAGATCACAGATATTGGCTGTGAGGTTGTACGAGTCTTGAATTGATTGTAAAACTGCAAGTTTGGATAATCAATAGAAGACCGTTTAATTAGAATTCTGTTTTCTACTCGTTTCTGTAACAAATCTGATCTAGTGCATTCCGCACTCTAGGTTAGATAAATAATTCTGTGAAGATCCATACGAACAAGGGGACCTACAATTGGTATCAGAGCGATAGCGCGCAACTTCCTCCTCGCTGCGGCCCAGCAAGCGCGCAACTTCCTCCTCGCTGCGGCCCAGCACCTTGGCATTCGCCACTATGGAACTCCCCATAAGCATGGTAGAGAGTTGGTTGATACGGAGCTCACGGGGCACGGCAGGGGCACGATCAACTTCAAACGGAGTGCCCAGGCCACCCAAAATCTCCTTGCACGCAGAAGGATCACTTGAAATGTCATCCCCCTGCATAACACTCCAGGGGGCTCGGTGGTAGCTCGTACTCCGATCCTGCGTATAGGTGCGGTAGTAGTACTCTAGTTCAGATTCTCCAGGCTGAATCGGAGGCCCTTCATAACCCGCACCCCCAGAAGCAGAACCAGAACCAGAAACCTTCTCAGCAGTAGGAGACTTGTGCTTTTCAGCACCAGACTTTTGTTTTCCAACATCAGAAAACCTCAGGTCCAAATCATCAGCATCATTTGGAGTGATCAGGTTATTAGAGGAATCAACAGTATCAAAAATTTGAGGAGCAGCCTTCTCCACAGTATCCTCTGTCTGCACGGAGGGGTCAGGCACCACCTTGACAAAAGGAACTGAAAATTCCTTATTAACCCCCGCATCCGCAGCCGTGGCACGCGGGGGAGAAGGAGGAGCATCAAAGATAGAAAAATCTTTGTCTTGCGGTTCTGCAAACAGAGCAAAAATAGCTATCAATTACAAGCGCAATGGCAAAACACTTGTAAAAGTTATGAACCACTTACCAGCAACAACCGCAGGTTTCTTTTGTGTCGCACCAGTGGACCTTTTAGTCTGAATCCTCTGACGTTTTTTCTCACCAGAAGCAGCATCCTTCTCTTCTGGTTTCCTCTTTTTCTCACCAGCAGGTTTGGAACCCACAGAAGTCCCACCTGCAGCCGCACTGTTGGTGCATATTCGGTGACAAAAGCTTAATAGTTTGATTATTTAGTCTTTGGATATTTTGTATTGGGCTTAGCTTATTGGTTAGGGAGTTTATTATTGTAATGGGCTTGGAAAATGGCCTAGTCCATGTAGGAAGCCCAGTTCACAGACATGTGGTATATAAACATGTTTTGTGATTAGGGTTTTAGGGGTGAGAGAGTTTTAGAGAGAGAAAGTTCTAGAGAGAGAGTAAATATTTCGAATTAGCTGTGAGGTTGTACGAGTCTTGAATTGATTGTAAAACTGCAAGTTTGGATAATCAATAGAAGACCGTTTAATTGGAATTCTGTTTTCTACTCGTTTCTGTAACAAATCTGATCTAGAGGATTCCGCACTCTAGGTTAGATAAACAATTCTGTGAAGATCCATACGAACAAGCGGACCTACAATTGGTATCAGAGCGATAGGCTCTTGAAGAAGCTCGGTTCAGAATTGTGTCTGTAGATTTGGGTGGAATTTTCGAAAATTTAAATCTGAAAACTAGGGTTTTGGACTAAATTTAAAAATTTTTTAGTTTTGCTCTTGGGATTTTCGAAATTTCTTGGGTATTTTGATCTGTTTGCATATCTAATTTTGCTGTTTAAGTGTTTTTGATTGCAGGTTTGGTTGATTTTTGAAGGATTTTGGCTAGAAAGTCTTGCAGATTCGAAGATTGTTCTTCGTGTTCTTCGCGTTCTTCATATTTTCTTCAAAAAATTTGACTGATTTGGTTGTTTAATCTTGCAGGATTCTGTTAGAAAAGATCTGGAAATCTTCAGAATTTCGAATAGATTAAGTTTCTAAAATTTTCTAGCAAAAATAACAATTCCTCTGACAAATCAGAGAAATTATCTGATCCAGCGAATTTAACTTCGGTGACCGGTGAAATTAAATCCAAAGGCGACTTTGGTAACCGTTGTAATTGTCCTCAGCGACATTATTACGGTGATCGGCGAAATTAAAGTCGTCGTAGTAGCGACCTGATTAGCCAGCGAAATTAATAAACCGGCGACCGGCGAAATTAATCTGACCAGCGAAATTAAGCTAGCATAATTAACCAGCGAATTGAGCAGCTAGCATAATTATTCCAGCGAATTTAAAAAACCAGCATAATTATAATTCCTCTACCAGCATAATTATAACTACTCTATCAGCATATTTAACTTGGTTTGCCAGCATAATTAGCGTGACACTGCGAAATTAACATGGTTTGCCAGCATAATTAGCGTGACACAGCGAAATTAACTTGTTTTGCCAGCAAAATTAAAAGGTGGAGTATTTATTTAGATACGTATAGAGGATTTAGCGTTTTTGAAAATAGAAAGTGTTCCGTAGCTCATCTCTACAAACCGTTTGCACGGTTGAACTCGGTTGATTTTTAGGACAAAAAAAAAAAACTCTGGAAATTTCCGAATTTGGTTTTCGACATTATATATCATTGGATTCGTTTTTTCAAGGCGATTCTAATGGTATAATTTGGTAAAAACAGTTTTCGGAAAAATATTGTACGGTTTTATCAGTACGGTTACGATAAAAACGTGTTTAAAGATGGTTAAAGTGGGCAATGT
Organism: Helianthus annuus; assembly: GCF_002127325.2. Taxonomy (NCBI): domain Eukaryota; kingdom Viridiplantae; phylum Streptophyta; class Magnoliopsida; order Asterales; family Asteraceae; genus Helianthus; species Helianthus annuus. Next base: position 58,122,559 of record NC_035449.2, on the reverse strand, counting down.
TGGTGAGAAAGTTAAAAAGTGGCCAAAGCTGTTAAATGTTAACGAATATGTTGTCTGGAAAGAGAAGTTTGAATCGGTTGTGAAGAGTGATGTAACACCTTGAAAATTTATGTCCAATAATGTATAAACACGTGTCATAAGCTCTGAACGTGAGAAAGAATACTTTAGAGGGACTAAAGTTGACAAACGGGAAACTATGTGAATATAAGGGTCCAAAGTGTCAACAATGGATAAATATATTCTAAAATAGCCCTACATAATGTTTATACCTTCAAACGAATAAATCATGGATCATACGAAGCTAAAAATGAAAGAAAGTGAGGAATTACAAACTACAGGGGCTAAAAGTGTCAACATGTGCAAAGTATACCTCTGAGTGACCTTTTGGCAGACCCAAAGCTTTGTAACGATAAAATATACTCACTAGAATATGTGGTTAAAATTTCATAAAGTTTCGTTATCGTATGAGAAAGTTATGATCAAATTCGTGTACGAGGGGTTAAAAGCGTCAACATTGAATTCTAAGGCCTTATGAGTGGTTACAAGGTTAGTCAAGGACTTAACCAAGTTAGTAAAAGTCCCAAGGCCCTTAAAAATCAAGTTAGAGGGCTGAAATAGCAATTTGAAAGTTTAAAACCACGTTACAAAGGACCAGGGACTGAAAATGCAAAGTATGAAACTTATTTGGCAGGTTATGCAGGTCTAGGCGACCCGCGTAAAGATCCCTTATGATCTTACGCGGGCCGCGTCAGACTGCCAGTGACAGAATTCACCTGCAGGTGCCTGTTAAGGCTGTTAACCGACTTATGGACCTATAAAATGATACCAGGGGCTGTGCAAACTGGTTTTCATGCATTAGGGACAGGTGGGATGATCTTACAACATGTGTAGAGTTGTTTGGCACCATCTTGTGCAATTAAATTTGCTATATAAGGAGCATAAGTTGTGAACAATTTGTACATTCACTTCCAAAAGTTCACAACTCAACTTCTGGAGCTCCTCTGGTCAGCTATAAGCATCCTTAGCATCCCTAATCCTAATTAGGACTCTTGTAAGTGTCCTTAACCCTTCTAAATTCGTTTTAGCTTAGTTAATTAGTTAAAAGTCAAACCGTCGTAATTAAGGTTTGACTTCGAGATTAGTCATTAATTACTCACTAATATCTCGAATTAAAAATACCTTTAAGTAGGTAATTATATGGGTAACAAACCCCTAAAAGGGTATTTTCAGATTCCCACTTTAACTATGTTAATTGTCGAGCCAAGGTTCATTATAAAAAGTCAACAGAAAGGTTATTTGCGAATTAATGCATAATTAGCAATGTAGGTTACATGCAACCTGTTTGATCATTAAAATAACTTGGTAATTAATGTAAGAACATGTTCCAACATGTTCAACTCGACAATTTTCAGTTTCGGCTCGGTTTGGAACCGAAAGTCGCAAAGTTTGACTTCTGCTTTGACTTTCAGTTCTGACCCATTTAAGCCAAGATAAGGATTGCCTTAGAGCTTCTTTTGGACCTATATACATGTTAGTATAATCCCCTGTGATTATACAACTTGGTTCATTAGATATCATATTCGCATGCATGTTTCCGTTAATCGCTTATATGTTGACCATTATACCCAATTGACCTTAAAATGAGATTTTTGGAAAAGTGAAAGGGCAGGCACCTTAGCTACTGATTTATAAACTTGCACCCAAAATTTGAGGTCAGTTCGAGGTCTAGATTAAGAGTTATGCTCAATAGCGTAATTAAGAGCTTCTTTACTAATTAAATGGCGTAAATTGCATATAGCCTATCTAAACCCAAATTTTTATGCAAAACATTTTACCTACTGATATAAAATAATATTTTGGGATTTTTGGAGATTTTTATTTATTTTTAGGCTGAGCATAACTTAGTGTTCTAAGATTAATTCGGTTTATGCCGGTTTTGCCCTTTTAAGCCATAAAATGAGTTTTACAAATCCTTTTGACCTCAAACCAACTTCTACTGATTTATTATGTTTAATAAATTATTTTGAGCTTTCTGGGATATTAAAAATATTAGCTTTTTACAGAAAACCCGGAAATGGCTCCAAATCGCCTTTTTAAGCATTTTTAGCACTTAAGTATGCACTAGAACCTTGTTAAGCATAAGGGATTGAACCTACTGATTTAATCAGTGAATTTTTATATTCTAAACAGTAGGCAAATGTTTTGAACTCAGAATTCCAGAATTGACCTTTTAGGCACATGTGAAATTACCAAAATACCCCTACGGTGCATAGTAAGGTTAAAGGTAATAAATTTCACATAGATTTGATACCCTACTGTTATAACTTAGTAAATTAAGTATATTTACTGATGTAACCAGACCTGTACCTCAGGTTGTCATTTAAACTCTTTTACACCCTTTAAAAAGACCAAAGTGCCCTTATGAGGCATAGTTTTGGTTTAAAACCATTTGGGGCATAATGGAAGGTATCATTCCGATATCACAACATATTTTAGGCATATTAACTTCAGAAACATGTATATAACTCTTATGGTTACTCGTTACACACTATACGCGTTCGGATCGGCTTATGTGACTAGTTTGGCCATTTTAGCCGAAACGGGTCAAACCCTATCATTTTTGGTCTCAAAATCCAGAATGTGATTATGTTACCCATATTAAACAAGCATGCAAGCTTGTTGGGTCAAAACCACATTCTAAAACGGTCTTCGCCTTATCATGCGTTTAAAACCGTAATCTTTATATAAAACTAACCGGTCTAAGCTTAAGACCCGTTAGAATTCTAATAGGTTATTAAAACCTTAATTTCCAGATCTAGGAGCCCAGTAAAAGCTACGTGCACTCGCTATATTTGATTTATACTTTGCTCAGGTAAATACATTTAACTTATTTTCCCTATACAGGCTTGGGGTACGGTATATAAAATACCGCTTGGTCGGGGAACTGACCTTAACCAGTCGGTGGTTAAGTGTTGTCAAATTAACCCGTTTAAAAATGCTGTTTTGTTTGTTTAACGCCTTTGGGGGCTTAATGACCATGTCCCGGATATCCTTGGCATCATTCAAAGAATGGCCACGACCTTAGCACACGGGTGTAGGCGTACACCCGTGGTGCATTTCAATAAAGTATAATCGTCGGTCGAGAGAAGTCTCGCGGCGGAATTATATTAAGTGGTGTGTCTATTAATCTTTAACCCGGTACGACCCGGGCAACTGAACGCATAACAGACATGTAATTCTTTTACAAGATTATTAAGCAAATAATTATCCCAAGTTATAAAAAGTTTTGTGCCGCGGACATTCAAATCAATTTTAAACCATTTTCAAAATGAGTCAGTTAAATTGTATTTACCAGTGTAAACTGACGTATTTTCAAAAAAGGCTAAGTGCAGGTACTACGCGTAATAGGCTGGCCACTCCTTAGCATCCGTAGAAGTCTCGCAAGCTTAGGATGCATGAAGTCTGTTGAAATAAAGTTTCCTTTTTGTTTGGATCTGCCTGTGGATCTATTTTGACTAAATTGTGATACTTGGATATTACAATATATTTAAGTTGAAATAAATCTTTCTTTTGCTTCCGCTGTGCATTTAATTATTGTATGTTTGACTATGACGATATCAACTACGTCACGGAACCCCCACTGGGCCCACCGGTGACACGTGGAAAATAGGGGTGTGACAGGTTGGTATCAGAGCCAACACTGAGTGAATTAAACACTAGCCTTTTGTGTTTAATCTCAGTCAAATAAATGCACATTCCTCGAGTTCCGAGTCTAGACAAAGAACATAGGACAAACTCCGTTTTGTTTTATTTCATTTTGTCTTTAATTTATTTTATATATATATATATATATATATATATATATATATATATATATATATATATATATATATATATATGTTGTTATATCATTTTGTTGACATGTTTAATCATGCCACCACGAATGAGACGCGGACGAGGAAAGGCTCCTTTTACGAGCCACGATCATGAAGCCGGGCCCTCACACCGGCGAAGACGTTCCATCACGATGAGTACGAGCCCACAAGAGCCGTGGAGACTCTATGTTGCACCCGGGAGGCGGTCAGTCTCCCTCAGTTCCTCACCTTCGTACCAACATTCCTTTGGGCCCCAATCAGAAAACGAGCCCAACGACCAACCACCTTCCTTCATACCTCTGCAAAGGTCCAACTCTCACCACTCCTTTGGTGACCCAACCCCCGCATTTCAAAGCCGGTTCAACCTGGCTAACTACCTTCTAGAACCCGTGGGTTTTAACCCACTTGGACCAGAAGACCATTTTTCTGGTGAGAACGACATGGACGAAGATACTGATCCAGTGGAGCCTGCTACCGGGACTCCGAACCACCCCATCGAGATCTCAGATGGGTCATCTTTCCACGGATCGCCGTACCGCGTTCCGGATAGTTACTAGGAGAGGTTCAAACAGTGGGACTGGTATTTCACGCCCTCTGAACACTCGTCCCCGTATCAGCAGCAGCAGCAGCAGCAGGATCCTTCCCAGGATTCTCCCTTCGTGGCAGTCACTCCGCCACCACCACCACCAGTGGAACAGCCGCCGCCTCCGGAACCACCAAGGCGGAGGAGGTCAAACGCACGGATGTCCGTGCGAGGGGGTGTCCGCATCAGCACTCCCCAACCATCGAGTGGTAGTCACTATCCGCCACTCCAGGAGGAAGAAGAGCCACAGATAGGGGGTCCTTTGAACCCCGTTACGGAAATCAACTCTGCACCTGTAGTGCCACCAGTGGGTTTTGATAACCCAATTCCTGCTTATGCCGGGTCAGCGGCATATAACCCATTTGAGATGCCGGGCCACAACAGCTTCAACTATGCTAATGTGGACCCATACCAGGAGGCGTGGGATTACAACGCTCGACACCCTGAAGGGCCCTATGGTGGTCCATGGACTACCGGGTACCCTCCATATGTGTCCCAGCAACCACCACCTCCTCAACCGCTGTACCAGCCGCCGCGGCCACAGCTTATTCCGCCGGAACGTCAGCAGGAGGTTCTTGATAGGTTGAACCAAGTCGAACAAGAAGTTCGAGAAGACCGCAGGGAACGGCAAGGCTTCTTCAAAGGTCTGTCAGACCTGCTAAAAGGGAAGTCCAAGAGAAGGGGTCATTGAAGACCTTTGTTGTTATTTTATTTAGTTGTAATCAGTCCCTGCGTGGACTTTCTATTTCTGTACTCAGCCCCTGCGTGGGCTTGTCTTTTAGTATTCTGCCCCTGCGTGGGCATGTCTTTCAGTTGACCCCTGCGTGGGTTTGTTTGTTTGTATTTTCGCCCCTGCATGGGCATGTTATTTTGTAGAAGTCCCGTTTAGAGCAATTGATGTACTGTTTAATCTTTATTAATGGAATGATTGCATTTAAATTTTCATGATTGTTTATTATGAATAAGTATGTGTATAAACTTAAAATAAAAAGTAAAATGAAATTAACATTCCTAAAATAAAGAAGATCTACCATTAATATAAAATGGCAAAATCTAAAAAGGGACAAGACCTAGCCATGTGTCATTTTAAGACAAGGCCAAGATGGTATCTCCATAATTAGATTCAGGTCTATAATTAACGTCTCAACTTAGGATTGGTCTGCGTTATTAAAAAGAGAATCTTAGGGGTAAAACCTAGCTATATGTTGCTCCAGACATGGCCAAGATGGTAGAACCTGTCTAAAAGATTCCAAATTCTATTGACATCTGTAACTATGTTGACATGCTGGGCAAACTGTGACGCAGTAAAAGTCACATAGGCCATCTTTGAAAATTGGGTTAATTTAAAAATTCCCTTTAAGTAAATAACCATCCCTTGGGGATGAAGTGCCTACGGGTAATATATATATAAATGTCCTATGGGACTAAGAGACAGTTGGAGTCTGCAACTCACTGTCTAGAATAGGGTAATGAACCATGGTTCAGACCCTAATACCTTGATTCTGTAAGAATCTGGGTTATAAATTAACACTGTCCTCGTGACTAAGTTATATGTTAATTCTTAACTATAATATAGGATTATAATAAAGATCCTGAATAAATACTTGATTAATAAATTAACCAGCAATGGCTATTTAAAACCATGGTTAATAAAATATAAAATGCTGTATTAGCTTCTAAATAAAACCTTGCCTATTATTGTCTATATGTAGCAATTGAAGCTACATGGCGGGGTCGGACGAGGTAAACAGTCGTCCGGTGGAAAACCACGAGAATGCGAAAATACAGTTAACTGGCGCAGAGTTGAAAGCGCTTGTTGATGATGCGGTTACAAAGGCTTTAGAAAGGCAGTACAGTGAGTACAGTGGGACCCGTAGTAGGACCTTGTCTACACCGCATATCAAATCCAAGACTCATTCGGGAGGTCACAGCAAGCCACCACCTACTCCACCAAAGTCTTAGAAAAATGAGTCAAAGAAAGATGATGACAGACATTCCTCCAACGAAAACAGCATCCCATCCAAAAGGTTAGTATTGGATGACAAGCTTCGTGTCAAAGGGTGCACATACAAGTACTTCGTCTCATGCAAGCCTCGAGATTTTACCGGAGAGAAAGGGGCGGTGGATTGTTGATCGAAGTGTCGCACTCCGGTCAAAGATAATATTTATAAGCCCAAATTACCCTTAACAATGTGTTAGTGGTAGTAAGGGGTCGAACCACGAAGAGTATGTGGTTTGTGTGTGGATTCGAATGAATTGAAACAATTGTCACAATTTATGAAGCTTGCTAAAGTATTTTTGTATTTTCGTTTAATGGAGAGATCTGATTTTTAACTAAATGAATTGATGTGAATAATTTAACAACTACTAATTAACGATTGCAAGAAGAATGGTTACTAGAACAATAATGATAAAAAGGAATCACGCCCGGTTTCGGTAATTGTTAACCTAGGATTTTTACAAGTTTTAGTTTCAACTCAAATGCATTCGATTAACGGATTTAGTGTACCGTGACTTAGGTGCTACTAGCTATCAACGCCCCGAAGAACGGACAAAAAGACACTTTGTAATCAACACAAGTAAATCCTAACAACGACAACGTACAATTACATATCACCATTTCGCAAAGTCATAACTTTTAACATCGTTCGACGATTCACGAATTCGTAACAAATGTAATACAAATTGTGGTTTGTGTACAAGAACCTAATACAAATTGTCACTAAGATGAAACAAGAACAAATTGAAACCCTAAAATTAACAACTACCTACACCGGGGTGAAACCGAGATGATTAGCCGCTCATGGTTGATGCAACTTGATCACCGGATGTTTGGAATGCGGATGGAGTCATCTTGAAGCTTGTAGGATGAAGGAATGATGGAGAATTATGGTTTATGGGATGGTGATGATGAGAAGGATGATGGATTGGTGAACTAGGGTTTGATGATTGATTGTTGTTGGATGATGATGATGATTCGGGTTGTAGAGATCAAGATGATGGCATGGTAGGTGAATTCTCGTGTGTTATGGCTCCAAGAATGATTTCAAACCCCAACAAGAGTGTAACTCCCGAATTAGAAGCCCCCTAACCAATCAGCATCGAGATTAACCCCCAAAGAACAAGATTTCGCGTTTCAGCAATTCACTACCCGTTGCCGACGGGCCTGACCCCGTCGCCGACGGGTCCCCAAAAACCCAAGTTCTGCCGACGGGTTGTTTAACTGGATACGGGTGTTTCTGGCCGACGGGTGTTTCTAGAGCCCGTCCGGGACGGCCCTAGACCCGTCGGCGACGGCCTCTTGAAACCCAATTCTCATTTTTTTCACTCCTCGCACTCCCGGTTGATCCGTAACGCGTCCCGGTGCTCCGGTTTTCGACCCGGTGACTCGTAAAGCTCCCGAAAAGCTCCTTAAACTTTATCAAACCTGCAAAACACATATTTGATTAAAAGTAGGCCATTCAAGATTAAAACTCATATAAAAACATAAAGTTATACGATTACGAGCACCGGTTTTCAACCACGTATCACATCCCCACACTTGTCTTTTACTTGTCCTCAAGCAAATCTGTTTTTCACTTTCGCGTGGGTCGAACAACGAATATACATCCCATCCCCGAGACAAAGGGTAAGGTCTATTTTCATACAAAAGTTCACATTGTTTACAATCTCCACATATTTACCGGTAAAGTGAACAATCACATATAATAATGGTTATCCAAGATTAACCCGCCCGTAAAACTAACAAGTCATGCATATCCCTCACAATGTTCTCTCCACTCGGCTTAACATTTTGCTAATATGTATAATGTATTAGCACTACAATCAACTAATCGCTCGAAACCGGTTAGAACACGTACCCGCATAGGCTTGCAACTCAATCATTCTCCACCACCGATCACGAATACTAAGCACAAGTCAAAAGGTCTTTGAAGGGTTGTAACGGGGCTAGGCTAAGGGTAGGGAATAGGATATTTTAAAGTGGCTAAGGTGATGAAAAATTCGATTTTTATTATAAACCACTAAACTAAACAAAACTAAGTATACACGTCAACTATGAGGCAACAACTTTTGCCTTTTATTCAACAATTACTAGCACATCTTTTTTGCGTTTTTCTCAATGCATTTTCATCTTTTTCGCAACATTTTCTGAATTTTTTTTTTGAATCACAACTATACAAACTTAAGTTCCTAAAATCGAATTTTCATCACACAGGGTTAAAAAGAAAAGGCTTATGGTCATGGGCTAAGTGGGTTGTCAAACGAAAGGTTTAGGCTTAAAGTTGGCTACTAAGGGATAATTTTTGGGTAAGGATATAAAAATGGTGTAAAAGGAAAAGGTTTACCTAATGCCTTAATCATTCTCGTGCTTGTATTCGGTCTCTGGTCTCGAACGTATCAAAAGTTGCAAGTTCTACAATACGCGACTAATGGTCCACTCAACAAAGAAACATGTAATTGCAACTCTATGATATAAAAGTGGCTCAAACCTCACGTATAAGGGTATGATATGTGATATGCATGATATACTAGCTTCTTAGGCGGATTATTCCCAAATAACCACCCGCTAAATACCCGTCATGCTATTAATTTGAACTTGACCATGACAAAAGACCAAATGGGTTGTGCCATCCCTCATTGACTTGGTTACTTGTGCTTTTAAGATTGCTTTTGAAACAAGACATTTTTGAAAAATTTTTGAAATTTCCCCCATCCCCACACTTGAGGCAAACATTGTCCTCAATGTGTAGTGTTTAAATGCATGGGTCAAAATCGAAAATTTTTACTACTCCCCCATCCCCACACTTGAAGTACATATTGTCCTCAATGTGTAAGAACTAGAGTTTTTTAAAAATGCACAAGGGATGTGACACGACTAACCTTCCCAACTTTTCACCCCGGAAATTAAAATACACATTACAATCCACTTATTCCTAACTAACAATCAAGGTAAAAAGAAACACATGCACCTGATTTTTATCGCTTGATGCTCATATCCTTCGTCTCTTCATAAAAATGGTTATCCCGCGAACATGTTGTACCTACAAATTCTAATCCTTGTGTAGAAGCATGCTTCTCACAACCATCAAAATTTGTTAGTTACGTAGTTCTATCCTTTTTATGAACATATTACCAAGCCATGCATTATTTCACTTTGAGTTTTTTGTGGAAAATATTTTACAACAACAACAAACCTAACTCACTTTCGTAGGAATCATGGTTGCATTTAGCTTATGCAACAAGCCCTTTTAAACCCCCCAATAGCTTGGGAGGACGAGAGGTCTCGTGAGGGTTATATAGGGAACACACCTACAAAGTTCATTTAACTAGACATAAATTAAATAAAAACGACAAGAAATAAAGGAATAAAATATACAACAACAACAACATAAAATATACCATACCTCTACCGCTGATATCGCTCGTTTGGATCCATTGGTGGGTTGGGTCGGTATGGATAACCAGTGAGGGCCTCGAACATCTCCCTATAGTTATCGAGGGGACTTTGCTCCCCTTGAGGCGGCGGTTGGTACGGGATCGGGATAAAGCTAGACCCTACCGCTTCGGGCCAATGTGGAGTCGGATCGGATGGGCCTTGCGGGTGAGGAAGATCGGGGTAATTTGTCCACCCCGAGTGCTCGGCATATGGGAGGCCGGCTTGGTAGTCTCTTTGGTGCCGCTCCTGATCGTGCAGCACTTTGGCGTTATTAACCGCCATTTATTGAGAGACGTACAAGGCACTCCAACGGCGTCGGTTCAATTCGCTTTCTTCATTCCGACGCGCTGCCTCTGCTTCTTCCCATGCCCGTCTTCGGGCTGCCTCCACCTCTTGCATTTTTGCCAACTGTTCCATGTGTGATCTTTGCATTGCTTGGAACAGTTCTTGCTCTTCTACAAACTTGTTCATTCTTTCCCTATGGGCTTCTTGAGCTGCCCAATACTCCTGCATTGAGGGTCCATGGGACCCCTCCCAAGCTTCCCTTATTCGATTGTACTCCCGTCCTTCACCTATGCAAGCAGAGACATTGTCATATATCTCCTGCTGCCCTCGTTCAAAATTTTTGTAGGAAGGCACCCTTCTCATGGTCACAAAACCCGCCACGTCTGCATTGATTTCCCTATGTGGCCGCATGTATCGTTGCCTTGGTCTTTGTGCACCGGAGGGTTCAACTTCCTCCTCTTCATCCCCCATTTCTTCATCTTCTTCCGATGCTGGTGGTGCCCCAGAAGTAAGAAAGTCATACTTGTTACCCAAATTGTCGGTTACAATGTACTTGTTCCTCGAGAATTTAACCTCTATCTTCCAGTTCTTCCTCATGTACACCAAGTTAAATTCCTCCAACGGCTTAGAAACCCATAGTGATTCCGGAGGTAAGCAATTTTGTTGCACAATCATGGCGCTAATGAGGCGTGCGTACGGAATAAAACGCCTCTGGGACGACTCCCTAGTAGCCCATGTGTTCATCATCACTATATGTCTCCATGACAATGTTGGGGTTCCATAAAGCAAAGCGTGCACCACCCTACAGTCGCTCACTCTAACACCTCCACGATCACCAAACCTCGCCAAGATGTTCTCAACAGAAATCCCTTGAAGAATCTTTCCCTCAAGCGACATTTGCTTTCTTTTCATTTCTCCCCCTTTGTTGAACGGTAAAATAACATCTAACAGTTGCTCGGGATCATTGTTGTGCATATGATTATCCAAAAAATGCTCGATGGGTGGGTAATCGTATGCTTGTACTCCCAAGGAGTCAAAACGTGCGATACAATTTATTGTCTCGAAGGACATTGTCATATTCCCTCGAGTGGTCTTTCCCACCAACTTCCACTGTGATGGAGGTTCATTCTTGTTCACGAGCCTCAAGGTAGATAACCATTCACATACTTCCGCTAAGTATATCCGGGAGGTATTATCTTCACACCAATCAAGGACACTTTCCCATCCTAGACGTTCAAACATCTGCACAATCCCGATCTGACTAAATTCTTCTACGTTCACAACCCGTTCACATAGCGCCCTTTCTGGAACTGAAGTGTTCACACCGTTCACCATCTTCCATTTCCATAACTTAGCCTCTAACTTCCTGTCTTGATAACCCGACAACGCTTTGTTTTTCTCATCATCCCAAATTCTAGCACTTTGGCTATCCCTAAACTTCACCCACTCCCAATCCTGCCTGTACAATCTTGCATCGTTCTCCTCGACGGAGCTTAGTTGCTCCCACTTCTTCGGTATTAAACCGGAAGAAGAACCAACCCCTGATGATGAAGCTTGGCCTGTAGTCTTTTGTCTCTTGCCACCCGCCATAACTACAATCACAAACAAGCAATCATTAATGCAAACTCAACCTTCATTAAACTCCCAAACTTTGAACATGAGGTGCGATGTTGAAATTTTTAATTAACAAGTTAAAGTAAAATCACATTTTTATACTTTCAAAGTCGCAAATTTTATCATGAACTTATTAATTTCCTTGTTAATCTTACAACTTCTTATAATTTCAACAACATATTCAACATCACCTTCATGTTCACTCATGTGTATAACAAGTGTAATTACTTCACTATAGTTACAACATGCTCAAAATTCCATTCATAACAACTAATCATACTTAATATCATACTAGAGCAACATACATTGTCTAAACAACCTACTCTTAAACTAACAAGTTTAAAATTTCGGAAGAAACGCACTATATATGTGAAAATCAAGCATAAATTTAAAGGGAATCCATACCTTTGTGTTGTTGGAACAAGAAAAACTGTGAAAAGATGTAAAACAAGAAGATTGATGAACACCCTCTCAAGAACCCTAACTAACACGCCCAGAAATCTTACAAAATAGCAAGAATTGATGAAAACCATGTTGGGGGTTTTGTTCCTCTTGAAAAATCACCCAAGATAGACCTAAAAATCAGTTGATTTGATGAAGATTTGAGAAAGTTATGAGAGGTTGAAGGTTGCTAGGGTTCTTAAGGGTAATGAAGAAGAGGAAAAGAAGAGTGAGTTAGGTGGGAGGTAGAACAGGGATTTAGGAGAGATGAATGATGTTGGTTGGTTGTAGGTCGAATTAGGGGTCAAGTTAGAGCTTAAGTGGTGTTTGGTTAGATGAAAAATGGGTTTAGTTCGGTTTTTTAATCATTGGAACGAAACAGGCTCGGACTTCAAACGGCAACCCGTCGCCGACGGGTTCCACCCCGTCGCCGATGGGTAAGGGAAAACATGTATGGGTGCGACGGGCTAAAGGTCTGGATACGGGTGAATGCAGCCGACGGGGCTTTCTCATGCCCATCCCGGACGGGGTTATCCCCGTCGCCGACGGGGTCCCTATTTTTTTTTTTTTTGAAAACTAGGAGGAAAATTATGACTTTTTAATAAAGGGACTATGTACATTAAAAATTCCTAAAAATTATTAAAAATCTTTTTGTGAATTTTTATAAGTTAAAATTTTTAAACATGAACACCGTTAACGGCCCTACCACCCCCCAAAAAAATCGTGTATTGTCCTCAATACACATAAACAAGTCTAAAAACATACCTTGTATCTTCATGACCCGTTCGGAATGTCTGGACTTCACACAATCAAGAGAGATTAGTAGGTATTGGAAACGATTATCCTCGAAACACACAAACAATTAAAAAAAATTGTACATAACTTTACACAAAGTGTTACCGGTCCTTATCATTCGACCTCATAAACCGGTATGCTTACCACGAAGCTCACCGATTCTTTGTTTTCATCTACCTTTTTGTTACCATCGAGAAACGGTTTTAGCCGATGACCATTTACCGTTTGCCGTACCCCATCCTTCTGGTCCTCGATAGTAACATCACCCAATTGTCCGACCCGGGTGATAACATAGAGTCCCATCCACTTGCTCCGGAGCTTTCCGGGAAAGAACTTGAGTTTCGAATTGTAAAGCCACACCTTTTGGCCCACCTCGAATTCTTTCTTTCTCAACTTGGCATCATGCATCCTCTTCATCCCATCCTTGTATTGAGACGCGCATTCATATGCCATTTCCCTTAGCTCCTCCAATTCACACAACTTGAGCTTCCTTTCCTTACCTGCATCATCATAATGAACATTAACTTCCTTAATGGCCCATAATGATTTGTGAACAAGTTCAACCGGTAAATGGCAGTTTTTACCATAAACCAACCGGTAAGGTGTAGTGCCTATGGGTGTCTTATGTGCAGTGCGGTAGGCCCATAAAGCATCGTTCAACTTAATTGACCAATCCTTACGGTCCGCCCGCACGGTCTTTTGCAAAATCTATTTGATTTGCCTATTTGACACCTCAACTTGCCCGCTTGTTTGCGGGTGATAGGGAGTGGCAATCCTATGGTCAACACCAAACCGTTTTAGAAGTTTTCCAAACCTAAAATTCTTAAAATGAGATCCTCCATCACTTATAATGACACGAGGAATCCCAAACCTTGAAAAAATATTAGTTTGGACAAAATTACAAACTACGGAATGGTCGTTTGTCTTGGTGGCTATTGCTTCGACCCATTTTGACACATAGTCAACGGCCACCAAGATATACAAATTGCCATAGGAATTGGGGAATGGGCCCATGAAATCAATACCCCATACATCAAAAACATCGACTACAAGGATTGGTTGCATGGGCATCTCATCCCTTTTTGAGACACCCCCTAATTTTTGACACTCTATGCAATTTTTAGCAAACTCATTTGCATCTTTAAAAATAGTAGGCCAATAAAGGCCACTATTCAACACTTTGTGACCCGTTTTGTGACCACTAAAGTGACCACCACATGCAAAAGAGTGTAGATGCTGCAGCACGCTTGGAATCTCTTCGTCATCAATGCATCTTCGTATCACTTGATCCGCACACTCCTTCCACAAATGCTGTTCTTCCAACCGATAGTACTTGATTTGGGACATGAAGTGTTGCCTTTTCCGTCTATCCCAATGTGCCGGCATATCACCTGTAACAAGATAATTTACAATGTTAGCATACCATGGCAATTTATCTAATTTCATTATATGCTCATCTGGGAAAGACTCATTGATTTCTAGGGATTTCGGATCTTCTTCAACCATCAACCGGGACAAGTGGTCCGCTACCACATTCTCAATACCCTTCTTGTCCCGTATCTCCAAATCAAACTCTTGGAGCAACAACACCCATCGAATTAACCTCGGCTTTGCATCTTTCTTCTCCATGACGTACCTAACTGCCGTGTGATCAGAATAAATAATCACTTTACTACCCCATATGTAAGACTGGAATTTATCCAATGCATATACCACCGCAAGTAGCTCTTTTTCGGTGGTTGTGTAATTCAATTGCGCATCCGAAAGAGTCTTACTTGCGTAGTATATGGCAACGGGTTTCTTGTCAACCCGTTGTCCCAACACGGCCCCCATCGCATAATCACCTGCATCGCACATAATTTCAAAAGGTAAAGACCAATTTGGCGATTGCAAGATTGGGGCCTCCACTAATTTCTCCTTCAAATTGTTAAAAGCATTTTGGCAATTTTCGTTGAAGTCAAACGGTTGGTCTTTTAACAACAAATTACATAAAGGCTTTGTTATATCACTAAAACCCTTAATAAATCGCCTATAAAACCCCGCATGACCTAGAAACGACCTAACACCTTTAACAGTCGTGGGATACGGTAAAGTAGATATGACTTGTACTTTAGCACGATCAACCTCTATCCCACGACTTGACACCACATGCCCCAACACAATTCCCTCTTGAACCATAAAATGACTCTTTTCCCAACTTAGGACCAAACTAGTCCCAACACATCTTTTTAATTACTTATCTAGTTGGTCCAAACAAGTCTCAAAAGATGATCCAAAAATTGAGAAATCATCCATGAAAATTTCCAAAGACTTTCCCACATTATTGGAGAAGATACTCATCATGCACCTTTGGAAGGTGGCAGGAGCGTTACATAATCCAAACGGCATTCGCCTAAATGCGAATGTACCGTAGGGACATGTAAACGTAGTCTTTGATTGATCTTCCGGATGGATGGCAATTTGGTTATAACCGGAATAGCCATCTAAGAAGCAATAGAATTTTTGCCCCGACAATTTCTCAACTATCTGATCTATAAACGGTAAAGGAAAATGATCCTTGGAAGTTGCGGTGTTCAACTTCCTATAATCAATACAAATTCGCCACCCGGTTACCGGCCGGGTGGCTACCTCTTCACCTGCGTCATTTTTGACGACTTGTATACCAGCTTTCTTGGAAACCGTCTGTGTTGGGCTCACCCATTGGCTATCTGAGATCGGGTAAATAATACCAGCATCAAGCCACTTCAGCACTTCTTTCTTCACAACCTCCCGCATGTTCGGATTTAGTCTCCGTTGTGCGTCTCGAACGGGAGTCACATTCTCTTCCGTGATGATTTTATGCATCACCACCGAGGGACTAATACCCTTCAAATCTGCAATAGTCCACCCAATCGCTGCCCGATTGGTGACTAACACCTCCATCAACTGTCTCTCTTGCTCCACGGTTAAATTCGATGCAATAATAACCGGGAGTGTATTGCCTTCTCCAACATAAGCATACTTGAGATGCTTCGGCAATGCTTTCAACTCAACTTCCGGAGGCTTTACTAAAGACGGCTTCAATTTAGTATCAATGCTCTCCGGTAAGCTTTCAACTTGGTGCGTCCATATCGGTTTTCCTTCTCGCACCGCAAGCACCTCCAAACTCCTTACTTCTTCGTCCATGCTTCTCTCCACCTCTGCCTGTGACCTGTCAAACATATAACAGTCCTCCATTGTGTTTTCCTCATATACGAATGTGTCGCAAAGAGGTATACACGTGTCAACAATGTCTGCCATATAGCATTCATTATCGACTGGAGGGTTCATAAGTCCGGAAAAAACATGCAACCGCAACCTTCGGTTTCCAAATGTCATGTCAACCGTTCCTGTTCTGCAGTCAATTTGAGCATTTGAAGTTGCTAGGAACGGTCGACCCAAAATCACCGTAGGTTGTTTGGTTGGGTCCTTGGCCACATAATCAAGTACTAGAAAATCCACCGGATAGTAAAAATCCTCGATTTTCACTATCACATCCGAAACAACTCCACGGGGTAGTTTAGGTGTCAGATCGGCTAACACCACGGTGGTGTTTGACGACTGAAGTGGACCAAACTCATATTGGTCATACAAACTACCCGGTAGAATGCTTACACTAGCTCCAAGATCTAGAAGCGCCCGGTTGATTTTAAAATCACCTACTTGAATTAAAATAATAGGCGCACCCGGATCTTGAAGCTTGGGTGGAAGTGCACCCGAAAGAATTGAACTCACATTTTCAGTTAAATCTATTTTTTTTTTGGAAATTTGTGAGTGCGTTTTTGGGTACACAAATCTTTCAAGTACTTAGCATATGACGGTACTTGCTTAATTGCATCCAAAAGAGGTAGGTTGATTTTGACTTGTTTGAAAATTTCCAACAACTCTTCTTGTTGGGGACCTCTTTTGTTTACAACTTTTTTCATAGGTCCCTTCAATGCTTTGGGATAAGGGGCGGTATTAGCCTCCACACCCTTTTCCTTAGCCTTGGGGACGGGGATGGTCGCAATGGGTGGGTTGTTTTTCTTTTTCAAGTCACTTTTATTTTGACCCGTTTGACCATCCTCACACTCATCTTCACTCGCATCTTCCACCACCCCTTCAACAAATTGGGGTGATGGTGGTTTGACACCATTATCTATGACTCGACCACTACGTAAAGAAATTTCATTTAAATGTACCTCACATGTGTTTCTCGAGCTCGACCCTTGATGCTTAGGGTTCACCGTGGTGTCACTTGGAAGCTTCCCCATGCTTCCCTTTATCTGGGACACTTCTTCCGCTAGTTGACCCACTTGTTTTGCTAATGCCTCATGTGCTTTGTCTCGAATCTCATTCTCCTTCTTGGATTCTTGCATCATCGAAAGCATCGCATCCATCTTTGCATTCAAATCATTACCACCCCCTTGGTTGTTTGACCCGCTTCCATTACCGCCTTGATTATTGTAATTCCTTTGGTACCCTCCTTGGTGGTTATTGTCCCGACCTTGGTACCCTTGATTGTAATTACGTTGATAACCCTCTTGGTTACCGCCTTGGCGATTTTGATACGATGAACCGCTTTGGTTACCCGGTTGAAAGTTCGGGTTCATTTGATTTGCGGCATTCCCATATCGGAAGTTGGGATGGTTTCTCAATCCGGGATGGTAGGTGTTCGAGTTCATGTCATTGTTCTTTCTATCCACGAACACTTGGTTGACTTCCTCGGTGTACTCACCCGGCCCCGTTGGGCATTGATCGGTCGTATGGCCAATATCTCCACAATCCTCACACACTGCGAACTGGACCGCATTCACCTCTTTCTTTTTCATGCGAGCCATTTCCCGTTCTAAAGTAGAAATCCGATCCTTAGAATCGAGATCGGGTAATGATCGGGAAACGGGATGTTTCTTTGCTCTATCGGCCGATTCTTTCTCTTTTGACCGCTTACTCATCCGCTCTAAAAACTCCCAATCATCATCCTCATGATTGCTTAGAAGGGTCCCATTACTAGTTGATTCAAGTCGGTTCCATGTGTTGTCATCTAGACCCCTTACAAAGCACTTAACCAACTCCCACTTCTCGATTTGATGATGAGGGCATCTTCGCATCATTTCCCTAAATCTGGTAAAGGCTTCATGCAACGGTTCGCCCGATAATTGGCGAAAAGAACGAATTTCATCACGAGCATCATCGGTCTTTGCCATAGAGTAGTACTCGTCTAAAAACGCCTGTTGCATTTCCCCCATGTGCGGATGCTATTGGCCGGGAGTGTAAGAAACCACTGCTTCGCTTTATCCTTTAGTGAAAATTGGAATAAGCGAAGTTTGACTTCTTCTAGAGCAAAGTTGTATCCCCCAATAGTATTACAAACCGAAGAAAATTCCGCAAGATGTGTGTAGGGCTCATCGTTAGACCTCCCATTAAAATGAGGAAGTATGTTGATGTAATGTGGTTTACAATCAAACATCCTTCACTCACAAACAATAGGTGAATCGTTCTCGGTGACGATCGGCCTGAAACGGTCATTTACCCCCCGTGGAGGTTGTTGACGACGATAAGGACCATTGACTTCTTGGTCATCCATTCTTCGGTTATCCCTCCTCTCATCTCGTCGATCATTCCTTCTTTCATCTCGCCTTTCATCCCTTCTCTCCTCTCTTCGATCATCTCTTTGGTTTCCACGTCGGTTACCCCCTTGATGACCACCTCCCACGAAACGAGGAATCCGGTTAGGGTTAGCATTGTTGTTGTTGTAAAACCCATCATTCCGGTCCCGTTGGTGATTGTTTCGTGGTTGGCGGTTATTTTCATAACCATCATTCCGTTTATTCCTGTAACCATAATCGTCCTCCCCAACGTAATTGGCATTCTGATAGCCAAACTGTTCATCTTCGTATCCTCTCGCCCGATAGTTATTACCCCGGTTGATGTATCCCCAATCTTCATCATCGTCCACTCGATCATCGTAGTAACCCCCGTCGTTAGAATTTTCGGTATGCACGCTTACATGTTCCGGCGATCGATAACCGGGAACACTATAAGGTTCATCATCGGGGATTGCATCCCTCAAGTCGTCGATGTTGAAAAACGGGTCTTCATCCGCGGGATTGCCGCGGTCACGATTACCTCTACGATCTGAATTGACATATCCGTCATCGACGTTAACGGGTAAAGAAGTTTGTCTGTTACGGTTTTGTTGTTGGGGTGTTCGTTGGTTATTGTTGGGATGTTGGTTTCTGAAAGGTGGTGTGGGTGGCCTAGAATTGTCGTTACCACCCGGTTGATCTTGAGGTAGAGGTTGGGTGTTTTGAGCGGGATTAAAGTTGCTCTGGTATTGGAATTGATTCTGGTTTTGATTGGAGCTTTGATTTGCCATTGAATCGGTTTCAATGGTTGGTGTGAGTTGTGGTGTTTGGTGGGTTTGATTAGAAGCGAGAGTTGCTTCTAACCGGCTTGTTCGGTTTCTTCTTGCTATTCTTTCAATCTCCGGTTCGTAAACTAGAGGTGATGTCCGCCCGGAGTTGCGCGTATGCATGCACTACCTGTAACCTGCACAAGTAACACACCCCGCGTAACAAGAAAAAAGACAAATGCAAACAAGAAAGCTAACCAAATTAAACAGTTAATCACAAAAATTCAAACAATATCCAAACACAAAGCGCACGCACTCCCCGGCAACGGCGCCAAAATTTGATCGAAGTGTCGCGCTCCGGTCAAAGATAATATTTATAAGCCCAAATTACCCTTAACAATGTGTTAGTGGTAGTAAGGGGTCGAACCACGAAGAGTATGTGGTTTGTGTGTGGATTCGAATGAATTGAAACAATTGTCACAATTTATGAAGCTTGCTAAAGTATTTTTGTATTTTCGTTTAATGGAGAGATCTGATTTTTAACTAAGTGAATTGATGTGAATAATTTAACAACTACTAATTAACGATTGCAAGAAGAATGGTTACTAGAACAATAATGATAAAAAGGAATCACGCCCGGTTTCGGTAATTGTTAACCTAGGATTTCTACAAGTTTTAGTTTCAACTCAAATGCATTTGATTAACGGATTTAGTGTACCGTGACTTAGGTGCTACTAGCTATCAACGCCCCGAAGAACGGACAAAAAGACACTTTGTAATCAACACAAGTAAATCCTAACAACGACAACGTACAATTACATATCACCGTTTCGCAAAGTCATAACTTTTAACATCGTTCGACGATTCACGAATACGTAACAAATGTAATACTATTGTCCAAAGTTTCAAAAACCTAATACAAATTGTCACTAAGATGAAACAAGAACAAATTGAAACCCTAAAATTAACAACTACCTACACCGGGGTGAAACTGAGATGATTAGCCGCTCATGGTTGATGCAACTTGATCACCGGATGTTTGGAATGCGGATGGAGTCATCTTGAAGCTTGTAGGATGAAGGAATGATGGAGAATTAGGGTTTATGGGATGGTGATGATGAGAAGGATGATGGATTGGTGAACTAGGGTTTGATGATTGATTGTTGTTGGATGATGATGATGATTCGGGTTGTAGAGATCAAGATGATGGCATGGTAGGTGAATTCTCGTGTGTTATGGCTCCAAGAATGATTTCAAACCCCAACAAGAGTGTAACTCCCGAATTAGAAGCCCCCTAACCAATCAGCATCGAGATTAACCCCCAAAGAACAAGATTTCGCGTTTTAGCAATTCACTACCCGTCGCCGACGGGCCTGACCCCGTCGCCGACGGGTCCCCAAAAACCCAAGTTCTGTCGACGGGTTGTTTAACTGGATACGGGTGTTTCTGGCCGACGGGTGTTGCTAGAGCCCGTCTGGGACGGCCCTAGACCCGTCGGCGACAGCCTCTTGAAACCCAGTTCTCATTTTTTTCACTCCTCGCACTCCCGGTTGATCCGTAACGCGTCCTGGTGCTCCGGTTTTCGACCCGGTGACTCGTAAAGCTCCCGAAAAGCTCCTTAAACTTTATGAAACGTGCAAAACACATATTTGATTAAAAGTAGGCCATTCAAGATTAAAACTCATATAAAAACATAAAGTTATACGATTACGAGCACCGGTTTTCAACCACGTATCAATTGTATGACGTGGTTAGATGAAATGGACACGGTGGTAGATATAAGTGGTTGTGCTGAAAAGACATTATGAAGTTTGTGTCGCAGTCTTTCAAGGGTGAAGCCCTAGCATGGTGGAAGTCGTTGATTCAAGCCACCGGAAAGGTACCTCTGTACAACATGTCTTGGGAACAATTTGTTACCCTAATTAAGGAAAACTACTGCCCTCAGCATGAGGTTGAAAGGATAGAATCTGATTTTCTGTCTCTGGTAATGAAGAACCTGGACTGCCAGGCTTATCTCACAAGTTTCAATACCTTGTCGAGGCTAGTTCCTTACCTTGTGACGCCTGAACCAAAGAGGATAGCCCGTTTTATTGGGGGTCTGGCCCCGGAAATAAAAGCAAGTGTCAAGGCCTCTCGGCCCACAACATTCAGATCAGTAGCTGACATATCTCTGTCTCTCACGCTGGACGCAGTTAGACAGAGATCACTGAGAAATTCGGATGCCGAGAAGAGGAAACGCGAAGATGATGGTTCGCGACGCTCAGATAAGAAGCGCAAGGGAAACAACGACCAGAGGAAAGGGTCGGGATCTAAGAAGGGTGATCAGCAGACGGGTGATAAACCCAAGTGCAAGACTTGCAAGAGGCACCATTTTGGGAGGTGCATGTATGAGTCAAAGTCCCAGTCCCAGCCAAAGGCTTGTGGGATCTGCAAGTCCCCAGATCACAAGGCATTAGACTGTAAGAAATTCAAGGATGCCACATGCTTTAATTGTAATGAGAAGGGGCATCTTAGACCCAACTGCCCGAAACTTGCAAAGAAAGCAGAGGAGGGAAAGAAGACTAATGCAAGGGTCTTCCGCATGGATGCGAAGGAAGCTATTCAGGATGACAATGTCATAACAGGTACTTTTCTCATTAATGATGTCTACGCAAGAGTGTTATTTGATTCTGGGGCAGATAGATCTTTTGTAGATAATAAGTTCTGTGAATTATTGAAATTACCTGTTAAAACCCTAAGTATGAATTATGAAGTGAAATTAGCTGACGGAACAATAGAAACAGTTTCGACTGTATTAGATGGATGCGTCATATCCATTAGGAACCACTCTTTTCCTTTGTCCTTATTACCTTTTAAGCTAGCTGGCTTTGATATAGTGATAGGCATGGATTGGTTATCGCATAACCAAGCCCAGATAGTGTGTAACAAGAAGCAAGTAGTAATCAAGACTCCATCTGGTGAGCCACTCACCATTCAGGGAGATACTCAACATGGATTGCCTGAGCAAGTGGCTATGCTTAAGGCATCCAGATGTCTGAGTAAAGGTTGCATCATTTATATGGCACAAGTAACCATTGACGAGAAGAAGCCCAGGATCGAAGACATACCAGTCATTTCTGAATATCCCGAGGTTTTTCCGGAAGAACTACCTGGTTTGCCACCAGATAGGCAAGTGGAATTTAGGATTGACATCATCCCCGGAGCTGCACCAGTGGCTAGAGCACCTTATAGATTAGCGCCAACGGAGATGAAGGAATTAAGGACACAGTTAGATGAATTGCTAGCTAAAGGCTTCATTAGACCTAGTTCGTCTCCATGGGGAGCGCCAATCTTGTTCGTCAAGAAGAAAGATGGTTCGATGCGTTTATGCATCGACTACAGGGAGCTTAATAAGGTTACTATCAAGAACAGATATCCTCTGCCCAGGATCGACGATCTGTTTGACCAATTGCAAGGAGCAAGCTACTTCTCCAAGATAGATCTCAGGTCAGGCTATCATCAATTGAAGGTCAAGGATGAAGATGTGCACAAGACTGCGTTTAGGACTCGTTACGGTCATTATGAGTTCTTAGTGATGCCTTTTGGGCTCACTAACGCACCTGCCGCATTCATGGATCTCATGAATCGCGTATGCAAACCCTATCTGGATAAATTCGTCATTGTCTTCATCGACGACATCCTTATCTACTCAAAGAACCAAGCTGACCATGAGAATCATCTTCGGTGTATCCTGAAACTACTCTAACAAGAAAAGCTCTATGCCAATTTTTCTAAGTGTGAGTTCTGGCTTCGAGAAGTCCAATTTCTTGGACATGTCGTAAGTGAGCATGGTATCCAAGCGGATCCCGCTAAGGTTGAGGCTGTCATGAACTGGCAAGAGCCGAAGACGCCTACGGAAATTCGCAGTTTCTTAGGATTAGCAGGATACTACAAACGCTTTATAGAGAACTTCTCAAGGATTGCAGCACCCCTAACTCTACTCACTCGCAAGAATAGCAAGTTTAACAGGGGGCCTAAGCAATAAGAATCCTTCGATGTTTTGAAACAGAAGTTGAGCAATGCTCCTGTACTGACATTGCCTGATGGAATTGAAGAATTTGTGGTGTATTGTGATGCATCACACACCAGAATGGGTTGTGTGTTAATGCAAAAAGGCAAGGTCATTGCCTATGCTTCACGACAACTAAAGGTGCATAAGAAGAATTACACCACCCATGACTTGGAATTGGGTGTCGTTGTATTTGCACTAAAGCTTTGGAGGCACTATCTGTACGGAACTAAATGTGTAATCTATTCTGATCACAAAAGCCTTCAACATTTGTTCAACCAGAAGGATTTGAACATGAGGCAACGACGCTGGATGGAAGCTATGAACGATTATGATTGTGAAATAAGATACCATCCAGGAAAAGCAAACGTAGTTGCTGACGCCTTAAGTAGAAAGGAGAGAGTGATGCCGATAAGGATCAATGCCAAGAGCATTGAAATCAAGAACAGTTTGAATGAAAGGTTGTTAGCTACACAAAAGGAAGCTGTGTTGGAAGCTAACTATCCTAAGGAAAAATTAGGAGTGACTGAAGAACAGTTGTCCTACGATAAGGACGGAATGTTGAGATTGAATGGACGAATAT
Source organism: Helianthus annuus (assembly GCF_002127325.2). Taxonomy (NCBI): domain Eukaryota; kingdom Viridiplantae; phylum Streptophyta; class Magnoliopsida; order Asterales; family Asteraceae; genus Helianthus; species Helianthus annuus. Next base: position 58,098,546 of record NC_035449.2, on the reverse strand, counting down.
GGGTTCCTGTATACGGAGGACTTCGAGATGTTATTCTCAAGGAAGCCCATAGTTCCAAGTATTCCGTTCATCCTGGGGCTGACAAGATGTACCAGGATTTAAAGGCAAATTATTGGTGGATAGGCTTGAAAAAGTCTATAGCTGCTTATGTATCTAAATGTCTGACGTGTGCTCAAGTAAAAGCCGAACATCAGAAGCCGTCAGGTTTGCTACAACAACCTGAAATTCCCACTTGGAAATGGGAAATGGTGACGATGGATTTCATCACCAAGCTGCCTAAAACGCCAAAAGGAAATGATACTATATGGGTCATAGTAGATAGACTGACCAAGTCAGCACATTTCCTGCCCATTAAAGAGACTTACAGTTCCGACATGTTAGCCCAACTGTACGTTGATAAGATTGTATCCTTGCATGGCGTACCAGTATCTATTATCTCTGATAGGGATACAAGATACACATCTCATTTTTGGAAAAGTTTCCAACAGTCTCTGGGCTCCCAATTGAACTTTAGTACAGCTTACCATCCGCAGACGGATGGGCAATGTGAGCGTACTATTCAAACGTTGGAAGACATGCTGCGTGCATGTGTAATTGATCTAGGTGGTAGTTGGGACAGGCATCTACCATTGGTCGAGTTCTCCTACAACAATAGCTACCATACCAGCATTCAGGCTGCACCTTTTGAGGCACTATATGGTAGGAAGTGCAGAACGCCCATTTGTTGGGCAGAAGTAGGGGATACTCAATTATCAGGTCCTGACATAGTCTTCGAGACAACGGACAAGATTGTCCAGATTCGCGATCGCCTAAAAGCTGCTCGAGATAGGCAGAAGAGTTATGCGGATAAAAGGCGAAAACCTCTCAAGTTTGAGGTTGGCGATAAATTTTTGCTCAAAGTATCGCCCTGGAAAGGGGTGATGCGATTTGGTAAGAAAGGTAACTTAAGCCCGAGGTATATAGGACCATTCGAGATCATTGAATGCATTGGATCAGTGGCTTATAAGTTAAACTTACCTGAAGAGCTTAGTGGTATTCATAACGTATTCCACGTCTGCAATCTGAAAAAGTGTCTAGCTGACGAGTAGCTAGTCATACCACACGCAGATGTGCACATAAACGAGAGCTTAAAATTTGTGGAGAAACCTGTGTTGATTGAGGATCGACAGGTAAAAAGGCTTCGAAGGAAGCTTGTGCCTATTGTCAAGGTGAAATGGGACGCCCGTAGAGGTCCTGAATATACGTGGGAGTTAGAGTCCACGATGAAAGAGAAATACCCTCAATTATTTCCATAAATCTCGAGGTCGAGATTTTTTTAAGGGGGTGAGGATGTAACACCTTGAAAATTTATGTCCAATAATGTATAAACACGTGTCATAAGCTCTGAACGTGAGAAAGAATACTTTAGAGGGACTAAAGTTGACAAACGGGGAAACTATGTGAATATAAGGGACCAAAGTGTCAACAATGGATAAATATATTCTAAAATAGCCCTACATAATGTTTATACCTTCAAACGAATAAATCATGGATCATACGAAGCTAAAATGAAAGAAAGTGAGGAATTACAAACTACAGGGGCTAAAAGTGTCAACATGTGTAAAGTATACCTCTGAGTGACCTTTTGGCAGACCCGAAGCTTTGTAACGATAAAATATACTCACTAGAATATGTGGTTAAAATTTCATAAAGTTTCGTTATCGTATGAGAAAGTTATGATCAAATTCGTGTACGAGGGGTTAAAAGCGTCAACATTGAATTCTAAGGCCTTATGAGTGGTTAAAAGGTTAGTCAAGGACTTAACCAAGTTAGTAAAAGTCCCAAGGCCCTTAAAAATCAAGTTAGAGGGCTGAAATAGCAATTTGGAAGCTTAAAACCACGTTACAAAGGACCAGGGACTGAAAATGCAAAGTATGAAACTTATTTGGCAGGTTATGCAGGTCCAGGCGACCCGCGTAATGATCCCTTATGATCTTACGCGGGCCGCGTCAGACTGCCAGCGACAAAATTCACCTGCAGCTGCCTGCTAAGGCTGTTAACCGACTTATGGACCTATAAAATGATACCAGGGGCTGTGCAAACTGGTTTTCATGCATTAGGGACAGGTGGGATGATCTTACAACATGTGTAGAGTTGTTTGGCACCATCTTGTGCAATTAAATTTGCTATATAAGGAGCATAAGTTGTAAACAATTTGTACATTCACTTCCAAAAGTTCACAACTCACCTTCTGGAGCTCCTCTGGTCAGCCACAAGCATCCTTAGCATCCCTAATCCTAATTAGGACTCTTGTAAGTGTCCTTAACCCTTCTAAATTCGTTTTAGCTTAGTTAATTAGTTAAAAGTCAAACCGTCGTAATTAAGGTTTGACTTCGAGATTTGTCATTAATTACTCACTAGTATCTCGAATTAAAAATACCTTTAAGTAGGTAATTATATGGGTAACAAACCCCTAAAAGGGTATTTTCAGATTCCCACTTTAACTATGTTAATTGTCGAGTCAAGGTTCATTATAAAAAGTCAACAGAAAGGTTATTTGCGAATTAATGCATAATTAGCAATGTAGGTTACATGCAACCTGTTTGATCATTAAAATAACTTGGTAATTAATGTAAGAACATGTTCCAACATGTTCAACTCGACAATTTTCAGTTTAGGCTCGGTTTGGAACCGAAAGTCGCAAAGTTTGACTTCTACTTTGACTTTCAGTTCTGACCCGTTTAAGCCAAGATAAGGATTGCCTTAGAGCTTCTTTTTGACCTATATACATGTTAGTATAATCCCCTGTGATTATACAACTTGGTTCATTAGATATCCTATTCGCATGCATGTTTCCGTTAATCGCTTATATGTTGACCATTATGCCCAATTGACCTTAAAATGAGATTTTTGGAAAATTGAAAGGGTAGGCACCTTAGCTACTGATTTATAAACTTGCACCCAAAATTTGAGGTCAGTTCGAGGTCTAGATTAAGAGTTATGCTCAATAGCGTAATTAAGAGCTTCTTTACTAATTAAATGGCGTAAATTGCATATAGCCTATCTAAACCCAAATTTTTATACAAAACTTTTTACCTACTGATATAAAATAATATTTTGGGATTTTTGGAGATTTTTATTTATTTTTAGGCTGAGCATAACTTAGTGTTCTAAGATTAATTCGGTTTATGCTGGTTTTGCCCTTCTAAGCCATAAAATGAGTTTTACAAATCCTTTTGACCTCAAACCAACTTCTACTGATTTATTATGTTAAATAAATTATTTTGAGCTTTCTGGGATATTAAAAATATTAGCTTTTTACAGAAAACCCGGAAATTGCTCCAAATCGCCTTTTTAAGCATTTTTAGCACTTAAGTATGCACTAGAACCTTGTTAAGCATAAGGGATTGAACCTACTGATTTAATCAGTGAATTTTTATATTCTAAACAGTAGGCGAATGTTTTGAACTCAGGATTCCAGAATTGACCTCTTAGGCACATGTGGGGTAGCCCAGTTGGCCAGCCTCACCCAGCCTCTTCTTGAGGTCACCGGTTCGATTCCCGGCAATGCCCTAATGGGGTGTTGGGGCTCTTCACCGTGGGTAATCACCGCCAGGCAGCTATGGGGCTAAGCTAGCTTGCGGAGTTGCAATACTCCGGCGGATGGGAGGTCCGTGCAACTACCCCCCGAAATTACCAAAATACCCCTACGGTGCATAGTAAGGTTAAAGGTAATAAATTTCACATAGATTTGATACCCTACTGTTATAACTTAGTAAATTAAGTATATTTACTGATGTAACCAGACCTGTACCTCAGGTTGTCATTTAAACTCTTTTACACCCTTTAAAATGACCAAAGTGCCCTTATGAGGCATAGTTTTGGTTTAAAACCATTTGGGGCATAATGGAAGGTATCATTCCGATATCACAACATATTTTAGGCATATTAACTTCAGAAACATGTATATAACTCTTATGGTTACTCGTTACGCACTATACGCGTTCGGATTGGCTTATGTGACTAGTTTGGCCATTTTAGCCGAAACGGGTCAAACCCTATCATTTTTGGTCTCAAAATCCAGAATGTGATTATGTTACCCATATTAAACAAGCATGCAAGCTTGTTGGGTCAAAACCACATTCTAAAACGGTCTTCGCCTTATCATGCGTTTAAAACCGTAATCTTTATATAAAACTAACCGGTCTAAGCTTAAGACCCGTTAGAATTCTAATAGGTTATTAAAACCTTAATTTCCAGATCTAGGAGCCCAGTAAAAGCTACGTGCACTCGCTATATTTGATTTATACTTTGCTCAGGTAAATACGTTTAACTTATTTTCCCTATACGGGCTTGGGGTACGGTATATAAAATACCGCTTGGTCGGGGAATTGACCTTAACCAGTCGGTGGTTAAGTGTTGTCAAATTAACCCGTTTAAAAATGCTGTTTTGTTTGTTTAACGCCTTTGGGGGCTTAATGACCATGTCCCGGATATCCTTGGCATCATTCAAAGAATGGCCACGACCTTAGCACACGGGTGTAGGCGTACACCCGTGGTGCATTTCAATAAAGTATAATCGTCGGTCGAGAGAATTCTCGCGGCGGAATTATATTAAGTGGTGTGTCTATTAATCTTTAACCCGGTACGACCCGGGCAACTGAACGCATAACAGACATGTAATTCTTTTACAAGATTATTAAGCAAATAGTTATCCCAAGTTATAAAAAGTTTTGTGCCGCGGGCATTCAAATCAATTTTAAACCATTTTCAAAATGAGTCAGTTAAATTGTATTTACCAGTGTAAACTGACGTATTTTCCAAAAAGGCTAAGTGCAGGTACTACGCGTAATAGGCTGGCCACTCCTTAGCATCCGTAGAAGTCTCGCAAGCTTAGGATGCATGAAGTCTGTTGAAATAAAGTTTCCTTTTTGTTTGGATCTGCCTGTGGATCTATTTTGACTAAATTGTGATACTTGGATATTACAATATATTTAAGTTGAAATAAATCTTTCTTTTTCTTCCACTGTGCATTTAATTATTGTATGTTTGACTATGACGATATCAACTACGTCACGGAACCCCCACCGGGCCCACCGGTGACACGTGGAAATTAGGGGTGTGACAAGTAAAGATTTCAGAATGTGGTGTTGTATGATTGATGGATATGTTGCTCCTACACGTCGTGTTGAAGGAAGGGTTAAGGTGATTTCTTATGAGATGATGGATGAATCTGAGAAACTTATGGTTGATGCTGAGAAGAAAGCTTTAGCTGCAATAAAAATGTCCTTACCTGATGGCATCAAGCATACCTTTACGAAGTACACTAATTCAAAGGATATGTGGGATGCATTAGAAAAGAGATATCAGGGAAATGCAGATGTTGTGATAGAAGAGAAGAAGAAAGTTGTTAAGAAGAAGGCTGCAGAAGTTTCAAAGTGCATGAATTGTGTGAATGAACTTACAACAGAGGTGAAGGTAACATCAGAACCTGTAAGTCATACGTGTCGTAATTGCACTGAACTACATGGTAAAGTTAACAGACTATCGGAGCAAAACAAAATTCTGTTAGCTGAATTGGAAAAGTTAAAAGAGTCAAATTTTGTGCCTACTACACCAGCTGTAGTGGATCCGATAGCTGTGGACTTGCCAAGTAGTCCAGAATCTTTGAAAGAATCTGTTGAGCCTAACAGTACACCTCATATATCGGATGAGGATACTGAATAGGAAAAGAAGAAAACTTTTAAAAAGAGATTTAAGAAAAAGAGAATTTATAAGACAAAATCTTGTTTTAAATGTCACACCAAAGGACATGTGGCGAGTTGTTGTCCTTTAAAGAAGAATAAGGGAAAAGTTGATGAGGTTAAAGATGGGAATAAGGTTGGTTTAAACAATAATGTGCAACCACATTGTCAATATAATCAACCAAGATTTCAATCTAAGACTTCAACAACAAGACGATTTGATAGGCCAAGAAGCAATTCTACACAATTTAGCTATTTTAATGGTAAATCAAATCGGTTTCAAAGTCAAAATAGAAATTTTGGATATCAAAATCGATACCATACTTTTGGTAATCGAAATTTTCAAAGAAGAAACGAACATAGGGGTTTAAATAGTAACTCAAATGTTCGACAACATCCAAATTTTTTTCAAAATTCATGGTACAATAATGGGTGAAGAAGGTATCAAGATAATAATTTTCAAAGGTCAGAAAATCCAAGAGTTTATTGGAACTCTCGCGATCAAAGACCTAGTGGAAGTTATAAATCTTGTTCAACAACGAGTACAACATCCAAGACACCAGTAAGGTGTGATGGATATTGGTTAGGGGCATCTTATACGGATTTACATAGTCAATCCAAAACCGGCCAGGTTTGGGTTGTTAAGTCTAACTAAGTTGTTGAGTGTGTGCAGGATGACCAAGAAGGACTGTTGATGTGTTTGACAGTGGTTGTTCCTGTAAAGTGTCTGAGGTGAATAGTAGGTTAAAATTGGTAACTAACTATTTACTTTAGTGATTCATTGATGATTTATTGGTGAAAAACTTAATGTCAGATTGAAGTGGGAGTCTTTTTGTGTTTAAATTTGTGTTTTTAAAACTTACTCCATTAAAACAAAAATTTAGGGGGAGAAATCACCCTAAGCCAAAAAGAGTTTAGTTAGTGCGTGTGTTTAGGGGGAGTAAGTTATAAATTAATAATTAAAAAAATACAAAAACATTAAAAAAATCAAAAACATAAAAAAATAGAAAATAAAAAATGAGTTATCATTGTGTGAAAAAGAAGAAATGATAGTACATCAGCAAGTTAGACTGTCACACTCAAATTGAAATTAAATTGCTTAAGTGTGATAGCAGCTTCATTATGCGATGTACCAGTAGGCAAAAAGCATGAAATAATCAACTTACCAAAGTGATATAAACCTAAATAAACTGTGTATGAGTGGGGAACATATCAGTGGTGTATGGTTTAATGACCTTAAATCTTGCGTTGATAGATTGCCAAAATCTGAAGTTTTGAGTCTTTATACTGTTATTTCATCTGGGGATATCAGGGGTGTCCTTCTGCTGCATCCAGATACATGCTGACCTAGACACACCCAGGATATCTTAAAAGAGCTATAGATGCCAAAACCCTAAAAATGAAGAAGCTCTCATAGAGAGTCATTAAAAAAAATGCAAAATGCATAATTCGTACCAAAAAATGGTATTTGTCATCGCCCTCGATAAGATATTTTGGTCTCTCTGTTGTACGGAAGTACTGACCTGTTCACCAATTATCTATCGTTGAAAAATAAAACGGATGAATTCAGTATACTCACCTACTACGATGAATCTTTGTGCATACCTTGATCGCGGGGGTATATCCTGAAGTGGGACACGCTAATATATCAGTAATTAAAATTACCTTAACGTATCATACGGTAATGGTACTTGAAATGTTCATGCATTTTGTTTATGTGGACAAACATACTGGTAATTGTCTTGGACTGCTTTTCACGAAAAATTAAATAAAGAATTATATAATAGTGTGAAAACAGTTTGATTGTGCTGATATGATCTTCTTACCGGTGATTCTCACAAAAATAGAGTGTTTATTGCTTTTGTAAATAGTTTATTGCTTTCTTAAAAAATTAAAAATACCAAAAAGATTTTTTTAAAAGACTTCCATTTTGAACTGACAGGTAGTTGTTTTTGCAAACTAAGATTAAATATTGGTTTATCTTTAAATGTGAAAAAGACTAATGGTTTTTCGAGATACTTGCTTGTGTTGCTAAACAGATTAATGCAGTTATCAAAATGAAGTGCAGAATACAAGTAAAGTGCAGATTGAAAGTGAAGTGAAGAATGTGTGAAGATGCATGGTAGGATCCTTCTACTACATTGCAGATAGAGAGATATATGGAGGAGTTGGAGCTTACTTGTTTAACCAAGGATTGCTAGCTAACTGATCTACAAAGAATGAAAGTTTTGGAGATTGGAAGCATCAGCTAAGGGGGAGTCTGTTGATGTCAGAAGCTGTGTAGCTGACGCTATCCAAAGACCAAAAGAACACAAGATGTTTGAAGACGAAGTTACACTATGAAGCTATTGTCAAGGGGGAGTCTGTTGGTGCATATTCGGTGACAAAAGCTTAATAGTTTGATTATTTAGTCTTTGGATATTTTGTATTGGGCTTAGCTTATTGGTTAGTGAGTTTATTATTATAATGGGCTTGGAAAATGGCCTAGTCCATGTAGGAAGCCTAGTTCATAGACATGTGGTATATAAACATGTTTTTGTGATTAGGGTTTTAGGGGTGAGAGAGTTTTAGAGAGAGAAAGTTCTAGAGAGAGAGTAAAAATTTTGAATTAGGGTTTGTAGAGGCAAGATCACAGATATTGGCTGTGAGGTTGTACGAGTCTTGAATTGATTGTAAAACTGCAAGTTTGGATAATCAATAGAAGACCGTTTAATTGGAATTCTGTTTTCTACTCGTTTCTGTAACAAATCTGATCTAGAGGATTCCGCACTCTAGGTTAGATAAACAATTCTGTGAAGATCCATATGAACAAGGGGACCTACACGCACCACCACCTGGAACACCCAAACCCTCAAGGGTGTTAGACACTACCACGTAATCAGTATATCTGCGGTAACGAGAACGAGAGATACCTGCTTCCTGAGACACCAAAGGAGGAGCAACAGTAGCCTCAGGGTTTTTCTTGCGACGACAGTGCACGACCTTCTCCACATGCTTTTTTTCCGCATGTTTCTTGGGGGCAGTTTTCGCTTAAAACTTTCCCAAAGCCCCAAGATTACCTGCGTTTGAAAAATTAAGCAAGCAGATCACAAGGGTGAACTTTACATAACAAGGAAGTCTTAGAATATACCTTTGCCTTGCGGCATGGGTGCATTCAGCACATCACGTGTGGGAACGCGGAAATCGCCAACAATCTCCAAGTTAAAGCCTTCACGTTCCCCACACGGAAGCAACTCAACCTTGCCCTGGAAATCCGGATCAAACATCCTCCATAGGGCAGCATCCTCTGATAATACATTTACAATTCAGTAGCATGCGACAAAAAAAAAGAGAGAAACCGCGCAAGACAGAAGTTACTGACCGCCACTCTTTTCCCGCACAACAGGCCTTGCCATCCTATCGGGCCTGGTCAGCATCATCCGCAGCACCCACAGTTCATTGTTGTCCAGTCTTTTGAGTTCAATAGGTCTCAGCCTGGAGAACCAATCCACAGTCTTTGCGGTAGGGACAGCAATATCTTCCGCAGGAATGCCCTCATTTACATTCCGCAAGGTCATGTTCGCATGAACCGCACAAGCTTTAACGTAGAAAAACTTCTTCTTCCACTTCGTAATACCCTTCGGTGGGGTCATCAGCTTGGGACTCCCATACTGTTGGTTGAAAGAGAAGAATCCGGTGTTCACCGTCAACTGGTAGAACCGCCGGAAATTTGCAACAGAAATCTCCAACCCAAGAGCACGAAAGGTGTACTCGAAATTTCTGATCCGAAACATCCCAAACGGACTCAGTTGGGAGATATGAAGGTGATAGTATTCTAACACCTCGGCAACAAACACCGTCAATGGCAGTCGGAGGTTGCCATCATAGAAGAACTCAGCCCACAAGGTGATGAATCCCACCGGAGCATCGGCACCGGTGTCACCCTCTTATGGGTAGGTGGCCACAAACTCCTTGGGCATTTGGATACTGGTCATCAGGATCTCAAATTGACCCTTTGACCACTTTAGTACCGGTAGACCACCGCCGGGTGCACCACCGTCATCTTCTTCTTCCTCAGCCGCCGCCGGCGACCGTTGTTCAGGGTTTTCACCCTCCACATTTATGAGGATTCGATGGTTCAGCCATAACACTGATGAGAACAGAAAGTACAAAACGAGTTCCCAAAGAACTTGGAAACCTCACCGGAAAATTCAAATAAACTGATCAGAGAAGATGAAGAAACTCTCTCTCTCACCGGGAAATTTTTGAAATTTTGGAACAAGTGAGGGGAAACCACAAACGGTTTCCCCTTATATACTCATCGCAATAAAAGCGGAGGGGAAACTGAATCATCACGTCCAAAAAGAACGAATTATGCGGCGCCACGTGTACAGCGACGGTTCCGCTGACGGTTACCACGCGCGCGTGGCCGCACACGCGCCTGACAAAGGAGACGTTTACACTCCTGCTACAGTGCATTTATGACCTCGGACAGTGCAAACGTCCTTTCATTTCAGCACATGCCAGGAAATCTCACCAACTTCCACCAACTCACACATGCGCTCAACCACGTATGCAACAAAAAGCGACATTATCCAAACACAAGCGGCATGCGGTTTCTCTGGTAACCGCACCATAACCCATACCGATGTCGTTTTTTTACATACCCCTCAAAAAAGGCAAAAAATATATATCTTTACATTATATAAGGGGATATAAATTATATCCGCATATACCCACGAGCACACATGGAATATGCGGAGGTGACACACACGAGCCTGTACAGGTGTGTCAGATGCTCAAAACCAGCGTTGTTCTTTGGACTGAACCGCATCTCAGAAACAGGTAACCCGCATTGCCTGCATTCTCTTCAAGCTTCAAATCCCTAGTGTCCGGTTCACAACCACAGAGGGTGCGCAAACAGCTTCTCCTTAGGGAAAAAGGATGGGAATGTACGCGACCGCACATCAGCAACCCTGACTCCTGATCCTTCAAGAGCCACATCCAAGTAACACACTCTGTTCAAGCGAGTCTTGGGTTACAAAACCGCAGACACTTATGAGTCGCTACGGACGCACCTATAGCTCCGCAAATGGTTGCTACGGAAGAGCCACGACTAAGTCATCACACAGATGAACGAAGCTACTTCAAGGAAAACTCCTCGGCATTGGAGCGTGAAGGAAAGTGGCTACAGAACAACTGCGGACGAGATTTCCAATCATCTAAAGAGATCTCGTTGAACAACAAGCGAACGGACAGTGGTAACAAGTCTGCTTATGACTTTGTTTGCCCACTTATAAGCTGGATAGAATAAACAATGGTGGGCACAGCCATGCCTATGACCATGTTTATTTGACCATTATCCAGATTCACATTATTCGACCAAACACGGCCAACAATGACGCAAGTATCTCACATTGTTCGACCAAACACGACCAACAATGCCAAGCAACGAGGTAACCGCAAAGGACGTGCGGTTACTTGAGAGGTAATTGGAAGAACATGAAAACCCCACAAAAAAGGGATCATCATTACATGTCCAATTGCTGAACATAGAGCTTGAGCAAAGGTACTCATAGCATTGTATCAGCTGCCGCAGAGGTTACAACTAGAGTTGCGGCTGCGGATACCCTCTATCACCGTTACAAAGTTTGGTCCGAAGACCACTCTCTTCTTCATTCACCATCTCAGAGGTTGGTTCGAAGTTTGTGGATGTCTTCAGCCACGATCTCAGAGGTTGATTCGAAGTTTGTGGACATCTTCAACCAAGATCTCAGAGGTTGGTTCGACACACCAACAGGTGGCACCCAACCCTGATGACATCAGAAACAGGTAGCCCATGCCACCAGATCAAAAACCTAGGCTGAGAATTTTGCATCAGACGAAACTCTCACCGGTACGGAAGAGGCATCACATCACTCTACCGAATCACCAGCATGATTTACGAAGAACAAGAGCCATCTATATGGCCTAGAATCTTCTCTAGACTCCAAACTACCTTCTAGACACCATAGTCCAGTACTCCTCCCACATGCAACTTGCATATGGCAGCAACACTAGACTGGGGGGACTTGAAGGGGTATGGTCCCAGATCTCGCGTCAGCATGACCGCGAGTGACCATTACCCTTATCAAAACCTCCACTAGCTGACAACTTATCTGTGTCCGTGCGGGTACGCACGAACATAGCGGTCGAATCCAACCTGCACAATGATGGAAGGGGACTTACCTGGAATATGAGAACGATATAGCGATGCGGCTGGGCGCCGCATCTGGTGTATGAGAACGGAAGTATTCATAGCGATGCGGCCTAGCACCGCATCCAGTGAACACTTCTATCAATACAAGGGAGCTGGATAACAGCAACGGTCACCACAAGTGGCGATGCGGCCAGGCACCGCATCCCATAATCTTTGCCAGAAGGACAGCGCGGGAACAACGGTAGTTACCGCAGATAGCGATGCGACGTGGCACCGCATCCTGCCCACTAGGCAAGTGGGACTGACAACTCAGAGTAAGTGGCACCACTGGCAGCCGCCTGTCAGGCCATACGTAAGCAACGGACTGACACTGCAGTAGGACGTGGCTTCACCTCCACAACCGATAAGCCTGACACTCCTGCAAAAGGGCAGCACGTCGTTAGTCCGTCCCTTCAACTCCTCCTTCACTCCTCGGCTATAAATACCAACCCTAAACCAGGTTTGAGGTATCTCTTCACAACTCTCTCACTACTACTACTACGACACTTTGCTTCCCAAGCAAATTACTGATTCTCACGCCGGAGAGTGGTAACAAGGAGCACCCCCCGCCCCATCCTCCTTGTTACGAGTCACGGCTTGTTTCCTTGTGTAGGAGATCAACTGGCGGACGATCCAGCCAGAGATCCTCGAGAGGAAGGGATTAACCCTTCTTGACGAGACCACTGTGTTAACCCCGCCCGGTTAACCATTGTTTCATCAATGATAAATCATGACTAGGTCAATGAGAGATGAATTTTATCAAATCTAATTCTTAGCTACTTACAAGAATGTGTTAAATATCATAGTATTTGAGTGGCTAAGAGAATAACTCAAGTTCCATCAGAAATTATTTTTCACTGGAACTTATCTTAAATGGAATATTTAGACATAATCCATTTACTATTTGAAATAATATTTACTTGTATCTAATATACTCCTATGGATCAGGGTACTGAAGAACTTCATTCATATATAATATGATTCCTTCTAAAATATGTCACTAAGTTTCTTATACTTTTTGGACGTCAAGGTAATCAAGTCTAACATATATGATAGGTTCCCACATCACATACCTCATCGAAACTTATCTTGTAGCATTACTATGAGATCTGAAAGTTTAGTGTGAGCATTAAGTGTTTTAAATCATAACTTGCAAGAGTTGCAAGAGGCAGGGGAGTGAAAACTTGTTATTACCTCAATTTGCACCTCTTGTACAAGACATTGCTCCTTCACAACTTGTCTCCTTAAAATCTAATGATACTCTTACAAAAGTTTCATTCTTGCTTAAATATGGACACATTTCATGCCAAAATTATAATCCTCAAACAAGTAAAACTATAACGAGTAACATCATTAACTTATTTCTCTATTAGAATCTATTTATCTTAAAATATTGACCATAAGCATGCTAATTTATTCTAAGGTCAGTGGGAGCAGTAAAAGTCTTTATCAAGACTTGTTGAATGTACAAGAAGCGGGGGAAGAGACTTATTAAATTTCACTCTTAATTTAACTCCGATACACCTCTTATACAGTATATTACACCGACCCTTACACACTTAGAATTCTAAAAGTGATAGCAACCTAATCAAGAGCTAATCCATAAACTGAAACTTCTAATAAATCTAATAATCAACTGAATTTGAAATGGATATTGGAAAGTTTACTGATCCTACTTCTTCTAATTTAGCCATTAGCGTAAATCAATCTTCTAAATGGAATAAGATTGTGTTATAGTAAAACTGATATTATATGTTTGTATAACGTTTGGGATTTGGTTTCTGAATAGAAACGTTAAGACACTAAGAAGCGTGTTTGATCACTAAAGGTTATACTCAAAAGTGAATAAATTATCAAAGAATTTTCTTATTTATCTTACAAAATATTTCTTTGAGAATCATTACTGTTCTTAGTAGCTTATAATAACCGAGAGTTACATTACATGAACGTTAATACAACTTTCCCTAAACAAAGACTTAAATGTTCACAAGATAACATGAAAGTTCTAAAGTGAAGGTCAAGAATGTTTACTTTGTAAGTAAATGAAGTCCATGCATGGGTTAATGCAAACATCAAAATATGATGAAATCTTAATGCAGTTCTTTTCATCAAGAATCAAGTGGATTAATATACCTACCTTAAAATGAGTGAGATCAACTAATGCAAACTTGTCTTTTTACATTCTTTTGACAAGTATAACTTAAATAAGTCAAAGCATTGTTCATACATACTTTGATACAATGAATCTCGGAGATACTTCTCACATGATAGATATCGAAATATACCAAGATAGACCTAGCGAGACACGGAATGTCATCTTCAGGGTATATCCTTATGAAGCATCTTACAATATCTTAAGAAACGAGAGAGACTATAATTTAAAGGAAGAAGAAGTGAGAACTCAAACCGGTTGATTACTCTTACTTTGACTTTATTAATGTCAATTTCAGGGTATATCCTTATGTCAACAAACATAACTATTCACGTAGGAGTCATAAGAAACTGATAAAAACGACCTGAGTTATAATGACATAATATGTTGTTAATTAATAATGCAAATTTCGCTAAATGTTGTTGAAAAATTTTATTCGTAACTCTTAAACTTATTAACTCCAGATAAATACTATTTTGAAGACTTTCTATGAAAAGTCAGCAACCATGTTTCCTCGGACAGTAACAGCTCGAGATGTGTTGCATTAAATCTCGATACGAAAGTATTGTTCTTATATGGACAATTAGAGGGAACTAAATATTTTTATCTAATATATTCATGATATGCTTGCTGATCCGATAACTAAGGTCTACCACCCGAAGTCTTTTAAGAGCTCATAATAAAGACGAGTTTTACTAAAGCCATTGCATAATAGCATATCGTACTTACTTATGAATGATTAGTTATTATTTTTCCTCAATTATATATAATAACTTGTTTGTCTATAAATACGTATGTGCACCTAATGACATATAGACAAGAATTATACAAATTAATTTTAAAGGGCTTACCCGAGTCATTTTAGTCTTAAATTTACGTATGTTTTGATTTGGGGTTGTATGATGATTAATGAGGGTCTTAGTTGACAATAACTAAATGACCGTACTTTTTTGTTACAGTTTCAATTTGAAACATTGATTAATGTTTTAACTTGGCCAAAGTTACTTATGCTTATCACAAATGATCAATCAACCAAGTTAGAGAATGTTAGAAATAACCCATTGATGTGGCCTTATGGATCATTTGAGTAACATTACCAATATGTCATAACTAGCCCTAACAATTAATTGATGGCAGTAATTGAAAATATTGATTAGTTTAAGGGGGCAATTAAGATTTCCCTTTAGGTACCTTTTAATAAGAGAATGTACAAATTTTTTTATAGCCTATCACCACTCATGATCATCATAAATTGATCATTTGGTATTGATCTTAATGTGATCCACCAACACAAGACACAAGGTACCATAATGGGATCATAACTTCTTATTTCTTTTCAAAGATAACTATCCCTACAAGTATGTATTTCTAATTTGATATTGATGTTTATACTTTTGATTGATTGTTTATGTTTGAGGTTTTATAATTTTGACCCATGTTTAAGAATATAATCAACAGATTTAACATCTCATTTCACTTTATAAAATATGAAACCACATATTATCTATCCGCAAACTCACAAAAGTTAAATATTGTTTTTAGAGTTAATTGCCATTTTAGTCCCTGTGGTTTGGGTCAATTTGTCAGTTTAGTCCAAAGGTTTCATTTTTAACATCTGGATCCAAAAAGGTTTCATCGTTGCCATTTTGGTCTAACTGACTTAACTTCATCCATATTTGTTAAAGCTTCCAAGGGCATTTTTGTCATTTCATTTTTCTTTTTATTAACCCTTTTTTTCTTAATTGACAAAAATTCCCTTGACAGCTTTAACAGATATGGATGGAGTTAAGTCAGTTGGACCAAAATGGCAACGATGAAACCTTTTTGGATCCAGATGTTAAAAATGAAACCTTTGGACTAAACTGTCAAAATGGCCCAAACCACAGGGACTAAAATGGCAATTTACTCTTGTTTTTATTAAAAGCTCCTTTATTTTGAATACAACATGTATTATTAAAATTTGTTTCAAAACATTGAAAAAGAAAAGTTAACAACAATTCATATTTACAAGTTATTAATGACAACCTAAATTATATATTAAACGAACAAAATAATATTTATAAGATTTAAGCAGAGAAAATTCATGATAATTTGGGTATGCGAAAGGGATTAGGGATGAAGACTCAATTGTTAGTGATCTAAACCACAAATAAATCCTTTTACAAATTTTTTTTTTTTTTTTTTTTTTTTTTTTTTTGCACATCGAAAAGACAAGAATAATAGACCAGTATTATCCAACCACTTGTATGCAGATGGTGTTACAAACTTCCACAGTATGTCGAGAATTCTTCATTGTTTCTATATGGCCTAAAAAGGTGAACTTCCAAAAGGAATAAAATATTAGGAGTGGATATTGAACCAGGTTTAATTTTGAATATGGGTTTGGTACTTAATTTCCAAGTGGCAACTTTTCCATTTACATATTTGGGATTACAGGTGGGGCAACATACGTATTTGTTAAGTGAATAATGCCCCGTATTTGGATATTGTGTGTCATGTGCTAGTATAGTCAGTAATGAAGTGTTTTCTAAAATGGGTGTAATGGAGATGTGAGTATCATGTTAAAAAAGGGTATAAATAAAATTAAATTAAAAAACATCAAAAAACTTTATTGGACAAGAAAAAGTATAACATCACTCATTGGCCAAAAACTTTTGAACATGGGCGTGGAAAATACAACGCCAAACGACAAAAATTCAAAAAAAAAAAAAAAAAAAAAAAAAAAAACCGCCTCGGAGGCCATGAATGGGCGTGTTTGGGCGTTTTGAGCCAAAAAACGCCTCAATTTCTCACCACTATGGGTGGTCTAAGAACTGTGAATCATAGATAAGTTTGAATCCAATCTATCCATTTCAAATTAAATATTTTATCATTTGGAAGTAATAATACGGACAAAAAATTTGTTAAGTTGCTTGAGACATAGTAAAAACATCACAAGAATTAGTTGGATTCGGGGTTAGTAGTTTAAAATTGGCCAACCTAGTTGTACTTGCCAAATGGTGGTGATATAACATGGATGAATCATGTTTATGGATCAATGCTATAAATTCCTTTCACACAAGTTAGAGCATTCACATTCAATCCTTCTATTTATGTCATTGAATTCTTTATATTTTATAGAATGGTTGTGAGTAAAGGAGAGAGAAAATGTTACTGTTTATTAGTAAATTTGGAGGGACACTGTTCACCATCTATAATATTTTTTGAAAATGATTGTAAGTGGAGGAGAGAAAAGTTAATGATAAAAGTATAAAAAAATATTATTAATCGAAAATGAGAAAGAAAAAGTAGTGCTTTTTAGTTTAATTATAGCGATAGAGTAGAGATTCAGTTGTGAATGATTTTAAGGAATTTGGTAGTCTAATACATGTCAAGCTATGTATAGCTGGAAACAAAAAACATTAAGGGGGAATATGACTAGAGTTGTTTAACTATTCTATCTACTTTGGGGGAGTTGGCTGTGGTAATTCGATTTCATTTTGGCTTAGGGGCTGTTTGTTTACCTCTTAATGAGACTCTTAATGGTTCACACCTCTTACTGATTTAGCACTTAATGGTTCAGACTGTTTGTTTCACGAGCAGATGTCTGAATGGTTCAGACATTTGCCTCTGAATGGTTAAGATTTGTACATAGTCTAAATGGTTAAGTCCTTTAATATGAATTGGTCAGACATTTGTCTTTCAACGGTTAAGAATCATACAGGCTCTTAATGGTTCAGACCTCTTACTGGTTCAGCACTTAATGGTTCAGACCTCTTACTGTTCAGCATTTAACCATTCAAACGTTGCCGAACAGCCCCTTAGATAGATTAGTTGATCATATCAGTTTTTAAAGATTTAGTTTAGGCTCTATTTGCACTTGAGTCAAATAAAGTATGTAAAATGGGAGATAGAAGACAAATTCTATGTGCTAAGTTAAGTCTAATAGTGGGCAGTGACAGAAATAAAGAAGGTTATTAATGATTATGAAGAAAATAAGACGAAGGATATGAAGCAACGTTCTCGGGATAAGTGGAATAGCGATGGGGATGAGAATTCTAAATATTTTCATGCCTTGGTCAACAATAGGAAGGCGAAAAATGCGTTTCTGTGACAACCCTCACCAAACCAGGTATCCGTACGAATTAATTACTACTTAATTACTGCATAATTACTGTGCTTGCTTGAAAATTTTGGATAAACTGCTACTTGAATACTGATACATACACATACTTGCATCATACTTTATTAACTGTCATTCCATTATTTACATACAGAACTTTAGTGACAAACATGATGCACGAAAGCACAGTAGCACAATAAACGGATAACCCAGTAAACGTGCTGACATAGCCAGCACCAGGCAGGTACTGCCCCTAAGGCCTGTATAAGCCGGGAATAGTTTACTACACTAGTAGAGAGTGTAGGGAAATGAGGGTTGTAGAACTGTGTCACTAGGTGATAGTTATAGTGACCGGATGTGCCAAAAATATAATTTAAACATAAATTCTGCATTTTAAAATAAAAATTCAGCATTTAAGCTATCTACTAAAGTGCAAAAACTTGGAAAAATAATACTAGACACTTTCCAAAGTGTCGGGAGTTCTTTGTGCCACTAAAATTAATATTAACGACACTTTAAAGCTTTGTTAAGCACTTTAACGGATCAATATTCAACCGAACAACCGGACTTAACCCGGGACATAAAAATATTGACATCAACATTATTTCTCTTTTTTATGAGCCAATTAGGGTCCCCGAATACCCTAACACCCGCCACAAGACACTACACTCTGGTAATTAACTTAGGGTCCTAACTAACTAACTAATGCTTATTCATTTAGTTAGAATTGAACCAACCCTTCCCCCCATGATAACCAATCGGTCACCATATAAGTGACACAAGTTGTCCTTGCTTGATTATTATAATCCCATGGTTCAATATCTAGTAAATATAAGACCCTTTGAGCAATTAGAATAAATGAGTTATATAAAGGATTAGTAGGCCTCCCAATTACTTCAAACTACACTTAACACCCCACAAATCATTTAATTACCATCTAATTTACAAATTACCCCCTTTTTTCCCATGCATATGACGGTCACTAGGACCCACCACCACAAAACTTACATAGTCTTCATAATATCTTCACTAAATCTTTTAGGTTGATCTCATTGGAATTATGAAGGATTTTGTCTGTACATGTGAGAACATTATACCCATTGGACACAAAAAATAGATTATAAATAAACATAACCATTACCACTTAATTCCCAACACAACACTTCCTCCTCCCACATTTAAAGCATCGGCCGAACATACTCTATACACTCCCACCATTTTCCAATTCAATCCAAGTTTTCCAAGGGCATTACAAGGTGCAAGGAGCCATTTTAGAAGGTGTGGAACATTCGGATCATGAAGGACCTCTACCACAAGCTTTTAACCACCCATTTTTTGACTAGTTTCTTCCCTAGCTTCAAAGCTAGTAGTAAGCCTCTTTGATCATCCTTTATTTTATATTTTTAGTGATTAATAGCTATGTTGTGATGTATCCACATGAACACTAAAAGGATCACAAACAAAGTCTTATACATAAAACTAATATGAAGATGAAATAAGAAGAACTCTTGATAAAATAAAGTTGTTTTAATGATGTTGTTGTTTATTTGTTAATTTTTAGTAAGATGATGTTGAACATCATAGTTAAACTTGTTAAAATAAGATTAAAAACTTATGTTAACAAGTTAGGCGGTGATAAATGTTTCACATAAACTTGGTAACAAAATGAGTTCTTGAAAAATAAATAAACTATGTGAGTAGATGGTCGTATGGACCCGACATTTACAAATGATTTTTCTAGACAAACCAAGTTAAAAGACGAGTTTTTGAAAAGTCATGATTTTTACACTATTTTTAGAAGAAATAAGTATATGTAAACTTGTGAGACATGAAAAAGTTGTAAATAGATATTTTTGTAAAATAAGTTCACAAGTTGTGAACCTCTAAAAATCCCGAGAGCGAAATTTTTACAAAAATAAACACACTTTGGAGGGTAACTAAACCCACTAAACACACCACTAAGTTACTACGCATTTTTATGAAACACCAAGTTTATGTTGTCATGAAAAATGCATTGTTTTTGGCACTTGACTAGTGTAACATTGTTAGTAAATTGTTGGATGATTTGAATGATTTTATAAAAGAAAATGATACGCTTCCAGAAAATAACACTTAGAATATGTTATGACAAGTGTTATGAATAATATTTTTGACTTGTTTTCCGAACAAACTTCGCCATGATTTTTTGATTACAAAATAACCAAGTGTCGGAGGTGGATCTTCGTAATCAAAACTTACTAAATATGTATTTAGTATATATTTTCCGTAACAACACTTGTGTAAATCTTTTGTGATTATTTCGTGAACTACGTAAATATTATTTTTAGGGTAAAAATAATATTACCGAATAATAACGACTCCAAAATAATACGAACGCCTTCATATTATTTAAGTTACACCGGTATTATTAATACCACCCGAACCTTACAACATAACTTGCGTATTTTGTTAGAAGTATTATTTTGGGAAAATTATATGTAATAAAATATAATATTTTTGGGAAAAATATTTATATTTTGGAGAAAGAATTAAAATGTATTTTAAGTGAGACTTAATAATATATTACGAAAATTTACGAACGCACATGTATTAAAGCCCCCATCCTTGGGAAGGAATATATTTACCAAATAATTACGAAGTGTACATACGAAATAGTTGTCTAACTATTTCCCAAAGACGTTAAACCTTAAGCTAAGGCACGGATGTCCGTCTAATAGAAGTTAGTACGTGTAGGTCATCGCACAGCAGATTGACCAGGAGATTTTCTTGTTAGAGACGCACCACTGTGAGTTCATGTCCCCCTTTTCTCTTATCAGTTTTCAGTTTTCTAAACTACGGGGGTGAAATACATGTTACTATGATTACAAGTACTTTTACATGGTATGGTTAGCGTAAGGAGGGTTACTACTTAGATCATGTGAGTGGGTAGGCGTGAACTGAAGGCCATTAATCCTCAGAGTAGGACCGAGGGACAGTAGCAGTAGATCTATCTGGGTGTAGCGAGCCCAGCCCCAGGCCCAGCAGAACGGACCTCGGGGTGACTTTGTGCCCAACACAAAATCCGCTAGGTTTGAGTCTTCCTACTGCACATCACACATATCAATGGCCTTGCAAACCATTGGTGATCTCTTTATTTCCTTATTTGCTACATACCAGGGTTTTTATACATACAAAGGTTTTACTTACTCACTACACATGAACTCACTCAACATTTTTGTTGATTTTTCCAACTTACATGTATTTCAGGGAACTAAGGATTCTGGCACGGTATGCTACGTCTTCATGCTGCGTAGAGTTATGAGGTCATCCAAGTTTAAGGGATGTGACTTTTTCCTGGACGAGTCACAGTTCTTAAACTTCGTTTGTTTCTTGTTGGTGTTGGTGTCTTATGAACAATATTTTTATTTTGTAGTATTGTAATTTCCCTTGCATGTGTCAGCGTTTCAGATAATGTTGTGGTATTTTGGTTTTTAAGACTGTAATTGATGGATGATCTGCTGATCGGAGTGTCGCGCTCCAGTCAAAGATAATATTTATAAGCCCAAATTACCCTTAACAATGTGTTAGTGGTAGTAAGGGGTCGATCCACGAAGAGTATGTGGTTTGTGTATGGATTTGACTGAATTATAAAGAATTGTCACAATTATGAAGCTTGCTAAGGTGTTTTTGTATTTTTGTTTAATAAAAAGATGTGAACTTGAACTACTGGAATTGGATTAATTAATTAACTACTACTAATTAACGATTGCAAGAAAATTGGATACTAGAACAATAATGATAAAAAGGAATCACACCCGGTTTCAGTAATTGTTAACCTAGGATTTCTACGAGTTTTAGTTTCAACTCAAATACATTTGATTAACGGATTTAGTGTACCGTGACTTAGGTGCTACTAACTATCAACGTCCCAAAGAACGGACAAAAAGACACTTTGTAATCAACACAAGTAAATCCTAACAATGATAATGCACAATTACATATCACCATTTCGCGAAGTCATAAATTTTAACATCGCTCGACAATTCACGAATTCGCAACAAATGTAACACTATTATCAAGAGTTTCAAAAATCAAATACAAATTGTCACTAAGTTAAAACAAGAACAATTCGAAACCCTAAAATTAACAACTACCTACACCGGGGTGAAACCGAGATGATTAGCCGCTCATAGTTGATGCAACTTGATCACCGGATGTTTGGAATGCGGATGGAGTCATCTTTGAAGCTTGATTGGATGATTGATGAATGATGAAGATTGGTGATGGATGATGATGGATGAATGGATGAATGGATTGATGGCTAGGGTTTCGAATCAAGATTGTGATGAATGATGGTAGATGATTCTTGATTCGGGTTGGAGATGTAGTGATAAGTTGAATGGTAGGTGAAAACTTAGATCAATTAGGCTCCAAGAACAAGATTCAAACTCCAAGGATAGTGTAACTCCCGTATTGAATGAAAGAACACCAATCAAAATCGAGCCTGCACTTCAAATTAACGAATTTCGCGTTTTGAAAATCCATTACCCGTCGCCGACGGGTCCCCAAAAGTTGAAATGGTGCTGACGGGTTAAGTGACTGGATACGGAGGTTTTTAGCCGACGGGGTTATCTAGAGCCCGTCCGGGACAGCCTCTAGCCCGTCGGCGACGGCCTCTTGAAACTCACTTCTCCATTTTTCGCTCCTTGCACTCTTGATTGATCCGTAACGCATCCCGGTACTCCGGTTTTCGACCCGGTGACCCGTAAAGCTCCCGAAAAGCTCCTTAAACTCCATCAAACCTGCAAAACACATTCTTAATTAAAAGTAGGCTATTCGAAACTAAAACTTACGTAAAAACGTTAAGTTAAACAATAACAAGCACCGGTTTACAACCACGTATCACATCCCCACACTTGTCTTTTGCTTGCCCTCAAGCAAATCTGTTTTTCACTTTCACGTGGGTCGCACAACGAATACACATCCCATTCCCGAGACAGAGGTTAAGGTCTATTGTCATACAAAAGTTCAAACTCTTTACAAATTTCACATATTTACCGGTTAAGTGAATAATCACATATACTAATGGTTATCCAAGATTAACCCGCCCGTAAAACTGACAACTCATGCATATCCCTCACAATGTGCTCTCCACTCAGCTTAAAATTGGCCAACTTGTATAATGTGTTGGCACTTCAACAATTAATCGCTCAAAACCGATTAGAACACGGACCCGCATAGGCTTGCAACTCAATCATTCTCCACTACCGAACACAAATACTAAGCACAAGTCAAAAGGTCTTTAAAGGGTTGTAACGGGGCTAGGCAAAGGGTAGGAAATAGGATATTTTTAAAGTGGCTAAAGTGATGAAAATTCGATTTTTATTACAAAAGAGTATCCTAAACAAAAGTAAACTATAAACATCACTACAAGGCAATAACTTAAGCCTTTTATTCAACAACTACTAACACTTCTTTTTGTGTTTTTCTCAAAGCTTTTTTTTTCAATCTTTTTCGCAACATTTTTTTCTCTTTTTTTTTTTTTTTTTTTTTTTTTTTTTTTTTTTAAGAATCATAACAACTATACAACTTAAGCTCCTATAATCGAATTTTCATCACATGGGTTTAAAAAGAAAAGGTTTAAGGTTTATGGGCTATAGGGTGGTCAAACGAAATGTTTAGGCTCAAAATGGGCGACTAGGGAGTTTGTTCGGGTAAGGATAGCAAAATGGTTTTAAGAGAAAAGGTTTACCTAATGCCTTAATCATTCTCGTGCTTGTATTTGGTCTATAGTCTCAAACGTATCAAAAGTTGCAAGTTCTACAATACGCGACTAATGGTCCACTCAACAAAGAAACATGTAAATGTAACTCTATGATGTAAACAAATGGCTCAAACCTCACGTATAAGGGTATGATATGTGATATGCATGATATACTAGTTCCTTAGGCGAATTATTCCCAAATAACCACCAGCTAAATACCCGTTATGCTTATTAATTTGAACTTGACCATGACAAAAGACCAAATGGGTTGTGCCATCCCTCGTTGACTTGGTTACTTGTGCTTTTAAGATCGCTTTTAAAACAAGACATTTTTGAAAAAATTTTGAAATTTTTTCCCCCATCCCCACACTTGAGGTAAACATTGTCCTCAATGTGTAGTGTTTAAATGAACGGGTAAAAATCGAAAAATTTTTACTACTCCCCCATCCCCACACTTGAAGTACATATTGTCCTCAATGTGTAAGAACTAGAGTTTTAAAAATGCACAAGGGATGTGACACGACTAACCTTCCCAACTTTTCACCCCGGAAATTAAAATACACATTACAATCCACTTATTCTAAACTAACAATCAAAGTAAAAAGAAACACATGCACCTGATTTTTATTATCGGTTGATGCTCATATCCTTCGTCTCTTCATAAAAATGGTTGTCCCGCGAACATGTTGTACCTACAAATTCTAATCCTTGTGTAGAAGCATGCTTCTCACAACCATCACAATTTGTTAGTTACTTAGTCTACCCTTTTTACGAACCCGTTACCAAACCATGTGTTATTTTACTTTGATTTTTGTGGAAAAAATTTTTACAACAACAACAAGCCTAACTCACTTTCGTAGGAATCACGGTTGCATTTAGCTTATGCAACAAGCCCTTTTAAACCCCCCAATAGCTTAGGAGGACGAGAGGTCTCGTGAGGGTTATATAGAGAACACACCCACAAAGTTCATCTAACTAGACATAAATTAAATAAAAATGACAAACAAAATATACAACAACAACAACATAAACTATACCATACCTCTACCGCTGATATCGCTCGTTTGGATCCATTGGCGGGTTGGGTTGGTAAGGATAACCAGTGAGGGCCTCGAACATCTCCCTATAGTTATCGAGGGGACTTTGCTCCCCTTGAGGCGGTGGTTGGTACGGGATCGGGACAAAGCTAGACCCTACCGCTTCGGGCCAATGTGGAGTCGGGTCGGATGGGCCTTGCGGGTGAGGAAGTTCGGAGTAATTTGTCCACCCCGAGTGCTCAGCATAGGGGAGGCCAGCTTGGTAGTCTCTTTGGTGTCGCTCCTGATCATGGAGCACCTTGGTGTTATTAATCGCCATTTGTTGAGAGACATACAAAGCACTCCAACGGCGTCGGTTCAATTCTGTTTCTTCTTTTTGACGTGCTGCCGCTGCTTCTTCCCATGCCCGTCTTCGGGCAGCCTCATCCTCCTGCATTTTTGCCAACTGTTCCATGTGTGAACTTTGCATCGCTTGAAACAGTTCTTGTTCTTCCATAAACTTGTTCATTATTTCCCTATGGGCTTCTTGAGCTGCCCAATATTCTTGCATTGAGGATCCATGGGACCCCTGCCAAGTTTCCCTTTTTCGATTGTACTCCCTTCCTTCACCTATACAAGCGGAGACATTGTCATATAGCTCTTGTTGCCCCCGATCAAAATTCTTGTAGGAAGGCACCCGTCTCATGGTCACAAAACCCGCCACATCTGCGTTAATTTCCCTATGTGGCCGCATGTACCGTTGCCTTGGTCTTTGTGCACCGGAGGGTTCAACTTCCTCTTCTTCCTCCCCCATTTCTTCATCTTCTTCCTCTACTGGTGGTGCTCCAGAAGTACGGATCTCATACTTGTTGCCCAAATCATCGGTCACAACGTACCTATTTCCCGAGAACTTAACTTCTATCTTCCAATTCTTCCTCATGTACGCCAAGTTAAATTCCTCCACCGGCTTAGAAACCCATAGTGAGTCCAGGGGTAAACAATTTTGTTGCACAATCATGGGGCTAATGAGGCGTGCGTACGGAATAAAACGCCTCTGGGATGACTCCCTAGTAGCCCACGTGTTCATCATCACTATATGTCGCCATGACAATGTTGGGGTTCCATAAAGTAAGGCGTGCACCACCCTACAGTCACTCACTCTAACACCTCCACGATCACCAAACCTCGCCAAGATGTTCTCAACAGAAATCCCTTGAAGAATCTTTCCCTCAAGCGACATTTTCTTTCTTTTCATTTCTCCCCCTTTGTTGAATGGTAAGGTAACATCTAACAGTTGCTCGGCATCGTTGTTGTTCAAATGGTTATCCAAAATATGCTCGATGGATGGGTAATCATATGCTTGTACTCCCAAAGAGTCGAAACGAGCAATACATTTCATGGTCTCGAAGGACATTGTCATGTTCCCTCGAGTAGTTTTTCCCACCAGCTTCCATTGTGATGGAGATTCATTCTTGTTCACGAGCTTCAAAGTAGATAACCATTCACATACTTCCGACAAGTATATCCTGGAGGTATTATCTTCACACCAATCAAGAACACTTTCCCATCCTAGACGTTCAAACATCTGCACAATCCCGATGTGATGAAATTCTTCTACGTTCACCACCCGTTCACATATTATCCTTGTGGGAACTGAAGTGTTCACACCGTTCACCATCTTCCACTTCCACAACTTAGCCTCCAACTTCCTGTCTTGATAACCCGACAACGGTTTGTTCTTCTCGTCATCCCAAATTCTAGCACTTTGGCTATCTCTAAACTTCGCCCACTCCCAATCCTGTCTGTATAACCTTGCATCGTTCTCCTCCACAGAGCTTAGTTGCTCCCACTTTTTCGGTATTAAACCGGAAGAAGAACCAACCCCGGATGATGAAGCTTGGCCTATAGTCTTTTGTCTCTTGCCACCCGCCATAACTACAATCACAAACAAGCAAACATCAATATAAATTCAACCTTCATTAAACTCCCAAACCTTGAACATGAGGTGTAATGTTGACATTTTACTTAACAAGTGAATGTAAAATCGCCTCTTTAAACTTCCAAAGTCGCTCACTTTATCATAAACTTATTAATTTCTTATAATTTCAACAAAAGTCGACATCACCTTCATGTTTAGTCATGTTCATAACAGTGTAATCACTTTACTATGGTTATAACATACTCAAATTCAATCCAAAACAACTAATCTTACTCAAAATCATGCTAACGCAACATACATTGTCTAAACAACCTACTCTTAAACCAAAAAGTTTAAAATTTCAGAAGAAAAACACTAACATATGATAATCAAGCATAAATTTAAGAAGAATCCATACCTTTTCTGTTGTTAGGCAAGAAGAACTAAGAAAAGATGGCAAACAAGCAACTTGATGAACACCCTTTCAAAAACCCTAAGTAACACGCCCAGAAATCTTGCAAAATCGCAAGAGTTGATGAAAACCGTGTTGGGGGTTTTGTTCCTCTTGGAAAAATACCCAAGATAGACTCAAAAATCAGTTGATTTGGTGGAGAATTTAGAAAGTTATGAAAGCTTGAAGGTTTTAGGGTTTTGAGAGTAAAGGATGAGGAAGATGGAGATGATGTGTAGGTGAGGAGAGAGAGAGAGCAGGGATTTAGAGGGATTGAATGATGTTGGGTGATTGTGGGTCACGTGAATGGTTAATTTTGAGTTTTGAGAGTGTTTGGTTAGGTGAAAAAGGTTTTTAATTCGATTTCTTACGTCAAAAGCGAGCAAGTACCGGACTCAAAACAGCAACCCGTCGCCGACGGGTCCCAGACCGTCGCCGACGGGCAATAAATTTGGCTCCTGGGTCCGACGGGTTAAGCACCTGGATACGGAAAAACTTACCCGACCGGCTTATCCCGAACTCGTCCCAGACAGGACCACACCCGTCGCCGACGGGGTTCACTTTTTTTTTTTTTTTTTTTTTTTTGTAAAATATGAGTAAATTTGTGCACTTTTTCTAAAGGGACTTTTTATACACGAAAAATTCCTAAAAATTATTAAAAATGTTTTTGGGAATTTTTATAAGTTAAGATTTTTAAACATGGACATCGTTAATGGCCCTACCACCCCCCAAAAAAATCGTGTATTGTCCTCAATACACATAAACAAGTCTAAAAACATACCTTGTATCTTCATGACCCGTTCGTAATGTCTGGACTTCACACAATTAAGAAAGATTAGTAGGAATTGAAAACGATTATCCTCAAAACACACAAACAATTAAAAATTGTACATAACTTTACACAAAGTGTTACCGGTCCTTTTCATTCGACCTCATAAATCGGAAAGCTTGCCACGAAGCTCACCAATTCATTGCTTTCATCCCCCTTCTCGTTACCATTGAGAAACGGTTTTAGCCGATGACCATTTACCGTTTGCCGTACCCCGTCCTTCGGGTCCTCGATAGTAACATCACCCAATTGTCCGACCCGGGTGACAACATAGGGTCCCATCCATTTGCTTCGGAGCTTTCCGGGAAAGAATTTGAGCTTCGAATTGTAGAGCCACACCTTTTGACCCACTTCAAACTCTTTCTTTCTCAACTTGGCATCATGCACTCTTTTCATTCCATCCTTGTACTTAGACGCGCATTCATATGCCATCTCCCGTAGCTCCTCCAACTCACATAATTTGAGCTTCCATTCTTTGCCTGCATCATCATATTGCACATTAACCTCTTTAATAGCCCATAACGATTTGTGCACAAGTTCAACCGGTAAATGGCAGTTTTTACCGTAGACCAACCGGTAAGGTGTAGTGCCTATGGGTGTCTTATGTGCCGTACGGTAGGCCCACAAAGCATCGTTCAACTTAATTGACCAATCCTTACGGTCTGCCCGCATGGTCTTTTGCAAAATCTCTTTGATTTTCCTATTTGACACCTCAACTTGCCCGCTTGTTTGCAGGTGATAGGGGGTAGCAATCCTATGGTCAACACCAAACCGTTTTAAGAGTTTTCCAAACCGAAAATTTTTAAAATGAGATCCTCTATCACTTATGATGACACGAGGAATCCCAAACCTTAAGAAAATATTGGTTTGGACAAAGTTGCATACTACGGAATGGTCGTTTGTCTTGGTGGCTATTGCTTCGACCCATTTTGACACATAGTCAACGGCCACCAAAATATACAAATTGCCATAGGAATTGGGGAATGGGCCCATGAAATCAATACCCCATACATCGAAAACATCGACTACAAGGATTGGTTGCATGGGCATCTCATCCCTTTTTGATATACCCCCTAATTTTTGACACTCTATGCAATTTTTGGCAAACTCGTTTGCATCTTTGAAAATAGTAGGCCAATAAAGGCCGCTATTCAACACTTTGTTGACCCGTTTTGTGACCACTAAAGTGACCACCACATGCAAACGAGTGTAGATGCTGCAACACGCTCGGAATCTCTTCGTCATCAATGCATCTCCTTATAACTTGATCCGCACACTCCTTCCACAAATGCGGTTCTTCCAACCGATAGTATTTGATTTGGGACATGAAGTGTTGCCTTTTCCGTCTATCCCAATGTGCCGGCATATCACCTGTAACAAGATAATTGACAATGTTAGCATACCATGGCAATTTATCCAATTTCATTATATGCTCATATGGGAAGGACTCATTGATTTCTACGGCTTTCGGACCCTCTTCAACCATCAAGCGGGACAAGTGGTCCGCTACTACGTTCTCAATGCCCTTCTTGTCCCGTATCTCCAAATCAAACTCTTGAGCAACAACACCCATCGGATTAACCTTGGCTTCGCATCTTTCTTCTCCAGGAGGTACCTAACTGCAGTGTGATCCGAGTAAATAATCACTTTACTACCCCATATATAAGACCAAAATTTATCCAATGCATATACCACCGCAAGTAGCTCTTTTTCGGTGGTTGTGTAATTCAATTGCGCATCTGAAAGAGTCTTACTTGCGTAGTATATGGCAACGGGTTTCTTGTCAACCCGTTGTCCCAACACGACCCCCACCGCATAATCACTTGCATCACATATTATTTCAAAAGGTAAAGACCAATTTGGCGATTGCAAGATTGGGGCCTCCACTAACTTCTCTTTTAAATTGTTAAAAGCATTTTGGCAATTTTCATTGAAGTCAAACGGTTGGTCCTTCAGCAACAAATTACATAAAAGCTTTGTTATATCACTAAAACCCTTAATAAACCGCCTATAAAACCCCGCATGACCTAAAAACGACCTAACACCTTTAACAGTCGTGGGATACGGTAAAGTGGATATAACTTGCACCTTAGCACGATCAACCTCTATCCCACGACTTGACACCACGTGCCCCAACACAATTCCCTCTTGAACCATAAAATGGCTCTTTTCCTAACTTAGGACCAAACTAGTTTCAACACATCTTTTTAACACTTTATCTAGTTGGTCCAAACAAGTCTCAAAGGATGATCCAAAAATTGAGAAATCATCCATGAAGATTTCCAAAGACTTTCCCACCATATCGGAGAACATACTCATCATGCACCTTTGGAAGGTGGCGGGAGCATTACATAATCCAAACGGCATCCGCCTAAATGCGAAGGTACCGTAGGGACATGTAAACGTAGTCTTTGATTGATCTTCCGGATGGATGGCAATTTGGTTATAACCGGAATAACCATCTAAGAAGCAATAAAATTTTTGCCCCGACAATTTCTCAACTATTTGATCTATGAAAGGTAAAGGAAAATGATCTTTGGAAGTTGCGGTATTCAACTTCCTATAATCAATACAAATTCGCCACCCGGTTACCGGCCGAGTGGCTACCTCTTCACCTGCGTCATTTTTGACGACTTGTATACCCGCTTTCTTGGGAACCGTCTGTGTTGGGCTCACCCATTGGCTATCCGAGATCAGGTAAATGATACCCGCATCCAGCCACTTCAACACTTCTTTCTTCACAACCTCTCGCATGTTCGGATTTAATCGCCTTTGTGCATCTCGAACGGGAGTCACATCCTCTTCCGTGATGATTTTTTGCATCACCACCGAGGGACTAATACCCTTCAAATCCGCAATGGTCCATCCAATCGCCGCCCGATTGGTGACCATCAACTTTTTCTCTTGTTCCACGGTTAAATTTGATGCAATGATAACCGGGAGAGTATTGCCTTCTCCAACATAAGCATACTTGAGATGCTTTGGCAATGCTTTCAACTCAACTTCCGGAGGCTCTACTAATGACGGCTTCAATTTAGTGTCAATGCTCTCCGGTAAGCTTTCAACTTGGTGCGTCCATGTCGGTTTTCCTTCTCTAACCGCAAGCACCTCCAAACTCCTTACTTCCTCGTCCATGCTTTGCTCCACCTCCACCTGTGACCTGTCAAACATATAACAATCCTCCATTGTGTTTTCCCCATAAACGACTGTGTCGCAAAGAGGTATACACGTGTCAACAATGTCTGCCATATAGCATTCAACATCAACTGAAGGGCTCATAAGTCCGGAGAAAACATGCAATCTCAACCTTCGGTTTCCAAATGTCATGTCAACCGTTCCTGTTCTGCAGTCAATTTGAGCATTTGTAGTTGCTAAGAACGGTCGACCCAAAATCACCGTAGGTTGTTTGGTTGGGTCCTTGGCCACATAATCAAGTACAAGAAAGTCCACCGGATAGTAAAAATCCTCGATTTTCACTATCACATCCGAAACAACTCCACGGGGTAGCTTGGGTGTCAAATCGGCTAACACCACGGTGGTGTTTGACGATTGAAGTGGACCAAATTCATATTGGTCATACAAGCTTCCCGGTAGAATGCTTACGCTAGCTCCAAGATCTAGATGTGCCCGGTTGATTTTAAAATCGCCTACTTGAATTGAAATGATAGGCGCACCCGGATCTTGGAGCTTGGGTGGTAGTGCACCCGAAAGAATCGAACTCACATTTTCGGTTAAATCTAATTTTTTTGGAAATTTGTGAGTGCGTTTTTGGGTACACAAATCTTTCAAGTACTTAGCATATGACGGTACTTGCTTAATTGCATCCAAAAGAGGTAAATTGATTTTGACTTGTTTGAAAATTTCCAACAACTCTTCTTGTTGTGGACCTCTTTTTTTTACAACTTTTTTCATGGGTCCCTTTAATGCTTCAGGATAAGGGGCGGTATTAGCCTCCACACCCTTTTCCTTAGCCTTGGGGACGGGGATGGTCCCAACGGGTGGGTTGTTTTTCGTTTTCAAGTCATTTTTATTTTGACCCGTTTGACCATCCTCACGCTCATCTTCACTCGCATCTTCCACCACCCCTTCAACAAATTGGGGTGATGGTGGTTTGACACCATTATCTATGACTCGACCACTACGTAAAGAAATTTCATTTAAATGTACCTCATGTGTGTGTCTCGAGCTCGACCCTTGATGCTTAGGGTTTACCGTGGTGTCACTTGGAAGCTTCCCCATGCTTCCTTTTATTTGGGCCACTTCTTCTGCTAGTTGACCCACTTGCTTCGCCAATGCCTCATGCGCTTTGTCTCGAATCTCGTTTGTCTTCTTTATCTCTTTGACATCATTGTGAGTCTCTTTTATATTGTTTTGAGATTCTTTTTGCATGTTTAGCAAAGCATCCATCTTTGCACTCAAGTCATCGCCCCCGGTTTGATTGTTCGACCCATTCCCATTACCGCCTTGATTACTATAGTTCTTTTGATACCCACCTTGGTACCCTTGGTTGTAATTTCGTTGGTAACCTCCTTGGTTACCACCTTGACGGTTTTGATATGATGACCCACTTCCTCCTTGATTACCCGATTGGAAATTCGGGTTCATTTGATTTGAAGCGTTGCCATACCGAAAATTGGGGTGATTTCTCAAACCCGGATGGTAAGTATTGGAGTTCATGTCGTACTGTTTCCTATCTCCATATACTTGGTGACTTCTTCAGTGTAGCCACTCGACCCCGTTGGGCATTGATAGGTTGTATGCCCAATATCTCCACATTCTTCACAAACCGCAAACTGAACCGCATTTACCTCTTTCTTCTTTAGACGAGCCATTTCTCGCTCTAAAGAAGAGATTCGATCCTTGGAATCAAGATCGGGAAGTGACCGGGAAACTGGATGTCTCTTTGCTCTATCGGCCAATTCTTTTTCTTTAGACCGCTTGCTCATCCTTTCCAAGAATTCCCAATCATCGTCTTCATGATTGCTCAAGAGTGTTCCATTGCTTGTTGACTCGAGACGATTCCAAGTGGTGTCATCTAATCCCCGTACAAAACACTTCACTAACTCCCACTTTTCTATTTGATGATGTGGGCATCTCCTCATCAACTCCTTGAATCGGGTAAATGCTTCATGTAAAGGCTCACTCGAAAGTTGACGAAACGACCGAATTTCATCTCTAGCATCGTCAGTCTTTGCCATAGAATAGTATTCATTCAAAAATGCTTGTTGCATTTGCTCCCACGTTCGAATACTATTGGCTGGGAGTGTGAGGAACCACTATTTTGCCTTGTCTTTCAACGAAAATTGAAATAACCGAAGCTTAACTTCCTCTAGTGCGAAATTGTGCCCCCCAATAGTATCACAAATGGAAGAGAACTCCCTTAAATGTGTGTATGGTTCATCATTGGAACTCCCATTGAAGTGAGGAAGTATGTTGATGTAATGCAGTTTACAATCAAACATCCTCCTTTCGCATACTATCAGAGAATTATTCTCGGTCACTATCGGTCGGAAACGGTAATTTACTCCCCGTGGAGGTTGTTGACGGCGTTGTGGACCATTAACTTCTTGATCGACCGGTCTTCTATTATCCCGTCTTTCACCTCTTCGATCCTCCCGTCGATTATCCCTTGGGTTACCACCTCCCACGAAACAAGGAATCCGGTTAGGGTTTGCATTGTTGTTATTATAAAACCCATCATTCCGGTTTCGTTGGTTATTGTTCCGTGGTTGACGGTTGTTCCCATAACCATCATTTCTGCCACCTCCGTAACCGTATTCATCATCCCCAACGTAATTGGAATTTTGGTAGCCAAATTCCTCATCATCAAACCTTCTAGCGTTGTAGATGTTTCCCCTATTCACGTAGCCCCAATCTTCATCATCGTTAACCCGATCATCGTAGTACCCCCCATCGTCCGAATTTTCCGTATGAATGCTTACATGTTCCGGCGATTGATAACCGGGAACACTATACGGTTCATCATCGGGGATTGCATTCCTTAAATCGTCGATGTTGAAAAACGGGTCTTCATTCACGGGATTGTTGCGATCACGGTTACCTCTACGATCGGAATTGACATTCCGATCATCAAGGTTGATAGGTAACGATGCTTGTCGGTGAAGGGTTTGTTGTTGAGGTGTTCGTTGGGTGTTGTTGGTATTTTGGTTTCGGAAAGGTGGAGTGGGTGGTCTAGCATTGGTGTTACCACCCGGTTGTTCTTGAGATATAGGTTGGGTGTTTTGAGCGGGATTAAAGTTGCTCCGGTATTGGAATTGGTTCTGGTTTTGATTGGAGTTTTGATTCGCCATTGAATCAGTTTCAATGGTCGGCGTGAGTGGTGGTGTTTGGTTGGTTTGATTAGAAGCAAGAGTTGCTTCTAACCGGCTTGCTAGGTTCCTTCTTGCGAGTCTTTCGATTTTCGGTTCGTAGACTAAAGGTGAAGTCCTCCCGGATTTCCGCGTATGCATGCACTACCTGTAACCTGCACAAGTAACACACCCCGCGTAACAAGGAAAAAGACAAATACAAAAAGAAAGCTAAACAGCTTAAACAGTTAATCACACAAATTCAAACAATATCCAAACACAAAGCGCACGCACTCCCCGGCAGCGGCGCCAAAATTTGATCAGAGTGTCGCGCTCCGGTCAAAGATAATATTTATAAGCCCAAATTACCCTTAACAATGTGTTAGTGGTAGTAAGGGGTCGATCCACGAAGAGTATGTGGTTTGTGTATGGATTTGACTGAATTATAAAGAATTGTCACAATTATGAAGCTTGCTAAGGTGTTTTTGTATTTTTGTTTAATAAAAAGATGTGAACTTGAACTACTGGAATTGGATTAATTAATTAACTACTACTAATTAACGATTGCAAGAAAATTGGATACTAGAACAATAATGATAAAAAGGAATCACACCCGGTTTCGGTAATTGTTAACCTAGGATTTCTACAAGTTTTAGTTTCACCTCAAATGCATTTGATTAACGGATTAAGTGTACCGTGACTTAGGTGCTACTAACTATCAACATCCCGAAGAACGGACAAAAAGACACTTTGTAATCAACACAAGTAAATCCTAACAATGATAATGCACAATTACATATCACCATTTCGCGAAGTCATAACTTTTAACATCGCTCGACAATTCACGAATTCGCAACAAATGTAACACTATTATCAAGAGTTTCAAAAATCAAATACAAATTGTCACTAAGTTAAAACAAGAACAATTCGAAACCCTAAAATTAACAACTACCTACACCGGGGTGAAACCGAGATGATTAGCCACTCATAGTTGATGCAACTTGATCACCGGATGTTTGGAATGCGGATGGAGTCATCTTTGAAGC
This sequence comes from Helianthus annuus, assembly GCF_002127325.2. Classification (NCBI taxonomy): domain Eukaryota; kingdom Viridiplantae; phylum Streptophyta; class Magnoliopsida; order Asterales; family Asteraceae; genus Helianthus; species Helianthus annuus. The sequence goes on along the minus strand of NC_035449.2, from coordinate 58,063,041 downwards.
TTGATTGGATGATTGATGAATGATGAAGATTGGTGATGGATGATGATGGATTAATGGATGAATGGATTGATGGCTAGGGTTTGGAATCAAGATTGTGATGAATGATGGTAGATGATTCTTGATTCGGGTTGGAGATGTAGTGATAAGTTGAATGGTAGGTGAAAACTTAGATCAATTAGGCTCCAAGAACAAGATTCAAACTCCAAGGATAGTGTAACTCCCGTATTGAATGAAAGAACACCAATCAAAATCGAGCCTGCCCTTCAAATTAACGAATTTCGCGTTTTGAAAATCCACTACCCGTCGCCGACGGGTCCCCAAAAGTTGAAATGGTGCTGACGGGTTAAGTGACTGGATACGGAGGATGTTAGACGACGGGGTTATCTAGAGCCCGTCCGGGACGGCCTCTAGCCCGTCGGCGACGGCCTCTTGAAACTCACTTCTCCATTTTTCGCTCCTTGCACTCTTGATTGATCCGTAACGCATCCCGGTACTCCGGTTTTCGACCCGGTGACCCGTAAAGCTCCCGAAAAGCTCCTTAAACTCCATCAAACCTGCAAAACACATTCTTGATTAAAAGTAGGCTATTCGAAACTAAAACTTACGTAAAAACGTTAAGTTAAACAATAACAAGCACCGGTTTACAACCACGTATCATCTGCATGGTTTTATTTTCATATAGCTATGTTATGATTAAGCTATAGTATTAAGAAATCACACCAAATAAACCCACGCTTCCGCAAAGCCGGGGTGTGACAGCTTGGTATCAGAGCTCTGATCATAGCGAACTAAGATTCCTTCTCGAGTCTAGACTATGATCACTATGGCTCTCACGAAAACATTTTTACACTGCATACCACTTAAGTCCAGATCCAAAACGTTTTTACAAACAAAAGTTTAGCACATTTTATTTATTAGTTATAGGCTCAGTCTGGGAGGCTGAGGTTCGGTCTGGGAGGCCGAGGCTCGGTCTGGGAGGCCGAGGTAGTTGTCTAGTGGGACTAGGGAGTCAGTCTGGGAGGCTGGGAGGCTAGTGGGACTAGGAAGAGCAGTCTGGGAGGCTGGGAGGCTAGTGGGACTAGGAAGAGCAGTCTGGGAGGCTGGGAGGCTAGTGGGACTAGGAGAACTATTTGATTGCTTAATTGGTGACTAATATGTTTATCTGACTATATGATTGATTATTTGTTCATGTATGTGTTTGTGTTACAGATGACATGGCTTCCTCTTCAAATACTGGAGTGTCGGACCCTTTGGATCCTTTAGCGATCGTGTCGGACGATGAGATTATGTCAGAGAGTGAGGTGTACACGTCAGACACCACCAGCACGGATGAGGACGATTTTCAGCCGTTTGCTCTTCCCGACTTTGGAGATGACGTTCCTATTGCTGATGGCCCTATCGGTGGGGACCTACCTTTTCCTCAGGTCCCTGCTCCTTTACCGTTTGCCGCAGTTCCTCTCGAGGATCTGCCTCACGATGAGCTTCCTGACGATGACATCGACTTGTTCCTAGAGGGTCCCCCGGAGGGAGACCAGGATGGTGTGGCCCTCATGGACGCCGATGTTCCTCTGGCTGACGATCCTGTTGTTCCTTTGGCTGGAGTTCCTGCTGTTATGCCCATTGCTGATCCTGTCATTCCTGTCGAGTCTCCCATTGAGGAGGCTCCTTTTGATCTGTTTGGTGCTCACTCCTTCGAGTCAGTAGCGTCCGCTTCACTACACACTCAGAGCGTACAGCTCCATTCCTCTGATTCCGACTCAGACATGGCGATGTCTGTTGCACCTCACGACGATGACCCAGATCCTGTTGTGGCCCTTGAGCCAGTTGACGCTCCTGACCCCGCATTGGAGCATGACCCTATTCATGCCGATGCACCTGCGATTGCCCCTTTGGTTGATGATATACCTGTCGATGATCACCCTATTTTTGCTCCACTATTGGAGGATGAGCATGCCATTGATGCTCAGGTTGATGCCCCTCACATTGCTGATATACCCGCTGAGCCTGTTGTTGTCGCTCCTCTTCCTGACCCTGTTCCTTTGGAGCCCGACCATGCACTCTTTGCGACTCAGGTTGACCCCCGTTATACGCACACCTGGAATGGGTGGATTGTTGATGAGGATGAGTACCCGCCTTTTGTGGTACCAGTTACACCCGTTCCAGCCCCTGTGTCAGTTCCTCCTGAGGTTCCTATGCATCCCGTTCATACTACTGGTGTTCACCACACCGACTTACCTATTATGTTCCGTCAGATTACTCCGCCATCGCGCCCGGAAGAGGGTTCCTCGACTCACCCCTTCGGTCATGTGCCGGCATCTATCCCTGTCATACCACAGTTTTCTTCTGTCGTTCCCCCTGTTCCACCATTTACTGTGCCACCTTTTACTCCAGCTAGTGAGCCTTTTCTTTGGACGTAACCACCCATCATGCCACCATCCGATCCCTATCATCTGTTTCACATGGGTTATTCTATTGAGGACATTCTCAGGTCGTTTATGGTCCAGCAGGAGGCACTTACTCGACGCGTGCAGGAGCTCGAGAGAGCTCAAAGACCCCCATGTCAGTGCCCTCCTCATCCTGCGATATCACATCCCCCTCGACCACTATCACCTGATTCGGCTGCTCGTTTTTGGACACATGAGCAGCAAATAGCTTTCTTGTTGCGTTCTCACCGAGCCATGGAGGAGGATTGGCTCCACATGCGCCGTTTGCTCTTCTCTCTTTTTCCCCCTCCTCCACCGCCATCAGCGTAGGGCTATTTTGTACAGCACAGGTGGACTTTTGTTGAGAAGACGGCGATTGCATAGACTGCACAGCTTTTGGAGACTGCATATTGATCCTGACTTTTATTGTTATGTATATGGGATGTATTGACACTGATTTGATATTTTTGGACTGGGGTGATGTAGCCCTTAGTTGTTGATGATTGTATGATACAGTTATGTACTTGTACACTTTACCTTGTGGTCTCGATTTATGGCAATGCAATCACAGTATTCTCATCATATGTGATGTTTTGATTGATTATCTATGTTTTATAACATGGGATGTTGTGTGATTGATATATTTATAACATGGGATGTTGTATGATTGATATATTTATAACATGGGATGTTGTGTGATTGGTTTATTTTTAACATGAGACGTTATGTGTTACCACTATCTTTATATACGCACACATTACTACTATGACCTGACCAACGTAAACACATTTTTTTAGAAGATGCCACCGAGACGTCAAACACGCATGCCTACCAATGAGGCAGAGCTTCAACAGGTCATCGCGGCCGCTATCGCTCAGTACGCCGCCTCCCAAGGAGGAGCTAGCGGAAGTAATTCTGGCAATACCGGCAACAACAATCCGCCCCATGATAATTCTAAGTCATTAAGACATACCATGATACAATTGGAAATCTCTAGCAAGTTTGCTAACACCATTTGAATATCCTAACGTATGTGTAGGGTGCACCTACAAGCAGTTCCTAGACTGCAAGCCTGTCAACTTTGACGGCACCGGAGGTGCTGTTGCCTTTGTTCGTTGGGCCGAGAAGACAGAGTCAGTTCTCCGCATGAGCAAATGCGCTCCTGACCAACAAGTTACTTACATCTCTGGGCTATTCGTGGACGGAACCCTGTCATGGTGGAATTTACAAGTCCAAACATTTGGTGAAGCCGCTGCATACGCAATGACATAGAACGAGCTGAAAGAGCTCATGCGCCGAAAGTATTGCTCTCGTGCAGAAATTCAAAAGTTGGAAACTGAATTTTGGCACCTGAAGATGGAAGTTCCGAAAATCGCAGAGTATGTTCAAAGGTTTCACGACTTATCTCATGTGGTACCTTATATGGTCACGCCAGAATTCAAGCGGATTGAGCGCTTCATTTGGGGTTTAGCTCCTCAAATCATAAGTATGGTGACTTCTTCAAAGCCGGCAACAATTACTGAGGCAATCGATCTGAGCGTAGCTCTCACGGAGGAGGCTATCCGCCTAAACAAGTTTTCTGATGATGAGCCAAAGAAGAAGGAGACTCACGTCGAGTCATCCGGGGGTAACAAACGAAAGTTCTCGAACTTCAAACAGGGCACTAGTGGGGTTGTTAAGAAAGGAGAACCAAGTGCACCAGTCCAAGCTACAGCTGGTACTAGAAGGAAAGGAAAGGGATATATGGGTACCCATCCCAAGTGCAACACCTGCCAGCGTCACCATTCTGGCCGGTGTGGTTTAAAAGTATGTGAAGCATGTGGGAAAACTGGTCACTCGAAGGATTCTTGTTGGGCTACTGTTGGCCGGGGAGGCCAAGGAGGATTTGGGAACAGAAACAATAATCGTGGTGGTATTGGGAATCGCCCACAGGGGAACAATGGAGGAAATGGGAATCGAGGAAACAATGTGATTCAAGCTGGTAATGGGAACCGTAATCAGAACAACAATCAAGCTAGGAATGGAGGTGGAAATAGGCAAAGATCAGGTTGTTTTAACTGTGGTGATATTGGGCATTATAAGCGGAACTGCCCAGAATTGAACCAAGCACGTGGAAGGGTTTTCAATATCGAAGCAAGGGAAGCGCGCCAGGATCCCAATGTCGTTACTGGTACGTTCCCTGTAAACCAACGCTTTGCATCCGTTTTATTTGATACTGAAGCCGATTATAGCTTCGTATCGTTAGAGTTTAAGAATATGCTTGGGTTAGCCGCTAGTAAGTTAGATATTCCCTACTCAATCGAATTGGCTAATGGAAAGTTAGTAGAAGGCAATGAAGTTGTCAGAGGTTGTGTAATCGAGTTGGGAGAGCGTGAGTTTGCTTTGGATCTACTACCAGTCCAGCTGGGAAGCTTCGACGTGGTAGTAGGAATGGATTGGTTATCAAGGAACAAGGCAGAAATCGTCTGTCACGAAAAAGTCGTTCGTATCCCAACCGAAGATGGTGAAACAATTGTGGTTCATGGGGAGAAGCGAGATACGCCTTTAAGAATTATCAGCTGCCTGAAAGCGCGAAAGTGTTTACAAAAGGGATGTGCTACCTTCCTGGCACACATCGTGGACAAGAAAGCTGCGGAGCCAAAAATCGAAGACATCCCTGTCGTGAGGGAATATCCGGAAGTCTTCCCAGAGGACTTGCCAGGATTGCCACCCTAGAGGCAAGTGGAGTTCCGTATTGACCTAGTTCCAGGCGCCGCGCCTCTAGCTAGGGCACCTTATAGACTTGCACCGTCAGAGATGCAGGAATTGTCGACACAACTTCAAGAGTTGCTAGACAAAGGATTCATCAGACCAAGCTTCTCACCTTGGGGAGCTCCGGTCCTGTTTGTCAAAAAGAAAAACGGTAGTTTTCGTATGTGCATCGACTACCGGGAGTTGAATAAGCTAACGATCAAGAATAGATACCCTCTGCCAAGAATCGATGATTTATTCGATCAGCTCCAAGGTCCAAGCTTTTATTCAAAGAACGATTTGCGATCTGGATACCATCAGTTAAGGATACAAGAGGAAAGTATCCCGAAGACAGCCTTCAGAACTCGTTATGGACACTACGAGTTCCTAGTTATGCCGTTTGGGTTGACAAACGCGCCTGCAGTTTTCATGGATTTGATGAACAGGGTTTGCAAGCCGTACCTCGATAAATTCGTGATTGTGTTTATCGATGACATTTTGATTTATTCAAAGACGAAGGCAGAACACGAACAACATTTAAGAGCCATTCTGGAGTTGCTAAAGAAGGAAATGCTGTACGCCAAGTTCTCTAAGTGCGAATTTTGGCTACGTGAAGTCCAATTTCTTGGACACGTGGTAAATGGGGATGGAATTCATGTGGATCCCACCAAGATCGAAGCGATCAAGAATTGGGAAACTCCAAAGACGCCAACCAAGATTCGACAATTCTTGGGTTTGGCTGGCTACTATCGAAGGTTCATTGAGGATTTTTCGAAAATCGCTCAACCACTGACGCTCCTCACGCAGAAAGATAAGAAGTTTGATTGGGGAATCAAACAGGAAGAAGCATTTCAGCTGTTAAAGGATAAGCTCTGCAATGCGCCGATCTTAGCACTACCGGAAGGAACAGAGGATTTTGTGGTATATTGTGACGCCTTGCGTCAAGGCTTGGGTTGCGTGTTGATGCAACGCCAGAAGGTACATGAAAAGAATTATACCACACATGATTTGGAACTCGGCGCAGTGATATTTGCGTTAAAGATCTGGAGACACTACTTATATGGCACGGAGTGTACAATTTTTACAGATCACAAAAGCCTGCATCACATATTCAACCAGAAAAAGTTGAATATGAGACAAAGACGATGGGTTGAGTTGCTGAACGATTACGACTGCGAGATAAAGTACCATCCAGGGAAGGCGAATGTGGTCGCCGATGCCCTAAGTCGAAAAGAAAGGATCAAGCCCATAAGGGTTAGGGCTTTAGAAATGATTATCCAAACCGATCTTTCTCTGTGCATTCGTGCTACGCAAAAAGAGGCTCTAAAAGAAAGAAACATTGAAGAAGAATATCTCCGTGGGATGGAGAAGCAATTAGTGCCAAACGAGGAAGGAACGTTATGTTTTATGAAGAGGATTTGGGTTCCTCTGTTTGGTGGTTTGAGGAAAGTTATTTTTGATGAGGCACACAAATCACGGTACTCTATCCTCTATCCATCCAGGAGCGGATAAGATGTACCAAGATCTTAAAGATTATTATTGGTGGCCTAGGATGAAAGGTGACGTTGTTGTTTATGTGAGCAAGTGTTTAACGTGTGCTAAGGTAAAAGCTGAATACCAGAAGCCTTTGGGGCTTCTGCAACAACCTGAGATTCCCAAATGGAAATGGGAACAAATCTTAATGGATTTTATAACGAAGTTGCCAAGAACGCCAAGAGGTCATGACACTATTTGGGTAATAGTGGACCGATTAACGAAATCAGCACACTTCTTACCTATCAGAGAAAAAGATAATACGAGCAAGTTGGCTGAAATTTACATGAGAGAAATTGTTACGCGCCATGGAGTGCCTCTCTCGATCATCTCTGATAGAGACGGAAGGTTTGTATCAAGAATTTGGCAATCCTTCCAAGAAGCTTTTGGCTCGCAATTGAATCTGAGCACTGCGTTTCACCCACAGACCGACGGACAAAGCGAACGAATGATACAAACGTTGGAGGATATGCTGAGAGCATGTGTTATGGATTTGGGCGGTAGCTGGGATAAGCATTTACCGTTAGTCGAATTTTCATACAACAACAGCTACCACACCAGTATTGGTGCCGTGCCATTTGAAGCTTTATATGGCCGTAAGTGCAGATCACCGCTTTGTTGGTCTGATGCAGGTGATAGACAATTGGTTGGTCCTGATATGTTCCAGGAAACCACAGACAAAATTGCACAGATCCGGGATCGCATCAAGGCGGCTCGTGATCGTCAGAAATGTTATGCGGATCGAAGAAGGAAACCTCTAGAATTTGAGGTAGGTGATATGGTTTTGTTGAAAGTATCACCCTGGAAGGGTGTGGCACGCTTCGGGAAGCATGGAAAGTTGAATCCGCGGTATATTGGTCCGTTCAGAATTTTGGAAAGAATTGGGTTAGTAGCGTACAAGTTGGATTTACCTGCTGAACTGAATGGCGTTCACGATACATTTCATCTATCAAATCTGAAGAAAAGTACAACCCAAGATACCGTTGTCATTCCCACCGACAAGATTCATGTTGACGACACACTCCATTTTGTTGAAGAACCGGTTGAGGTTACAGATTGGAAAGTGAACAAAACCCGCAGGAACAGTGTCAAGCTCGTCAAGGTTCGTTGGAATGCAAGACACGGTCCAGTATACACCTGGGAGCGTGAGGACCGGATGAAAGAGAAATACCCCCACTTATTTCCCAAGACCCCTGCACCTAGAAGAAGAACTTAAAATTTCGGGAAGAAATTTTTCTAACAGGGGGAGAATGTGACAACCCTCACCAAACCATGATGCACAAAAGCATAGTAGCACAATAAACGGATAACCTAGTAAACGTGCTGACATAGCCAGCACCAGGCAGGTACTGCCCCTAAGGCCTGTATAAGCCGGGAATAGTTTACTACACTAGTAGAGAGTGTAAGGAAATGAGGGTTGTAGAACTGTGTCACTAGGTGATAGTTATAGTGACCAGATGTGCCAAAAATATGATTTAAACACAAATTCTGCACTTTAAAATAAAAATTCAGCATTTAAGCTATCTACTAAAGTGCAAAAACTTGGAAAAATAATACTAGACACTTTCCAAAGTGTCGGGAATTCTTTGTGCCACTAAAAATAATATTAACGACACTTTAAAGCTTTGTTAAGCACTTTAACGGATCAATATTTAACCGAACAACCGGACTTAACCCGGGACATAAAAATATTGACATCAACATTATTTCTCTTTTTTCTGAGCCGATTAGGGTCCCCGAATACCCTAACACCCGCCACAAGACACTACACTCTTGTAATTAACTTAGGGTCCTAACTAACTAACTAATGCTTATTCATTTAGTTAGAATTGAACCAACCCTTCCCCCCATGATAACCAATCGGTCACCATATAAGTGACACAAGTTGTCCTTGCTTGATTATTATAACCCCATGGTTCAATATCTAATAAACATAAGACCCTTTGGGCAATTAGAATAAATGGGTTATATAAAGGACTAGTTGGCCACCCAATTACTTCAAACTACACTTAACACCCCACAAATCATTTAATTACCATCTAATTTACAAATTACCCCCTTTTTCCCATGCATATGACGGTCACTAGGACCCACCACCACAAAACTTACATAGTCTTCATAATATCTTCACTAAATCTTCTAGGTTGATCTCATTGGAATTATGAAGGATTTTGCCTGTACATGTGAGAACATTATACCCATTGGACACAAAAAATAGATTATAAATAAACATTACCATTACCACTTAATTCCCAACACAACACTTCCTCCTCCCACATTTAAAGCATCGGCCGAACATACTCTATACACTCCCACCATTTTCCAATTCAATCCAAGTTTTCCAAGGGCATTACAAGATGCAAGGAGCCATTTTAGAAGGTGTGGAACACTCGGATCATGAAGGACCTCTACCACAAGCTTTTAACCACCCATTTTTTTACTAGTTTCTTCCCTAGCTTCAAAGCTAGTAGTAAGCCTCTTTGATCATCCTTTATTTTATATTTTTAGTGATTAATAGCTATGTTGTGATGTATCCACATGAACACTAAAAGGATCACAAACAAAGTCTTATACATAAAACTAATATGAAGATGAAATAAGAAGAACTCTTGATAAAATAAAGTTGTTTTAATGATGTTGTTGTTTATTTGTTAATTTTTAGTAAGATGATGTTGAACATCATAGTTAAACTTGTTAAAATAAGATTAAAAACTTATGTTAACAAGTTAGGCGGTGATAAATGTTTCACATAAACTTGGTAACAAAATGAGTTCTTGAAAAATAAATAAACTATGTGAGTAGATGGTCGTATGGACCCGACATTTACAAATGATTTTTCTAGACAAACCAAGTTAAAAGACGAGTTTTTGAAAAGTCATGATTTTTACACTATTTTTAGAAGAAATAAGTATATGTAAACTTGTGAGACATGAAAAAGTTGTAAATAGATATTTTTGTAAAATAAGTTCACAAGTTGTGAACCTCTAAAAATCCCGAGAGAGAAATTTTTACAAAAATAAACACACTTTGGAGGGTAACTAAACCCACTAACACACCACTAAGTTACTACGCATTTTTATGAAACACCAAGTTTATGTTGTCATGAAAAATGCATTGTTTTTGGCACTTGACTAGTGTAACATTGTTAGTAAATTGTTGGATGATTTGAATGATTTTATAAAAGAAAATGATACGCTAGCAAGCGTGGCCACCTCTAGTTACAGAGGAAATTCTGGCAAAATTTTTCCAGAAAATAACACTTAGAATATGTTATGACAAGTGTTATGAATAATATTTTTGACTTGTTTTCCGAACAAACTTCGCCATGACTTTTTGATTACAAAATAACCAAGTGTCGGAGGTGGATCTTCGTAATCAAAACTTACTAAATATGTATTTAGTATATATTTTCCGTAACAACACTTGTGTAAATCTTTTGTGATTATTTCGTGAACTACGTAAATATTATTTTTAGGGTAAAAATAATATTACCGAATAATAACGACTCCAAAATAATACGAACGCCTTCATATTATTTAAGTTACACCGGTATTATTAATACCACCCGAACCTTACAACATAACTTGCGCATTTTGTTAGAAGTATTATTTTGGGAAAATTATATGTAATAAAATATAATATTTTTGGGAAAAATATTTATATTTTCGAGAAAGAATTAAAATATATTTTAAGTGAGACTTAATAATATATTACGAAAATTCACGAACGCACATGTATTAAAGCCCCCATCCTTGGGAAGGAATATATTTACCAAATAATTACGAAGTGTACATACGAAATAGTTGTCTAACTATTTCCCAAAGACGTTAAACCTTAAGCTAAGGCACGGATGTCCGTCTAATAGAAGTTAGTACGTGTAGGTCGTCGCACAGTAGATTGACCAGGAGATTTTCTTGTTAGAGACGCACCACTGTGAGTTCATGTCCCCCTTTTCTCTTATCTGTTTTCAGTTTTCTAAACTGCGGGGGTGAAATACATGTTACTATGATTACAAGTACTTTTACATGGTACGGTTAGCGTAAGGAGGGTTACTACTTAGATCATGTGAGTGGGTAGGCGTGAACTGAAGGCCATTAATCCTCAGAGTAGGACCGAGGGACAGTCCGGTAGATCTATCTGGGTGTAGCGAGCCCAGCTCCAGGCCCAGCAGAACGGACCTCGGGGTGACTTTATGCCCAATGCAAAATCCGCTAGGTTTGAGTCTTCCTACTGCACATCACACATATCAATGGCCTTGCAAACCATTGGTGATCTCTTTATTTCCTTATTTGCTACATACCAGGGTTTTTATACATACAAAGGTTTTACTTACTCACTACACATGAAGTCGCTCAACATTTTTGTTGATTTTTCCAACTTACATGTATTTCAGGGAACTAAGGATTCTGGCACGGTATGCTACGTCTTCATGCTGCGTAGAGTTATGAGGTCATCCAAGTTTAAGGGATTTTTCCTGGATGAGTCACAGTTCTTAAACTGCGTTTGTTTCTTGTTGGTGTTGGTGTCTTATGAATAATATTTTTATTTTGTAGTATTGTAATTTCCGTTGCATGTGTCAGCGTTTCAGATAATGTTGTGGTATTTTGGTTTTTAAGACTGTAATTAATGGATGATCTGCATGGTTTTATTTTCATATAACTATGTTATGATTAAGCTATAGTATTAAGAAGTCACACCAAATAAACCCACGCTTCCGCAAAGCCAGGGTGTGACAGTTTCAAGGTTTATCTATTAATGGTGCTTGGTGCGACAAGTCAAGTCGTATTAAAAAAATTATTTTTGAGTTCTTCAGGGATAAATTCAAAGAGGTGCATATTTTTAGACCGAGCGTCGCTTGTGAGAACATTAAAAAGTTGTCAGAGAGTCTGAAAAGGATCTCCTTACCCAGAATTTTAGTCGCGAAGAAATCAAGAGGGCTGTTTTCGAGTGTGGGGATGATCGGTCACCCGGTCCTGATGGTTTCAATTTCAGATTTTTCAAACACTTTTGGAGATTATTCGAGGCCGATTTTGCCTCGATCATGGATGATTTTTTTTCACTCAGGTCGTATTAGTAGGGGCTGTGCGGCGTCTTTCATCACGCTCATTCCTAAATCTAAAGATCCGGTCGGTTTGGGGGATTACCGCCCCATAAGTTTTGGTTGGGGTCATAAATAAGGTGATTTTGAAGATCCTGACCAGCAGAATGAAACAGGTGTTGGGGAGTATCACCTTGGAATCGCAGTTGGCTTTCTTAAGAGAAAAGTTTATTCTTGATGGTCCTCTTGTTCTTAACGAAGTCTTTTCTTGGTTGAATAAATGTAAGAAAGAACCCTTTGTGCTTAAAATTGATTTCGATAAAGCATACGACAATGTAAATTGGAATTTTGTGATCGGGATGTTAGAGCAAATGGGTTTTCCGTCCCGCTGGTGCAGTTGGATTCGTGGTGTCTTGTTTTTGGCGAGGGCTTCGGTTCTCGTTAATGGTTCGCCTACGTTCGATTTTCCTTGCTTCAAAGGAATGAGACAAGGAGACCTGATGTCTCCTTTTTTGTTCCTGGTGGTTATGGAGGCTCTCTCTCAGCTTCTTGACAGAGCGATTGGAAAAGAGATTATTGAGGGAGTGTAGTTGCCCAATGGTGGCCGTGTGTTTCTCATCTTCTTTATGCTGATGACGCCATTATTACGGGAGAGTGGTCAAGGGCTAAAGTGATTAATGTTCTCAGGGTTTTGAGATGTTTTCATATTTGCTCGGGATTGAAGATTAATATTTCTAAGTCGAACATCATCGGTATAGGGGTTGATCGTCAGGAAGGGGATTCCGTGGCGGTGTTAATAGGATGTAAACCGGCTGATATCTCTTTCAAATATTTAGGGATCATTGTGGGATCGAATATGAACAGAGTTAGAAACTGGAGACCGGTGGTGGAGGTTTTTGAATCCAGGCTCTCTCTATGGAAAGCTTCCGTTATGCCCATAGAAGGAAGGGTGACTCTTATCAAAGCGGTCTTAGAAAGTCTTCCAAATTACTTTTTCTCTCTTTATATGGCTCCGGTGAAGGTTATAAAAGATTTGGAGAAGTTGATTCAGAAGTTTCTTTAGGGCGGCTCTAGTGATGATAAGAAAATGCACTGGGTAGCTTGGGAGAGAGTTGCTTCTCCTATCTGGGCTGGAGGTCTTGGTCTCTGTAGCCTGGGGAATGTCAATGAGGCTCTGCTCGCCAAATGGGTTTGGAGATTTAAATCTGAGAGTGATAGCTTTTGGGTCAAAGTGATTAACGCCCTTCACTGTCATAGATTGTTTTGGGATTTTCTTCCAGTGCGGTCTTCATTGAAAGGAGTGTGGAGCAACATCTGTAAGCTCTGTTCGAATCAATTAGGGGTTAATGTTCCTCTTAGATGTTTGATGCAAGGTGTAACACCTCGTAAAATCACGACCAATATAATAAAGACACGTGTCATGGACTTTAAACGTGTAAGGAATTGTTTCCGAGGGACTAAAATTGTCAAACAATGTAAATATGTAAGTAAAAGAGATCCAAAGTGTCAACATGCCATTCTTGTGCCTCTGATTGACCTCACACGACGTTCGTATTCTTTATCGAATAGTTTATCGAACTTGGAAAGTCGTTTGTGCTAAAAATAAGGATCTTATGAAGCATAGGGGTTAAAAGTGTCAACATGTTGAAAGTAACCTCTGAGTGACCTTTGAACGAGCCCAAAAACATTGTAACAATTATACATTTTGATCTCAAGAATTTCGGATATTAATGTTGTCGAGTTTTGTTGAAAACAAGACTTTTCGAGTGATCGTATAACTAACCGGGAGCTTAACGGAGTTAGTTTATGACCCAAGGTCTTTAAAAGTTAACTATGGGGGTCATAAGTGTAATAAATGGAAGTAAAATAAAGTTTAAATGGACCAGGGACTGAAATTGCAATATCTGAAAGTTGTTTTCCGGTGACAAAGGAGCCACGCGGCCCGCGTAGACTAAGGGCAGACGGTATGGTATCGGTGAGTGGTGTGGGGGAGTGGAGTCATCGATCAGTGACCACACCGTGGTAATTGAGTTAGGGTGTTTGAGTAGGAGAGAGGAAGAGAAATCGGTGAACAGTCACCGAAGGTGGAGAAGAGTGATGGAGGAGAGAGAGAGATGAGAGAGGAGAGAACAACCAATCAAAATTTTTTATTTTTTAATTGAGTGGGTGTTTGAACCATACCTAGTGATTGAGTGCAACATGGAGAGTGAAATGGGGAGTTGACATGGCATAATATTATTGGGTAGAGAATCACTCAAACACCCTAGAGTGATTAACCATACCCCCCACCTTAAGAAATTTAACAAAGGTTAGTATTGAGGCTGGAGGGTGTGGAGGGCGCCACCCTTGCCACCTCACCAACGATAGCGTCATAGGGGCGCCACCACCCATACCCACCTTGTTAAACTGGGGCGTCATCGATGTGCCGCGAGCATGGTAACGGAAGAAAAGTGGGTGCAGGTGGGTGATGTAGGGTAAAATACACATATTTGTCCCGTGTAGATTGTATAATTTTTGTATAAGTTTTATTTAGTTTTAGTGTTATATGATATCATTTTGTGTTGGGCCAGGTCCTGGTGCAAATGGAGCAAAAACGAGTAATATGGAAATGACCAGCCAGTTGGGCAAAGTAGAATGCCAGAGACCAAAGTAAAATTAACACTATTTTCTGTGAGTGGGCTGAGCCCGCTATCTCTAATTTATTTTTAAAGAGCTGACCAATCATTTAAAAGAAATCTATCATAAATCAGCCATATACGACAACAGGCCATTGAATTCAAGACGGATTTATGTGTTGGACCATAAGTCGCATATACTATATAATATACTAGGTTATAACCCGGAAATTTTCTGGGTAGGAAAATTTAATTTACAACAAATAAAAGTATAAAAATAACACTTTTAACATCTAAAGTATCATCTTTCCATTTTCTCCACCATAAATTTTTAATTCGGTTTCTTAAACTTTTTCTTGTTGTAAAGAGCCATAAAAACATACAAAAGCAATAATGTATATTAATCATGTATAGTTTTTTAGTATAACGGATTATTTTTTAAAAATTTATATACACGTATAGACAATACCTCACTTTCACTCTATACTCTAAATCAATTTTTTTTTGACCCGACTCATACCTATTCCCAACCTTGCCCCACCCACATCAGCTACAACAAAAAAAAATCAACCAAAAAAATACATGTTTGGATTCTTATATCATGATACAATGACACCTACATCAGCTACAACAAAAAAGAAAACCAACTAACACTAATATATAAACATGGAAAAATGTAAACTATAAATCCAACCCAGATGGCTCAGTTCGTTAAAAAAAATAATCTGTGAAACATTAATATAAATTACTCAATGGAAAATACATGAGAATCTGTTGGTGGAGGTAAGATAGTTGGTGGCTATATAAATTAACAATCTAAATTCTATATAATCCCTTCCGTCTATAATATGAAGTATATAAATCAAATAATGTATTTAACACGTGAACACCTATGCAACCATCAACTAATTAAATGAGCAGTTAACCCACAATGACATTAAAGTTATAGTTTTCGATCATTTTTTTCTTTGATGGATTGTAATTAATACATATTAAAACAGTACAAAATTTATTAGAAACAACCCAAATATTCAAATTTTAAAAAATATCATAGTTAGATTTGCAAAAAAAAAATATATATATTTTACAAAACTATACACATCAGCATAAATGAAACCTAAAATTATACCGAAAAATAAATAAAAAATTAAATAAAACAAATTCCTTGTAAATAATGAATCATAGTTAGATTCCTTGTAAGGTGGTTGTTCTCTACACATTAATGAAGCTAATTCATTAGGTATTTCCTATCAGGGAAAACAAAAATAAAAATAAAAAATTAAATACATAAGTCTAAATACAATATGTTTAGTAATCATAAAACCAATAAACATACCAAAAAAATAGGATCATCGTCCTCAATCAGCTTTAAGAATGAAGCATTGTTATTACTCAAATCCATACCTGCAAATTAAATGTGAACGGTTTTAAAGACGTAAAAACGATAAATTATTTATATAAATAAACTCATAATAGCGGGAAAACATATAAAACCGAAACAAACAAAAAAAAGGTTTCAAAAACGTAATACCATTTATTTATAGAAATAGAAACCTTAATTTCGGAAAATTATCATACTAAAATTAAATCACCAACGAAATTTAAAATTACTCAAAATTTTAAATTTAAAATTTGAATTCCGGAAATAGAAATAGAAACCTTAATTCCGAAAAATTATCATACTAAAAATAAATCACTAAAATTTAAATTTGAGGGTTCAAAAATAAATCACTAACGAAATTTAAAATCGCTCAAAATTTTAAATTTAAAATTTGAATTCCGGAAATAGAAATAGAAACCTTAATTTCGGAAAATTATCATACTAAAAATAAATCACTAACGAAATTTAAAATTGCTCAAAATTTTAAATTTAAAATTTGAATTCCGGAAATAGAAATAGAAACCTTCAAATTTTAAATTTGAGGTTTCAAAAAACGTAACACCATTTATTTATAAAATTAGAAAACTTAATTCCGGAAAATTATCATACTAAAAATAAATCATTAACGAAATTTAAAATTGCTCAAAATTTAAAATTTAAAAGTTAAAATAGAAACCTCAAAATTTAAAATTTAAAATTTGAATTTTGAAAATTAAATCACTAACATCCAATCCCGTAAATTATCATACTAAAAATTATCATAATAAAAATAAATCATCATTTATTTATAGAAATAGAAATAGAAATAGAAACCTTAATTCCGGAAAATTATCATACTAAAAATAAATCACTAAAATTTAAATTTGAGGTTTCAAAAATAAACCACTAACAAAATTTAAAATTGCTCAAAATTTAAAATTTAAAATTTGAATTCCGGAAATAGAAATAGAAACCTTAATTCCGGAAAATTATCATACTAAAAATAAATCACTAACGAATTTTAAAATTTCTCAAAAGTTAAATTTTAATATTTGAATTACGGAAATAGAAATAGAAACCTTAAAATTTTAAATTTGAGGTTTCAAAAAACGTAACACCATTTATTTATAGAAATAGAAACATTAATTCCGGAAAGTTATCATACTAAAAATAAATCACTAACAAAATTTAAAATTGCTCAAAATGTAAAATTTAAATTAGAAACCTCAAAATTTAAAATTTAAAATTTGAATTCTGAAAATTAAATCACTAACATCCAATCCCGTAAATTATCATTCTAAAAATAATTCACCATTTATTTATAGAAATAGAAACCTTAATTCCGGAAAATTATTATACTAAAAATAAATAACTAAAATTTAAATTTGAGGTTTCAAAAATAAATCACTATTGAAATTTAAAATTGCTCAAAATTTTAAATTTTAAATTTGAATTCCGGAAATAGAAATAGAAACCTTAATTCTTGAAAATTATCATACTAAAAATAAATCACTAATGAGATTTAAAATTGCTCAAAATTTTAAATTTAAAATTTGAATTCTTGAAATAGAAATAGAAACCTTAAAATTTTAAATTTGAAGTTTCAAAAAACGTAACACCATTTATTTATAGAAATAGAAACTTTAAATCCGGAAAATTATCATACTAAAAATAAATATCTAAAATTTAAATTTGAGGTTTCAAAAATAAATCATTAACGAAATTTAAAATTGCTCAAAATTTTAAATTTAAAATATGAATTCCGGAAATAGAAATAGAAACCTTAATTCCGAAAAATTGTCATACTAAAAATAAATCACTAACGAAATCTAAAATTGCTCAAAAATTTAAATTTAAAATTTAAATTCCGGAAATAGAAATAGAAACCTTAAAATTTTAAATTTGAGTTTTCAAAAAACGTAACACAATTTATTTATAGAAATAGAAACCTTAATTCTGGAAAATTATCATACTAAAAATAAATCCCTAACGAAATTTAAAATTGCTCAAAATTTAAAATTTCAAATAGAAACCTCAAAATTTAAAATTTAAAATTTGAATTCTGAATATTAAATCACTAACATCCAATCCCGTAAATTATCATACTAAAAATAAATCACCATTTATTTATAGAAATAGAAACCTTAATTCCGGAAAATTATCATACTAAAAATAAAGAAAATAACAAAATCTTTAATGGATTGATAATTAATACAATACAAAATTTATTACTAAGAAAACAAAGACATTCAAATTTTAAAATATATTATAGTTAGATTTTCAGAAATAACAAATAATAAAAATAACTAAAAAATTATACAGATTAGCATAAACGATTTAACCTATAACAATTATCGGATTAAAAAACACCAAAACAACCATAAAATTAAACTTACATCTTCAGTTCGACGAAGATTTACAGTCCTGCAGTTGCATAAAATTTAGGATTTCTCATGAAAAAACAAAAACCAAAATAAAAAAATCACTAACATCATCACTCTTTGAAGACATCAAGAATATATCCATTCATAAGATTAGAATCAGAGAATTAAAATCATCATCAACAACAAAAAAATTACAGAAAAATGATAAAAAAAAGTGCGATTAAGCATTTACAATACATAACAATCTAATATAATTTACATACCTGCAGAATAAGTGGAATGATCTACAAAAAAAAAAAAAATAAAAAGAACAACAATAATTATTAGCATTTTCCGAATGGGTTTTGACCAAAAACAACCTACTATACGATCGAAGAACAAAAATAAAGAGTATTTCGCTGCGATCATGTAGTTTACGTTTGATTTGCGAAGGATTCTTGCTTTAAATTTATGATAGGAGAAGGTAGGTAGAAGAGAGAGAACAGAGAGAAAGAACTTGTTTGTAGGAAGATGTTTATGAAGAATAATTGAGTCAAAATAATAAATAGGATCCATATTCAAAATGGGTTTTTTGGAAAACCGGAATAAACCGACCCAAACAATTCGGATCCCGCGTGGAAATAAGTTTTGGTTTGTGTTTTGTGAAACTTGGTTTGTTTATAGAGAATGACATCAATTCCCTCCCAAAATCAAACTCCACTAAAGCAATGGTTGCCACATCATCAAAATGGCTTCACCATTCAAGGACACATAGCTGTTGGTGCATGTTTTGTGACAACAGCTTAGATTTGGTCTTTGGATATCTTGTAAATAGTAAATCGATAAACAGTTAGCGGGTTTAGCTTTGTAATAGTTAGTAATAGTGAAGTAAGAATGATTGGGCCAAACCAAACCCACATATGGGGGAGGGTTTGCGAATTGGGCCTTGCCCAAGACCTAGCCCATATGCAAAGCCTTGTCCTATATAAACAAAGCTTAGCATTAGGGTTTAGGTTAATCTTCTAATCACCTTAATCACTTGGAGAGAATTCGTGAAAGAGAAAGGCTTGGACGAATTAGGATCTTGATTGATTGTAATCGTTACGAAGATAATCAATAAAGATCGGGTTTGAAGTGATTCGTGTTCTCTACACTTTTCTGTGAAATCTGATCTAGAGGATTCCGCACTCTAGGTTGGATCGACGATTCTGTTACGACCCGCTCGCGTTACGGGACTTACAATTGGTATCAGACGAGTCTGCTACCAATTATATATCATTGGAATCATATTCTCGAGACGAGTCTAACGGTATAATTTGATAAAAATAGATTTCGGACACAATTTGTACGGTTTTACCAGTCTGCTTACGTTAAAATGTCGAGCATGACTAAATTGAACGAACTCTTAAGGATGGAGCATGAGGTTGGCACAACCAACAAACCACCTAAGATGATGAGGGTGGAAAACTACTTGACATGGAAGGATAGGTTTCAATCCTTCATTGAATATCAGGACACTCGCATGTGGATCTGTATTGCTGACGGGTACACAAACCCTACACATGATTTTGAAGCTGTTAAAGCTGAAGCTATCCAAAGACCAAAAGACTGTGAGATTCTAAAGACTGAAGTTACCTTTGCGAGCTATTGTCAAGGGGGAGTTTGTTGGTGCATGTTTTGTGACAACAGCTTAGATTTGGTCTTTGGATATCTTGTAATTGGTAAAACGATAAACAGTTAGTGGGTTTAGCATTGTAATAGTTTGTAATAGTGAAGTAAGAGTGATTGGGCCAAACCAAACCCACATATGGGGGAGGGTTTGCGAATTGGGCCTTGCCCAAGACCTAGCCCATATGCAAAGCCTTGTCCTATATAAACAAAGCTTAGCATTAGGGTTTAGGTTAATCTTCTAATCACCTTAATCACTTGGAGAGAATTCGTGAAAGAGAAAGGCTTGGACGAATTAGGATCTTGATTGATTGTAATCGTTACGAAGATAATCAATAAAGATCGGGTTTGAAGTGATTCGTGTTCTCTACACTTTTCTGTGAAATCTGATCTAGAGGATTTCGCACTCTAGGTTGGATCGACGATTCTGTTACGATCTGCTCGCGTTACGGGACTTACAATTGGTATCAGACGAGTCTGCTACCAATTATATATCATTGGAATCGTATTCTCGAGACGAGTCTAACGGTATAATTTGATAAAAATAGATTTCGGACACAATTTGTACGGTTTTACCAGTCTGCTTACGTTAAAATGTCGAGCATGACTAAATTGAACGAACTCTTAAGGATGGAGCATGAGGTTGGCACAACCAACAAACCACCTAAGATGATGAGGGTGGAAAACTACTTGACATGGAAGGATAGGTTTCAATCCTTCATTGAATATCAGGACACTCGCATGTGGATCTGTATTGCTGACGGGTACACAAACACTACACATGATTTTGAAGCTGTTAAAGCTGAAGCTATCCAAAGACCAAAAGACTGTGAGATTCTGAAGACTGAAGTTACCTTTGCGAGCTATTGTCAAGGGGGAGTTTGTTGGTGCATGTTTTGTGACAACAGCTTAGATTTGGTCTTTGGATATCTTGTAATTAGTAAAACGATAAACAGTTAGCGGGTTTAGCTTTGTAATAGTTAGTAATAGTGAAGTAAGAGTGATTGGGCCAAACCAAACCCACATATGGGGGAGGGTTTGCGAATTGGGCCTTGCCCAAGACCTAGCCCATATGCAAAGCCTTGTCCTATATAAACAAAGCTTAGCATTAGGGTTTAGTTAACCTTCTAATCACCTTAATCACTTGGAGAGAATTCATGAAAGAGAAAGGCTTGGACGAATTAGGATCTTGATTGATTGTAATCGTTACGAAGATAATCAATAAAGATCGGGTTTGAAGTGATTCTTGTTCTCTACACTTTTCTGTGAAATCTGATCTAGAGGATTCTGCACTCTAGGTTGGATCTACGATTCTGTTACGATCCGCTCGCGTTACGGGACTTACAATTGGTATCAGACGAGTCTGCTACCAATTATATATCATTGGAATCTTATTCTCGAGACGAGTCTAACGGTATAATTTGATAAAAACAGATTTCAGACACAATTTGTACGGTTTTACCAGTCTGCTTACGTTAAAATGTCGAGCATGACTAAATTGAACGAACTCTTAAGGATGGAGCATGAGGTTGGCACAACCAACAAACCACCTAATATGATGAGGCTGGAAAACTACTTGACATGGAAGGATAGGTTTCAATCCTTCATTGAATATCAGGACACTCGCATGTGGATCTGTATTGCTGACGGGTACACAAACCCTACACATGATTTTGAAGGAAGACCTCGTGTCACAGCCTATGTGAACATGCAGGAGAATGATAAAAAGATGTATGAGGCTGAAAAGAGAGCCTTGGCTGCTATCAAGATGTCTTTACCTGATAGTATCAAACATACCTTTAAGAAGTACACTACTTCAAAGGAAATGTGGGATGCTCTAGAGAAGAGATATGAAGGAAATCCTGATGTCAAGAAGAACAAAGTTGATCTTCTGAAGAAGCAGTTTGCTGTGTTTAAACACATAAAGAATGAGTCACTTGAAGACATCATCACTCGATACTACCATCTGATGTGTCACACCCCGATTTCCACGTGTCTCACCGATGGGCCCGGTGGGGGATTACCGTGACGATGTTGGCAACAATATAGTCAAACCACACAATTATATAATGCACAGCGGAAGCATAATTTAAATATATAATTTCAACCTCTGATTGTAATATCAAAATGTATTACAGAAGTTGAATATCCACAGTGGATCGTAAATACAGATAAAGTATTGTTCCATCAGATACTGCAATCAAGCTTGCGAGGCTTATCCCGACGCTAGGGAGCTAATACCAGCCAATTACGTTTAGGTACCTGCACTTAATCTTTTTGGGGAAAATACGTCAGTTTACACTGGTAAATACATTCAACTGACACATTTGAAAATGTTTATTTAAAACTGATTTGAATGCACAAGGCACAAACTCTTTTATAACTTGGGAAAATTCATAATGATCTTGTGAACGTTTTACATGTTCTTTTATGCGTTCAGTAGCCCGGGTCGTGCCGGGTTAAAGATTTATAGACACACCACGTTTGCGTAAAACCGTAGTACAGAAACCAACGGCTACGTCTTTTAGTTTTAATGTCGACACTTTATACCGGGTGTACGCCTACACCGGGATGTCGATGGTCGTGGCCATTTCGTAAAATGATGCCAAGGATATCCGGGACAACGGTCATTAAACCCCCCAAAGGCTTATAAGCAACAAAACTGTTTAAATGAGCCAATCATATTTAATCAATTAACCACCTAAGCGATGGAATTATATAATGCTCAATCAAGCGGTATTAATATACCGTAACCCAAGCCCATATAGGGGAAATAAGTTAAAGTATTTACCTTTGCAAGTATTAATCCTTAATTTAGATCAAGTCACCGATAGCTTTTACTGGGGCTCCTAATCTGGAACGAAGGTTTTAATTAACCTCTTGGAATCCTAACGGTCCTTGTATTAGCCGTAGCTTAAACCGGTTGATTCCGATATATAGATATGGTTAATTCGCACGAAAAGGCGAAAACCGAGAATGGAGTATGATTTGGACCCAACAAGTTCAGAGACTTGTTTTATATGGGTTTATAGTTCATACTCTGGATTTTGGGGTTCAAATAATATAATTTGACCCATATCGGCTATTGCACGAAAACTAGTTCCATGAGCCGTACCGTGTGCGCAAATAGGCGAAACGGTTAACCATAAGAGTCGTACGCTTATTTCCTAAGTCAATATGCCTTAGAAGTATTTTGGTATCAGTAGGATACCTTCCGTAATGCCCGTAACGAGTTTAAGTTAAGATTATGCCCCGTAGGGGCTTTTCGGTCATTTTAAAGACTTTAAAAGGGATTTTCGAGTTCTACAGGAAATCTGAGTTTCCCGAACAGCTTATAAAGCTTAAAATACTTTATTTATTATTTAAAACCAGTAGCAACTGGAATCGGGTCAAAAGACCTTGTAGAACTCCCGTTTTGGCCAAAAAGGGCATATTCGGTATTTACCGAACCGTAGCCATAACCGCAGGTTATGAGCAAGGTAAAAATTATTAAAAATCTTTAAAATTCCCAAGATATTATTTTACCACAGTGGGTAAAAGTTTTGGTGACAAAAACTTGGGTTAGATGGGCGTTATGCTAATTGCGCCGTTAACTACAAAACTTTCTTAAAAGTGCGCCTTTTAGCATAACTCTCATTCTAGACCTCGGATTGACGTGAAACTTCAGGGACATGCTTATAATTTAATAAGCAAGGTTTTGGTCCGTTCACGTGTCCGAAATACTCGTTTTAATTTTTAAAAGGCCGTTACGGTCAACTTTTAGGCGAATGACGAAATTGCGCAAAAGACTCGGATAACTCATGAACCGACCACAGAGGCGTATACCAACATGTGACCTGGTCCTAAGAGAGTCCTAAGGTATATTTATACCTCACTAAAACGGGTCAGAACTGAAGTCAAAACAAAAGTCAAACTTTTGCGACTTTCGGCTCCGAACCGGTTCAATATAGCAAATGATCGATTCAAACGAGCGCAAACATGTTTATATACTTATTATCATGTTTTATGATTGTCAAAACAGGTTCCATAACATATACATTACAGATTATGCTTAAATCGCTAAAATAGCTTTCTGTTGACTTTTTAACCGCACGTTTGACTCGATAATTGACATAGTTAGAGTGGTGATCAGGGGGAACCATTTTAGAGGTTTAATACCCACATAAATACCAACTCATAACCATTTTTGATTCGTCATAAGACTGAACCATTTGCAAGATATTGCAATGACAACCGTTAGTTACGACGGTTGCGTTTATTAGCTATAACTATGGAAATGCAAGGCCAAATTGGTTATGAACGACTTACAAAAGCTAACTCTTGATTGGAGAACAGAAGAGAATGCTTGGAAGCACTTATAATGATCAGAGAGGTGAGTTTGAGTTGTTGTGAATGTTATGCACACAAAGGTGCTATTTATAGCCAAAAAACAAGCTCCTATGATCATTACAACTACCACAACAGGTCAGGGGTGATGGGTAGATGTCCCCTAGGTGTTATGGGTCAAATGTAGGGTGCCCATGCTCCATTAAGTGGTGTTTGATCGTTCAAAGGTTCCAAAAGCCAAGTAGTTACAAGGTTTCTGCATCTGGGCACTTTACGCGGCCCGCATGGACATTCCATGCTTCTTTTACGCGGGTCGCCTAAAGTTCATTAAACAGACGCGTTATTTAAGAGGCTCGCGGCCCGCCTCAACTTATGTTGAAACTTCACGCGGGTCGCCTAAGGTTAAGATTTCAGGATTTTTAAATCTTTTTGTAATTATTACAGAATCTGGCCATTAATAACGAAATCTTTCGTAATGATTCGCCTGACCTTTCGGATTTGAAGGGGTAACTTTGCGGTTTGGCCCTCGGTTATTTACCGATAGGGGCCTCGGGTTAATTACCCGCATTATTAAGTCCCCGGTTATTTATTAATTATATTGGAAAGCCTTAACTTTCACTGTTTACGCTTTTAACCCTTCTTCTACGAATTCGATCGTAACTTTCTCGTTTCATATCGAAACTTCGCGAAATTCATATATATATTATTTTAGTGAGGGTATAACACCGTTACAAAGTCTTTGGAACGTTAAAGGGTCACTCAGAGGTATTATTAAACATGTTGACACAGTTAACCCCTGTAGTTTGTAATCTCTCACTTTCTTCCGCGTTTTAGTTTTGTACGATCTATAATTTATTCGTTTGAAGGTTTAAGCATTATTTAGGGATACTATACAGTATATTTACCCTTGTTGACATTTATAACCCTCGAATTTATATACTTTCAAGGTTTGTCAAAATTAGTCCTTTATTTATTTTAGATGCCACGTGTAAACAAATGACACGTGTTAACACATCATTGGACACAAAAATTCGAGGTGTTACATCCTCACCCCCTTAAAATAAATCTCGACCCGAGATTTACTCAAATAAGTAGGGGTATTTTTCTTTCATTGTAGCTTCGACTTCCCACGTATATTCAGGACCTCTACGAGCATCCCATTTGACCTTTACAATCGGTACGTGCTTTCTGCGAAGCTTCTTCACCTGTCGATCTTCAATCGACAAGGGTTTTTCTATGAACTTTAAGCTCTCATCTATATGCACATCTGTGTGTGGAATCACCAACGATTCGTCGGCGAAGCACTTTTTGAGATTGCAGATGTGGAACACATTGTGAATTCCATTGAGCTCTTCAGGCAAGTTTAGTTTATAGGCAACTGATCCGACTCGTTCAATGACCTCAAAAGGCCCTATGTATCTCGGACTCAGCTTGCCCTTCTTGCCGAAACGCATCACCCCCTTCCAGGGCGATACCTTAAGTAATACCTTTTCACCCACTTCGAAGTGAAAATCCTTACGCTTTGGATCAGCGTAGCTCTTCTGCCTATCGCGGGCAGCCTTGAGACGTTCCTGGATCTGGACAATCTTGTCCGTCGTCTGGAAAACAATCTCTGGTCCCGATAATTGGACCTCTCCTACTTCCGCCCAACAAACAGGCGATCTGCATTTCCTACCATATAATGCCTCAAAAGGCGCAGCCTTTATGCTGGTGTGGTAGCTATTATTGTAGGAGAATTCGATCAGGGGTAGGTTTTTATCCCAGTTACTACCTAGATCGATCGCACATGCACGAAGCATGTCTTCTAGCGTTTGGATAGTACGCTCACTTTGACCGTCCGTCTGTGGATGGTAAGCCGTACTAAAATTTAAACGCGTGCCCAAAGATTGCTGGAAACTTTTCCAGAAGTGTGACGTGTATCTAGTATCCCTGTCGGAGATAATAGACACAGGTATGCCGTGTAAGGCTACAATCTTATCAACATAAAGTTGGGCTAACATATCAGAGCTATACGTCTCCTTGATGGGTAGAAAATGAGCTGATTTAGTCAGCCTATCAACTATGACCCATATTGTATCGTTTCCTTTCCTGGTCTTGGGTAACTTGGTTATGAAATCCATAGTTACGCATTCCCACTTCCACTCGGGAAGTTCAGGCTGTTGTAGCAAGCCAGACGGCTTTTGGTGCTCGGCTTTGATTTGAGCACAAGTCAAGCACTTTGCTACATGGGCGGCTACAGACTTTTTCAAGCCTATCCACCAATAATTTGCCTTTAAGTCTTGGTACATTTTATCAGCACCAGGATGGACTGAGTATTTGGAACTATGGGCTTCCTGGAGAACAACATCACGTAGTCCTCCGTAAATCGGAACCCATATACGTCCGTTCAGCCTAAGAATTCCATCCTTGCTAAGAGTCAACTGCTCTTCAGTTACTCCCAGCTTTTCATTAGGATAATTAGCTTCCAACACAGCCTCACGCTGCGCAGCTAATATCCTTTCCATCAAATTATTTTTAACTTCAATGCTCTTGGCATTGATTCGAATGGATTTTACCCTTTCTTTCCTGCTCAATGCATCGGCGACTACATTCGCCTTGCCGGGATGGTACCTAATTTCACAGTCATAATCATTCAGGGTTTCCATCCAACGGCGCTGTCTCATGTTCAACTCTTTCTGGTTGAACAGGTGCTGAAGGCTTTTGTGATCTGAATAAATCACAAATTTAATACCGTAAAGGTAGTGCCTCCACAACTTAAGTGCAAATACAACGGCACCCAACTCCAAATCATGGGTGGTGTAATTCTTTTCATGCACCTTTAATTGTCTTGAAGCATAGGCAATCACCTTGCCCTTCTGCATAAGCACACACCCCATGCCTGTATGTGATGCATCGCAGTAAACTACGAATTCATCTGTACCCTCTGGTAGGGTTAACACAGGTGCGTTGCTTAGCTTCTGCTTCAGTATTTCAAAGGACTCTTGCTGCTTCGGGCCCCAAATGTACTTTTCTTTCTTCTTGGTCAAGGAAGTCAAGGGCGCAGCAATCCTTGAAAAATTTTCAATAAATCTCCGGTAGTATCCTGCTAAACCCAGGAAGCTACGGATTTCGGTAGGCGTCTTTGGCTCTTGCCAGTTCATGACTGCCTCTACCTTAGCGGGATCCACTTGGATACCACGCTCACTCACAACGTGTCCTAAAAACTGAACTTCTCGTAGCCAGAATTCACATTTCGAGAATTTGGCGTAGAGTTTCTCACGCTGTAGTAACTCGAGAATGCAACGGAGATGCTTCTCGTGGTCAGCTTGATTTTTAGAATAGATAAGGATATCGTCGATGAAGACTATGACGAATTTGTCCAAGTACGGCTTGCAAACGCGATTCATGAGATCCATGAACGCAGCCGGTGCATTTGTGAGCCCAAAAGGCATCACTAGGAACTCGTAATGACCATAACGAGTCCTAAATGCAGTCTTGTGTACATCTTCATCTCTGACCCTTAGTTGATGATAACCCGACCTTAAGTCGATCTTGGAGAAGTAGCTTGCTCCTTGCAGTTGGTCGAACAGATCATCGATCCTTGGTAAAGGATATCTGTTCTTTATGGTAACTTTATTCAGCTCTCTATAGTCGATGCACAACCGCATCGATCCGTCCTTCTTCTTTACAAATAGGACAGGAGCTCCCCAGGGAGATGAACTAGGTCTGATAAAACCTTTCGCCAGCAGTTCATCCAACTGGGTCCTCAGTTCTTTCATTTCCGTTGGCGCTAATCTGTAAGGTGCTCTTGCTATCGGAGCTGCTCCAGGAATGATGTCAATTCTGAACTCCACTTGTCTATCTGGTGGCAAACCAGGTAGTTCTTCAGGAAAAACCTCGGGGTATTCAGAAATGACAGGAAGATCCTCGATCTTCGGCTTTGGTTCTTCAATTATCACTTGAGCCATGTAAATTACACAGCCTCTGTTCAAACACCTTGAAGCTTTCAGCATAGATACGTCTTCGGGCAATCCGTAATGCGTATCCCCTCGAATGGTAAGAGATTCACCACTCGGAGTCTTTAAAACTATTTGCCGCTTGCCGCAAATGATTTGGGCCTGGTTATGGGATAACCAGTCCATGCCTAGCACGATATCAAAACCCGCCAATTTGAAGGGAAGTAGAGATAAAGGAAAAGAATGGTTCCTAATGGATATTTCACATCCTTCTAGAATGGTAGAGACGGTTTCTATCGTTCCGTCTGCTAACTCTACTTCGTATTTCATGTCTAGGGTTTTGATTGGCATATTTAGTAGTTGGCAAAATTTCTGGTCTACAAAGGACTTGTCAGCGCCAGAATCGAACAATACTCTTGCAAATATATTATTTACGAGAAAAGTACCTGTAAGCACAGTGTCGTCCTTAACTGCTTCCTTTGCATCCAAGCGAAAAATTCTCGCATTTGATTTCTTCGTCTCTTCCGCCTTCTTGGCATACTTCGGGCAATTACTCTTTATGTGCCCCTTTTCATTGCAATTAAAGCAGGTTGCGTCCTTTATCTTTTTGCACTCTACTGTCTTATGCTCCTTGGACTTGCATAGCCCACAGGGTGGAGTCCTTTGTTGCGACTGTGAACCAGACGCAAACCTACACTTCCCGGAGTGAGGTTTCTTGCAGACCTTGCAGTGAGGTCTTCCATCAGCTTGCCCCTCCTTCTTTGCCTCCGACCCTCTTTTGCCCTCACCGTTTCCACGGTGCTTTTTACCAGGCTTTCGTGAGGTATCATCCTCACGTTTTCGCTTTTCAGCCTCCTTGCTCCTTTGTGCCCTCAGACGGACAACATCAAGTGTAAGAGACAAGGAGAGGTCAGTAACTGACCTGAAGGTCGTCGGCCTAGAGGCCTTCACACTGGCCTTAATCGCCGGTTCTAAGCCCCCAATGAATCGGGCAATTCTTCTTGATTCTGGTGTCACAAGATATGGCACCAGGCGTGACATAGTGTTAAAGCTTGTCAGATAAGCTTGACAATCCAGGTTTGCCATCACCAGTGAGACAAAATCAGCCTCAATCTTCTCAACCTCGTGCTGAGGGCAGTAGTTCTCTTTTATGAGGGTAATAAACTCCCCCCATGACATTTTGTACAAGGCAGACTTACCTGAAGCCTGCACCAGAGCTCTCCACCATGCCAGGGCCTCGCCCTTAAATGACTGGGACACAAACTTAACCACGTCCCTCTCAGCGCACCCGCTGATGTCCACAATCGTGTCCATCTCGTCCAGCCAGGTGATACAGTCAACCGCACCTTTCTCCCCTGTAAATTCACGGGGCTTGCATGATACAAAGTATTTGTAGGTGCAACCCTTAGCACTGGACGCATCAGTATATTCTCTATCGCGGTGAACGCTGTGCTCAGTAGACGAATGCTTGTCGTCATCTTTCTTGGGTTCAGAGGGTGGTTTGGTGTGTGTCTTTGGTTTAGAGTGTGGTTTTGACACAGATCTGCCTTGAGACTCAGTATTTTGACGATCAATAGCTGCCTGGACAGCATTGTTGATCAGAGCCTTTAGCTGTGCGCCTGTCAAATGTACTGACGCATTGTCATAGTCATCTTCATTCGTGTGGCTGTTCTCACCATTGGGATCCGCCATTTGTAACTTGAATCTGTTACAGAAGATAACAAAATTTTAATTTAGGAGATTATTATATGATTGTCTTTTATGACAATTTGTCAACCATGGTACACAGACCATATTTGGTTAACTTTTTATTTCATTAAATATTAGGATTTGAGTATATCCTATTTCAACTATATAAATAGTATTGGCGGCGTAAAGCCTAATCATGATGATGTTTTATAATGTTAGCCGAGATTTCATAGAATCAAAGGCATAGAGAATTGAACCGTAGTTCTTTATCTCTTTCTGACAGAGAGTCATAGACTACCACTGCCTTTTGTCTTTATAAGACAATTACTATGGCCCATAGGCACTACACCTCTAATGGATGTCTAAATATAGTTGGCCCGTAGGCACTACATCACTAATGGATGTTTTAATAATATTGGCCCGTAGGCACTACATCACTAATGGATGTTTTAATAGTACTGGCCCGTAGGCACTACATCACTAATGGATGTTTTAATAGTTCTGGCCCGTAGGCACTGCATCACTAATGGATGTTTTTATAATATTGGCCCGTAGGCATTGCATCACTAATGGATGTCTTAATAGTTCTGGCCCGTAGGCACTGCATCACTAATGGATGTTTTTATAATACTGGCCCGTAGGCATTGCATCACTAATGGATGTTTTAATAGTTCTGGCCCGTAGGCACTGCATCACTAATGGATGTTTTTATAATACTGATCACCTTCATTGGTGATTTAACCCGCGATTTATAAATCATTTAGTTGGGTTTTGAAATCCTTAAAGGATTATTGTATAGGAATGACGTGCGTGATTATAACGAATCACATCTGCCATGAATGTTAACATGCGTACAGAGGTTAACAGGGAATCAGAATCTTTTCAGCTAGGTCGTACCATCTTGACTGATCTTAAAAGACCCCAAGCTAGGTTTCACCCCCTTAAGATTCCTTATTAGGCAGATCAATATAAAAGGAATGGTTTTGATTTACTTTTATATATTAAAACAAAACTCATAACATACATTCCGAAATTTCAAATACAATTACATATTGCCCTAAACGGGTCTTTCAAATAGTACATACCTCCAGAGAGGTTTTAAAATAAGTGACAAGTCCACGCAGGGACTAATACAAGATAGGTGTCCATGCAAGGACTAAAGATAAGTCCACGTAGGGACTGAAATACGGTAAGTTGTCCACGCAGGGACTTATTTCAAAGTAGAAATTACAGTAGTACTATTAAGGGCTAGTGGTCACGTTTCTTCTTTTTGCCCTTTAGTAGGTTCGCCAAGCCCTTGAGAAATCCTCGGTGGCTTTTCTTTTCTTCCTCGAACTCTCTCTCCACACGATCTAGTCGATGGAGTATTTCTTCCTGTTCAGGAGGAGAGAAACGTGGTTGTTGCGCTTGATGCGGAACGGGAGGTCTGGGAGGTATTGGATACCCATGAGCTGAGTAATCCGGTGGTCCCATGTTTCCATGTGCTCCGTCAGGGTAGCGCGCATTATATCTAGCCGACACCACATATGGGTCGCGCTCATAGCCGTAGTTGTATAGTGTTTGTGACGGTTCAAACGGGTTGTAAGCCGTTGGACCTGTGTAAGCTGGTATGGGTTGGTCATACCCAAATGGTGGCGAATTTCGTGCAGTAGGTGCGGAGTTCGCTTCTTGTATAGGACTTGAAGGTCCTTCTTCATGTAGTGGCGGATAGTGGCTACTACTAGAATGTCGAGGAGTGCTGAAGTGGTTACCCCCTCCTCCTCTTGTAGACATACGAGCATTGGTCCTCCTACGCCTCGGCGGATCAGGTATAACTGGTTGTGCCGGTGGCGGAGGTGGTGGCGTAACTGCCTCAAAGCGTGAATCCTCAGAGGGATCCTGTGGATGTCTCGGTTGCGATGTCTGATGAGATGGTGTGTTGTACCACTCATGTCGGTCAAACAAGGCCATAAAGCTGTCTGGGCCTTTATACTGCGGACCATGATATGAAGATCCATCAGATACTTCTATCGGATGCGTGGGCGTACCACGAGCTGGTTTAGTTGGATCCTCATCTTCCTCCATGGGATCTTCAGAAAAATGGTCTTGTGGCCCTAGTGGAACAAAACCTGAAGGTTCCTGTATGTAGTCAGCCGGATTAAACTGAGCTACGTAGTATGGACTAGGGTCGTCGTAGTTCCGGTGCGAAACCGAACGTTGTAGAGGTATGAAGGAAGGTTGTGGGTTGTTGGGATTATTTTCTGAGTCTGGCCCAAAGGAGTGCCGGTAGGATGGCGTCGAGCTGTGCGAAGTGGAATGCCTCGCTGGTTCGTAAAGATCTCTTCGTCTCTGTGGCTCTTCGCTTCTTGTCATCGAAGGATGTCTTGTACCAGATGGTCCAGCTTCTTGATCGTGATGTGTCACGATTTCTCCTCGGCCTCTTCGTCCCCTTCCTCTTCCTCGGAATATAACAGGTGGCATTTTCCTGCTCCAAAACTTATTAAAAATCAAATCGAAAATAAAGACAAAAAGGAGTATTAATCCGAATTTGTCCTAAGTTCTTGTCTAGACTCAAGTATGTGCAATTGTGTCATTGAGATTAAACACAATAGGGTAGTGTTTAATTCACTCAATGTTGGCTCTGATACCAACCTGTCACACCCCGATTTCCACGTGTCTCACCGATGGGCCCGGTGGGGGATTACCGTGACGATGTTGGCAACAATATAGTCAAACCACACAATTATATAATGCACAGCGGAAGCATAATTTAAATATATAATTTCAACCTCTGATTGTAATATCAAAATGTATTACAGAAGTTGAATATCCACAGTGGATCGTAAATACAGATAAAGTATTGTTCCATCAGATACTGCAATCAAGCTTGCGAGGCTTATCCCGACGCTAGGGAGCTAATACCAGCCAATTACGTTTAGGTACCTGCACTTAATCTTTTTGGGGAAAATACGTCAGTTTACACTGGTAAATACATTCAACTGACACATTTGAAAATGTTTATTTAAAATTGATTTGAATGCACAAGGCACAAACTCTTTTATAACTTGGGAAAATTCATAATGATCTTGTGAACGTTTTACATGTTCTTTTATGCGTTCAGTAGCCCGGGTCGTGCCGGGTTAAAGATTTATAGACACACCACGTTTGCGTAAAACCGTAGTACAGAAACCAACGGCTACGTCTTTTAGTTTTAATGTCGACACTTTATACCGGGTGTACGCCTACACCGGGATGTCGATGGTCGTGGCCATTTCGTAAAATGATGCCAAGGATATCCGGGACAACGGTCATTAAACCCCCCAAAGGCTTATAAGCAACAAAACTGTTTAAATGAGCCAATCATATTTAATCAATTAACCACCTAAGCGATGGAATTATATAATGCTCAATCAAGCGGTATTAATATACCGTAACCCAAGCCCATATAGGGGAAATAAGTTAAAGTATTTACCTTTGCAAGTATTAATCCTTAATTTAGATCAAGTCACCGATAGCTTTTACTGGGGCTCCTAATCTGGAACGAAGGTTTTAATTAACCTCTTGGAATCCTAACGGTCCTTGTATTAGCCGTAGCTTAAACCGGTTGATTCCGATATATAGATATGGTTAATTCGCACGAAAAGGCGAAAACCGAGAATGGAGTATGATTTGGACCCAACAAGTTCAGAGACTTGTTTTATATGGGTTTATAGTTCATACTCTGGATTTTGGGGTTCAAATAATATAATTTGACCCATATCGGCTATTGCACGAAAACTAGTTCCATGAGCCGTACCGTGTGCGCAAATAGGCGAAACGGTTAACCATAAGAGTCGTACGCTTATTTCCTAAGTCAATATGCCTTAGAAGTATTTTGGTATCAGTAGGATACCTTCCGTAATGCCCGTAACGAGTTTAAGTTAAGATTATGCCCCGTAGGGGCTTTTCGGTCATTTTAAAGACTTTAAAAGGGATTTTCGAGTTCTACAGGAAATCTGAGTTTCCCGAACAGCTTATAAAGCTTAAAATACTTTATTTATTATTTAAAACCAGTAGCAACTGGAATCGGGTCAAAAGACCTTGTAGAACTCCCGTTTTGGCCAAAAAGGGCATATTCGGTATTTACCGAACCGTAGCCATAACTGCAGGTTATGAGCAAGGTAAAAATTATTAAAAATCTTTAAAATTCCCAAGATATTATTTTACCACAGTGGGTAAAAGTTTTGGTGACAAAAACTTGGGTTAGATGGGCGTTATGCTAATTGCGCCGTTAACTACAAAACTTTCTTAAAAGTGCGCCTTTTAGCATAACTCTCATTCTAGACCTCGGATTGACGTGAAACTTCAGGGACATGCTTATAATTTAATAAGCAAGGTTTTGGTCCGTTCACGTGTCCGAAATACTCGTTTTAATTTTTAAAAGGCCGTTACGGTCAACTTTTAGGCGAATGACGGAATTGCGCAAAAGACTCGGATAACTCATGAACCGACCACAGAGGCGTATACCAACATGTGACCTGGTCCTAAGAGAGTCCTAAGGTATATTTATACCTCACTAAAACGGGTCAGAACTGAAGTCAAAACAAAAGTCAAACTTTTGCGACTTTCGGCTCCGAACCGGTTCAATATAGCAAATGATCGATTCAAACGAGCGCAAACATGTTTATATACTTATTATCATGTTTTATGATTGTCAAAACAGGTTCCATAACATATACATTACAGATTATGCTTAAATCGCTAAAATAGCTTTCTGTTGACTTTTTAACCGCACGTTTGACTCGATAATTGACATAGTTAGAGTGGTGATCAGGGGGAACCATTTTAGAGGTTTAATACCCACATAAATACCAACTCATAACCATTTTTGATTCGTCATAAGACTGAACCATTTGCAAGATATTGCAATGACAACCGTTAGTTACGACGGTTGCGTTTATTAGCTATAACTATGGAAATGCAAGGCCAAATTGGTTATGAACGACTTACAAAAGCTAACTCTTGATTGGAGAACAGAAGAGAATGCTTGGAAGCACTTATAATGATCAGAGAGGTGAGTTTGAGTTGTTGTGAATGTTATGCACACAAAGGTGCTATTTATAGCCAAAAAACAAGCTCCTATGATCATTACAACTACCACAACAGGTCAGGGGTGATGGGTAGATGTCCCCTAGGTGTTATGGGTCAAATGTAGGGTGCCCATGCTCCATTAAGTGGTGTTTGATCGTTCAAAGGTTCCAAAAGCCAAGTAGTTACAAGGTTTCTGCATCTGGGCACTTTACGCGGCCCGCATGGACATTCCATGCTTCTTTTACGCGGGTCGCCTAAAGTTCATTAAACAGACGCGTTATTTAAGAGGCTCGCGGCCCGCCTCAACTTATGTTGAAACTTCACGCGGGTCGCCTAAGGTTAAGATTTCAGGATTTTTAAATCTTTTTGTAATTATTACAGAATCTGGCCATTAATAACGAAATCTTTCGTAATGATTCGCCTGACCTTTCGGATTTGAAGGGGTAACTTTGCGGTTTGGCCCTCGGTTATTTACCGATAGGGGCCTCGGGTTAATTACCCGCATTATTAAGTCCCCGGTTATTTATTAATTATATTGGAAAGCCTTAACTTTCACTGTTTACGCTTTTAACCCTTCTTCTACGAATTCGATCGTAACTTTCTCGTTTCATATCGAAACTTCGCGAAATTCATATATATATTATTTTAGTGAGGGTATAACACCGTTACAAAGTCTTTGGAACGTTAAAGGGTCACTCAGAGGTATTATTAAACATGTTGACACAGTTAACCCCTGTAGTTTGTAATCTCTCACTTTCTTCCGCGTTTTAGTTTTGTACGATCTATAATTTATTCGTTTGAAGGTTTAAGCATTATTTAGGGATACTATACAGTATATTTACCCTTGTTGACATTTATAACCCTCGAATTTATATACTTTCAAGGTTTGTCAAAATTAGTCCTTTATTTATTTTAGATGCCACGTGTAAACAAATGACACGTGTTAACACATCATTGGACACAAAAATTCGAGGTGTTACATGATGTCAGAGCTGGGTAATTATGATATAGACTGCTATTCTGACATAGAGAAAAATGACAAGCTGCTAGATGCCCTACCTACTAAATGGGATATTTACACTCTCATGATAAAGGGAGAAGCTGAATATGAAACAAAGGAGCTGGAGGAAGTTGTTGGAAAGCTAAGAGCTTATGAGCTCAGCATGAAGAAGAAGGACACTGGATATGATCAGGTTCAAGATCCAGGGATCTACAATGGGCTTGCATCTTCTTCATCTCATGATGCTTCTAGCGACTCTGCCACTGCTTTTCTTTCATGTGATAATGAGCAGGTTACAGTTAATGAGGATGGTGATGTGTGTTTTGTAGCTGCTGCAGGAGGATCAACAGGAGTTAAGAGACAATCAGCTTCTAAGCAAACAAGCAGTGCAAAGTCAATGCCTATGAGTGTAAAGTCTGCTGAAGAACATCTTGCGCTACTTGCTTCGTTTGTTACTTCGTATAAGAACTACATTCAGGGGAAGATATCTGATCCTGCTACGTTAGATGAAGATTATGATCAGATTGACCCTGATGATTTAGAAGAGATGGATTTACAATGGCAGATGGCCATGATCTCTAGACGTGTGAAGAGGTTCATGAACAGAACTGGAAGGAAGTTTGTGGGGAAGAATGTTGGTTTTGACAAGGCCAAAGTCAGGTGCTTTAACTGTCAGAGTTATGGTCACTTCGCAAGGGAATGTCAGAAACA
Source organism: Helianthus annuus (assembly GCF_002127325.2). Classification (NCBI taxonomy): domain Eukaryota; kingdom Viridiplantae; phylum Streptophyta; class Magnoliopsida; order Asterales; family Asteraceae; genus Helianthus; species Helianthus annuus. Next base: position 58,026,601 of record NC_035449.2, on the reverse strand, counting down.
AAAGCATGAGACTTCGAGTCAGAGTTCAAACAATAGAAACTCATCAAATAACTCTAACTCAAGGGCGTTGATCTCTACTGCAAGAGAAGGCTCATATGACTGGAGCATTCACTTGGAAAATGATGAAAATGTTACACAAGCATTTATGGCAGAGATCGTGCCAGTTGAAGAAGCTGAAACTAAAGCAGATGCTAACAAAGAAAGTGATGCTGAGGTGAAGAAGGTTGATCAGACAACAGAAGCTGAAGAGGAAAAGCCAGAGTCTGAGCATGAAATGGATGCTGATGAGAAAGATGAAATTATCAAAAGAATGGGAGCTCAACTTGCTGCTCTCATGGCCAACTCAGACAAATCGTCAGGAGAGGTAAGTAACTCTACTACTTCTGTTTGCTTAAAGTGTCGTGAACTGCAGGGTGAAGTTGACAAATTGTCAACTCAAAACAAAAGTCTTGTGAGCGAAATGTCTAACGTAAAGGAATCAAATTTCTTTGCTAAAAGAAATGAGTCATCATATTTGAAAAAGATAAAAGGCTATGAAGCTGAAATTGATGCTTTAACCTGCAAATTGAATGAAAAACTTCAAGTCATTGACTTAGCTCATGACATGATGGCTGAGAAAACAAAAGAGATTTCTGATAAACACAAAGAGTTGTCAGATGCACAACTTAAAATTGTTGAACTTGAAAAGAAGTTAGGTCAATTCAGAGATTCTACTTTTGTTATGAAACACATGATGGGTGGGTTAAAGAAGAGTAATGACAAGACAAGTGTGGGATTCCAAGGATTTAATGAAGTCCCACCTCCTCTTAGTCATGACTATTCTTTCTTACCTGATGAGAATGAGCTCACAGACTTTCTGTCAACATCACCAAGTAGTTTCACATCCAGTCAAGGTGATGTGTTTATGGATAATGATGCTAAGAAGGAAAATAACAGCAAACCTGTTTTGAAAAAGAAAAATACACCTTCTAAAAACAACAATCAAACTTTTGTTAAAAAGGTTAATTTTGTTCAAGGAAATGATATGAAAACCGAAACAGCTGTTATTGAAAAGGAATCAAATGTAGAGTTTGCTAAAAACAAAAACATAGAAAAATCTGAAATTAAGCAAACTGAACAAAATCCTTCTAAAGCATCACCATTAGAACCAGAATCTAGTTCAAAGGCTTCAGGTGAGAAGTCTTCGAAAAGGAGATCGTGCTTCAAATGTCACACAAAGGGACATGTAGCCAGCTGCTGTCCTAACAAAAAGGTTGAAGCACAAGTCAGTGAGAAACAAAGAGGGAAGTCACCAGAAAAGAATGGTGATAAAAAGGAAAGAGAGTCTAACTCTCCAAAGAAATCTGCTCCAAAGCAACAACAGGGTGTTGCTAGTGGTATAGATAAGGCTGAAAAAGGAACTCCTCAAGTTCCTCGTTTTCAAAGAAATCAACCAAGATTTCAGCCTGAATCTACATCAGGCAGATATGAGAGACCTAGAAGTAGTTCACCAAGAATGAACAACCAAAATTCAAATAATTTCAGAAGTCAAGGTCAATATCAAAATCGATACCAAAATAATGGTGGTTGAACTTTTTATAACAATGGCTTTAGAAATTATCACAATCAAGCTTCTTGGAATCAAAACTCAAGATTTCAAAGGTCACATAGTCCTAACACATATAGGAACCCACAGGACCAGAGACCTTATGGAAATGTTGGTGCATGTTTGTGACAACAGCTTAGATTTGGTCTTTGGATATCTTGTAATTAGTTTAACGATAAACGGTTAGCGGGTTTAGCTTTGTATTAGTGAAATAATAGAGTTTGGGCTAAACTAAACCCAATTGGATGTAGGGAAACGAATTGGGCCTTGCCCATGTAGGAAACCCTAGTCCAACTTGTAAACCTTGTGTTATATAAACAAGGTTAGACATTAGGGTTAAGGTTAATCAGCCAAAACAGTATTTGTGAGAGGATTTTCGTGAGAGTTCTAGCAATTTCGTGTAAGGGTTAGAGCTTGGACGAATTAGGGTTTGATTGATTGTAAAACGTTTGTTTGATAATCAATAGAAACCCGGTTGAAAGTGATTTGCTACAATCTGCTACACTTTTCTGCTACAATCTGATCTAGAGGATTCCGCACTCTAGGTTAGATAGACGATTCTGTGACGATCCATAAGACTCAAGGGGACCTACAATTGGTATCAGAGCATTAGGCTCTTGATTGCTCGGTTCAGAATTGTTTGCTGCAGAAACAGGAAGTGATTTCGAAATTTTTGTTAAACCTGAAAATTAGGGTTTAAAAAATTTTCGAAATTTTTTGTGTTTGGTTGATAAAATTTTCGAAATTTTTTAGGTATTTTGATCTTTTGGTTTGCTTGTTTGCTGTTTTGCAGGTGTTGGAGAAAGTTCTGGTTGGTTGTGTTGAAGAATTTTGGTTGAAAGACTTGAAGATTCGAAGACTGTTCTTCGTGTTCTTCGTGGTTTTTAATCTGTTCTTCACAATTTTCGAAATTATTGTTCTGATTAGGTTTTCTGATTTTGCAGATTTGTGTTAGCAGAATCCAGAAAATCATCAAAATTTCAAAAAGATCAACTTTCCATAGATACCTATCGAATTTGAGCAATTTCGCAGCAGGACCAGCGAAATTACACTGACCAGCAGATTCACCAGCAAATTTAACAGTCTGCTTAGCGAAATTGTTGTTTGACCCGGCGAACTTAAATCCAAAGGCGACTTTGGTAACCGAATAACTTTCCACAGCGAAATTATTTCGGTTTCGGCGAATTTACTGGTCGTCGTAATAGCGAATTTGACCAGCGAATTTGGCGAATTTGACCAGCGAATTTGGCGAATTTGACCAGCGAATGTAGACTAGCGAATTTAGCATTTTCAGCGAAATAACCAGCAAATTTAACCTGATCAGCGATTTTAAGTCAAAACCAGCGAAATTAACAGTGTTCCCAGCGAAATTATCAGCAAAATTAAGAGGTGGAATTTAAGTTGGCAAGCGTCGAAAAATTTTCGGTGTTTTGCAAATAGAAATTGATCCGTAACTCGTTAGACAGAACCGTTTGCACCGTTGAACTCGTGTGATTTTTAGGATAAAAAAAAAAAAAACAATTTTCGGAAAAATATTGTACGGTTTTATCAGTACGGTTACGGTAAAACGTGTTTAAAAATGATTAAAGTGGACAATGTTGAGAAGTGGCCAAAGCTTACAAATGTTAACGAATATGCTGTCTGGAAGGAGGAGTTTGAATTGGTTGTGAAGAGCGAAGATACCAGAATGTGGTATTGTATTATAGATGGATACATGGCTCCTACACGTCGTGTTGAAGGAAGGACAAAAGTGATTTCTTATGACAAGATGGATGAATCTGAGAAACTGATGGTTGATGCTGAGAAGAAAGCTTTAGCAGTGATAAAGATGTCCCTGCCTGAGGGAATTAAACATACCATCAAGCACTATGGGACTTCTTATGATCTGTGGGAAGCTTTACGAAAACGTTATCAGAATTCATCAAGACAGAGTGTAGGAGATCGTGCGTTAGATGAAGAAGCAGTTGCTGTGAAAGAAGAGACGATGAAAGCTCTTGAACAGAAGGTTGAGAAGAAGGCTGCAGAAGTTTCAAAGTGCATGAATGGTGTGAATGAACTTACAACAGAGGTGAAGGTAACACCAGAACCTGTAAGTCATACGTGTCATAATTGCACTGAACTACAGGGTGAAGTTGACAGACTATCGGAACAAAACAAAATTTTGTTGGCTGATTTGGAAAACCGAAAAGAGTTAAATGTTCTTTTGATTAAACGAGAGTCAAACTGTTTGGAAAAACTCAAATCAAATGAACAGGAAATTAGCAGTTTAAGAAGCAAAGTCAATGAACTGTTACAGGTCATTGATTTGGCTCGTGAAACTGTGAAAGAAACGAATAACGAGCTTTCAGAAAAGTGCACAGAATTGGCTGATGCACAAGCCAAAATTGTAGAACTTCAGGGGAAGTTACATAATTTTGGGAATTCTTCGTTAGTCAGAACTCAAATTCAAAAAGGTTTAAAAAGAAGTAATGATAAAACAGGGGTGGGGTTTACTAAAGCTTCATCTTCTGACTACTCATTTTTACCAACTGAAGATGAGCTAACTGATTTTGTAACCACTGCACATGTAGTGGATCCGATAGCTGTGGACTTGCCAAGTAGTCCAGTTTCTTTGAAAGAATCTGTTGGGTCTAACAGTACACCTCATAAATTGGATGAGGATACTGAAGACAACAAGACCAACACATTTAAAAAGGGATCAAACAAAGAGAAAATATCCTGTTTTAAATGTCACAACAAAGGGCACGTGGCGAGTTGTTGTCCTTTAAAGAAAGGTAAGCAAAAAGTTGACGAAGTTATGGACGGGAACCAGGTTGGGTCAAGCAATAATGTGAAATCTGAATCTAGTTCAAAAACTTCCAATAAGAAGTTTTCGAAAAAGAGATCGTGCTTCAAATGTCACACCAAGGGACATGTAGCTAGCTGTTGTCCTAACAAAAAGAATGAAGCACAGGTGAGTGAGGAGAAAGGTTCAAATTCTCCAAAGAAATCTGCTCCCAAGCAACCACAGAATGTTGCTGTTGGTGTAGATAAGGCTGAAAAAGGAACTCCTCAAGTTCCTCGTTTTCAAAGAAATCAACAAAGATTTCAGCCTAGATCTCCATCAAGCAGATATCAGAGACCTAGAAGCAGTTCATCTAAAATGAACAATTTTAATTCAAATAATTTCAGAGGTCAAAGTCAATATCAAAATCGATACCAGAATAATGGTGGTCGAAATTTTTATAACAATGGTTTTAGAAATTATAACTATAATGCTTCTTGGAATCAAATTCAAAATTTCCAAAGGTCAAATTGTCCAAATGTATATAGGAACCCTCAGGACCAAAGGCCTAGTGGAAATCAAAACCCATTTCCATCAACAGGTCTAAGATCCAAGACTCCAGTTAGGAGTAATGGATATTGGATGGATGTTCCGGTGGTTGGTGAATTTGGACGACCCAAGACCTTTAAGGCTTGGGTCCCCCAATCTAACTAATTTCTAGTTGGTGTGTGCAGGAGCTGCTAAGGAGGATTATCAACTTATGTTGATAGTGGCTGCTCTAGGCACAAGATGGGGGGTGTGAGATTGTTGATATATATTTTTAAATGATTTAAATTGAAGTTCAAAGTGCTGAGTCGACACAGAGGATAACCTGGCAGATCTTTATACTAAAGCATTTGACAGGGCTCGCTTTGAACATTTAGTCGAACTCAACGGGATGAGGAATCCTGAATAACTGGTTTTTCATAAGAATTTTTTTGTAAATAGTTTACTGTTTTCTTAAAAATCAAAAACACAAAAAAAATTGAAAAATCAAAAACATAAAAAAAATTAGAAAATCAAAAATGAGTTATCACTGTGTGATAAGAAGAAATGATAGTACATCAGCAAGTTAGACTGTCACACTGAACTTGAAATTAAATTGCTTAAGTGTGATAGCAGCTTCATCATATGATGTACCAGTAGGCAAAAAGCATGAAATAATCAACTTACCAATGTGATATAAACTTAAATGAACTGAATATGAGTGGGGAACACATCAGTGATGTATGGTTTAATGACCTTAATTCTTGCGTTGATAGATTGCCAAAATCTGAAGTTTTGGGTCTTTATACTGTTGTTTCAACTAGGGATATCTTGGCTGTCTGTCTGTTAGATCTAAAATTGTACATGACCCCAGGAAAGCTAGTTACTTGGAATTAGCTCATTTCTATTTGAATGTCTGTATATTTCCCGATACACACAATTTTGATCTGATTCTGAAATCTTCTCTGAAAAAAATCGTGTACCTCCTCTGCTGCATCCAGATATATGCTGACCTGGAGGTGCTAGGCAACGACAGCTTCTGCTGCATCCAGATACATGCTGACCTAGCTGTTCGTTGTCGCGCTATAGATCTAATACACCCGAAAGAGGCCCTCTAGTGCCCAAAAGAAACCCAATAAACCTATATCAAACTGAGAAAATCTCATTTGATTTGTATATTATACCTTCTCTACTAAGATCTATTCTTTTCTCTTCTCAACCTAATCCCAGTTAAGATTTCAGAACTCTGGATTGGACTTGTGAAATATGTGGTAGGGAAGATACTTGCATGATAGAGTGTGCTGTTTATATTTCCAGGATTTGATTAATATTTGTTTGGGTGTTCATAGTTAAGAAATTAAAAAATGATAAAACAGGTTAAATGCAGAACTAGACACAGACAGGATATCTTAAAGGATGAATTCAGTATACTCACCTACTACGATGAATCTTTGTGCATACCTTGATCGTGGGGGTATATCCTTTTGTGGGACACGCTGATATTTCAGAAAATAAAATTACCTTAACGTATCATACGGTAATGGTACTTGAAATGTTCATGCATTTTGTTTAAGAGGACAAACATACTGGTAATCGTCTTGAACTGCTTTTCACGAAAAATTGAATAAAGAATTATATGATTGTGTGAAACAGTTTGCTTGTGCTGATATGATCTTCTTACCAGTGATTCTCACAAAAATAGAGTGTTTATTGCTTTTGTATTTACTTGCTTTCAGAAAATATAAAAATCCAAAAATAGTGTCGTTTTCTGTTTAAAATTCTTAATGTACGGAAAACTGTTATTCTTGGAGGAATTGTTACCGATAGGGGGAGACGGTGTTAGAAAGTGAGTTCAAAATTTTCAATCAGACAGGTTGTTCTTGTGTGTTGAACAAAATGTTTTTGCGTGTTGGTGATGAATTTGAAAAAGCTTAATCTGTGATACAGTTTAACTAATCTCGTGAAAAATAATAATTTATTTAACTTATGTTGAAAAATTCTTATGGTTTCTCGAGATGTTTGTTTTATAGTATACAGATTGAAGCAGTTTGTTGCTGAGAAGTTGCTGTGAAGTGTGAAGATGAGAGTTTGATTGGATGCATGGTAGAACCTCCTTTCTATATTGCAGACAAGATTGAAGAGTTGAAGATTGCTGTGCAAATGCTGAACTGGAGTTTACTCAAACGCTAACGTGTTGAAGATTTGGTGATTGGATGCATCAGCTTAGGGGGAGTCTGTTGCTGACAGTCTGTTGCTGACAGAAGCTGTTGAAGCTGAAGCTATCCAAAGACCAAAGACAGTGCAAGACTACTTGAAGATTGCAAGAAGACCGAAGACAAAGTTTTGACTCAAGACAAAGTTTTTATGAAGCTATTGTCAAGGGGGAGTTTGTTGGTGCATGTTTGTGACAACAGCTTAGATTTGGTCTTTGGATATCTTGTAATTAGTTTAACGATAAACGGTTAGCGGGTTTAGCTTTGTATTAGTGAAATAATAGAGTTTGGGCTAAACTAAACCCAATTGGATGTAGGGAAACGAATTGGGCCTTGCCCATGTAGGAAACCCTAGTCCAACTTGTAAACCTTGTGTTATATAAACAAGGTTAGACATTAGGGTTAAGGTTAATCAGCCAAAACAGTATTTGTGAGAGGATTTTCGTGAGAGTTCTAGCAATTTCGTGTAAGGGTTAGAGCTTGGACGAATTAGGGTTTGATTGATTGTAAAACGTTTGTTTGATAATCAATAGAAACCCGGTTGAAAGTGATTTGCTACAATCTGCTACACTTTTCTGCTACAATCTGATCTAGAGGATTCCGCACTCTAGGTTAGATAGACGATTCTGTGACGATCCATAAGACTCAAGGGGACCTACAGGAAATCAGACCCCATTTCCATCAACAGGTCCAAAATCCAAGACTCTAGTTAGGAGTGATGGACATTGGATGGATGTTCCTGTAGTTGATGAATCTGGACGACCCAAGACCATCAAGGCTTGGGTCCCCCACTCTAACTAATCTTTTGGTTGGTGTGTGCAGGAGCTGCTAAGGAGGATTATCAACTTATGGTATGTTGATAGTGGCTGCTCTAGGCACATGACGGGGGATGCGAGGTTGTTTTCTGAATTTGAAGAATATGATGCTAAAGGTGGTAGGATTACTGGAAGAGGAAAAGTGACGAATGGGAAGATCACATTGGACAAAGTGAACTATGTTGAGCAGCTGAAACACAATCTGATGAGCGTGTCACAAGTCTGCGACAAGGGTCACTCGGTCCATTTTACAAATACTGAGGCATTGGTGTGGAAACCGGGTTTGGTCATTCCGGACGATTGGATAGTGATGCGTGCACCAAGGAAAAATGATACTTATGTCATGGACATGGGTGCCAAAGATCCAACTGCTGCGGTGGCGTGTTTACTGTCAAAAGCATCTGAAGCTGAATCTATGTTGTGGCATAGACGCATGGCTCATATTCACTACCGCAAAATGAATTACATTATTAAAAATGAGCTAGTGAAAGGAGTTCCATTGCTGAGGTTTCAAGTGGAAGATAAATGTCTTCCATGTCAAAAGGGAAAACAACACAAGAAACCTCATAAGTCTAAAACAGTAAATTCCATTAATGCCCCTTATGAATTACTTCACATGGATTTATTCGGTCCTGTGAACGTAAGGAGCATAGGTGGAAAGTACTGTTGTCTTGTTGTCACTGATGATTACTCACGTTATTCATGGGTTTTCTTTTAAGGTACTAAAGATGAGACAGCAGAGATGCTGATTGATCTTTTTACAAAACTGGAAAACGTTCATGATGCAAGGATCAAGAGGATAAGGAGTGATAATGGCACGGAGTTCAAGAATCGTATTCTGGATCTCTATTGTCTTCGAAAGGGAATTGAACATCAATATTCTGCTCCTTACACTCCTCAACAAAATGGAGTCGCTGAGAAACAGGACGTTGATTGAAGCCGCTAGGACGATGCTTTCAGATTCAAAGCTTCCAGTTCTTTTCTGGGGAGAAGCTGTGAATACAGCTTGCTACGTCCTAAACAAAGTTTTAACCGTTAAACGTTTTAACAAAACTTGTCATGAGTTGATGTTTAACGAAAAACCAAACTTAACAGGCTTTAAACCATTTGGATTACCCTGCACCATTGTGCGAAACAAAGATAAACAAAAATTCGGTGAGGTGGCAGACGAAGGCTACTTTCTAGGCTACATGCCTGGCACACCGAATAAAAGGGTTTTTAATCTAAAAACTGGTAAAATTGAGGTTGTTTTTAATGTGGAAATTACTTCCTACAAACCTCAACAATCAATGAGTGGTCCTGCTATATTATATGATTATGAAAGTGTTTTTAAATCATTTAATATTCCTGAGGTTTCTGATGCAGATGATTCTCAGCTGATTCAAACAGTGAGTGGTGAAGACGATGAAGGCGAGTTCATGCCTAGATCGAATGTTGATATGTCAGATGCTCCGGAAACTTCCCATGGTGCTGCTGATCCTAATTCAAGTGATAGTGAACCTGAACCCAATCAGGGGGGGGGATTTCATTAATCCATTTGCAAATCAGAATATTCAGGGGGAGGTTGGATCAAACCTGGGTGATAATCTTGAAGTCGATGCTGTTGCTACAACACGAGCAAATAGAGATCATCCAGTTGACATGATACTTGGAGATCCTACTGCAGGTGTTCAGACAAGAAGAAGCATTGCAGCGAATTCTGGGTTATTTGTTTCGATTGAGAAGACTGGGATAGTGAATGAATGCTTGTATAGTTGCTTTATTTCCCAAGAGGAGCCGAAGAACATTCATATGGCTCTTAAAGACAATTCATGGGTTGAAGCTATACAAGAGAAATTTGCCCAGTTTGCGAAGTTAAAGGTTTGGGAATTAGTGGACCTTCCGAAAGGTGAAAGAGAAATTGGCACTAAATGGGTATTTAGGTGCAAGAAGGATGAAAGAGGAATTGTCACGCGCAACAAGGCTCGGTTAGTTGTTAAAGGGTTTAATCAGCAAGAAGGGATTGATTACAATGAAGTGTTTGCACCAGTGGCGAGGTTGGAGGCAATTCGTTTGTTTCTGGCTTTCGCTTCTTTCAAGGGCTTCAAAGTTTACCAACTTGACGTGAAGAGTGCATTTCTTTACAACCAAAAGGGTTCGTTCATCCAGACTATCCAGATCGAGTGTACAAACTTGATAAGGCTTTGTATGGGTTACATCAAGCTCCTAGGGCGTGGTACGAGACACTGTCTACACATCTGATCAAGAATGGTTTTGAAAGAGGTCAGATTGACAGTACACTATTCATAAAGAGAAAGAAGGAAGATTTTCTGCTGGTACAGGTATACGTGGATGACATCATCTTTGGGTCATCTGATGAAAACATGTGTAAGGAATTTGAACAGGTGATGAAGAGCAAGTTTGAAATGAGCGCTATGGGTGAGCTGTCTTACTTTCTGGGAATACAAGTTGAACAGAAGGAGGATGGGATGTTTATTCATCAAACGAAGTATGTGTATGACATTTTGGATCGGTTCAAAATGAATGATTGCACTACTTGCAACACACCCATTTGTGAAAACCACAATCTCGGCCCAGATCATGAAAGCACTGAAGATTTTGATCCTACTCATTACAGGGCGATGATTGGTTCTCTAATGTACTTGACTGCTTCAAGACCTGACATCATGTTTGCCGTATGCTTGTGTGCAAGATATCAGGCGAATCCGAAAGAGTCACATATGAAAGCAGTGAAGCGTGTTCTTCGTTACTTGAAGGGGAAACCTAAACTCGGGTTATGGTATCCAACTGATAGTGATCTGAGGTTCATTGCTTACACTGATTCAGACTTTGGAGGATGCAAATTAAACAGAAAGTCTACAACAGGTGGTTGTCAGTTCTTAGGAGGCAGGATCGTGTCTTGGCAATGCAAGAAGCAATCCTGTGTGTCTACCTCTACATGTGAAGCTGAATATATTGTTGCGGGTAGCTGTTGCTCTCAGGTTCTCTGGATTCAACAGCAGATGCGCGATTACGGTTTGGATTTCACTCGTACTCCTATTATGATAGATAATAATGCCACTATATCAATCACAAACAATCCCGTAAAGCACAGTAGAACTAAACACATTGACATACGTCATCACTTTATACGGGATTGTGCTGAAAAACGACTAATTGAATTACATCGAGTCGACACAGAAGATAACCTTGCTGATCTTTTCACAAAAGCCTTTGATAGAGCTCGCTTTGAACACTTAGTCGAACTCAACGGGATGAGGAATCCTGAATAACTGGTTTTTCATAAGAATTTTTGTAAATAGTTTTCTGCTTTCTCAAAAATCAAAAATACAAAAACATTGAAAAATCAAAAACATTAAAAAAATAGAAAATAAAAAATGAGGTATCACTGTCTGAAAAAGAAGAAATGATAGTACATCAGCAAGTTAGACTGTCACACTGAAATTGAACCACAATTGCTTAAGTGTGATAGCAGCTTCATTATATGATGTACCAGTAGGCAAAAACATGAAATAATCAACTTACCAATGTGATATAAACCTAAATGCACTGAGTATGAGTGGGGAACACATCAGTGGTGTATGGTTTAATGACCTTAATTCTTGCGTTGATAGATTGCCAAAATCTGAAGTTTTGGGTCTTTATACTGTTATTTCATCCAGGGATATCATGGGTGTCCTTCTGCTGCATCCAGATACATGCTGACCTAGACACACCCAGGATATTTTAAAAGAGCTAAAAATGCCAAAACCCTGAAAATGAAAAAGCTCTCAAAGAGAGTCATTCAATAAGTGCAAAATGCACAATGCGTACCAAAAATGGTATCTGTCTTAGCCCTCGATAAGATATTTTGGTCTCTCTGCTGTACGGAAGTACTGACCTGTTCACCAATTATCTATCGTTGAAATATAAAACGGATGAATTCAGTATACTCACCTACTATGATGAAACTTTGTGCATACCTTGATCGCGGGGGTACATCCTGAAGTGGGACACGCTTGTATTTCGGTATTCTAAAATTACCTTAACGTATCACACGGTAATGGTACTTGAAATGTTCATGCATTTTGTTTAGATGGACAAACATACTAGTAATCGTCTTGAACTGCTTTTCACTAAAACATTACATAAAGAATTAACTAATTGTGTGAAACAGTTTGATTTTGCTGATTTGATCTTCTTACCGGTGATTCTCACAAAAAAAAAATAGAGTGTTTATTGCTTTTGTATTTACTTGCTTTAAGAAAATATAAAAAAATCCAAAAATAGTGTCCTTTTCTGTTTAAAATTCTTAACGTACGAAAAACTGTTATTCTTGGAGGAATTGTTACGGATAGGGGGAGACGGTGTTAGTAAGTGAGTTCAAAATTTTCAAATCAAGCAGGTTCTGATGTGTTTTGTTTGAAATTGTGTGTGTGTTGGTGCTAAATGGAAAATGCTTAATCTGTAACACAGTTTAACAAATCTCTTGAATAATAATAATTTGTTTAACTTATGTTGAAAAATTCTTATGGTTTCTCGAGATGTTTGTTTTATAGTATACAGATTGAAGCTGTATGTTGCTGAAGAGTTGCTATGAAAATGAGAGTTTGCTTGGATGCATGGTAGAACCTCCTTTCTACATTGCAAATAGAGTTGAAGAGTTGAAGAGTTGAAGAGAGCTATTCAAATGCTGAACCGGAGTTTTCTCAAATGCTAAAGTTTTGAAGATTTGGTGATTGGATGCATCAGCTTAGGGGGAGTCTGTTGCTGACAGAAGCTGTTAAAGCTGAAGCTATCCAAAGACCAAAAGACTGTGAGATTCTGAAGACTGAAGTTACCTTTGCGAGCTATTGTCAAAGGGGAGTTTGTTGGTGCATGTTTTGTGACAACAGCTTAGATTTGGTCTTTGGATATCTTGTAATTATTAAAACGATAAACAGTTAGCGGGTTTAGCTTTGTAATAGTTAGTAATAGTGAAGTAAGAGTGATTGGGCCAAACCAAACCCACATATGGGGGAGGGTTTGCGAATTGGGCCTTGCCCAAGACCTAGCCCATATGCAAAGCCTTGTCCTATATAAACAAAGCTTAGCATTAGGGTTTAGGTTAATCTTCTAATCACCTTAATCACTTGGAGAGAATTCATGAAAGAGAAAGGCTTGGACGAATTAGGATCTTGATTGATTGTAATCGTTACGAAGATAATCAATAAAGATCGGGTTTGAAGTGATTCGTGTTCTCTACACTTTTCTGTGAAATCTGATCTAGAGGATTCCGCACTCTAGGTTGGATCGACGATTCTGTTACGATCCGCTCGCATTACGGGACTTACAATAGCCCACATCATCTCATTTATTAATATATATAGATTGAGGTGACTGACGGGTGGTCCATAGGATAACCCTTAATGATGTTAAAAGACAGATTTAACTTCCACTTAATCGTGTAATTATCTTGAATTAGATAACTACGTTTGCTTATGTTTCAGGTGCAGTTCGGGAGCTTAAAGTGGATAAAATGCAGCTTTGGATGGTTTGGAGATGAACGGGTCGTGCGCGGAACGAAAGAAGAAACAAGGCACAAAATTCAGGGCTCCACCGTAAATTACGGTGGCCACCGTAATTTACGGTGGCCCTGAAACATCAAAAATGTCCACCGTAACTCAGTCTTCAATCACCGTAACATTCTGAAGGTCACCGTAACTTACGGTGGCACCGTAAGTTACGGTGGACGCTGCGAGGAAACCGTAACTGCCTCATTTAATCAGTTTTTATGGTGTCTTTTCACATTATCTCATCATTGGACGGTTTTGAAGCATCCTAGGGGCGATTTTGGCTGTTGGCACTTGGTTCTAAACAATTTCTAACATTCGGTTTGTGTTTTTGATTCGCATGAACGTTAATCGTTGTGTGATGATGATGTACCAAGTCATGCGTGGCTAAACTTGTGGTGATCATCTTAGGTAAAGGTTTCTCTAGACTTTTGTGTGTTTGTTCCGTTATTTCTAGAATGATAACTTGTGTTTGCGTGATTTTCATGGTGTATGCATAATTGTTCGTAGCTTATTAATTGATATTGCAATTTCTAGTCTCAATCGTACGTTCTTGGTACCGTTGGCAATCGAGATATTACGGGAAGGGTTAGGGTTGGTTATTGATTAATTGATCATCGGGAATCAACCTCGCGTTTACATAATCCGAGTACTTTGTTCCCTTTTATCACGTCAATTATTTATGCATGAGTTATGTCTATGTAACTCTTTCTAGTTGGAATTTCACGCAATTGTTAAAAGAAACCGAATCCTAAGATGGTCGCTTGTTCCTAATCTGTTTACAAACTTAATCTTTGATTTGCAATCTAAGTAGTTAATAATAGTTCTTAAATCCAAAACAATCAAATCTTGAATTTTAATTTCTGCATTTTAGTTTAACTTTAGTTTAAGTGCAAAGCTATAAAATCACACATTTTCCACATACTCCCTGAGTTCGATACCCACTTACCGCTAGCTATTAATTGTATTTGGATTAAATTTGCGTGTACCACGACAAGCACGTCAAATTTTGGCGTCGTTACCGGGAGTAGTGCGCAACGTGTGTTAATTTAGTAGTTTTGTTTGTTATTTTCGGGTTTACACTGGTTGTGTTTAGTGTGCAGGTATCTTCAGGTGTATGCATACTAGAAGCTCTCACAAGTCATCACCACTATCGTTTGATCCGGAAATCGAGAGAACACTAAGGCAAAATCGAGTTTTGATAAGGGAAAACAGAATTGTTGGTTCACCTACTTCACCCATTACACCTAGAGACATCATGGCTGATTCACAAATACCACCCACAACGGGTCAAACGACCTCAATTTTCACACCTACTGTTACACAACCATCACCAAACACCACCTTACCCAATACCACTACTGAAGTCACACCAACCAATGTCACGCACCAATCACTACTCAAGTTGAACCCACTATTACCTATAGTCCTTCTACCACAATCCCACCACTTTCCCATTTCTTTCCCCCCAACTACGGGTCAATCATCTTCTGATTATCCAATACCACCAAATTCAACTATTGTGCATGCTATGCCATATTTTAGACCACAAAACCAATCGGGGTTTCAATATTCAACTCTTCCCTTTGGGCAATCTTCGGGAGTTCAAGGGGATGGTTATGATGATGGGTATGAAGAGGAGTTTAGGGGATACGAAAAAGAGGGTTTTTACTATGGGGGTGATGGAGGACATTTGGGTCTACAAGGCGAAGCGGGTCAACAAAGTCAACCAATTCAATAATTTCAAAGTATGGGTAGGCTATCGGTTGGAGTGCAACATATTAGACCGCAAGGGCCACCTGTAACACCCCGTGTTTTCGAATGTCAACGTCAAAGTTAAAGTCCAAGTCAACCTTGACTTTCTTTGACTGTAGATAGTCGATTTTATGTTTTAGTTGTATTCTGTGGAGTAAGTGCTGTAATCAGAAAGAATCGAAGTGATCGAATGTTTAATCAATGCGACCAATTTACAACTGTGAATAGTAGGAAGTAACAATGCGATAAAGTTAATCAAACAATAATCAAGTTAATCGACTCATCAATCGAACTCGAGACTCGAATTATGCGAATATTGGTATTGCTATACGTGTGTATGTGCCTTATGTGTTACCTGTGCGTGTTTACTTTATGTTTTGTGTGGTATTCAAGCAAATCAATCAAAAATCGAATCAAAACTCGAAAAGCAATCGAACTCAATCGAAACCGACATCAAAACGTGGCTTATAGAAGATTGTATGTTAGATATAGTAGTTGGGACTGAAAGTAATTTGACTAGGAACTCTATCGTATTCGTATCATCGCCCATCGAAATCGAAATATCAAAAACCATCACGAAATACTCAAAAAGTGTCGCTGATCGAACAGGAAGCATCCTGATCGAACAGGCCAGCCGATCGGCTAGCACATTCCTGGCCGATCGAGCAGACCATTCGATTGGAGATCCTGGCCGATCGGCTGACACTTTCCTCTTTTTGAGCCTATAAATAGCCCTGTCATTGTCACCCTTACTATTTTTGGAAAGCTCTGACCGAACCAGCCTTGTTCTTCACTTTTTCTCAGATTTCTCTCAACTCCAGCAAGTTTTCACTCTAATTCTTGTACGTTTTTTATCATTACACGATTCTACACCCTTCTATCTTTCAAAACTTGATTTCTAACCGTGAAATCACGAAGATCTAAGTGTTCTTGGGTGATGTCATCATGGTGTTCTTGAAGAACATCATACTTTGGCCTCATTCGACCATGAATAGCTTAGATCTGACCGATTTCCACATCAACAAACTAGGATTTGTAAGAATCTTAACATTTTCATGAAAGGATTTCCAACTTTCTTCAACTCCTTTACACTCGAAACCTTAAAACCGATAGAAACAGAGCTCGAACCAACTAACTAATCATTCTAACAGTTAAGAGGTTCAAGATTCGGATTCTATCTACGAGGTTCACCGATTTCGGGTTAAACATCAAACTTACCGTTCCAAACAGTTCACCGGCCGGACTTGGGTGATTCCTGTCCGAACCGGTGAAGCAAGTAAGAACCCACGTTATATGGTTTAACTCGCTATCAAAATACCTCAAAATCATATCAAAACAACCAAAACAGCCAAGTGGTAGACGACAGGCCGACCAGGTCAGAAATGCTGGCCGAACGGCTAGGCTGTTCGAACGAACAACCCAGCCGATCGAACATACCAGCCGATCGACCGGGCCAGCCGATCGGCTAGCACCTGGTCTCACACTTTTCAAACCTTATGAAGTATGCTATTGACGAAGTGATGTTCGATCGAATATGCTACTCGATTGGTAAACATTACTCCTCGGATCATGAGATACTATGCTTCAACACTTAATCGATTTTACAACTCGTTCGTAGTATGGAATGCCAGCCGATCGAACAGGCTGTTCGATCGAGTGACATCCTGTTGAGAACTACTTCTGAAGTTCCCAACCGATCGGTTAAACCGGCCGATCGAACAGACCGTTCGATCGATCGACCTGAAAGGTAAGAACGCTTTAGTGTTCTCATATACTACAATGAAAACTTCAAAAGTTCGAACCATCATACACAAACACACCAGAGGAAGAAACAATCCACTCGAATGGTCCAGCCGATCGAGCCTACCAGCCGATCGAGCTTACCGGCTGATCGAACAGGACTGTTAACCAAACGAACAGCCCGTTCGATCGAACCTACTGTTCGATCGACCAGGCTATTCGATCCACTCACACTTGTTTGCATTTCCACGTTACTCATCGTGTGCTATCGAACTATTCAGGCTAACCCTACTCTCAGCGCTCCCTTCAATCCATAACCAATCACTGTGAGTATACTTGAATCCCTTTTTGCTTTAGCACTTTTGGGTGTTACATACGTTACATATCAAAATCACAATCGAACACACTATTCAAACTATTTGAACGCTAACCGATTACATGTATTACGTGACTAAATGTATGCTTGTTGTTATGTTTACACGTGGAATGCTGTCTACCTGCCTTAGCAACATAGTACTATAGTTTGGACTCAGCACCCGTTCACACGGGGGTTGTTAAGGACAATTACTTGCATGGATTACGGTGGTCTGTCAAGAAGGAGCAACTAGAGTCTAGTTTTCTGTAGATCTTGTCAGGCTGGGTCTTTAGGAGCATTTGAACAATATTTAATTGTCTTATTTAAATCTGAGATGTCGGAACAGAATATTTGACTAGATGTTATCTGTAATAATTTGTTTGTTATTTGGGACACGGTATGGGACGTGTTATTTAAAACTGAATAGTGATAATAATTGTTATGGAAACTTCTGGACAATCTGTTTCGCTCAGTGCCATGCCCCGATGATTCTGCCATCGGTTGGGGTGTGACAGATTGGTATCAGAGCCATAACTATAGGGAATTAGGCAGGACACGACCTAGTCCGGGTCGCTGTCTTAGAAACCTAGACTATAGTTAGGAACCAACAAGACCAAGCCTATATGCCTCATTAATCTTGCTTTGCACTACACAGCTATCACCTCATCATCTGACGCCGAACGGGTAATTTGGTCAAGATTAGGTGTGAAAGCCTCAAAACTCTCGACTAAATTATTTGTTCCGGTTGCAATTTATTTACAAATGAGGAGATTATTCGTCAGGAATAGGTGTGGAAACCGCGAACTCTCGACTGAATTATCTGCTCAACTTCCTCAATTTTACTAAAAAAAACAAGGAAGAAATTGCTAAGCCAAGGGGTGAAACCCTAACCTTGGCAGTTTGTTCTGGATTTTATTTATCTCACCAAAGCCTCGACGGACTCCGACGACCTGAACTCACGAAGTATGATCTAGGGAATACGTGTTCAATGCCCAAGAATCGAGGCAAGGACACGAGCCCGAACGTTGAAAGTGACGACAAGTCCGTTGCAAATAGTCGAATCGCTTTGGGTAGTCGATGTCTAGTAGCCGCAGACAATCCATCTCTCAATTTTATGTTTTTCGATTCTGAACCGCTATTGCCTACTCTGACTGCTTGTTGATTTTATGTGTATTTGCCTGTTTACGTGTCTAAATTTCCGGAGTTTTACTCGATTTTTTTTTGCTATCACTTCGATTAACACACACGAACCGCATTGCTCTCCTACCCCAAAACGATAACAAATCGCTACGAACCTAGACGAAGTTGTGCTGCGATATACGATCATACCATGCTCGATATGCTATACGACTATATTATACTGCTCGATATGCTATACGAACGACTCGCGACCTTGAATAATAGGTTTCTATACTCTGAATGTCTCTGTGACCAAATAGGAATGTGTTCTGTGTTTATATGTTTATGTGCTCTACATGTTTGTGTGCTTTCGTGACCTATGTGCTCTATGTGCTTCTGTGCTCCATGATTATGTGTATCTGTGATTCTGTGCTTACATGATACGTGATATGTGATTCGACGTGATTCTAAGCTTTAGTTAGTAGTAGACGTGTGAGGTGAGATTCGATTTCGTTGTGTTGAGTCCCGTGACGATGTCTAATGCAGACCATGTCATCGTCTACATCCCGACACCGTCTGACTCGCCAAGAGAAGAGAGACCGACGTCTCGCTGCTATCATCTCCAAGCAAGTGGCGAAAGCTGTGAGTGAGGTGTATGAAAATGTCAGCAAATCGTCTGAAGAATCCTGAGCCGAGAACCCTAAGGATTCAAGCAAGACTGCTTTCAGCTTCAAGCAGTTCAAAGCATGCGGACCCAAAGAGTTCACTGGCGAAGATGGCCCTACAGCCATGTTTCACTGGTTCGACTCAGTCGAAGTCACTCTGCGCCAAAGCGGATGTCCTGAAAATCTCCGCACTCTCAATGCTACCGGCGTTTTCCAGTCCCGTGGTCTAGACTGGTGGACGGCCGAACGAAACAAGCGCGGGAATGATGCAGCTTACGAGCTAACATGGGAGGAGTTGAAGGCAATTATGATCGACGAATTCTGCCCTCCCCATGAATGCCAGAAGCTGGAGGACGAGTTTTGGGTAATCAAGCAGAAGGACGGAGACAACGCTGCTCTAACTGCTCACTTCAAGCAGCTTAGCATCATTTGTCCTGATCAAGTCAAGACCCCAGATCAAACCATCAAGAAGTACATTCGAGCTTTGCCCGATTGTGTAGTCGACTTTGTTCACGCCGCCAAGCCAGCAATGATCGAAGAGACTTACCTACTCGCCGCTGAGATCAATGACAAGCGGGTAAAGTCTGGTTTTTGGGATAAGCAAACCAAGTCTCTGCACCAAGCCACCCCAGCACCCGCCGACTCATCTGCTCAACCCTCCAAGTCATCAAGAAGAAAGAAGAAGCACAACAACAACAGCTCCAGCAACAAGAGCTGTGCTGCCGCAACCACTGCTGCCCCTCTACAAGCTGTACCAGCTCAGCAGCAACAACACCACCACTCAGCTCCAGTGATCAATGCACCGCCAGCGAAGCGTGCATACACAGGCCCTCACCCACTCTGCCCGACATGTTCGTATCATCGTCCAGTGGGTCTAGCCTGTCGTTTTTGCGCTCACTGCAACCTTTACGGTCATTTCACTGCGAACTGTCGATTTGGTTCCTATCAAGCCCCAGTTCAAGCTAGTGCCAACCAAGCTCTGCTCCCCGCCCCTCAAGGCCAACAAGCAGCTCAAGCACCTGCAGTCAATGCTCGAGTCTGCTTTGCATGTGGTGACCCTAACCACTTTGCAAATAGGTTCCCGAACAGGGTGGTTAAGCAAGAGCCCCAGCAGCAACAACAGCAGCCTCAACAACAGCAGCAAGCAGCCCATGCCCGAACCTTCAACATCAATGCCCGTCAGGCTCAGGCGGATAACAATGTGGTTAATGGTACGTTCCTTGTGAATGGTATTTATGCATCATGTTTGTTTGATACTGGAGCCGATAATTGCTTTGTGTCGTTTGAATTCGAGAGGCTCCTTAGTCGTAAGTGCTCTTATCTGTCCTCGTCATTCGAAGTCGAAGTCGCTACTGGAAGAACTGTCGCTGTTAATTCTGTACTCCGTGATTGTACTCTAGAGCTCAACAATCACATCTTCCCAATCGATCTTATTCCGATGCAACTCGGAAGTTTCGACGTCATAGTAGGCATGGACTTTCTTCACGAAAACCATGCTGAAGTTGTGTGCTTTGAAAAGATGATTCGATTCTCGCTCGCGAACGGTGATTTATTGTGTGTATACGGTGAAACAGCTTCGAAGGGTCTTAAACTCATGTCATGTGTTCAAGCCAGCAAGTATCTCCGCAAGGAATACAGCGCCTTGTTGGCCAACATTGTAGTAGCGGAGAAGGGAAAGAAAAAGAAAGCCGAAGGCAAAGACGTCCCAGTGGTCCGTGAGTTTCCTCAGGTGTTCCCTGATGATCTCCCTGGACTACCGCCAAGTCGTGATATCGACTTTCGTATTGACCTTATTCCTGGAGCTAACCCCGTTGCCAAAGCTCCTTATCGGCTCGCTCCATCCAAAATGCGGGAACTCTCAACCCAACTCCAGGAATTACTCGAAAAAGGCTTTATTCGCCCGAGCACCTCTCCTTGGGGCGCGCCAGTCCTTTTCATCAAAAAGAAGGACAGATCGTTCCGGATGTGTATCGATTACCGGGGGTTGAATAAGCTAACCATCAAAAACCGATACCCTTTGCCCCGAATTGACGATTTGTTTGATCAGCTACAATGTGCATCATGTTTCTCGAAGATCGATCTGCGTTCAGGCTATCACCAATTGCGGATTCAAGAGGAAGACATTCCCAAAACCACTTTTCGAACCCGATATGGCCATTACGAATTCGTTGTTATGCCTTTTGGTCTAACCAACGCACCCGTGGTTTTTATGGATCTGATGAATCGCGTGTGTAAACCTTATCTTGACCGTTTCGTCATCGTGTTCATCGACGATGTCTTGATTTATTCCAAATCGAAAGCCGAACACGCGCAACATCTACGTTTGGTTCTCGAGTTACTCCAGGGGAACCAACTCTATGCTAAATTCTCCAAGTACGAATTCTGGTTGGAGGAGGTTCAGTTTCTGGGTCACATCGTGAATAGTCAGGGTATCCATGTCGATCCCGCGAAGATTGAAGCCGTCAAAAGCTGGATTACGCCTAAGAACCCGTCAGAAGTTCGTTCTTTTCTCGGACTAGCGGGCTATTATCGACGATTCATTAAAGGATTCTCCAAGATCACTGTGCCGCTTACCGCTCTTACTCATAAGGACAAGCCTTTTGTATGGGGAACCGCACAAGAGACTGCCTTTCAAACCCTCAAGCACATGCTTTGCAATGCTCCTATTCTTACGCTGCCCGACGGAAGCGACGATTTCATTGTCTACTGTGATGCTTCTAACCTTGGTCTTGGTTGTGTCCTCATGCAACGAGACAAGGTTATAGCTTACGCATCTCGTCAGCTCAAGATCCACGAGAAGAACTATACAACCCATGACCTCGAGCTAGGTGCGGTTGTCTTTGCATTGAAGATTTAGCGATACTACCTGTATGGCACTAAGTGTACAATCTACACTGATCACAGGAGTTTACAACACATCTTTAATCAGAGGGAACTTAATATGCGTCAACGCCGATGGGTAGAACTTCTCAACGATTACGACTGTGAGATTCGTTATCACCCAGGCAAGGCGAATGTGGTTGCCGACGTGCTCAGCAGAAAGAGTTATGTGCTTAGTATCCGAAACGTCCAAGCCCAGCACAATCTCGAAACTCTTATCCGCGAAGCTCAACATGCTTGCTTTAACGAGCGTACATTGAAGAAAGAGAGGATCTACCACGATGGAGCTCAGCTCGTAAGCAAAGCAGATGGGATTTTCTACTATCTGGACCGAATTTGGATCCCTAAGCGGACCGATTTGCGGAAGATTATCATGAACGAAGCCCACAAATCCCGATATTCTATTCATCCCGGCGCAGATAAGATGTACCAGGACCTGCGTTACAAGTACTGGTGGCCGGGCATGAAACGGGATATCGCTCTTTACGTTGGAAGTTTCTTAACTTGTGCAAGAGTCAAGGCTGAACACCAAAGACCTTCTGGCTTACTCAAACAACCGCCGACACCTATATGGAAGTGGGAGAGTATAGCTATGGATTTCATAACGAAACTCCCGCCCACGCCATCAGGTCACGACAGTATTTGGGTTATAGTTGATCGTCTAACAAAATCAGCCCACTTTTTGCCGATACGAGAAGACTATAAGGTGGAACGACTAGCCCAGATTTACACCGATGAGATCATTTGTAATCATGGTACGCCTCGTGACATCATTTCAGATCGTGACGCTCGGTTCACTTCGCAATTGTGGGAAACGTTTCAAGCGGCCCTTGGTACGTCGCTTAATCTAAGTACTGCATTCCATCCTCAAACCGATGGACAGACTGAAAGAACGATCCATACTCTTGAAGACATGCTCCGGGCATGTGTCATAGATTTTGGTGGTAGTTGGAACAAACACCTGCCATTGGTAGAATTCTCGTATAATAACAGCTATCATGCCATCATACAAATGACACCATTTGAGGTTTTGTATGGAAGGAGATGTCGATCGCCTATTGTGTGGCACGAGATCGGTCACTCGCAACTAACCGGTCCCGAGATTCTACAAGAAACGACTGACAAAATCCACCAAATTCGAGACAACTTGGTGAAAGCTCGGAATAGACAGAAAAGTTACGCCGATAGAAGACGCAAGCCCCTTGAATTTGATGTTGGCGACTACGTACTTCTAAAGGTGTCCCCTTGGAAGGGTGTAGTCAGATTCGGCAAGAAAGGGAAACTAGCGCCTCGATATGTTGGACCTTTTAAGATTCTGGAAAGGATCGGAAAAGTCGCCTACAGACTCGAACTACCGGAGGAACTCAGTAACGTCCACCCGACTTTCCATGTGTCTAACCTCCGAAAATGCCTAGCTGATCATGATCTAATCGTACCACTCGACGATCTTCAGGTCAACGAAACCTTACACTTCGTGGAAAAGCCTGTGGAAATCATGGATCGCCAAACCAAGCAACTCAGGCGCTCACGCATCCCTATCGTGAAAGTCCGATGGGAAAGCAAACGAGGCGCGGAGTTCACTTGGGAACTCGAAAGCGACATGAAGCCAAAGTACCCGCAGTTGTTTAAATAGATCTGAAGCATCAAATTGGTAAAACGACTCACGGTGATGTGCAGCTTCGAGCCTAATTTTGGGACGAAATTCCCTAAACAAGGGGAGGCTGTAACACCCCGTGTTTTCGAATGTCAAAGTCAAAGTCAAAGTCGAAGTCAACCTCGACTTTCTTTGACTGTAAATAGTCGATTTTATGTTTTAGTTGTATTATGTGGAGTAAGTGCTGTAATCAGAAAGAATCGAAGTGATCGAATGTTTAATCAATGCGACCGATTTACGACTGTGAATAGTAGGAAGTAACAATGCGATAAAGTTAATCAAACAATAATCAAGTTAATCGACTCATCAATCGAACTCGAGACTCGAATTATGCGAATATTGGTATTGCTATACGTGTGTGTGTGCCTTATGTGTTACCTGTGCGTGTTTACTTTATGTTTTGTGTGGTATTCAAGCGAATCAATCGAAAATCGAATCGAAACTCGAAAAGCAATCAAACTCAATCGAAACCGACATCGAAACGTGGCTTATAGAAGATTGTATGTTAGATATAGTAGTTGGGACTGAAAGTAATTTGACTAGGAACTCTATCGTATTCGTATCATCGCCCATCGAAATCGAAATATCGAAAACCGTCGCGAAATACTCAAAAAGGGTTGCTGATCGAACAGGAAGCATCCTGATCGAACAGGCCAGCCGATCGGCTAGCACGTTCCTGGCCGATCGAGCAGACCATTCGATCGGAGATCCTGGCCGATCGGCTGACACTTTCGTCTTTTGGAGCCTATAAATAGCCCTGTCATTGTCACCCTTACTATTTTTGGAAAGCTCTGACCGAACCAGCCTTATTCTTCACCTTTTCTCAGATTTCTCTCAACTCCGGTAAGTTTTCACTCTAATTCTTGTACGTTTTTTATCATTACACGATTCTACACCCTTCTATCTTTCAAAACTTGATTTCTAACCATGAAATCACCAAGATCTAAGTGTTCTTGGGTGATGTCATCATGGTGTTCTTGAAGAACATCATACTTTGGCCTCATTCGACCATGAATAGCTTGGATCTGACCGATTTCCACATCAACAAACTAGGAATTGTAAGAATCTTAACATTTTCATGAAAGGATTTCCAACTTTCTTCAACTCCTTTACACTCGAAACCTTAAAACCGATAGAAACAGAGCTCGGACCAACTAACTAATCATTCTAACAGTTAAGAGGTTCAAGATTCGGATTCTATCTACGAGGTTCACCGATTTCGGGTTAAACATCAAACTTACCGTTCCAAACAGTTCACCGGCCGGACTTGGGTGATTCCTGTCCGAACCGGTGAAGCAAGTAAGAACCCACGTTCTATGGTTTAACTCGCTATCAAAATACCTCAAAATCATATCAAAACAACCAAAACAGCCAAGTGGTAGACGACAGGCCGACCAGGTCAGAAATGCTGGCCGAACGGCTAGGCTGTTCGAACGAACAGCCCAGCCGATCGAACATACCAGCCGATCGACCGGGCCAGCCGATCGGCTAGCACCTGGTCTCACACTTTTCAAACCTTATGAAGTATGCTATTGACGAAGTGATGTTCGATCGAATATGCTACTCGATTGGTAAACATTACTCGTCGGATCATAAGATACTATGCTTCAACACTTAATCGATTTTACAACTCGTTCGTAGTACGGAATGCCAGCCGATCGAACAGGCTGTTCGATCGAGTGACATCCTGTTGAGAACTACTTCTGAATTTCCCAACCGATCGGTTAAACCGGCCGATCGAACAGACCGTTCGATCGATCGACCTGAAAGGTAAGAACGCTTTAGTGTTCTCATATACTACAACGAAAACTTCAAAAGTTCAAACCATCATACACAAACACACCAGAGGAAGAAACAATCCACTCGAATGGTCCAGCCGATCGAGCCTACCAGCCGATCGAGCTTACCGGCCGATCTAATAGGACTGTTAACCAAACGAACAGCCCGTTCGATCGAACCTACTGTTCGATCGACCAGGCTATTCGATCCATTCACACTTGTTTGCATTTCCACGTTACTCATCGTGTGCTATCGAACTATTCAGGCTAACCCTACTCTCAGCGCTCCCTTCAATCCATAACCAATCACTATGAGTATACTCGAATCCCTTTTTGCTTTAGCACTTTTGGGTGTTACATACGTTACTTATCAAAATCATAATTGAACACACTATTCAAACTATTTGAACGCTAACCGATTGCATGTACTACGTGACTAAATGTATGCTTGTTGTTATGTTTACACGTGGAATGCTGTCTACCTGCCTTAGCAACATATTACTATAGTTTGGACTCTGACGTGATGTCGTGGGTCACGCAAATTTAATCCCCAAACAACTATAGATAGTGGTAGTAAGGTATCGAACTCAGGGAGTATGTGGAAGATGTGTTGATTGTATAGCTTTGTACTTAAACTAATATTAGACTAAATTGCAGAAATTAAAATTCAAAAGTTTGGATTGTTGATTTAGAAAACTAAATTAAAAACTGATTCAAATCAAAGTTGGTTGTAAAACAAATTAGGAGAGAACAATGATCACCTTAGGTTTCAGTTTCTTTAAACAATTGTGTGTAATTCCAACTAGAAAGAGTTACATAGACATAACTCGTGTATAAATGATTGAAGTGATAAAAGGGAACAAAGTACTCGGATTATATAACGCGAGGTTGTTTCCCGATGACCGATTAATCAATAACCAACCCTAACCCTTCCCGTGATATCTCGGTTGCCAACGGCACCAAGAACGTACGATTAAGACTAGAAATTGCAATATTGATTAACAAACTACAAACAATCAAACATACACCATGACATTCAAGCAACGCAAGTTATCATTCTAGAAATGCAGAAATTAAACACACAAAAGTTCAAGAAACATTCACCTAAGATGATCACCGAAGAGTTTAGCCGGACATGGCTCGGTGAATCATCATCATAATCAAACTATTGTTCATACGAATCAAAAGCACAAACCGAATGATAAGAAATGTTCACAAACCCAACAAGTTCTCCAAAATCGCCCCAATGATGTCCTAGAACCGTCCAATGATGAAAGATCATGAAAAGACACCATAAAATCGACTTTAATGAGGCAGTTACAAGTTGTTCCACAGATACCACCGTAATTTACGGCTCCACCGTAAATTATGGTGCAGATGAAATGTTTACGGTGCAGATATACTGAGTTACGGCAGCCTCCAGGTGAAAGTCAAGTCCACCGTAAATTACGGTAGGACCGTAATTTACGGTGACAACCTAACTTTTGTTCTTTGTTCCTCGCCAATACTGCCTTTCATTCACATGCCATATGTTGGCTGCCAATCATGTGCCGCCAATTCTTATCCACACCTCAAGTCCCTCCAATTAACATCCCACATGAATTGTTCTTTGTCTTTCCTCGATGTGCCGCCCCCAAATATGTCGGCCCAAGTGTGCATGATCCCCAAGCCCAAAATTCTCCAATAATTCTGAATATGTTGACTGTAAAACCCAGCTTCCAATATTAATGATCATAAGATGTCGGCCCACTCAATGTCTGTCGCCCATGTGCGGCCCAATTATAAAAAATCTACACTTGAACCTCCAAAAGCTGCCGTCCATGTGAAATGATGATTATGTTCTTTTGACTTTGTGTCCTCTTGCTTCTTGTCATATGTTTCCGCCACTTTCCTTGTGTGAGTATATGTTGCTACTCCCAAGAAGTCCACAAATCAGCATGTGATGTTTGATGATGATCTTATATGGCGGCCCACATATGTCTTGCATGTGTATTGTATTTATGTTGCCTCTAGTCTTATGCCTTCACGTGATGATAGATTATTATGTTGACTTTTTGTGTTGCCATGTTGCCTCTTCTTTGTTTTTCTTAGATGTGTCACATGTGCCGCCCACTCCATCCAATGTTTGCCACTTTTGTGTGGCGGCCCAATCAAAGACACCCCACAAGTGCCGCCCATCTTGCCCAATGATGATGTTCTTGTTTTATTTCTTGTGCCTCTCGAGAACCCCCACAAAAACAAATGGTATTTTTTTTATTTAATGTTGCTTGTTGACTTTTGCTAAAACAATTGTGTCTTTCACATAGGTAGGCTGCCTCTTTCCTTGTAGATATTAATGAGATGTGATGGAAATTAATCTTTAGCCATTCCACTACAATGCCATGTACTTAACCTCACCGTATTAAGCGTTTTACCTGTGAAACCACACATACACTCATAGTTACTATATTCAAGCAAATACTCAAGTAAAGCATGGAATTTTAATCTTTTTAAACCATTTAAGGGTTGTCCAACGGACCACCCGTCAGACTCAGCACCCGTTCACACGGGGGTTGTTAAGGACAATTACTTGCATGGATTACGGTGGTAATCATGTATTGCGAACTGTCTCGGACAGTCAACCCGCAGGCGTTGGTATCGATAGGTCCATGTCGATAATTAACATGCATCATTTCCCTCTGTGTACGTGCTGGTTATGCTTAAACTATTCGAACTCTATATGCTATTATCAAACTTGTATGCTCACCTTTACATTTATGTATTGACTTTATTTTAACGTATGTGACAGGTGTTTAAGATGTTTGCTTGCTAGGGAAGTGAAGCTAGGAATAAGCTCTATAGGCCCCCAACAAATAGTTGTCTGTCAAGAAGGAGCAACTAGAGTCTAGTTTTCTGTAGATCTTGTCAGGCTGGGTCTTTATGAGCATTTGAACAATATTTAATTGTCTTATTTAAATCTGAGTTGTCGGAACAGAATATTTGACTAGATGTTATCTGTAATAATTTGTTTGTTATTTGGGACACGGTATGGGACGTGTTATTTAAAACTGAATAGGGATAATAATTGTTATGGAAACTTCTGGACAGTCTGTTTCGCTCAGTGCCATGCCCCGATGATTCCGCCATCGGTTGAGGTGTGACAGATTGGTATCAGAGCCATAACTATAGGGAATTAGGCAGGACACGACCTAGTCCGAGTCGCTGTCTTAGAAACCTAGACTATAGTTAGGAACCAACAAGACCAAGCCTATATGCCTCATTAATCTTGCTTTGCACTACACAGCTATCACCTCATCATCTGACGCCGAACGGGTAATTTGGTCAAGATTAGGTGTGAAAGCCTCAAAACTCTCGACTAAATTATTTGTTCCGGTTGCAATTTATTTACAAATGAGGAGATTATTCGTCAGGAATAGGTGTGGAAACCGCGAACTCTCGACCGAATTATCTGCTCAACTTCCTCAATTTTACTATAAAAAAAAACAAGGAAGAAATTGCTAAGCCAAGGGTTGAAACCCTAACCTTGGCAGTTTGTTCTGGATTTTATTTATCTCACCAAAGCCTCGACGGACTCCAACGACCTGAACTCACGAAGTATGACCTAGGGAATACGTGTTCAATGCCCAAGAATCGAGGCAAGGACACGAGCCCGAACGTTGAAAGTGACGACAAGTCCGTTGCGAATAGTCGAATCGCTTTGGGTAGTCGATGTCTAGTAGCCGCAGGCAATCCATCTCTCAATTTTATGTGTTTGGATTCTGAACCGCTATTGCCTACTCTGACTGCTTGTTGATTTTATGTGTATTTGCCTGTTTACGTGTCTAAATTTCCGGAGTTTTACTCGATTTTTTTTGCTATTACTTCGATTAACACACACGAACCGCATTGCTCTCCTACCCCAAAACGATAACAAATCGCTACGAACCTAGACGAAGTTGTGCTGCGATATACGATTATACCATGCTCGATATGCTATACGACTATATTATACTGCTCGATATGCTATACGAACGACTCGCGACCTTAAATAATAGGTTTCTGTACTCTGAATGTCTCTGTGACCAAATAGGAATGTGTTCTATGTTTATATGTTTCTGTGCTCTACATGTTTGTGTGCTTTCGTGACCTATGTACTCTATGTGCTTCTGTGCTCCATGATTATGTGTATCTGTGATTCTGTGCTTACATGATACGTGATATGTGATTCGACGTGATTCTAAGCTTTAGTTAGTAGTAGACGTGTGAGGTGAGATTCGATTTCGTTGTGTTGAGTCCCGTGACGATGTCTAATGCAGACCATGTCGTCGTCTGGATCCCGACACCGTCTGACTCGCCAAGAGAAGAGAGACCGACGTCTCGCTGGATCCCGACACCGTGAGAATGATAAAGAACATGGAGCACCAATCGTGCCTATCCGT
Organism: Helianthus annuus; assembly: GCF_002127325.2. NCBI lineage: Eukaryota > Viridiplantae > Streptophyta > Magnoliopsida > Asterales > Asteraceae > Helianthus > Helianthus annuus. The sequence goes on along the minus strand of NC_035449.2, from coordinate 57,996,804 downwards.
GTGGGAAAATTAAAAATCCCTCACGCATTGTTGGACTACGGGGCAAGCATGAGTGTGCTACCAGGCGATTTATATGATATGTATGACTTTGGTCCGCTTCAAGATATAGACACCATGGTAAGCTTGGCGGATGAAAGTTGGAGGCATCCATGGGGAATGGTTCGGAATGTTAAGATTTAGTTAGGAGAGTTTGAATACCTGGTGGATTTTCTAGTTCTAGACTATGCTTTTACCAAAATGGCAGCACAACAAAGGGTAATCTTAGGTAGATCGTTTCTATACACAGCAAATGCTCAAATTAATTATAGAGATGGGAGTATTACCATGACCGAAAAGAAGCGTAAGTTGTCCTTTGATGTTTAAACTAGAGTGATTAGTTATGAGTCCATTGAGGGGAAGGGTGGTGAGTCTAGTGATTGTATGAAAACTGTGTTTCAAAGAATGAGAAAAAAGAACCCACCGGACCGTGAAGAAAAACATATAGGTATAAGCAGGAGTGTATTTGATTACCCATCGAGTCGAAACGAGACGGATGCATTTTGCTCAATGGCACAATGTAGTGATGGAAGTGGCAGTAACCGATTCTTTGAGCCACCATAAATGGGGGTGGCACAGTCTGGCTGAAGACTCGAAACTTAGCGCTGCTCGGGAGGCAACCTGGGGTTTTATATTGATCTTGCTGTTTTTATCTTTCTATGTTTCAGGGCCATGGCGACATTCAAGTGTGGGGAAGATGTACGGATATTTGGGTAAAAGTGGTAATAGGAAGTCGGATTATCTACAACATCTGTTGTGGCAAACTTCACCAGGTCAATGTACACTTTCCTTAGTTTTGTTGTGTTCTTTAGCTTTGAAATATTGGTAGTTAGTTTGTTTGATTTTGTTTAAAAAAAATACAAAAAGAAATTTGGGGTTTGAGTTTATAAGCTTTTAGTTGGTGTTTAAGAATTTATGCGATCAAAGTCTCTCAAAACCATACATTGGGGTCAATGTATCCCAAGTGTGGGGATGGGGAGAAATTTTGAGATTTTTGAAATTTTTTTTAAATCAAGTAAAACATGAAAAATTTGAACACCTTAGTCTAACCCCAGATGATGCACCGGCAACCCTTAATACCCTTTTGTTCTTGGTGAGAGTTGAAGCCACACTTGTACATAAATAAAATTTATCTTTGATGAGAGTGGCAACGGGCGGGGGTGCATTAGAACTTGTGCTTGAATGCGGTTTGAGTCCTTAGTTGGACGTGAATGTGAAGAGGATAAGGGCATTTAGGTAGCCTCGTCTTTAGTGTGTGTGAGTGTGGGATTTGGGGGGTTGGACCTCATAAATTATATATATGAGCATGGTTGTGAGAGGGGCGGGGGTTTGGACATTTAGTTGCCCAATTTTGTGCCTACAAGCCTATCGTTTGTTACCCCTAGTTAGTTACCTAAAAATTTACCCGATTTGACCCGGTCTTATAGTATTAGTGGTTGTTTAGTAGTTTGTGATTTAGTTTGTTTTATAAAAAAAAAAAAGAAGAAAAGAAAAAAAAAAAGAGAAAAAAGCAATGAAAAATGAAAAAAAAATGAAATGAAAAAAAAAGTGATGTTTAGTTGTCTTGTATATAGTAGTTAAGTTTGATAGTTGTTCGTTTGTTTCTTTGGGTAATAAAAGACCGGGTTAAGTTTTCGCTACTTCATATATATTCCATTTCCTACCCATTCGCCTAGCCTCGTTACAACCTTAAAAGCCCCCTTGATTTGCATTCATGTTTGGCACTTGTAGGAGGAGGACCGATTTAGGTACAAGCCTATAGTTGTGCAATCACCTGTTTTCCTATTGTGTGTCTAGCTTATCTTTGCTAGTACTTACTTGTAGCCGAGAGGAGAGATTTAGAGAGGGGTGTATTGTTTTGGGTGTTAAGAACGGGTTAGTAAAAGGATGACATGTTTTTGTTTAGTTTATGTTGATCGCGTATGTGTTGAAAATAATTTTTGAATGAGTTGCTTGGGACAAGCAACGGGTGAGTGTGGGGATGTGACGGGTGGTCCGTAGGACAACCCTTAAGGCCTTTAAATAGACTAAAATACCATACTTTATCCAGTTAATAGCTTGAATTTGGTAATCACAAGATGTTTGATGTTACAGGTGTTAAAGAGCTTAAAATGCGGGTTTTATGGAGCTTGGATGGATGCTAGAAGTTGGCGGCGTTGGGATTGAAGAAATGGTGAATTAAATGAAGGAAACAAGGAAAAATTAACACTCAGCGCCGTAACCTACGGCACTTGGCCGTAGGTTACGGCCCCAACCTTTGCAAAAAGCCTTCACCGAAAGACAGAAGCCACCCGCCGTAAGGGAAAGCTGCCCGCCGTAACCTACGGCCCTCTGCCGTAGATTACGCCACCGACTGATCCAATTTTGTAACTTATGCATTAAATTGCCATTTCATGGGTTTTTATGGTGGCTCATCATATATTTTCGGTTACCACTTGTCTTGGCTCATCATATACCCATCTTCATCAAAACCCTCAAAATTTGACGTGCTTGTCGTGGTGCACGCAAATTTAATCCAAATACAACTAATAGCTAGCGGTAAGTGGGTATCGAACTCAGGGAGTATGTGGAAAATGTGTGATTTTATAGCTTCGCACTTAAACTAAAGTTAAACTAAAATGCAGAAATTAAAATTCAAGATTTGATTGTTTTGGTTTTAAGAACTAATATTAACTACTTAGATTGCAAATCAAAGATTAAGTTTGTAAACAGATTAGGAACAAGCGACCATCTTTGGATTCGGTTTCTTTTAACAATTGCGTGAAATTCCAACTAGAAAGAGTTACATAGACATAACTCATGCATAAATAATTGACGTGATAAAAGGGAACAAAGTACTCGGATTATGTAAACGCGAGGTTGATTCCCGATGATCAATTAATCAATAACCAACCCTAACCCTTCCCGTAATATCTCGATTGCCAACGGCACCAAGAACGTACGATTGAGACAAGAAATTGCAATATCAATTAATAATCTACGAACAATTATGCATACACCATGACAATCACGCAAACACAAGTTATCATTCTAGAAATAACGGAACAAAGACACAAAAGTCTAGAGAAACCTTTACCTAAGATGATTACCACATGTTTAGCCACGCATGACTTGGTACATCATCATCACACAACGATTAATGTTCATACGAATCAAAAACACAAACTGAATGTTTGAAATTGTTTAGAACCAAGTGCCAACAGCCAAAATCGCCCCTAGGATGCTTCAAAACCGTCCAATGATGAGATAATGTGAAAAGACACCATAAAAACTGATTAAATGAGGCAGTTATGGTTTCCTCGCAGCATCCACCGTAACTTACGGTGCCACCGTAAGTTACGGTGACCTTCAGAATGTTACGATGATTAAAGACTGAGTTACGGTGGACATTTTTGATGTTTCAGGGCCACCGTAAATTACGGTGGCCACCGTAATTTACGGTGGAGCCCTGAATTTTGTGCCTTATTTCTTCTTTCGTTCCGCGCATGACCCGTTCATCTCCAAACCATCCAAAGCTGCATTTTATCCACTTTAAGCTCCCGAACTGCACCTGAAACATAAGCAAACGTAGTTATCTAATTCAAGATAATTACACGATTAAGTGGAAGATAAATCCATCTTTTAACATCATTAAGGGTTGTCCTATGGACCACCCGTCACATCCCCACACTTACCCGTTGCTTGTCCCAAGCAACTCATCAAATCAATTTCAAAACAAGTGATCAATATAAACCAAACAAAAACATGTAGCCCTTTTACTAACCCCTTTTTAACACCCAAAATAATGCACCCCTCTCTATATCTCTCCTCTCGGTAACAAGTAAGCACTAGCAATATAAGCTAGACACAGAAAGGCTAACGGGTGGTTGCACAACTATAGGCTTGTACCTAGATCGATTCTTCTCCTACAATGTGTCAAACATGAATGCAAATCAAAGGGACTTTCAAGGTTGTAACGTGGCTAGGTGTATGGGTAGGAAATGGAATATATATGAAGTAGCGAAAACTTAACCCGGTCTTTTTATTACACAATAAAGCAAACTAACAACTACCAATTTAACTAATATATACAAGACAACTAAACATCACTTTTTTTTTCATTTTTCATTGTTTTTTCTCTCTTTTTTTCTGATTTTTCTGATTTTTTTTTTCAAGCACACCAAACATTCAACATAACATCATAACATCTCTACATACTACTAAAACAACTACTAACACTATAAGACCGGGTCAAGTTGGGTAAAATTTTAGGAAACTAGCTAAGGGGTAACAAATGATAGGCTTTATGCACAAAATGGCTATTACATGTCCAAACCCCCGCCCCTCTCGCAACCATGCTCATATATATAACTTATGAGGTCCAACCCCCCAAATCCCACACTCGCTCACACCAATGACGAGGCTACCTAGATGCCCTTATCCTTTTCGCATTCAAATTCAACTTAGGACTCAAACCGTATCAAGGCACAAGTTCTAATGCACCCCCACCCGTTGCCACTCTCATCAAAGATAAGCATTATTTATGTACAAGTGTGGCTTCAACTCTCACCAAGAATGAAAGGGGTATCAAGGGTTGCCGGTGCATCGTTTGGGGTTAATCTAGGGTGTTCAAATTCTCACAATGTTTTGCTTGACTCAAAATTTTCAAAATCTTCAAAAATTTCCCCCTATCCCCACACTTGGGATACATTGACCCCAATGTATGGTTTTAAGAGGCTTTGATCACTAAACCTTTTTCACATCATCCAAAAGCTCAACACTCAAACCACATATTTCTTTTTGGATTTTTCATTTTATAAATTTTTTTATATTTTTCTTCTTTTTTAACACCAACACACCACCGACTAGCACCAATCCAAACACAACATAACAACTAACAACTAACACCACCCAACCACCCGTCCATAAACAAAACAAACTAACAAATATACACAAAATATACAAGGGAGAAACACAACCTGACTAGTAATAGCGTGGTCCCGGAGGCCCAAAGATGGAAGACATCATGTCATTCCATTCTCCAAATGCAAATGACCCACTACTACTCCCACCTTGTTGTTGAGCTCCTTCTTGTTGGCGCGGGTCGATCCATTGTGAGTGATGAAGCTGTGGGGTCGGATATGACACACTACCATCATAAGGTGGTAGAGAGGCATAATCCACATGTTGTGGATCCACAACCACCGGACGCCCGGCATGCCAATCTGCATGCATTCGTCTCGCTTGATCATCATTATATCGACTATTCATTTCCAACTCATGGGAATACGTGTGTGTGCGATTCCACGCCTCTTGACGATCAAAGCTATGTTTCAAGGACCGCTCCACGCTTGCATTCATCATTGTGTTTTGATCAAATAACGTCCTCTCCGATCCCGACCATGATTCGAAAATGGAAGCCGGAGGACGTTGATTCGCTATAACCTCTTGCATGGTACCCTCATAAGCCCACCCGGGCTCATAAGAACGCTCTGTGTAGTCATAGAAGGCACCACCATATCCTCCACCCGGGCCCCCTTGCCCCACATTCAAGTTCACATGTTCACCACCATGCGGCGCATCCGCATAATCATCGTCACCACTCGGGATTTTCGCATCACTTTCGGGTTCGTCTTCTTCACCCGGTAAAAGATCTCTAGCACCCGCCTTTAATGCTCTCCATCTCTGCCATTCCGACTTAAGCTTATGGTACCGCTCCGATTGCGTGTAATTCCAACTAATCCCTAACTTGTCTGGAGTAAAAGGCTGATGTCTTTTTGTTGCTCCTCTATCTTCTGACATAAGTGCCTTTTGTTGCTTCATTAACCCCGTGATGATTCGGCAATATGGGATTATATCACTTCCAAACTTGTTTCGGCAAATCCATAGGTGGTTCAAGATCAAATAACGGATTGGGAAGCGCGGACCTCCAGTTTTTTCCTTTGTTCGTGCCATTTTCCTACACACAATAGAGCAAACAACACAACCAAGACACAAATATTAGTCCTTTCTCCCACAATATCCCCACACTTGCTTGTTACTATGGTTATAGATGCTAGTGAACCAAGAGTTTATAAATTTTTTTCAAAAATTGGGCATGGTGTCTCTACAATGTAGAGATTCCCAAAAGTTCACTACTTTACTATCAATCCTACATCTACAAACCATAACTATGTTCAAGTAACAAGTTACAAGACAAAACTATGAACAAACAAGTGGGTATGAACAAATAACCTAAATAACCTTACTTTTCACAATGTATCATCAAAATATAACAAATAAGCTTCCATACCTTGGTTTGAAGATGCTAACACACTTGTGAAACAAAAACTTCAAAAACCCCTATTTCAGAACTAGGGTTTGGAATTCGACCCCGAAAACTTCGTTTTTTCACCAATCTCTTCTCAAACTCAGAAAGTGCGTGAAAAATTAGCCAAGGTAGACTCCAATTTCACTTGATTTGGTTGAAAATTGAGGAAGTTTTGAGTGATTGAAACACTACAACAAAAATGGCTTTTTAGGACCTTTTCTGTGGGACTCTTGTAAAAGAGGGTCTTAAAAAACTATTTAATAGGACTAATGAACTGTTGAGGTCCTTTTATAATATACTCTACTAAACCGGTGTCCTAAAAAACTATTTAATAGGATGGATGATTTTTTGGGGTCCTATTATCATATAATAGGACACTTAAAATGTAGATCCTAATAAAGTACTTTATAAGACATTTAATTGTTAGTGTCCCATTATGTGGTACTGTATTAGGACACTTGATCATCTAGGGTCCTATTATACATTACTTAATAGGACACGTTGTAGTTAAGTCATAAATATTCAGTGTTATAGGACCCTTTCTAGTCGAAGTCATATTAGAACTTAACTTAACAGGACACTTGACACTTGGGTCTTATAACTTTAAACTTTATAGGATGCTTAATCATTGTGGTGTTATTATAATACACCGTAATAGGACACTTGATATTTGAGTCATAAAAGATTAGTTTTACAGGACGCTTATTTGCTAGAGTTTTATTATAATATAACTTAAAAAGATACTTGACACTTTGGTCTTATAAATTTAACCTTTATAGGACGCTTAATCACTGTGGTGTTATTATAATATACTGTAAAAGGACACCTGATATTTGAGTCATAAAACATCAGTTTTATAGGACGCTTATTCACTAGAGTTCTGTTATAACATAACTTAATAGGACACTTGACACTAGGGTCTTATAACTTTAACCTTTGTAGGACGCTTAATCATTATGGCGTTATTATAATACACCGTTATAGGATACTTGATATTTGAGTCGTAAAACATAAGTTTTATAGGACGTTTATTCGCTAGAGTTTTATAATAACAATAGGTCATTGACCCGTGATTACACGGGATGGTAGTAAACAAAAAATAATTTTGAAACTAAAGTTTCATGATTCATCCTGCTACATTCTTTCCACCCTGGGTTGTGGTTTTCTGATCTGGTTGAAAGCGGGACACATACTCAATCAATTTTTTTTTGAATGGCCAACTCAAACTTTCATTCATAAATTAAAACCGAGCAAGGTGTTGGGGTATACACCATCCAAACCCCACAGTTACACCATTACATTAATGTACATAAGAATTTTTGTCTAGCCCAAACATGACAAGTCAAAACTACTCCATCTATTCCAAGTGAGTTCCAACCCCAAGTAGTTTATGATAGAACATCCGAGGCAAGATCTGATCTAACCCAGCAGATGTACTAGTTGTGATACATATCTATTCACATGACATAACTATTAAAAAACAAGCAATAACGATGAAAAAATAATTATTATCAGCGATGTAGAAAAAAAAATCAAATACAAGTACTGAATATACGATGAAAAAAATCATATTACTAAATAACTAATTGAAATCATGAAGCAGCTTCAAATAGATCTTCATCTCCGTCAAAAACTAAGGTATTTTTGTCAACAACGGTCCCATTTAAACCCCTTCTAACCAATTCAATATTCATATTTTCATCAAGTTGAGGACCCGTAGATGTGTCACTCTGCAAATGTGCTTCCACATTCTCAAGACATGTTTGTTCATTCATGTCATAAGAATCTCTAGGCGTTGTCTTGATCACAACTTTCCATCCTTTGTCAACACGATCTGCAACATAAAATACTTGTTGTGCTTGACAAGCTAGTATAAAAGGGTCGTTATGAGGGTTCAAACCTTCAAAATTGAGTAGAGTAAACCCATTCTCATCTTGCTTTTTCCTTGAACCATTCGAGATCCAATCACAATGGAACAAAACTACTTTCCTGTCAACAGCATATTCCAACTCAATGATATCATTCAAAACCCCATAGTATGTTACATCTCCCACGATAGGATTGTTATCTTTAGCATTTGAGAAACTATTAGTCATGGCCTCAAGCATAACTCCACTATTTTGTGTTTTCCTATTCTGTTCCAGATCTTTTGTGTGAAATCGGAAACCATTTATGATAAATCCCTTGTATTTTTTCACAAACTCAGCTGGGCCACTTGCCAAGTTTCTTAAATCTTCCGTGATTCTATGATCCCCTCTGGTATGCAGCTCCTCAACCTGAATTAAGGAAAGATGTGTTAAATTTTTCGTTATACATCTAGTGATTAGAAGCTTGAAAATGTTATATCATTAGAGTTGTATTTTAAAAGTAATACATCTATGTCTATTCCGTACATGATCTTGAAACCACGACTCAAAAGTCTCGCTATGTAAACGCTGAATCTCACGCTCACGTAATTTCCGATTTTCATGACGAACATTCGTCAGATGTTCTCTGCAACGTCAAAAGATGACAATTAATGATGATAACAACAAAAACAATTTTAAATATAATATAATAAATGGAACTCACAACTTCTAAATAACTACTTACGTTCGAAATTCATCAACTTCACTACAATTGAATAAAACATATGAATGTGCTTTAGCCAAAATGTCAAGGTCAAGTATCTCTACCACTGTAGCACCAATCGGTCGACCCAACATAGAAAAGATAGGTAAAATATCCTCGAAACCACCATCATCATAATTCCGACTTGTCTTATTATGTATGGTCTCCACATCACTTGATAAGTACAATGAACAAAATGACAAACATTCTTCAGCTAAATATCCTTCTGCAATGGAACCCTCGGGTTTACTCCTATTTTTGACGTAAGATTTTAATCTTCTTATCCGTATCAGGTATGGTTAACTCATCATCTGGATCATTTTCATTTGCTTGACGTATGACATATATCACATTCTGTTTTCTTACTGTTTTCTTTCCAGTACAACATACAATCATTAGGACACGCATCAATTTTATCATAACTAAGTCCTAATTCTCTTATTATCTTCCTTAGGTCATACAATGACTTTGGTATGGAAGCATATGGGAAGGCTTCCCTCAATGTATCAAGCATCATGCTGAAACCCTTGTCATTACATTTCCCAATACACTTACTATGAAATAGTCTAATGATAAAAGAAAGAACTGAGAACTTCTTACACCCAGGATATAGTTCTTTCTTTGCATCTTCTAACGCTTTATAAAACTTTTTCGCATTTGTGTTTGGCATACTTTGACTTTCATTTTGTGTCCCTATTTCATTTTCATGTATGTTCTCACCAAACCCGTTGAATGCATCATGCACCAACCCTTGCATGTCATCTTCAGCATCCAACATAGGAGTTTCACATGATTCGGAAATAAAAGGTGCAATTCTGTAGCCTTTAATAAACCCGACACATTGGAGATACGTTCTAGCCTCCTCCCGATCAACCCATATTTGATTACTGCAATCAATGCATGGACATGATATTTGACCATTTTTACCCTCGGTAGAAAAGATAAAATCAAGAAATTTGTCAATACCGTTTTCATATTCAGTAGTAGCTCTTGGTAAAGACATCCAACTCGTATCCATCTTAAAACTGGATTAAACAAACAATTAGTAATTTCATAAGTCATATACATGCACCCAATTCATAAGTAATTACAGAATGTATTTGGTGGCCTCAAGTAAACTAAAAATTTGTTTAACACAACTATAACACTTAAATTAGCAATTAAGCACACTACTTTTTAATTTGTAACACTTAAATTACTAATTAACCAAACTATCAGAGAAGATTAATCAAAACTAATCGAAATTGATGTTGTTATCCACTCTGAAGTAGAAGATGAAACTGTTAATGTTGGATCAAAGAAAAGGAGATACACTAGGGCGGAAATGGAGGCACTGAGGTTTATGGATGACAGTTTGTAAATTGTGCATATTGTGGAAAGAATAATAAGTCTGAATAAAACAACTACTTGTTGATTGCCTTAGATAGAACTTCATTTTCACTTCATGTCATGCACATACTAGTGATCTGAACAATAATAATAATAATGTTAACAGTAGAGGTGGTGGTACTGGTGTTGGTGTTGGTGTTGGTGTTAAGAAAGATAAGGTTTGTAATTTTTGGATACAGGGGAGTTGTAGTTTTGGGGAGAGGTGTAGGTATATCATATGCATTCATGGTGTACTGGTGGCTTTGGGATGTTGACACAACTTGAAGGGCATAAGAAGGTGAGTTTTTATTGGATTGTTTGTAATTTTTTTTTAATTTTTTAATATTTATTTTTTTTTTAATTTTTAGCCTATCATGACCGAAACCCATTGTGACCTAAACCCATCTTGACCTTTTTCTTAAAAAAACCCATCCTAACCCATACCCATCCTAACCCATTACCCAAACCTACCCAACCCACCCATTTTACCACCTCTAATTATTATGGAGGCGAATTAAGTAGAAGAGTGGGTCACGGTGTGTACCGGTTATTTAGCCATTATTTATTGAATAATATTAAGCCTTTCATCTTTCTTTTTGACTCTCTCGTACAGTGAGTTTATCCTTCCATATTTGAGTTTCTCTAGTGTTTGTTTGTGTGTGTAAACTAGGCCTAAACCAACATGCAGAATATAGTAGTAGGCATTTACACTACAAAACTTAAATGTAATAGGAGCATGTGGCATTGGTTTTAATTTCTTTGTGACAGTTTTATACACAACATAAACCTTTTAAAAAAAGTTTCACACACCTTTAAAAAAGTTAATTGAATCCTTCACGTGACAATTCAGTAAATTTATAATATCTCAATGTCATTCAGCAATCTTTAAATAACATGTGGGATTGAATCAGCGACTTTATAATGTTGTTTATCTATTCAGCGACTTTAAAGAACGTCTTGATTTATAAAACGACTTTCAGTGAAGTTTTGGATTCAAACAGCGATGTTATGGAAAGTTATGGTTTCAATAAGCTAATTTTATTGAAGTATGGAACCTAATCAGCGATTTAATCAAAGTCGCTGTTTGCATCAGTTATGTTTTTTTTTGAAAGGTGAACTTCTAATGGTGACCATTGTCACATCCGCACAATGCGGACCCTCGCCAAGTCTGTGCCCAGATAGCAGGGCAGCGCTGAGGTTAACAGCTGGATGAAAACCGGGGTGACGCTCGGGATCAAACCCTCCTCGGTGGGTTTTTCACCATCATTGCGCACAAATGTCCCACCCTCGCCACCACCGGGGATCGAACCGGGGTCTCACAAGGAGACACCCGGCCCAATAACCAACTGAGCTGCAGGTGAAGGACATCAGTTATGTTAGGGAATGTTGGGGTTTCAAACAACAACTTTAAGGGACAAACCAGAATATGGTACGATCGTAGCCCTTCGCCATGTGTTAATATGCGGATACCTACCGATTCCTATTTTTAACTTAATTTATTGATAAGTTATGCAGTGATAGCATTATCTGGAAAGCATTCAGCCCTACAACATGCAACTGTTTTGCCTATTTAGATACTTACATTAATGAAGATAAATTTAGTATTGATAAATTATGCAGTGAAAGCATTATCTGGAAAGCATTCAAACCCTAACGAAGATAATGAAGAATTTATATCATATCTCATAATCATATAGCAACTTTCAAGGATTTACACACAATAATTAACAAATCAAACAACAATTTTAGCAAATTGAGTGAAAAAAGTTATAGAAAAAACACCTGAGATAGAGAATTCAAGGGCAGGTGGGCGGTGGCTGCTGGAGTTGGACGACAGTGGAGGTCACGATGAAGAAGGGGCTGTTGATTTTGGAGTAATGGTGTGGTTCTGCTTTTGTTTCTTCGATGGACAGGGAAAGCAAGGAAAGGGAACCAATGAACTGAACATGAATACACAAAGTCAAAAGACCTAATGCATTAATTTAGGTTTTTTTTTTTTTAAAAGTGCAAACATGGAAGGTTTGTTTATTTATGTATGTATATATAATCTTTTTATTTTTTAAAAGTTTTTTTTTTAGGAGAACTTCATTAAAATAAGGCCAGCCCTAGGACTGTTCATGAGGTGAGCCAAGCCAGGGTAAGCTCAGGCTCGACTCGATTATAAACCGAGCTGGCTGGGCTCGGCTCGGATTTAAAAACCGAGCTGAAATTACAAGCCTAAATATATATAAATAACATCAAGTTTTTTTGTAATATATTATAATGTATATAAAAATAAATATATTATGAAGAAAATAATCTGAACTAAGCCGAGCTGTGCTACCAAGCGAGCCAAACCGAGCCGAGCCGAGCTGTCTCACTTTCTAACCGAGCCGCTCGGCTCACTTTCAAACCGAGCCATATTGAGCGAGCTTTTTTCGAGCTAAATCCGAGCGAGCTCCGAGCTTTTTGAACAGCCATAGCCAGCCCGAAAAACAACCGGGCGGCCAAACCAACTACAAAGAACAAGAAAGCACTATACAAATTTACACCACTCGACCCATGAAACGTCTAAATACTTTGACCTACTCCTAAACCAAAGATACCCGATAGACTTGATCACGCTAAACACCTCCTCAACCTCCGGATGCTTCCCCGCAAACATTAGCTCATTCCTAGCCTTCCAAATTTGCGAACTCGTAATAAGGACGATACCATGATACGCTAATTTCTTCTTTCCATTAAAGTGAATTGACAAAAAATGCCCTCATGTGCAAGGCACATGACCAAATTTAACTGAAACATCTATCGAGTTGGGCTCTAAAATGGCTTAACCGGTTGAACCAGGTTTTATCACGCGGTTGAACCGGCACTACGTGAAAAAGGGGCTACGGCCACACTTTTGGCAAAACCGCCCTGCCACACATTTATAAAAATGTGTGGCTAAAGGTTATTCATGGATATGTTAATGAATCATATTGGGCCTTAATGGATCATAATGGACAATAGTAGATCACACATGTCTTAATGGATCATATTGGGCCTAAATGAAGCACAATGGACAATAGTGGATCGTATATGTCTTAACGGACCTTATTAGGATTTGATATGTCACATTGGCCAATAGTGAATCATATATGTCTTAATGAACCATATTGGGTCTTAATAGATCACAAGGTCAATAGTATATCAAAATTTCTTAATGGACTATATTGGGCCTTAATCAAATAATTTGTATGCATGTTTGGTTGTAAATTATGCTTAAGTGGTTGTACCTTAATCAAATAAGGGTTTCATTATCTTACCAAATTCAATCTGTTTTGTATGCATTATGGTTGTAAATTGTGTTTAAGTGGTTGTGCCCTAATCAAATAATGGTTTCATTATCTTACCATGTTCAATCAGTTTGATCCATTCAAATTTGTATTGTTTTATTTGTAAACTATTATTTATAATAATCTAATTAATTTAGCCAAAATCTTATATAAATATAATTTGCAACGATAAACCTCTCAAACGGGAAAAAATAGACCGGGTTCATCGTAACGCGCGAGTCCTAGATCGACTTAGTTATTTTATTCTATGTTTTACATTTCGGTTTAATTTCTTCGCACTAACACGCCCTAACTTCAGTGTCGGTGGTCGCTGGCAGTAGTGTGACATTAGTGCTCGCCCCCGCCGTAACGCGAGGAGTACTTAATACTAGTTTGAGTAAAATGTCATCCATACCCCTATGAAAGTACAACTTTCAAAACACATTGTACAAGTCACTATAGCAAAAAAAAGGTACACCTTTCAATGCATTTGGTACAACTCACAAACACCATTTTACATCAGCCTTAAGTCAACCCCACTAGTTTTTTTTAAAATACAATATTCGATCCATTTAAAACATCAAAGGATATTGTATAGGAGGAAACAAAGAATTATAGGAAAGATATAGGTGACTAAATATATACTCATAATTAAAACGCACAATTTTCAATCTAAAGTCAAACGAACCAAATCAATCTTTGAATTTCGTTCATCACTCCGAATCAGTCCGTAAATCCCCCACTCACCTCCCCTTCACAAAAACCCTCACACACAGTTCCCTCTCACCTTCCCTTCACTCTTCGTTAACCTGCTTGTCGCTGCGAAGAAGTCCGGTGGCACGACGCGTGATTATAGACGACAGTACGCTTTGAACTCTCACCGATTTCCACTTGAGGTAACTCACTGATTGTTGTTTTCGTTATTATCTCATTCGGTTGCTATTGATATTGAATTTCAATGATGGTATAATCCAATTAAAATCACTACCATATTCCAATCAAAATTACCTTCTAGCCGATAGATACACTGGTTCATAAAATCTCGCAATTGTTATCTTGTTCACCCACTTTTTTATATTTACAAATACAACCGTCCATCTTTATCATTTGTTTCAAACATTTATGATGATGAATACATTTTTTTATTACGGTTATTACTAGCTTGAAATTGAACAGCTTACAAAGCCTCAAATCTTTTGTGAATATAATGATCGGGTAAATTGGTGTAAAATTGGAAGTATGAAACAAAAATCTCCAGTACGTATCGGTGATTTGTTTGTTGTTATAAACCAATTTTGAGAGTGCTTGAATTTAAATGAATGATTTAATAAGATTTTTCTTTTTTTTTTGTACACTAGTAATGGAAGATAAAAGTATGCAAGGACAAAGCTCCAAAAGACGTATGAATGCTTATGAAAAGAGTAGAATGTCAAGGATTCAAAAGAACCAAAAAAAATTACAAGCTTTGGGATTGAAAAATATTGCTAAATCTTTGACTAGTCTAGCAGAGAGTGACAAAACAAAGAAAAAGAAAAAGAAATCAATGGATACCAGCAAGAAAGATATAGATGTAGAGTATATGCCTGGTTTTGATATTGATGTTGAGCAAGATTATCAAGAAGCTGCTACAAAAATCTCTAAAAAGGTACTAATATCAAATACGGATAATATAATTTCTTTCGGTTTCTTCCCTAACAATTCAACTTACAGAAACAACGTCCAATATACATTGCTCCGCAGTCCCTGAAAAGATATACTAATTTAGCACAGAAACGATTCATTGCTCCGACTGTCTCCTGTGTGCTAACATTTTCAGAATCTCATATGCAAAAGGGACAAGTAATTGATACAAGAGAGAGATCAACTGTTGCTAAGAGAAAGTTATCTGCAGTTGACAACAATGATGACCACGGGGAGCGTGACATGAGATTTCATGGTACCTATATTTGTTTTTTAAATATTTTATGTATGATATTTAATTAATATTAAGTCTAGATTCAATTAACTGTTTTTTATGCTTACTTTTTTTGTAACTATAGATATCAATGAAGAACAAGATGATGTTGAATTTGATGATATTGAAGATATAGATATGAATGAAGCTTATGAAGAACAAGATAGTTTTAAAGATGATGGAGATAAAGACATGGAAGATTTAGAACAGGTGAATGATTTAGAAAATCAAAACGATGAACGGGTTGAAAAAGAATGTGAAGTTCCAGAAAATGAAGAAGAGCGTGAAGTTTCACAACAAGAAAATGAAGCAGGTTTATTCGATCTACTTGATTGCTTCATTTTTTTTGTTAAAGCATATATTTAGTATTTTTAATGTATATATGTACATTGTAAATCATGTTCACTTTTTGTAGTTCGAAATGTACGTAAAAGAGTGAGAGGACCAATGCGTATGCCAAAGGTTTGGGCCCAAGAAAAAGGGGATAGAATTCCTATTTTAGTTAATGCACATGGACAACCTATTAATGACAAAAGTAGTCAACTGACCCATTTCATGGGAACCCTTTCAAGGAGTGGAAAATATTGTCCGATTTATAAACCATGGAATAAAGTTAAGACCGCTAAAAAAGAAGCGTTGTTTGCACTCTTAAAGGTACATAATTAAAAATATGTATGTTAATGACTTAAGTATTTGTTTTCTCATGTAACCTGTTTCATTTTTAGACAAAATTTGATATTCCTGAAGTTGCTAAAGGCTGGATATTGCAATCATTTGGGCGGAAGGTGAAGAACTGGAGGGCAAGAGTTAAGGAACTATACCATGATCCGTCTTTGTCACTGAAGGAACAAATAAGTTCTAGGCCAAAACAAGTGCAAAAAAAAAACAATGGAAGAAACTTGTGAAGTATTGGAATAAAGAAAAGTCTAAGGTATGAAATAGCCTACCACTTTAAATAACATTAGTTTATTTCCCATTCTGAAATTTCACTTGTCTACTGAAGCTCGTAAGTGAAAAAAACAAGGCGAATAGGGCAAAGAAGAAGATGGTTCAAGTAACGGGTAAAAAAAGTTATGCTCGAGTCCGCGAAGAGCTAAAGGTGATTGTATGAGATAGTGCAATTGTTAATGTAGCATGTCGATATCCATTGTTAATACTTATTTTATTTTTATTCAAACAGGCATCTAAGGGACAAGATCCAAGTCGATTGGAAATGTTTCGTGCATGTTTCTCCAAAGATGGAACTACCAAAAATTTGGAAGCTTCAAATGCTATTGTAAGTAACATGCTTATATATTCATACACATATTTTTTCTATGTGTTCTTGATGTTGTTAGAAATACATACCTTATTTTTGTTACTATGTCTAATATAGGCACAAATGCAACAACTTAGTTCTAATCTTCCCGAGGGCTCGATCGATAAGCCTGGACCAGATGATGTTTTTTCTAAAGTAATGGGTAGTGATCGAAATGGTGATGCGGTTATGTATGGTCTGGGTGTTCGTGCTGCTGATGTTTGGGGTGTAATACCAAGTCGTTCAGCATGTCATAGAGAAAACATCCAATTGAAGTCTCAATGTGAAGAACTTACTAGTTGTGTGGTCCAGTTACGAGCCCAAGTATCAGAGATGGAAGGGTCGAGGGGTGTGTTGATGCACTTGTGTCTGTACTTTGTCTGTATTCGGTCTATATGTAAACGATGCCCTTGTCAGTCTTGTAAGTTGACCACGTCAACCGTCCTCCTGGTTTGACTCAGTCAACAGTTAGTAAATTTGATGTAAGTTGTCTGACTCGAAGGATGAGTGATCGAAGGATAATGTAGATCCTTCGATCACCTCAAAAGATATGCTTCGATTGATAGACCTCGAAGGATCATCCTTCGAGGTCCTTGCTGATCCTTCGAAAGCATTGTATTCGAAATATGATCCTTCGGACCATCTATCGGATCCTTCGGTCAGACCTGCTGTGTATGGGTATAAATACCCATATAGTGTGTTGTTTTGTAAGAGACTTGAGAGACTTGTTAGATAGATGCACAAATAGAGAGAGTTTGAGAGCATTCTATCAGAACACACACACACACTAGAGAGTTTGCAAGTTAGATTTGTAAACATTGTGCTTGTAACCGAAACCTTCATTCGTATTAATACAGTGGTGTTAATCGGTGAACCCTTGTGTGTTTGTGTTTATACTTGTCTCATCCCGGTTTGCTTGCTAGCTTGGATTCCGCACTCGCTAGTGGGTTTGTATAACAAGGTTTAGGTTCGTCATCCTCCGAAGAGGGACCTACAAGTGGTATCAGAGCCGTGGCTCTTTTCCTTGTTTAAAACCGGGTTTTGTTCAAGTCTTGGGTTAGTTTTCGTCAGATCTGGAAAACTAACAGTCGCTGTGTTCTTGATGATCTTATCATCTTCATATTTCGAAAGATAAAGTTCATCATTCGAAGGATCATTAAGAACCTCGAAAGATCAAAATAGTATTTCGAAGGATCATCTTTTCCAGTCAACTGATTCGAAAGGTCAAACCTGATTTCGAAAGGTCAAAACTGATTTTGAAAGGTCATCACAACAGAATCGATAGATCATCTATTTGTTCGAAGGGTCGTCTTCACAGTTAAACAACTTCGAAGGGTCAATTTTTGTTTTTCGAAGGATCAAGCTAAAATTCGAAGGATCATATATTTGTGATATTTGTGAGGATTTCGAAAGATCATCATATTCCCAACACTTTGAAAGATCCAGCATACAAGACTTCGAAGGATCAAATAGAAAGATTCCAGTTTGATGTTTTGTTTCGAAAGATCAAGATAGGGTTGTTGACTGGGTTGTTGACTTCGAAGGATCAAGATACTTTGTTGATTGGTGTGCACCACCCAAGTGTTCAATAAACTTTTGGTTGTGTGTTGTTTTGCACCGCCAAAAATGATTGGTCAATCGGTTATGCACCGCCCACATTCACAGATAAGATATATTTGAAAGATAATTTTGGGATCATCAACCTTTCCACCGCCCAAGTGTCAAAGATATTTGTTGTTGGTTGTTTATGCTCACTGCCCTAGGCACCGCCACAAATTAAAAAAAAAAAAAGGAATATTTGTTGATTATTGAGCACCGACCACTTTCACAAATTAGATAAACAATTCAAAACAATATCTCGTTGGCTGTTGATCACCGCCCAAGGCACCAACCAAGTGTCAAATAAGCTTGCTTGTTTGCTGTTGGTATTCAGGGCCCAAGGCACCGCCCACTAAGAGAATAAAGTTTCAATCGGCCCATGTGCACCGCCCAGACATGTTGTGTTCACCGCCATTTTATTGGTTGATGTGCACCGGCATTTTTATTATTTTGTGCACCGCCCACTTTTAGTAAATCACAAAGCCCAATAAGTTCTATTTCAATAGCCCAAGATCTACAAACGTTCATTTTTCGTTTGTATCAAATTACGAAAGATCATCTTTCGAGACCGGTTGGGTGTTTGTCTTTCGTGTGATCCTTCGGTTGATCCTTCGATAATTTGATCCTTCGTCAATCTGATATAGAATTTAGTTTTCTTATCAAAGATGAATCCGAATTGGTGGGAAACTCTGGCTCCAGACAGTAGAAAATACACGTGTACAAGTTTATCTCCATCATGGGCCGAATCTCCCACACCACCTCGAATTACTGCAGAAATGGGAACAAACGGTCAATGGGATCCATCCGCGTGGACTACAACATCCTTGGCTCCGCAATCATCTGATACGCAATCATCAAACGGTCAATGGGATCCATCCGCGTGGACTACAACATCCTTGGCTCCGAAATCATCTGATACGCAATCATCTGGTTCTCAATCTGCAACAGACTTCAACAAGACTGCATGGATGCAGGCTATTGCCCCACCTTCAGCTGTCATGATATCTGCAAATCAGTGGGCATCAGTTACCAATCAAAGGCAAAGTGAACCGAAAATAACAACAGATTGGTTTGGCAATCCAATACAAGTTCCTGTAAAGCCGGCTCCAACCACAGACTTGTATGGAAATCCATTACCCCCAGTTGGTTTACAACACCATCGTTCTACTGTAGAACCATCATCTCTTGATCCAAAGAACAGTAGTCAGACAAAATCGGCGTTGTATGCTGAAATTGTCAAAGATGCAAGCAATGGTGAATCCTCGGGAAATGATGACAGTTCTGAACATGACAGAAGTTCAGATGAAGATGTCTCAACTTCAGTTGAGGGTGATACAACTTCAAGTTCAAGTTCGAGCGAGGATGGATCTAAATGTGAATCATCAAGGGAGGTTATTAATTCTGATGCAGAAAGGCCAACACCTGAGAGTGATTCCAGTCAGGTATGTGATTCTAAACCTGATTCTATTTCTGCTGTTGTTGAATGTGCTAAGTGTTTAGAATATGCAGAAAAGGAGAGTTTGTTTGAAATCACACAGAAACACAATCAAGAATTGATTGTGGACCTTTCTAAAGCAACCGAAGCTAATTTATTTTTAACCAAAAATGAAAAGGAATTTAAAGAAACAATTGCGTCTTTAAAATATGATGTTTCTAAATTACAAAAGGCTGTTTTGCGGAAACAACATGCTAATAATAATCTTATTGACACAATTGAAAAACAAATGGTAGAGTTAGCAACAGCTCGATGTGAATGTGAGACAATCAAGCAGAAATTGGAAAGCTATTCCAATTCCCGCTATGTATTGGATCACATCATTGATGTTCAAAGGAAAAAGGGGGATACCAAATGTATTGGTTACAAATCATGTCCTCCCCCAATGAATCACAATTATTCCAAATTGCCTAATGACGAGGATATGCCCCGTTTTGAACCTACTGTGCCACTCGGTCCAGATGACTTTGCAGCAGGCCTCGGGTTCACAACTGGTACATCATCCTCGGGGCAATCAGAATCTGAGAACGTGACAGATACATCGTGTGTTAAGGAACAGAGTCCTCCCATTATTGAGGATGCTGATTCTTCGGACGATGAATCGGAAGAAATTGTGAAGCAACAGTCTGACTCGGTTACAACAGATATTCCTATCGAGAATCACATTCTGTGTGATCCACAAGTGAAACCGAGTAAGACTGAAAAGTCAAAGGCAATGGAATCCCTTGTAGTTAGCCCTGAAGGGAATAACTTGTTGTATACGCTCAAAGGAGATAGCAAGATCTACTCTGACAAAGATTTTTCAATTAAGAATGTAAATCAAGATTTAATTGAACAAAATTTTGAAGGACGTACTGATAAGTTTTTGGGAAACAAAGGTAGCAAAGTAACCGTAACCCAATGTGAACCAATTCCGTGTGAACAAGTTAGAAAACAATACGGAAACCAAAAACTACCGGTTGAGCGAAAACAACAAGTCAATTCTGGGAAGGGTAAGGGCCAAGTACAGGGAAAGAAGGCTCAGAACAAGAATGTTCAAGCACCAGAAATTCAGCAGCCTAAGACTGAACAACCAAAGGTTCAACAACCTAAAGTTGAGCAGTCTAAGGCTACTCAACCTAAGGCTACACAACCTAAAATTCAACAATCTAAGGTTGGGCAACCTAAGGTTCAAAGGGTGCAAAACAAAAGAGCTCCAGCTAAGAAAAGAGAACAGAAAGTGAACTTTGTTGGATCAAAGGGTACGGACAAACTTGAAACATTTCAAAATAAATCTAACATTGATTTTGTAAAACAAGTTAGAATTTTAAAACGAAATGATCAGAACAATTATACCCAACACACCAATGGATGTGACTTAGGTCCAAGCACATCTAGATCACAAAGTTCAGTATCTGGTTCTTCGTCTGGTCATCAACACGTTTCTCCGAGGTTTGTAGAGCGGAGAATGTGTTTTGAATGTGGTACAATTGGACATATAATTCGAAATTGTCCATATCTTCATAAGTTGAAAGCAAAGGTTGATGATCTCCATGAACAACATCATGCCGCTCAAGAGAATAGAAAAGGCAAACAGGGCGAAAACAAGAAAAAGGATCGGAAGATAAACTTCGTGAAATCAAGAGGGACTGATAAAATTGATACTTTCAAAAACAAATCCAACAAGGATTCTGTTAAACAAAGTAAAATTTTGAAAAGAAACAGTCAAAACAACTATACACAACAAACAAACGGTTGTGATGTAGGACCAAGTACCTCAAGATCACGAAGTTCATCATCCAACTGTTACAGTTATGATACTCCGAGGTTTGTTGAGCGGAGATCATGCTTTGAATGCTGTGAGTATGGACACATCATTAAGAATTGTCCATATCTCACCAAGAGAAAGTCAAAAGTTGATGCCCCCCATGGTAACAATTACCATAAAAGACCTGTTTCACCAAAACAGGACCCTCGTTTTGTTAAACAACGAGAAAAGAAACAGAAAAAGAAACAAAGAAAAGAAGTTGAAAAGGCTTTGAAACTGGAGGTCATCCAAACAAAATCTGTTAAATCGGATGTTAAACATGAAAAACAGAAACAGATTTGGATACCAAAACCGGTAACTGTTTCAGGGGGAGCTGCATCAATTCCGAATCATCGGGAAATGGATGTTACAATTCTCGATGATGACGGACGACCCAAGTCTGTGAAGGCTTGGGTCCCCCTCTCCAACTAATCTTTGAATGAGTGTGCAGGATGTTCCAGGAGGAACTATTGATAGTCTTAAGATTGTTGATAGTGGAGCGTCCATGCACAAGATTGGCAACATAAGACTCCGAAATATTGTTACATCTAGGAGAATGTTGTTGCCATTGATGGAGAGAGAGAGGAAAGAAAAGGAAAAGAAGAAGAATATGTTGGTGAAAGAATGTGGTTTAATGAAGTTGCAAAATTCGATCAAATGAAGAACGCGCCAAAATTTGGTTGCTATGGTTTTTAATCGGGTTCTCAGAAAAGAATACAATGAATGATGTGCAGATGCCGTGGTGTAGATTGAACATCCGCACACCGCTTCTGAAAGAGAAAGACAAAGACCTTTCGCTGGTGCAATGTGGAAGACCAGCCGGAACCAAAGGTTTTTGATCGTGTTGCTGTGAAGAGATTCTTCAGTAGCTACAAAATCGACTTTGAAGTCCACATCCAGTGGATGTCCAGTTAGGGAGAGTGCTCAGATTCCTTGCAATGCACGAAGCAGTTGCAGGATACGGTTTTTAAATTTCTAATCTCTCCTATACTTGTTGATTTTAAGGCTGCTATATGAATTATATCGTCTCGTACAGCACTCTTTGGCCTGACACGTTGATCTCGAATATCACCTCATACGTGATTGTTTCTTTATGAAACTCGTCAATGTTGTTATGGTCCGCACCGCTTACCGACGTGCCAACTGATTTTTCAAAAATTCGATAAATCTTTTCTGATAAAAACTTAATTTTGGTAAACGGCATTGAGGTAAAATACGAGTTAACCAACATCGGAAAATCTTTTTTGTAAATATCTTTGTGTTTTAAATTTCTCTTAGTTTATTGATTTTAGGGGGAGTAAATCCAAAAATATGAAAATCCAAAAACATCGAAAAATTTCAAAAACTCAAAAACAATAGAAAATCAAAAATGAGTTTCCTGGCGAGCAAAAGAGAAAATGATAGTACATCAGTGGTCTATCCAAACCTCTTTAAACCCTAAATGAAAAACGATAAGCAGCTCTATATAAGATGTATCGGTAGGCTCACAATCATTTTAAAGTGTGCAGGGTGATATAAATCTTAAACCGACTGAAGACCAGGTGGGAACCATTCATTGGCATATGGTCTTAGTACCGAAATTTCGTTTGATAGATTGCCGAGGTTCTGAGATATTCGGTCTTTATGCTGCTTATCATCTGGGTATCATGGTTGCTTCTATAAATAGACTAAGTCTAAGATCTTCCATGATACTATACATACGTGTACATAATACATACTGCATTCGACCTCAATAAGTGATAAACAATCACATGTCCATAACAAATAAGTGATAAAATATCACATTTATCCGGGAGTCAAGTTCGTCTCTCTGCTGTACGGAAGTACTGACCTGTTCACGGACTTGCTCCTGTGCCCTCATGCATATGAAAATCAAGTTCCTCATCAATAAGTGATTCTATCACATAGGGCTTGTTTTCAAATCAAAATAAGTGAGAATCTCACATCAATATACGGTCAAACAGATGATAATCGGTATACTCACCGGTAAGATGAACCCTCGTGCATACCTTGATACGGGAATGTGTCGTGATGTGGATGAACACCGGTCGGTAAGTTTAAATCATACCTTAATGTATCTCCTAAACATGATTACATCTGATAAGTTGAGCTTAAGTGGACAACAATACCGATAATTGTTATAGGATGCTTATCTTAATGTTAACTAACTGAACAACAAGAGTGTTTTGGCATGACCGTACACTGATATGATTCTCTTACCCTCGAAACTCGCAAAAAGAATGTATGTATATATTTATTTACTGCTTTCAGTATTTACATTTAGAAAAGTCAAAAATACCAAAAAGATTTTAGGTGTGTTTTAATTTAAACTTTATAAAAGCCAAAAAGATTTTATTTTTTATTTTCGATCGTACGATGTTGGAACTCAAGTCTTCGTTGCCTGAAACCTGAACGAAAACCGAAATGACTAAATCTTCATAAACGGTCGAAATTTGCATGTTTTGAAAGTTGAAATCTGAAATTGATAAATTTGAAAAACTTTCAAACTGTCGGACAGTGTTTGATGGTGACATGGTCATCCGTGTGTCACTTGTTTATGATTAACTATATTCCAAGCAGTTGTTCTCATTACGCGTTTAGATTTCTTGCATGTGCAGATTCTAAAGGCTAGGAGAACATGGTCGATGACAAAGCTTTCGAATGAAGACACGACATGAAGGCACTCAAATGATGAAGATGATCGAGTTGCCGCTGACCATTGTCAACACCACAAGGATCTCACTTCATAAAGATAAAGTATTTCACGAGCATAACTCAAGGGGGAGCTTATGTTAAGGGGGAGTTTGTTAACACACTTCCTACATGATACGGGTAGTTTGTTGATACACTCTCTACTTTCAATACGTGAAGACTTTGAAGATCCTCCGACATTGAAGACTTGAAAGGACATCAGAGTTTTGAGAACTCGAAGACCAAAGACCATCGAAGTTCGAGACGAGTCTACAACTATAGAAGATAAAGACAAAGCTACAGCCAAGGGGGAGTTTGTTGATGCACTTGTGTCTGTACTTTGTCTGTATTCGGTCTATATGTAAACGATGCCCTTGTCAGTCTTGTAAGTTGACCACGTCAACCGTCCTCCTGGTTTGACTCAGTCAACAGTTAGTAAATTTGATGTAAGTTGTCTGACTCGAAGGATGAGTGATCGAAGGATAATGTAGATCCTTCGATCACCTCAAAAGATATGCTTCGATTGATAGACCTCGAAGGATCATCCTTCGAGGTCCTTGCTGATCCTTCGAAAGCATTGTATTCGAAATATGATCCTTCGGACCATCTATCGGATCCTTCGGTCAGACCTGCTGTGTATGGGTATAAATACCCATATAGTGTGTTGTTTTGTAAGAGACTTGAGAGACTTGTTAGATAGATGCACAAATAGAGAGAGTTTGAGAGCATTCTATCAAAACACACACACACACACTAGAGAGTTTGCAAGTTAGATTTGTAAACATTGTGCTTGTAACCGAAACCTTCATTCGTATTAATACAGTGGTGTTAATCGGTGAACCCTTGTGTGTTTGTGTTTATACTTGTCTCATCCCGGTTTGCTTGCTAGCTTGGATTCCGCACTCGCTAGTGGGTTTGTATAACAAGGTTTAGGTTCGTCATCCTCCGAAGAGGGACCTACAGGGTGGTTCCAGTGTTCAACCACTTGCATCACAACATTTCCCCAATCTAACCAATGGACATGAACGTTTACGGGTATTTTTCTATATAAATCTTTAAAAACCAATTCTCCTTAGTTTTTCTATAAAAATGTTAGTCTGCTAGTGTAAAACTTTATTAATTTTTTTGTAAAATGTTTTTTTGCACTATTATGACTAGAGTTTAATAAATATTTGTTGAAAACTAAAATCTTGGTCGGAGATGAAGTTTTCCTCAAAAGCATTCTAAACTCTACCGAGATTGTAGCAAGAGGAAGGGTCCAGAGCTTGGACCCAAATGATATAGTTGGTGGTACAAAGATTGGACCAGAATGGTGTGAGGTAAATGTTCAAGTACCAATAAAAAAGATTAAAACTTGGTAAGACCATATGGTTTATTTTCTACAATTCAAGATTGTATTGGTGCATCCATCGCATGGCCCTATCCATTCATCTCGGTATGTATTTGTTAAATTTGTGATACAAGTAATTTTAATATCATGGAACTTAATGTATATATATGGATGGTTTATTTGTAGGTAGTCCATGAGGATTGAGGACGCATGATGACTCAAGATTTTATGCTTCTTAGTTCTTTAATTGTTTTTAATTTATTTGTTAAATGTTAAGACTTTATGTTAAATAATGTTATAACTTATTTATGGTTAGTGTTTTTGTTATGAACACGTTCTTTTGAAATATAATGAAGTTTTATTTCTTTCATTAGTTGATTTTATACAATAACTATTAGGATGTTATATGTTGATGGTCTGTTTATAAAATTGGTTTTATAATCTTATTTGGGATATTAGGACCATTTTCTTGATATTAAAGTAGCTATAACGTTACATCATAAGGGTCCTATAAATTAATTTTTAAGGACGCTTGTATGTGTATCAAAAGATTAAAAGTAGGTAATCACATATTAGAACATTGTAAATGTGTCCTAATATGTTCTTTTGAGGACGCTATTTAAGTTGTCTATAGACATATTATGCGACCATAAAATTGGTTTCATAATCTTATTTGGTATATTAGGACCCTTTTCTTGGTACTAAATTAGCTATAATGTTACATCGTAAGGGTCCTATCAATTAATTTCTAAGGACACTTGTAAGTGTATCAAAAGATTAAAAGTATGTATGCACATGTTAGAACATCGTAAAAGTGTCCTAATATCTTTTTATTAGGACACTATTTTGGTTGTTCAAAGACATATTACGCAACCATAAAATTGGTTTCATAATCTTTTTTGAGATGTTAGGACGCCTTTTTAGTTCCGAGACTTATTACGACCCCTTTACATGAAACGCTTTTACCGCTGGTCCTATTAAGCGAAAGGTCCTATAAAATAGCATTTTAGGACGCTTTTGCGCGTACTAAAAACCCAGTTTTCTTGTAGTGAAAGTTGAAGAAAGTTTGGGGATTTTGTGGAGAAGGATGAAAGTGATGGTGAGAGAAGAAGAAAGAGAATTGTGTGGAAGGGGTTAATTTTCGGAATTCATGACTGTGCTTAATTTTTTTCTTTTTTATGTAACTCTGGAACCCAAACGACCCAGACTCTTGCTAGGTCCACCGTAATTACGGTGCCACCGTAAATTACGGTGGCATCTGGGCAAATATGATTCGCTGAAAAGTGTTATTTTCAAGTGTTCTTTTTATATTTTTTTTTTTCAGTTTTTTCGATTTTTTTTGTGTTTTTAAAATTTTTTCAAAAACAAATAAAAATCACCCTACCCCCTCGAAAGTTCCGTGTTATCCTCAACACAATGTTAGAGAAATTCGTGACCCGAATATCCCCACACTTGTTTCAAACACGGATTTCAAGGGAATACGGTAATTGCACAACTATACAAAACAAAATAAAACGAAATGCTACTATTTACACTACCAAACCTGGGCCTCTCATTGTTGTTCCTCATTGACCGGGCGTAGAATGTAGCCCACTTTATCAAGCTCCAAGTTGTTTATGTCGTTTCCCTCCAAGTACGGTTTCAACCGGTGACCGTTCACCGTTTGTTGTTTTAGTGTTTGCTCGTCTTGGATGTCTACGTCACCAAACTTTCCAACTCACCGAACAACATACGGGCCCATCCATTTACTTTTAAGCTTGCCCGCAAACATCTTCAGTCTTGAGTTGTACAACCAAACCTTTTGACCCACTTCAAAGGTTTTCTTTCTCAACTTCGCATCGTGTACCTTCTTGAGTTTATCTTTATACGCCGATGCACATTCGTACGCCTCGTCTCTAAGCTCTTCAATTTCACACAATTGTAGCTTTCTCATTTTCCCCGCTTCATTGTAATCCGCATTAACCGTAGTGATCGTCCAATAAGCCCGATGCGCTAACTCCATTGGCAAGTGACAACCTTTTCCATACACCATCCGGTAAGGTGTTGTGCCAATAGGAGTCTTGTAGGCCATTCGGTATGCCCACAACGCATCATCCAATTTACTTGACCAATCCTTCCTATCCGTTCTTACCGTCTTCATGAGAATTTCCTTGATTTGACGGTTGGACACCTCGACTTGTCCACTCGTTTGCGGATGGTAAGGTGTAGCAATCCGGTGATTCACACTATACCTCTTCAACAATTTACTGAAATTAAAGTTTTTGAAGTACGAACCACCATCACTTATGATAACTCTTGGAATGCCAAAACAAGCGAAAATGTTGGATTGAACGAATTTACAAACAACCGAGTGGTCATTTGTTCTTGTTGCAATGGCTTCAATCCACTTAGAGACATAATCTACCGCCACCAAGATGTAAAGAAAACCGTTCGAATTCGGGAAAGGGCCCATAAAGTCAATGCCCCAAACATCAAATATTTCCACAACCAAGATTGGTTGTAATGGCATCTCATCTCTTTTCGATATGCTTCCCATCTTTTGGCAATTGATGCAATTTCTAGCGAACTCGCAAGCATCTTTGAAAATAGCGGGCCAATAAAACCCACATGAAAGAACCCGGTAACCCATTTTGTGCCCACTAAAGTATCCCCCACATGCGGATGAATGAGCATGGGTCAAAATTTCCAATTCCTCCGTTTCGGGCACACACCTCCTAATGACTTGATCCGGTCCAATCTTGAAGAGATCCGATTCATCCCAAATGTATTGCTTCACTTGGACCATAAATTGTTGTCTTCTCTTTTTGGTCCAATGACTTGGAATGGCACCCGTGGCTAAGTAATTTACATAATGAGCATACCAGGGTACAACAAAGGTGGACACGGCTAGGAGTTGCTCATCGGGAAAACTTTCATTTATTTCACTAACATCGTCAATCCCTTCAACCGGAATCCGAGACAAGTGATCCGCCACCACGTTCTCACTTCCTTTTTATCTCGGATTTCTAAATCAAATTCCTGCAACAACAATACCCACCGAATCAACCGAGGCTTCGCGTCCTTTTTCTCCATCAAATATCAGACAGCACTATGATCCGAGTATACCACAACTTTACTCCCCCAAATGTACGAGCGAAACTTATCCAAAGAATACACCACCGCTAATACCTTCTCGGTTGTGATGTAATTAAGTTGTGCTTCGGATAAAGTCTTGCTCGCATAATAGATTACCACTGGTTTCCTATCAACCCGTTGACCCAAAACTGCACCAATAGTAGTGTCGCTAGCGTCACACATAATCTCGAATGGCTTCGACCAATCCGGCGGTTGTAAGACGGGAGCTTTGACCAAATGTTCCTCTTTTTTAACTACCTCCCTTAGGTTCGGATTCAATCTCCTTTGAGCTTCTCGTGTCGGCTTTTCATCTTCGGTGGTAATGATTTTGTGCATGACGATAGATGGACTAATTCCTTTGAGATCGGCAATCGTCCATCCTATAGCTCCCTTGTTCTCCTTTAACACTTCCAATAAAGCTTGCTCTTGTGCCAACTCCAAATTAGAGGCAATAATGACCGGGAACGTGTCATTATCCCCTAAAAACGCATACTTCAAGTGGCTTGGCAAGTCTTTAAGCTCCAACCGTGGCGGCTCTTCCAATGATGGTCTAGTTCCCGAATTTATTTCCGCCGGCAAGCTTTCAAATTGGTGAGTCCATGGCGGCCGACCTTCCTTCAAGGCCATAGCATCTTGCTTCTCTTCTTTAACCCGGAGTGCATAAGCATGTACCTGTTCAGAAAAATCACACAAACAAACTTCCATACCATCCTCCTCATACTCATGCGGGTTGCATCCTTCAACTATATCTGCCATGAAACACTCATCAACACCATTAGCATTAGAATTGTTAGTGAAAACATTCAAACACATTTTTCGATTACCAAAGGTCATATCGACTGTACCAAATCTACAATCGATGATAGCATGTGTGGTGCTCAAAAATGGCCGACCCAAAATAACATTTTGTTGTTGTTTTGGGTCTGCGGACGAGTAGTCCAAAACCAGAAAGTCGACCGGGTAGTAAAACTCATCAATTTTAATAATTACATTTTGAACCATCCCTCGGGGTAGCTTATGAGACAAATCGGCCAAAACAACCGTTGTCTCCACTCTTGCTAATGGACCAAAGTCGTATTGGTCATATAAGCCCCTCGGTAAAATGCTTACCCCGGCTCCAAGATTGAGTAACGCCTTCGCCATTTGAAAATTACCCACTTGTATATTTATTAATGGTGTAACCGGATCCTTGAGCTTAGGCGGAAGCTCCCGGTTCAAAACCGCAATCACTTGCCCGGTCAAATCTACCCGCTTAGGCATCTTTTTCTTTTGTTGTCGTTTCTGTGTGCATAATTCCTCAAGGAATTTAGCGTAAGCGGGTACTTGTTTTATTGCATCAAGTAATGGAAGATTTATTTTTACTTGTTTAAACATGTCCCACAATTCTTCTTTTTGGGGACCTCTTGATGCAATAAAGTTTTTTCTACCCGGGTCAAGTAAAGCCGATGGAAATGGGACTTGACTCGGTTCACCCTCAACTTTTTCACTTTTCTCGTTTTCACCCAACCCCGGTTTATTAACATTTGATTCTTTAGGTTTAACCGATGAAACTTCATTATCACTTTCATTACCTGTGACATCCTCAACTACCCCCTCAACCAATTCGGGTGACAAATTGGCTTTAAATTCCTTTTCACTTCTTAAAACCTAACATGATGAACATTAACATACCTCGTGACGAACCACGGGAAGGATTTACCTTGGTGTCGCTAGGAAGTTGACCTTTGCCTTTCTTCAATTCCGCCACATCGGTTGCCAATTGACCCATTTGAGTTGTTAGTGATTGGATTGTTTTGTCACGAACTTCATCCTTTTGCATTCGGACTTCATCTAATTGGTTCCGCTTTTGCATGTCTTGTTGCATCGCCCGAAACATATCCATAACTTCATTCCCGCTTGATGAAGGTTGACCCGAACCACTTTGACCCGTTTGTTGAAATTGCCCTTGGTACCCATAATTGTTTCCACCTCTATAGTTATTGTTGACGAGGTGCAAAGTTACCTTGAGCTCCTTGAAAATTTGGGTTAGCTTGATTCGCCGCGTTCCCATAACGAAAATTCGGATGATTTCGTAACCCGGGGTGGTATGTATTTGAGTTCATGTTGAAATTTTGACCACCCCCTCCTTGAATTGCATTAACTTCTTCTACTTGCTCATCAACCAACCCCACTACACACACTTCCGCCGTGTGACCTATTTCGTTGCAATTTGTGCACACATTGTACACTTGGTTCGTTGTCTGAACGTTGCCACTTTCAACTCCATGCACTTGGGGCCTTTGAGTCACATGCCTTGCTCTCCTCGAAGATTGAGCTTTTCTCTTTGAATTCACCGCCATTTGCTCTAAAAATGCCCAATCAATATGCTCATAATTCGTACCAAATATACTATTAGTGATTGACATCAAATCCCGTGCATCCTCCGAACTCAACCCTTCATGAAATGCATTCAACAATTCCCAAAGTTGGATCCCGTGATGAGGGCAATTCCGTAGCATCATGTTGAACCTCTCAAAAGCTTCGTGAAACATTTCCCCCGGTTGTTGTTGAAAACTTCTCAAACCTTTTCTAGCATCGTTGGTCTTTTGAGAAGTATAATATTCATCTAAGAATATTTGCTGCATTTCGAACCATGTGAAAATGGACGCGGAGGGCAATGTGTGAAACCATCTTTTTGCTTTATCCTCTAAAGAAAACTGGAAAAGGACCAACTTGACATCATCCGCGGAAAACCGTTGACCTCCAATAGTGTTGCAAATGGAGTCGTATGTCTCTAAATGAAAATAGGGTTCTTCCGTTGCTAACCCCTTGAACTTTGGTAAACTTTGAAGAGAGGTTGTTCTAACTTCAAAGGTTCTTCCATCCGCTCGATGAGGAATCACTACCGGCGAAGGATTGTTAGTGATAATGGGCCGGAAGTGAGCTTCGATTCCCCATACTACTTCTCGTTGATGTCTTTGAGGTGCACCCAATGGTACTCTTGGTTGACCCATTTGCCCTTGCATAGGCCCTTGAGGAACAAACGGTGGTTGATATTGATGTTGATGCATTGGTTGTTGTTGAATCGGCCCTTGAAATTGAGGTTGCATGTTTTGAGGCCGCACTTGTTGTAGCGGTGTAGGGCGTTGCAATGGTATAGGCTGTTGAACATGTGGTCCTTGTGGCCTTGGCCTAATGTGTTGTGGTATGAGTTGTTGTTGTTGTTGCACTCCACCAACACTTGACATTCCCTGAAATTGACCTTGCACATAACCAAAGTCTCCTTGATCTCCATCACCCCCAAAAGCATACCCATCTTCATCAAAACCCTCAAATTCCTCATATCCCTCATTAGGCCAAAATTTTGACGTGAAATTTTGAGGGCTTTTTGCAATGGTTGCCACATCTTCATCAAAACCCTCAAAATTTGACGTGCTTGTCGTGGTACACGCAAATTTAATTCAAATAACTCAGGGAGTATGTGGAAAATGTGTGATTTAATAGCTTTGCACTTAAACTAAAGTTAAACTAAAATGCAGAAATTAAAATTCAAGATTTGATTGTTTTGATTTTAAGAACTAATATTAACTACTTAGATTGCAAATCAAAGATTAAGTTTGTAAACAGATTAGGAACAAGCGACCATCTTAGGATTCGGTTTCTTTTAACAATTGCGTGAAATTCCAACTAGAAAGAGTTACATAGACATAACTCATGCATAAATAACTATGGATTCCATTCCGAATAACTCGGTTTAGAAGGTGGCTCTAAAGAAGGTGATTCGTACGATGTATATGGCCACTTTTTGATACATTTCAAAAGCTAGAAACAATAAACCTTTTAACCAAAAATTTAAGACTTGGGAAGAAGTGGTAGAATAGATCATGCCAAACTCGTTTCTATGGCTCAAACATAGAGCACAAATGCATAATTTATAGAATGACATGTTTGGTGTTCCTTTAATTTCCGGTTGATGTATATATTTTATGTAGCTCCTTGCTAATGTTCTTAATAATAAAGTATTTGCGGTTAAAAGTAAATAAATAAAATTAATGGTAAACATATTATTTTTTGTTGACGTCATCTCAACCTAATACCATGTTTTATGTAGGAAATAGGTTCACCTTTTGTAAAATATAATTACAAAATATATCATAACGAGACTCTCGTTATTCGTAGAAAATATCATAGTACAATACCGGTTGCAATAACTAAATAAAAAGAATATAAATATAATTATATATACCAATCTTGATTCAAGCCGCATCTCTGGTGGGTCCTAGCACAAACGATTAACTAAATGCCTTGTAATTTAGTTGTAAGCTAATCCGTAGACATGCCCTCATGAGAATAGTTGAGTATTATCATAAGTAAAATACAAGTATGGAGAAATTAGCCCAGTCGCTTAACAATTAATGTGAGATTAAGCTGTTTGACGCTCGAAAACAACCAGCAAAACTGCATTTGAAACAAAGGGGTTTTGTGCAGGGCACACCGTAAATTACGGTGGTACCGTAATTTACGGTGGCCAACATACTGTTACGGTGGGAACCTACTGATTTACGGTAGGTTCCAAATTGCCCATAAGCCACCGTAATTTACGGTGACACCGTAAATTACGGTGGAGCCCAGCTTGATGTGATTTCTATTTTAATCTCTCGAATAACGTGTTCGAATTTGATTGAATACGTGAAATTTTAGAACCATATTGCTAATGCTTGTTTAAAACATTTAGTTTTCAGGTACTCAAGAAAAAGGTTTATCTTTGCCCATACATATCTTGCAAACCTGAAGATGGTCTGAAGTTTACCATTAATTTTATAGGTTTGTACATATCTTTATGAAATAAATTGAACATTTTTAAGCCAAACGAGTGCTGGAAAACGAAATTCATAATAAAATCTCACAAAATCTCCAAATTTTATTAATGGAAATATATCAATCTCATAATATTAGTCTCACTGATGACTAGGGTGTGAGGGTCATGGTTGAGACATAATTCGCCACGTATGGAAGGTATACCACCCCCTTCCTTAATCCACCATGGTTTGTATGGATTAAACCATGGCAACCATGGTCCTCACAGCACCCAAACGGGTCAAACAAGTTTTAGTAATAAGCAAGAAGCAAGACACTATTACATAATGCACGATTTACATGACGTGTAAGCCGTGTAACTAATACCATAAGCAAATTAAGAAACTTTGCTCTTAATATAGGAGTTAAAGTTTAGATATATGATGCATGACTTACATCACACAAACACCCATTATTTAGACCTTCTAATTCACGGGGTCAAATATAAAAATGATTAGAATCGGTGAAAACAAATTAAGTATTTTCATCATAAACTTTAAAACATCTTATTTTGTAATCTTACCAGACTTTTGATTAGTGGATTTTGGAATTTTGCGATTTGCTATCCTAAAGTGGCAAACGGGGACCATAAGTTATTTTATTTTTTTGTTCGGCTTTAGTCTACACATAATAAAAATATAATACAAATTCAACGTAAAATATATAATAAAAATATGTCTACATAAAACTAACGCTCATAAGTAACACTTTTTCATTGTCACAAATATAACCATTGTACAAATATTCATCACCAATTTAATTAGGCAAATTAGAGTTAATGTACATGACTACGGAAAAACTTGTGATTGGGAAACTGATAATAACTACAATAAACGATACATCAACGTAAATGAAAGGTGTTTTTTTATTCCCACCATCAATTTACAAGAATAGATAAATCATTCAACTTAGCAAATCTTTAATGTAGTTTGGGAGTTCAAACTTAAGTATTCTTTTATCAGCATCAAAATAATCATATGAATACATCTTAGCTAAACATTTGTTGTGGAAAATCACATATCTCAATCAAATTTGTTGCACTGAATTCATCTTTTTTACTAGGGTGACAACTGATAAGAAAAGTGGTATTCGTTCGGAGTGATGTGATGGAAGATCACCAAAACCAATTTTTCCTAGAATATTATTTGTAGCTTTAGATTCAAGGTTTGATAATTCCCTTTGTAATATCTTTTAATATAACTTAAAATTGCAAAATCAAATCTAAATCAAATAAGATTCTTACTTTCTAACAAATGACCAAATTCAGGTCAAAACTTTTAGATATGGCCATTTCTACTACATGATAATATTTATGACTTTAGGGTTGAGGGTATGGAACCGGCATAGTCACGTCAAGGCTGAGGTGGAAGCTGATGTGGTGCCTCTGGTACCAGAGAGAACATCTCCCAATTCGGTCTGGTAACGATGAAAGAAAACAACAACTTAACATCTCTCCCAAATTATAATGGACACATAGAAGGAGCGGGATGGATAAGGATCAAGGATGCACAAGGCGATACGAGAAACGAGAAACAGTACTGTCGAGGATGCCCGACACCCACACCCTCCCCACATAAATTATTAGCTGTTTAATAATCCCATGTACTGTACATGTAGTAGTTGAGCAAGAAAACTAAAAAGTAGATGGAGACATATTCACATTCACCCGTTAGCCATTTACTTATTTTACATTATTATTCGTTAACAATAAAATATAACGCAAGTTAACTATCTATGTCTAAATAAGTGAAATCTCATTTTAATACTATAGATTTCCTTTTTACCAAGGATATGAAAGACTAAAAGTCAGTGAGTCAAACACAGACAGTAAGAAAAATGAACCTTGATGTTGTAAACTTAAATGACTTCAACTTAAACTGTTAAAACACTTGAATATGAACACTCACCATGCACTGCAGTCAGCTGATCATAACATACCAGTATTCTCACTTTAAAATTGGATCTTGAATAATGACTCACTTTGGACTTCTTCGTTTGTAGTTGAAAATATTACAACTTTCATATTATGGCAAAATTTAATATTACAACAGAAACCACTACATAAACATCCAAAATAATTTTTTTTTTTTTCAAATATGAGGTGTATATATTTAACTTCTAGAATCTAGATACATATATTAGCCAAAAAAAAAAAAAAGCTACATGAAGTACCAAATCTTGATAATATATGATATATCTGAAAGCCCAAGACTTGCAATCTTACATAAACCTGAGTTTTGAATATCCAAATCTCAAACTCTAATAAGATAAATACTTAGTTCTGGTCCTCCATTGCTATCGGGATTCATCATGTAAAATGCTTCAGAATCTTTTGACCCCACAATCCTCTCAAACCTTGCTCTCATATACATCAACTCACCTTCACCACCACCGCCGCCTCCGCCGCTGTCTGGTAACACCCCGGCGCCCATGGTAATCGGCCCAAAAGAATTAAACACTATCCATTCATCCGGCCCACAATCACGCCTCATTGCATAACCACATTTCTTGCCATTACAATATGTCCTCCAAAGTGGCTCATCCAGCAGCTTAAAACCCTTCTTCTCAGTCTTTTTATCGCATTCCAATGCGATCCGAACCTGGCCCGACGCCATTTCCCGGACTAGGAAGCTGGTTGGGGTGGCTAGCTCGACCAGAAAGGCCGGGCCGAGCTTCGGATCCTCTTGGAACGCGACATGGACGTGTCCACGTCTATACCCAAAAAGGGTGCCCATCATGGTTCTAGTCTTTCCCATACCAGAACCTGTTCGGCTCTTACGGAAAGTAAGAGCCGAGCGAAGTTTAGAAACCGACACAAAAATCGGTTTCTTTCTTCTGGGTGCCTTTTGAGGCACCCGGGGGTTACGATGGTCGTCAAGATTGACGTCCTCCTCGGTGACAACACATGCAAGTGATGATGAATGGAAATTGAGGGTTTCTTCTTCATCATCTTCATCTTCAACCTTCTTTTTCCAATGGAAGTATCTTCTTGAGAATGAAAAGGAAGAATCTTGAGGGGTTTTGGCAGCCATGATTGACCTCATCTTGAGAAATAAAAGGTGAACAACAAATGGGTGTGAAAGAAAATGATAAAGGTTGTGAAAAGATTGTGGTTTTTTTCTCCTTCTTTAAGGGGTTTGGTTTGTGACACTCAAAGAAGAAAGTACTGACAAAAGATGGTGAGCAGTCCCCACCAAACTATTCAAACACACTGATTTTACTATTAGGGCTGTTTGATGTTGTACTTTTTTATTTTAAATAAATAAATAAATAAAACTCAGCCGTTCGAAATATAATAGATATAAAATGTAGTGTTTAATATTTATACATCTTGAAATATTTTTTTTTTTCAAAATATAAATAATTCAAATTTTTTTTGTTACATATAATTACAAAATAAATAAATAATCAGAACTAGTCCATTGTATTTTAGCAAGTACGTAGTAACTTTATAAAATAGTAATTAAGTTTCCTTAACTTCTTGACCTCCTAAACTCATTCGGCCCACTAGAGTCCCAAGCCCAAGTATCCCTTTTATTAACCAATCTCTGATCCGCAAGCAGCCGATGACATTCAGCCAATTCACTAACTTCTTGACCAGTACTCGGATAAGACCTCCACTTCCACATCATCGCCCCAGCCATGTTATTATCACCAATCCTATCCGCTACCGCACACCATTTAGTATTATAATAGGGGTAGAAATAGTGTTGTGGATTGAAAGGGTTGAAAGTCTTTTTATTTTGATTTGATGTAATTGTTTTGTTTGTGGGGGTCTCCGTTTTAGAGATGCCCTATTCTTTTGGTGTTTAATGAAGTTTGCTTTTAAAAAAAAAAAGAAGTTTCCTAAATGTCTAAACTAAAGCTACTCAAAGATCTGTTGTTTTGAAGTCATTCAATTTTTATTAAAGATTTCAATAATAAGTAAATTTTTGTAAACATTTAAATTTAAGTGAGGCAATCCCTATTTTAACAAGAGCAAGGATAAATATGAGAAGTAAATTTCTCATTCTATATAATTCATTTATTTAAATATTAAACGCATGATTTATATATTTGTGTCTCTTTTCATCCTTTCCTTTTGATTCATTATATATTGGTTTTTTTATATATTTTTATTTTATTATTATTATTATTATTATTATTATTATTATTATTATTATTATTATTATTATTATTATTTTTGAACGAAAAAATTTAGATCACTGATCACGGACCACTGGAGCATCATTGTGTTACCCACGGAACCACCTGATTATATCCATCTCTATTAGGGATACACCAATTCTGGAGGAAACCAATAAATCTAGGAAAAACTCCCTTATGGGAATCGAACCAAGTACCTAATGGTCTCTAAACTTTATTCCACCCTCAAGATGTCACTAAGCTATCAAAGGGCTTTTAGAGTAGTAGTTGTATTAAGTGGATCAGATGAGTAAAATAACATGTCTCCCCAATAGATCAAGTATTTGAATCCTACGGTGGACAATTAATAGAACTGATAGTAGATTAGATTGTTAGAAAAATCTAATCCTTTTATGGTAAATAAAAATAAGAAATACGTATATTTTGTAAAGATAGAGAGAATCTATGGAGACAAAGTTTTGGTATACATGACATCTTTTATGTTTGATGGTGAGAGATGAAAGAAGTAGTTGGTGACTTGCGTTGGAAAAAGAATTAGGAAAGAAAGCAAAAGCCAACACCAAACAATGCCTACCGACCGAGACCATTTCCCACTTCCGTTTTGTTTTTCTGATTTCATGCTAACAGCCAGAGTATGTTACTCCATTTGTGGCGAAGTTTCTTCTTTTACAACATAATGTTTTGTACAACAATTTATCTTGAATAAAGCACAAATCATCTATACCAATTCGCGCTGAAATTCATATTTCTTACCATCAAAGATTTTTTGTCTTTAATTTTAGAATGAAATACTAATTTGTTTGGTGAATATCAAATTTTCAAGCAATCTTGATGCATACCAATTAAACTAACGTCATCTTCCAAAAGTTTAACACATAAAGATATCTTCTAGAAATTAATAGAATGAATCTACGAATGGTTTACTGGTGAGATTTGATAAAAAAACACGTAAGATATCTTCCAAAAATTAATTGTTATCTTCCGCTTATTTCATCTTTCAAAAACTGAACACATAAGACATGTAATTAGAGATGTAAGGGTATTCGCGATTCAAGAAGGAAACACTAATCATGAATTGCTGAGTGGGAACGTGAGATTCCATTAAAGAAAAAAGAAGGAAAAAAATAAAGAATGAAACGGTGTGAGTGGGAGTATAACCAGCGTCGCTCTTATGTTGATGAGGCACAACCACCGCCCAAACATATCGGATTTTGTTAAATATATTCTCTTTCGTTGTTTTATCTAAACACACTGGTATTAAGATGTTGCTAATTGAAGGGTCATGACTTTATAAACCATTGTGTCTTAAATTACTTTTTACTTTTTGTAGTATAAAAAAAGTTTGAAAGGTAGTGACTTTTTTAAGGGGTGTGTTGCGTTGTGACTTTTTGTAAATATATGAACGGTTGTGACTTTTTGTAAGAGTGTGATATATGTATAAAAGTAGTTAGAAGGGCTGTGACTTTTTAAAGGGGTGTGACTCAAACCATTGTGTCTTTGAAGGGGTGTGATCCAAACCATTATGTCTTAAGTTACTTTTTGTAGGATTATATAATGCGTATGTGAAGGCACAATATGAATTTCATGTATACACAATATTTGTACCTTTAGGATATTCAATCGTGTGAAAATTGTATGTGAAGGCACAATATGAATTTCATGTATACACAATATTTGTACCTTTAGGATATTCAATCGTGTGAAAATTAAAAAAACATGGTCGACTTGGGCCTGTAAATGAACCAAACGTTCATCAACTGTTTGGTGTGAAGTTTGCTTGTTTATGTTTTGTTTATTTAGTAAGCGTACGAACATAAACACATGTTCTACTCATTTATTTATGTTCGTTTATGTTACATTAATTAAATTTTAATAAATTTAAAGCATCCACATTGCTCCTACCAGTGGAGGGGGTTGGGAATCCAGACGAGGGAGCAAGCAGTTAGCCACAATGGAGGTGGTCATGAGGTGGCCGGTCCGAAATCAGGGTGGTCCGGTGCAGTGAAATCGGGATGATGTTGGACCCATTTATTGATTTTTAAATAAATTAAAAAAATGTTTTTTTTTGTTAAAAAGGAAACTACTTGTTTTTTAATTAAAAAAAATCAACCTAATAAAATTATACATAAACCTAATTAAACTATTATACAAACCTAATTAAAAATATTATACAAACCCAAAACTAAAAATTACTTAAACATAAAATATTAAGTCTACTTAAACACATAAACCCCCTAATACATCCTATCTCAATCAAATAGGTTTGACACTGGAGATGACACGCTACAATCACTATCACGACTGTCTGACCTTGTGTCTTGATTACCGTGTCCGAAGTAAGGAGATGGAGGGTACGGTTCATCGTCCAACCTAGATATGTATTCCTCACCCGGGCCGGTCTCGTACCCTTCAGGCCAGCTAGGTACCACTTGTGTTGAAAGGAGGTTTGTGAGAGGAGGGCTTCTATTGAAGTTTGTTTGACCCTTCCCAAGTCGTAGACGATCAAATTGCAGTTAAGCCATGCTGTAGTCATACACCAAATTCAGTTACTCATCTGTAAGAGGATTTAGATCATTATCTTTCGGAGGTGAAGGGTTTGGAGGTCGAGGAGGGTAGACTATTGTAGGTGATAGGTTTTCAAGATGAGGGTTTAAACGGAGTGACTGTCTAGGCCTTACCACCGGTGGAAGGTAGACTACTGCCAGTGGGGAGTAGACTACTACAGGTGGATGATAGACTGCTACGGTGAAGGGTATTCTACTGCAAGTAGAGGGTAGACTACTGCATGTGGAAGGTTTGATGGAGCAGGGTTAGAACATCGATGAGAAGATCTCCTGAGGTTTGATGGTCCGACTTGACTACTTAGATTATAACCAACACCAATATCTTCAATTTAGTTTGGTTTTCGGAGTGAATAAATATGGTATGATGTTGAGTTTTAACATTTGCAGACCGATGGCTGTGGGTTGCATTGGTGGATTGATCCTCGAATTTCATGTCCCAGATGTCACACCCCAACCGATGGCGAAAACATCGGGATGAGACATACAAATTGCTCAAAACAACATAACACTATTGTGACAATATGAATTAAATTCATTTCATAAATATCAAATGGGAATACATTGTTTTCAAGTACAACGTAATTCAAACATAATAAAATACTATGCTAAAATGGGTTTCTAGTTCCATCCTAGCTTGATTTCTTTATTTCTTGAACATCAACCTGCAATATGTATTAAAGTACAATCAACAAAACATGTTGGCGAGTATACAAGTTTTCATACATAGCATAATACGTGTTTAAAATGTTGCTCATATCCAAATGTGAAATACAATATCATATTGACAGTATACTCGAAACGATGTTACTCTACGTGTCCAAACCAAAGTTTAAAGCAATTAACGTGCCTACCCAAAAGAGTATGGGTAGTTTTAACATAGTTTAACCTAACAATACCCGTTAATATAACGGGAGGGGCGTTTCTCAACCTATAGCGCTACCATTGTTAGGGGAGGCTTGCAAAGTTAATGAACACATAGTCATGAGAGTTTACAATAGCATAACATGTATAACATGAATCAAATGTATCACGTGCAATTTGGATAGAGTGTGCATAAAGCTGTTTGAAGTGAATAATGTGATTGTTAGAGAATACATATTGCACCCAAAAGTGTTAAAATGGAAAAATGGGTCATGTATACTCACATTGATTGCGTTGCGATTTCTTGTAAATACGCAAGAGTAGAGATTGGGAAATCCAAGAGAACGAACATGAGCGATTATACTAAATATTTAGAATAACACATAACGATCTCGTTATAATTAAATTTCTAATATTGAAGGTTTGCAAATTAAGTAATTTGATATTATAATTTATTACATTATTAACCTTTTAAAGTTATAAAAGAAATTAAATAAATGGTTAATTATTCATGTTATTACTAATTGTTTAAGGTTTTAATTCTTATTAAAGGAGATGAATTAAAAAAAACGAATAACTATTACTGTTGATTATTGATAAAAGAAATATTTAAAATTAAAAACTGTTAACTACATCGAATAAAAGAAAAGAAGTTTGAAAATAAAAGTCCCAACTAAAGACACAAAACCGGGTCTGGCCGGGTACGAACCCGCGCCGCCATGTTTAACCAAACAGCTGTTTACCCAACATATTTGAAAAAGTCATGATTTTAATTTATTTATACATGAACTGGTTGTCATCATCTTCAATTAGAAAAAGACAACTAGAGTTTTATACATGAACTGTTGGATTATAAACTAACACTTTTAATTGATTGAATCATGTATAAAGTCTGAAAAAGATGTGTGTCAACTAGAGTTTTAAACGAAACGGAAAGGAAAAAGAAGGTTATACCGAACAAAAGAAAGGAACCGTGGTTTCCGATGAGTTCTCCGGCCGCGACTGACTTCTCCGGCGTAGGTTCTCTGACGGCTTCGACACGAGGCAAAACAGTTCCTCGTGATCTCCAGTGGGTTTTCTCCGGTCGTCTTCCTGATCTCCGGCGAAGTTATTGACGTGATAAAAGGGAACAAAGTACTCGGATTATGTAAACGCGAGGTTGATTCCCGATGATCAATTAATTAATAACCAACCCTAACCCTTCCCGTAATATCTCGATTGCCAACGGCACCGAGAACGTACGATTGAGACTCGAAATTGCAATATCAATTAATAAGCTACGAACAATTATGCATACACCATGACAATCACGCAAACACAACTCCACTAAAGCAATGGTTGCCACATCATCAAAATGGCTTCACCATTCAAGGACACATAGCCCACATCATCTCATTTATTAATATATATAGATTAAGGTGACGGAAATTAGAAAAAAAAATATATATTGAAGGCGGCTTGGGAAGGAACATCAGACGCCAATTAGTGGATGAAAGTGATTGGGCTTGGCAAGCCCAGTAAGGAATTCCATTCGATATATAGACGTGTATTATTGGTTGCTGCCATACGATATATCAAACATCAAATCATACGAGGAGGAGGAGGAGACGCAAATCAGACGAAGGGGATCAGAAGGAACGAATTTTGAAGATCTTTTGGCAAGAAATCACATTACGGAATCGTTGGGATCGAGCGGGAAGCTTGGAGAGCAAGGAATAAACGGGTTTTTCTACTCGATTTCTTTAGTTTTCTATTTTTCTTTGTTCGTTGTTAATGCATTCTTGTTCTAAACCTTGTTTATTATTTTCGTTCTTCACTATGGTTCTTGGCTAGATTTCGTTAACTACCTAGGCTAATGACAAGTGTTTGATAAAAGTTTGGATTTTTATTCGTTAATCATATTGGTTTACGGATTTTCTTGAAAAGTAAAGAACTTTGGAATCTTTAATTTGGTGTGTATGTGTCGAATACCCAAATCCCGGTTGAAATTCAATGGATCTTCGCTGACGTCAAGATGCCTCTACCTTCGTTGCTACAAAAGAATAAACCGTTAGCCTCGCCACGGGGGACCCCGGGAGGGGGATCCGTGACCAAGCTCCGGCGTGAGAATAAGTAAACTTGCCAGAAAATGAGAGGAGCTTATTCCGATGAGTGTGATCACCGGAATATTTCCTCCTAGGTGTGAATCTAGTAAATACTCGTGTGTGTTTAATGTATAAGAATGTTGGTCGGAACCAATGAAAGGAGAGTAAATGAGAGTGTATTAAATGTGTT
Source organism: Helianthus annuus (assembly GCF_002127325.2). Lineage (NCBI taxonomy): Eukaryota > Viridiplantae > Streptophyta > Magnoliopsida > Asterales > Asteraceae > Helianthus > Helianthus annuus. The sequence continues at coordinate 57,953,261 of NC_035449.2, read as the reverse complement.
GATACCTTTCGGTTACCGTTTTCTCCTTCTTATATAAGCATATGACCTTATCTTGCATGTGGGATATTTGTTGAGTTGATCTAATGGTTTCTGATAATCTTCGGGGGGCTCAGACACGTGTCTGACCCCCAACGGCGGGATGGTGGCCTCATTTAATACTTCCGGCTGGAGAAGTACGATGCCAGCCAAGATGCCCTTCACATCGGACATTAAATGCCTTTTTCCTTTTCTGAATCCTCGTTTCCCGCTCGTATTCGTATGGGGAAAGTCTTAATGGAGAAGTAAGCTTATCTGTGGGCCTTGTGTGTTGGGCCTTTGTGGCATCAGCCCAAATCGGGTGAATGGAGCAATCCATTGGCCCGTCGTCAAGTCATCTTTAGTCCTTGGGTCTGAGACCCAAGGCTCATGATCCAGGGTTGAGCTATACTTATTTTCAAAAGATAATTCTTTGGTTAGAGAATGTGGGCCCGTACCCTAAGTGATCATTATTTACCCTCAACTAGCATGCCGAATATTAATGGCGGGGTTTAATCCCATCAATACACGTGCCCCCTTTTTTGAATTTTGAAGGGACGGTGATGTGACGGTTATCACCACTATCAATTATCTCTTTAAATACCCCTTTGGCCTTCTTGAATTCTCGTTCTGTTTCCATTACTATCCTCTGTTTCTCATTTTCTTAACATTTCTCCGATCGCCATTTTCTTTATCTGTCATGAATCACTCCGGTCGCTCTGCAATTAGATCGGTCTTGACAGCGAAGGACTTGAAGTCCTTTGTCGAGACATACAACATTCCTGAGCAGTTTTCTCCTTCCTTGCCGAACCCTAATGAATCGGCTGAGTGTACACCGGATAGAATTCCCCTTTATACACTGGAATTTTCCTCTTGTGGAGTCCGGTATCCTCTTTCACCTTTCAAGGTTGCTTTGCTTCGCCACTTTGGGGTTCACTTCTCTCAGTTGCATCCCCTAGGTTTTATGAGAGTGGTACACTTTGAGTTGTCTTGTGCAGTCGTTTCCGGCGAGCCCTCTGTCCCCTTGTTCTGCATGTTCTATAAACTAATCTCCGACGGGGATTGGTTTACTTTTGCCAAGCGACAGAACAGTGTGTCGAAGCCCTGTTACTCTTTTATGCCAACTTCTACTTACCCGAAGGATTGGAAGAGTAGGTTTATTTTTGTCTCTGCTGCCATGATACCGGAGTCTCCACTGCTAAGGGATGCTGAGGCCGTTATTGAGGATGCTGTTCCTACCATGTCTGCTACCGAGACCTTTCAATGGAAGCGAATGTACAGGAACCCAACGAGGGCCTTTACTTTTTCTGAGGGAATTCTTGCCATGGGAGGGCTGAGCCCTTCCTACCCAGTTCATCCCAAGGCCTTTTTTGGCAAAAAAGGTATCTTTTATTCTGGACTTGCTGTCATTTTCCTTTGTGCCTTGGTATTTGTGCAGTCATCTTTGGCGTTCTTTTTATGCAGAGTTAACTTTGTGGAGGCTGCTTCAAGGTAATTCCAAGGATGTCAAGTTTATAGTTGGTGATGAAGTTGATCCTGGCTTGAATCGGAATGTGGAGACGCAGGTCACCGGGTGGTCTATCCAGGCTGGGGGTTCTGTTGCTGTGGGAGGAAATGAGGGAACCTTTTCAGATGGGGAGGAGAGTTCCCCTGATCTCGCCCTTGTTCGGCATTCTGATCAAAGTGATGATGAAGCTCTGGAAGTCCGTTTGGTTCGTAAGAGGAAGGCCGCAAGTCCTAGGCCAACCCCTGCTCCCCGTGATATCCGGCAAAGGCTCCGGAGTACTAGCGGACAGAAGCCCCCTCCTTCGTCGAAGGCTATTTTCGATCTTCCCCCTGTTTGAGTCAAGGGTTCTTTGTCCAAACACCTGAGGTCGTCAAGTCTCGTGAGTGCACCTTTGTTGGTGAGTCTCTTTTTCCTGCCTATTTGTCCTGCCTTTGTTTTGCTTTAAAGATACCTTCTTTTTGTACAGGGGAGTTCTCATGATCCCATAGAGATCCCCACTGGTCCCTCTACTTCCCGTGTTCGGGATAAGACTCCAGAAGTGGGCACGGCTCATTTTTCCTCAGCCTTTGAACTCTCACCTTCTCATGCTACAGGGACCAGTAAACCCACTCATCTTGATGGTCCTGCTCATCGGTCCCCTTTGGCTCCTCTGTTTGCTGATGCTATCCCTCTCACATATGTCTCCAAATGGAAAGTATCTCACTCTTTGGTGATAGGGACTCCTGAGGCTGCTAGGGACTTTCTTAGTCATGTTGTTCCTCCCTCCCATAAGTTCGTGAACTCTGCTTTGAGGGATGATCTTTTTGAGGATCAGTATAGCATGTCTCTTTGTGAGAGCTTTTTCAGTGGTGCTGGCATGCTGCAGCGTGTCGATGTTTTAAGGAGGGCGAATGAAGGACTCAAGGTTGAGCTCAAGACCTCCCAATCTGTTGCTGCCGAACTTAGATGCCAGGTGGTCGAAGCTGAGAGAAAGTTGCAAGAGGAGAAGGTATATTGCCTTTCTCCCCCCCCCTTCCCTCTTTTTTTTATATTTCAAACTGGTTTTTGGATTTTTTGTAATGTTTCCTGCCCAGGGGGCGGGAGCCATGTTGGAGCGGAAGAAACAAGCTTGGGAGAGGGAGATGGCAGTGCTGGTGGAGGAGAAGGAGGAGTTGGTCGCTGAGTTAAAGCATTTGAAGGAAGTTGGCTCTGTTTCCCAAGAGCAGTTGAATACTATGTATGCAGATTATGGGATAACTTTTGATGATAACCAGCGGCTGGCCAGGAGAAACATTGGTTAATTACTGAAGGTTTTGGAGCTTTCCTCTCTGCCGTTTCTCAATCAGAGGAGTTTAAGAGTGGCTTGGAAGAGGTATATAGGGCCTACCGCGATGTTGGCTACCAGGCTGGGCTGAAGGATGGCTATGCTTATTCTGCTCAGGGTCTGGGTAGAAAAGAGACTCCGCTGTACAATTCCAAGGCTAAGAAGAGACTATCCAAGCTGGATGAAGAGTTTGAGAGCAAGACCCCGGCCATTCTCAAGAAGATCCTGGAGCATCCCATGATATCGATAGATGAATTGAAAGCCCTGTTTTCCTCTGCTGGTCCTTCGTCTCCGCCGTCTTTGTCTGGGGATGCCCCTCAGTGATTCCTAAACATTTGCTTCTTTCGATGTGGTTGTAATCTGGATAACTACTTTCCCTAGAATACTTTAAACTTTTTGGTGTTTGGAAGGGGAACCTTTGTGTAGGGGTTCTCCTTAGTATCTAATCATATAACTTATGACTGTATGCTGCTATCCTGTCTCTTGCTTGCTTTTTGTTGTGTTTTTTGTTTTGCAGGAACCTTTGCCGAGGATCAAGTTGGTGCTTTCCTGAGGACCTTTGGGCCGTTTTGCGGGAAGCTGTGCTTTGGTCTATTTGGTTGAATTCGTTGTGTTTGTTGCCTTGTATTTTAGCTGTTTTTGCCAAAGTTATTAAGGCTTTTCCTTGTACATTTGTTCTGCGAATGAATAAAGAACGATTTCTTTTTGTAGATTGTTTACAGAAATGTGTTGTACTTATGGTTTGCCTGATAAACTAGGATTGTCTGTTCGAGGCCAATCGCTGGACAAGTTTATAATGTGAGATTATGTTTTTGGTTTGTTTTGTCCGCTTTCTTTGGGTTAGCTAGACCCTATTTTGCCCCACGGCCGGGCTTTTGGCATATTTGATATACCTTGTACACGTGTGTTTATTTATTAGTTAGGCTTTATAGTGTTTCTGGGCACGTCTGCCTAGATATAATACCTGCTATTTTGTCAAAAGAGGACAGGCTAGTTGTCCATTTTTCATTCATTTGGGGATTAAACTTCCCAGCATAAGTTGTTACAAAAGATCTGTCCTTGGGGGGAAACCCCAGACTAACAGTTGAATATTACAAAAGTGGCTCCTTGGCCGTTTTTTCCGGGGGTTTACCCCTCATATGTGGTACTTCCTAAGTTGCATGAGGTTCCATGTCCTGGGGACCTCCTTGCCTTGGAGTGTTTCCAATTTGCAGCTTCCTTTGCCCTTTGCCCACATGACTCGGTAGGGCCCCTCCCAACTGGGGCCTAGTTTTCCGGTGTTCTCCTATAGGCTGGCTTCGTTTGCTCTTAGGACCAAATCCCCCGGGATGAGGCTGAGCTTTTTCATCTTGGCGTTGTAATAACTTTCCAGCTGCTTCTTGTACCTGGCCTCCCTGATTGCTGCCACCTCTCTCCTTTCCTCCAAAAGGTTCAGGTTCATCCGGAGGTCTTGCTCGTTCTCCTCCTCCTTGAGCTTCATTCGGGCAGTTGGGGATCCTATTTCAGCCGGGATAACAGCCTCCGTCCCGTAAGTTAAGCTGAAAGGAGTCTCCCCGTTGCAATCTTTAGGAGTGGTCCTATATGCCCATAACACAAATGGTAGTTCCTCCATCCATCCTTTTTGTTTCCTCCCAAGTCTCCCTTTCATTCCCTTGATACTGCTTTGATTGGCTCTTTCCACCAATCCATTGCTTTGAGCGTGGGTGACGGAAGTAAATACCTGCTGTATGTGCATCTGTTCACACCAGGGTCTGAAGGGCCTTCCAGCAAATTGGACGTCGTTGTCACTTACCAGCTCCTTTGGGACCCTGTATCTACAGATGATGTTGTCTAGTACAAATCGCCTCATCTGTTCCCCGGTTATTTTTGCTAAGGGTCTTGCTTCTATCCACTTAGTAAAATAATCGATGGCGACTACCACATATTTGACCCCTCCTGGACCCTCCGGGAATGGCCCTATTATGTCGATGGCCCACTTCTGGAAGGGCCAGGATGTTGAGACGGATATCATTGGATGTTTGTGTCGATGAGTCATAGGTGCATGTATCTGGCAGTTGTCACATTTCTTAATTTCCTCGGAAGTTGTCTCGTACATTCGAGGCCAATAGAACCCCGCATTCATTGCCTTTGCTACTACCGTCCTTGGCCCAGAATGCATTCCACAAATCCCTTCATGTATTTCCCTAATCACATACTCAGCTTCTTCCATGTCAACACATTTCAGGGACGGGCCCAGGTATGATCTTCGATACAGCTCCCCATCAATCAACTCATACTGCAGGGCCATGACCCTCACCTTTCTGGCTGCCCAATTCCCCTCAGGTAGAGTTCCGTCTCTGAGGAACTTTACAATTGGTGTCATCCATGTTTCGTGTGCGTTTTCAACTGCAGCCACCTCCTCTGCGCCGATGGAGGGGGAGGTCAGGACTTCCACTTTGACTTCTCTTGCTAGGTGATCAAATGCTACTGAGGCCAGCTTACTAAGGGCGTCAGACTTTCTGTTTCTTCCGCGAGGGATGTATTTTAGCTTGAAAGTCTTGAACACTTCAGCCATTTCTTTTACTTTTGCCACATATTGGGCCATAGTGCTATCTTTGGCCTCGTACTCTCCTTGATATTGTTTGACCACCAGTTGTGAGTCGGTGCTAGCTTCTACGTGCTTTGCTTTCATCTTCCTTGCCAGCCTCATCCCTGCTAAAAGGGCTTCATATTCTGCGGTATTGTTGGTGTTTTCGAAGTCCAGTCTTATGGCGTAGGTTAACTCAACTCCTTCAGGACTTATCAAGGTAATGCCTGCTCCACTCCCTTCTTCACTGGAGGCTCCATCTGTGAATATCTTCCATACAGCCTCATCTTCCTCCTCTTTTTCTTTTCTTTCCAAGGTTTCCCATTTTAGGAGTTCTTTTTCTTCGTCCCCCGGGACTTCTGCTAAGAAATCGACCAGTATTTGTCCTTTCATGGCTGTCCTGGTTTGAATTCCAAGGAATGTTCTCCTAGTTCCGCGGCCCATTTAGCCAATCGTCCGAACAGCTCCGGCCTCCTGAGCACCTTTTGGAGGGGCTGATCTGTCATCAAGGTGATCTTGTGTCCCTGAGAGTACCTCCTGAGTCTTCGGGATGCAAAAACAAGGGCCAACGCTAACTTTTCCGGTGGCATGTAACGTTCCTCAGGGCCTTTAAGTGTTCTACTGATGAAGTATATTTGTATCTGCTTTCCCTCCCGTTCCACCATCATAACCGCACTTATGGTTGTTTTCGAGGCTAATAGATATAGGAGCAGATGTTCCCCAGGTACTGGGGTGGCAAGGGTTGGGAGTTGACAGATGTAGGCCTTCATTTCTTGGAGATTGGGCACTTGTAGAGAAATTCTACAATGGCCTTACTCCCGAGGTTCGAGCCCGATTTGATACTTCCGCAGGAGGCCACTTTATGGGTAAGAAAACAGTGGCCGAATGCAACGACCTTTTTGAGAGTTTTACCCATTCCGACATTGATCACCACGCCATTAGTAGGACTTCCATTCCTATGTCTAGTACTTCCTCGGCCGGTCGAGGAGTACACCAAGTTAGCTTGGATACATCGATGGCGGCAACGATGGAAAACCTTGAGAGAAAGCTTACCAGTAGGATGAACGATTTAGAGAAGAGGGTCGATAGGTGTGAGGTGTGTAGAGGGGGTCACGATACTATAGATTGTCCCACACTCACTGTTGAGCAGGTAGAGTTCATAGTCAATGGAGGTCCAACGGACCCTTTCAACAATTCAAATTTAGGGTCCAATTAGCGTAGTAACAATAGCACCTTCTGCTCTTACGATAATCCCCCTGGTTTCCAATCAGGTTCAAATCAAAATAGGGGGCAGGATTATTATTTTAGTGGGAGTTCAAATCAGCAGTGTCAGTTTGGTAGTTCAGGGACAAGTTCAGGTTCAGGGGGTTCAAATAGGCAATATCCTAGTGGGGGGTCAAACAACCAAGACTTGGGTAGTGGTCTAGATGAGATTATAGCTATGTTATCCCAAATCCTATTTAAGAATCAAGCTACCGAAAGGGCCTTAGAGGCCACTCAAAGAACCCTAGAGGACCATGCCATATTCTTAAAGAACAATCACTCCAACTTTTTGGACCTTTAAAGGCAAGTCAGTGACATAAATCGACAATTGCAAGAAAGGTCTACCGGTCAGTTCTCGGGTAACTCCCAACCCAACACAACCAATCATCACGTTAAAGCTATATCTAATAGGCCGAGTCTAGAGTTAAGAGAGGTTGGTTCACCACCGGTTCGAATAGAGGAAGAGGAGCCGGTGGATGATGAGATAGAGTTAGTCCCCCCCCCCCACTAGAGAGGAGTGTTAGGAATCTGGTTAAGAAAGTTAGACCGAGTTCTGAGATTGGTCATGCTTGTACTCCTTACCCTGAGCATCTAAAGAACCAAAAATACTCCAAGGAATACGGGTATTTCCTAGACATATTCAAACAACTTAAGATCAATCTGCCGTTAATCGACGCCCTCAAGCATATGCCGAAGTATGCTAAGATCTTAAAAGAAATACTTAAAGGGAATGATAAGTTAGAGGAATTTTCGAATGTCTCTTTGAATGTCGAATGCTCTGCCGTGGTCACAAACAGCGTACTGGAAAAACTTATTGATCCGGGTATCTTCACGATCTCGTGTTTGTTCGGTGGTGATGTCCAAAACCACGCATTGGCCGACCTTGGTGCTAGTATTAATTTGATGGCATATTCATTTTATGAAAAACTAGGCCTTGGTGATCTGAAATCCACTCGTATGACCCTATCTTTAACAGACAGAACGATTAAGTATCCCCGGGGAATTGTAGAGAATTTGTTAGTGAAAGTTGATAAGTTTGTCTTCCCGGTGGACTTCATAGTACTAAACATGGAAGCCGATGAAAACGAGTCATTGATTTTATAATGTCCATTCTTGAACACATCTAAAGCTCTTATAGACGTCTTCTTAGGCACTATCACACTTCGAGCGGGTGAGGAGTCGGTAGTTTTTAAGGTTACCAAATCGAGAGGTTCGAATGATAGAGTGGAGGCAGTGGCGTCGGTAGGGAAGAGTGGGAAAGATGAGAGAAGTGAGAAAGAGGTGGTAAAGTGTCCTAGTCTAGAGGAAGCGATAGGACCCGAGTGTGGGGATCCACCTGATAGGAGAGTTGAAGATTTAGAAAAGAAGGTAAAATGTTTAGAATCTAAGCTCGAGACACTGAGCAAGGCTCAGTGTGGGGATAGATTTAGGTTTGACACGTCTAAGTTCAAACCGCTCGATGATGAGTTAAGAGGTTGTGAGAGGTATGAGGGAGTTTGGAGAGATTCGGGTAATCATAGGTTTGATGGTGCTACAACCCGTGAGATTTGGTACGGAGGTGAGCTGCGTCTACATGATCCTCCGTGAGTGTGAGAAAAGTTGATAGCCCACTTGTAGAGTTTGTAGATTTTGAGTCTTTATCGTAGCTTAGGTAGATTCATGTTTATTTGTTTATTGAGTCGTTTATTTTGTACTATGAGTCTAAGTTAGTAGTTTTGAGTCAGTCTTTTTTTTAGAGTCGGTACTGTTTTGGATTTTGCTTGTTTTTGTTTATGCAAGTTTGAATATGTACCACCCGTACTCAATCTCCATTCGGGTGATTTTAGAGCTGTTTAATAAATATCAGGCATTTATCGAGGGTACCAATTAGTGTCAAAGCCGACCGCGACCGAAATGCTATACGATCGAGCTGGATTGGACGAGAGTTTGAAGCTTACGCGTTATTAACCAGCTAAGTCCTTTCTGATTTGCCCATTTTTTTATTTCTTATTTATTTTTAGTCTTTTGAGTCAGTTTCCATCCTACATTGAGGGCAATGTAGAGTTTAAGTGTGGGGATGGGAAACTGTCGTTTAGATCTTAGTTAGTGAGTCTTGAGTCATAAAATTTAAAAGATAAAAAAAATTAGAAATAAAAAATTGAAAAAATCAGAAAATGTCTCTTGTTTTAGATGTTTGCAAAAATAAAAAGCGGAAAATGATAGAAAAGTCGGGTTTTTTTGTTCGGGTTTATATAATAATAATATGAGATAATGTAATTGAGCTTGTGTCTAATTTGGGATGTGCGGGTAGGCTCGATTCGGTTCTAGGTTCCTTTGATCTTAAATATACCTAATTGTCAGTCTACTAGTGGGTTCTCATCTAGAGAAAGTGGGGAAATTGAAACCGCCACTAAGTTAAGATCGTTAGAGTTTCTTGTCATATCTCGTTGAAAAAGAAAAAAAAGAAAAAAAAGAGCTAGAAACTAAATAAAAGTAGCGGAAACCTATGTAATCTTGGTTGAGGATAGTGACTCTACAGCCGGAATACCTTTAGGATGTGTGAAATTGAAATTGCAAAAAAATTACCGACGCCTATTGTAATCTTGGTTGGGGATAGCGACTCTACAGCCGGAATGCCTCTGGGTTAGGTAAAACAACGTCTAAGCTCAAAAGAAAGAAAAAAAAAGAAGAAAAAAATGAGAAAAGATTTGATTTTCAATTCTCTTGATCTTGGTATAAAACAGTTAGGAAATAACCCAGTGGTTGTTCCTTTTGTCCTATAAGCTTGAGGGGGATTAGGTGGACCTGCGATTCTTAGCGTAAGACCCTAGGTATTTTGACCACACTTGAACTTAACTTGCATGATAAGGGCTTGGAACCGGGGTTGGGTTTAAGCGGACACGAATACTTGCAATCGCGGCTAACACAAGTTTCGATTTTAATAAGTAACTAAGCTTTTGTTCCCGAATATTATTACGCCTATGATTCCGTTTTGCATAATTCTTTTTCGGGGACGAAAAAAGGTTAAGTGTGGGGATATTTGATGTAGGGTAAAATACACATATTTGTCCCGTGTAGATTGTATAATTTTTGTATAAGTTTTATTTATTTTTATTTAGTTTTAGTGTTATATGATATTATTTTGTGTTGGGCCAGGTCCTGGTGCAAATGGAGCAAAAACGAGTAATATGGAAATGACCAGCCAGTTGGGCAGAGTAGAATGCTAGAGACCTAAGTAAAATTGACGCTATTTTCTGTGAGTGGGCTGAGCCCGCTATCTCTAATTTATTTTTAAAGGGCTGGCCAATCATTTAAAAGAGAGTTTAGGAGAAAAACGACGAATAAACACCTGCACGCCAAAAGGAAACTAATGAATCCTTGGCGCCCACCGATTTATCTGTTTCACTAATAATCATCCAAACAAACCTGGCACCCCAGGGGTACAGCCGGAGATACCTGTAAGCTAAATTCTACCCCCCGGAGAGACCCCAATCTCCTGGTATGTCAGATCTCAGGGGGCACTGAACGTTGTGTACGCACAGCTTTGTGCACAAACTGCTCCCCAAACTCAATCACGAAGGCCTATGTCCCAAAATCGAGCACCATCAGTACCACACGTTTCTCAGTATAATGGACCATCACTGGTTCAGGTCGAAGACACTGAAGTCTACTCTAGATCTCCAACGAGATATGAGTACAATCAGTCCGAAAATCGGAGGAGGGAGTATCGAGATGAGTCACACTCTCATAGAAGGTCATCAGTTCACACCAGGTTGGGTTCTCAGCGGAACACCCACACCAGTGAATATGATCGAACCTACCGTGAAGGAGAAAGTGCCAGTTTGTTTAGTCGGTTACAACCGAATTACAACAAGTGTACACCCCGTGCGGTTTACAATCCTGAGGCTGAGCACAATTATGATCTGATCTATCGCCCTGCTGAAGCGGCGGAGAATTCAAAATTTATTAGCGAAATTGCTCTGGCTCCACTAGAGAAAGCGAAGCTCCCGTCCAACGTAGGCAAGTTCAACGGAATGACAGACCCAGATGATCATCTGCGAGTCTTCACAAGCGCAGGACTGGTGGGAGGATGGACCCTACCGATGTGGTGCCACCTCTTCGTTCAAACCCTTACAGGCGCCGCAAGGCTCTGGTTTGACAACTTGCCTGTGGGAAAAATCACGTCATAGGTAGACTTGCGCGAGAAGTTTCTGGTTCACTTCAGCCAGCAAAGGCGATCCATCCACGACATGGCGGACATAATGAATATCTGGCGCCACGATGATGAAAGTCTAGAAGACTTCATTACTCTTTATAAAAAGGAAGTACTCGAAATCGGGGATATTCACGAGCACCTGATCCGCGCCCAATTTAAATATGCAGTCAGGTGCGACGACATGAGAAAAGTCCTGTCTGGAACGGAAGGACTCCCGAAAAGCTGGCAAAAATTAATGGCGGCAGCTAAGGTCTATGTCCAAACGGAGAAGAATCTCAGTACCAAAAGGCCACCACCTCCGCACAGCCGTCCCTCAGATTTAGGCCCAAGCAGCGGGAAGAAATTTAAGAAAGGCTGGCGCGATTCAAGCTCAGGGAACTATTCATCAGAGGATGCACGAGCCACAATCAATAAGCTCGCTGCACAGAGAGAAGCCAAACAAGAGAACAGGGAGAGACAATGGACTCCCCTAACCAAAACTCCCGCGGAAGTTCTAAGTACGGAGGATTACCAGTTTAAGCCTCCACCACCCATGAAGAACAAACGCGGACAAGACCTGAGTCAGTATTGTGATTATCACTCACCTATTACAGAACGTGCGCAAGGACATAAAACAAATCACTCGAGGCGAAGAAGGCCCTAGTAAAAAGCGAAAAATTAAGAAGCAACTCTATGATCTCCTTGCAGAATGGAATAGACTCTACAGTTTATCAAGTCTAAGCAGGAAATAGAGTGTAAGTTAAGTCCCGTGTATTTATTTTAATAGACTTTGTAACGGCCTCTGCACCTTATCCTGGAATAAACAACAAAGTTTCTATTATTCTTGTGTTTTTTCTTACAAAGTGCATGCAATTTCTTTTGGTAAGCGCAAAAACATTATGGTAAATATAATACAAGTCTCATGAACGGTCAATGATTACATCACACAAGACCATACGTTCATACATGAGCTTTGTACCACTTTCATTCGCCTTACCTGATCAAAGTAATTGTACCCATGCAAAATATTGTAAACTAAAAAACACACATCATACTATTCCTGGCGCACCAATACGCCTTAGAAAACTATCAAACACGGCAGTGTTTCAATATATGTTACTTGCGCGGCAGCGCATTAACAAAAAGGGGATATGCATCCCAAAAAACTACAAAAAATTGTTCAATGCAATCACAAAAGGAAACCTACGCTAAATCTTCGTCTTCATCCAGGAAGATTTCTTTCAGCTACGCTATATGATCTTCGGCCTGCAATGCAACGTTTATAAGATCCATGACAGGAAGCTGCAAGTTATTGAATTCCGTTTTCATAGCTACAAGGGCAACACCAATATTAACACCATGAGTAGCGGATATACTAGTATCCCAATCAACCTTCAAAGCATTATTCACATGGTGCGAACATTCCGCATACCCTTGAGCGTATCCATCATTTCGCGCAGCAACCACCAAACGCGCAACCGTTTTATCTAGTTCTTCAGAATTCAACACTAATTCAGCAACCTACAAGAACAAGAAAGGCAAATAAGGGAAAGGCGCAAAACATTTCCACAAGGAAAACAAGCAAAAGACAACTTACACAGGCAATCCCACGCTCTTTCAGCCATAACATATCGCTTTTCAAAGGTTCAAGCTCGCTCTCTACTGTTGCCCGCGCTGTTTCAGAATTTTCTAGTTTTTCTTTAGTTTCAGCTAGCCGCGGGAGGCTTCAGTTTTCTCAGTATGCGCAAGCTCCAAATCTTTCTTGAGTTGTTCCTGGTCAGAAAGCAAAGTGGTAAGTTCTTCTATCTCTTTATCTCTAAGAGCAAGAGTGGCGCAGGCACGTACCTCTGATTGTTCACTTCGTTCCCTGTCGGAACGCGCCTCATCTCGCGCAGCTTCAGCGTCAGTTTTTTCCTTCTTCAACTTTTCGATCCCCGCATCTTGTTTCTTTAATTTCTCAACCTCAGCCTTGAGATTATTGATAACGTTGCGGAGACCCATCTTTTCGGCATTATCCTTCTCACAAATCTTCTTCCAGTTCTTGCGCTCCTCGGAAAGAAGGGCAGCTTCGGCTTCAGCCTTTCTCTTCCAGCCCGCAACGGACCATTCTTCAGTTTTTCGATCAGCTTCAAACTTGGCCTGATCAGCTTCCAGTTTAGTCCTTAACTGGGCAACACGGTTCTCATCATCAGCAACTTTCTTCTTGGATACCTTGAAGTCAGCCCACTCCTTATGCATACTGTGCCACTCGCGCACTATGCGGTGCGTAGTGGATGTATAAGAAGCAACCTCCTCAAGGTAGGCATGGTAAGTTTGATCGTGAAGACGCCCTTCTTGAAACTTAATTTCTCCAGGCGGAAAGATCCCCTGTAACCAGTCCCGGCACACGCGCCAATCTGAAAAAGTGTCCCCTTTCTTCAGATTCCAAACAGGGACATGGATTTCAGAAGCATCCTTTTCCGAATAAGTTCTATAATAATAATCCCCAGACTTTCATCTGGGCGAATTGGAGAATTCTTGCCAGCATCAGAGAACGAGCCTTGGTCTTCAACGGTGACCTTCTCAATATTCTCAGTCATAGAACCAGAAGCCTTGGAAGGAGAATTCATAACAGGGATCTCTTCAGCAGCTTTCCCTTTATCCGAATCATGAGCAACAAGATCAGGAGTTTGTGGATTACCAGCACCATCCACAACCTCCGGGCTAGTAATTTTTTCTGCATCCACAGCAACATCAACAGGCTTATCAGCTTCAAGATTCTCAGCCCCAACAGTCTCTCCCGCGTCAGGAGTATCAGTGTTCTTTAACTGATCAGCAACAGAGGCGCGTGGAGGAGAGGGTAGAAGTTCTTCATTAGCCACAGCTGATGGTTCTGTGGGAACAGGAGAAATTGGTTTTTCTGAAAAAACAAACATGTAAATCACAATTATTCAAGGAGGTAAGAAGAAGAGAGCAAAAGATGACACTTACCAGGAACAGATTCTGAAATAAAGGCATCCAGATTGCCTCTCCTGGTAATCTTCTTCCTTTGAATCTTCTTCGCAGGCTGACCTTCAGCTTCAGCGTTAGACTGTTTTCTTTTCCCTGCTTTCTTCCTCACTAAGCGCTCAGGGCTTGATTCCAAATCAATGGGATCATCAGGATTTGATGGAGGGATATCAACAATATCTTTTGGCTCCGGTTTTGGTCTTCTTATAACTACAGGCGCAAGACCCTCCAATGAATCAGATACCACCACATAATCACATCAGAAGTCAGAGAAACAGCGCATACCTTTCTTCTCTCCTCCAACATTCTTAACCTTCGAAGGTTGGGCTTTCTCAGCATCACTCTTATTCGGAGAAACAGTAGTTACGGGTGCGCGTCTTTTCTTCTCGGGGCCTATGCCCAAATTAGACACAGTCACCTACTAACAAAGGTCAGAATAAAACTTATTCAAACGCGCAAAAGTAGCAAACAATAAATAATATGATGAAAGCTTACCAGCATCAGTGGCAGGTTGCGCAGACAGATCATTGTCCCGCGGAAGAACAAAGTTCTTCACAATATGGTGATACCACAGCTCTTCATCAGGCTTTTTGGCAATAGTAGCCATCTTCCCACCTTCTCTCTCAAATGCCACAACATACAAAAAAACTACAAAAGAAGAGGAGCAAGGTCAAAAAAAAAAAAAACAAAAAAAAAGAAAGATAAAGAAACAGGGCAAGACCCAAAATCTTACCTTTATCACCTTCCATATACACCGGCTTATCTTCCTGGTTCATCCTCCAATTTCAGACTCATGCTGGCACCAATAAGGGCTTTCTGCGGCAAAGCAATAGACGGAACATCCTTTAAATCTTGGTACCAATTTTCATCAACGGGAGTTTGGATAGTCTCAGTAGTAACATCCTCTTTTCCCCTAAAAACCATCCTCATTGGGATAACTCCTGTTTTAATAAAAAAGAATTTTTGCTTCCAGTCATGGAAGGATTTTGGGGTTGAAGCAGAATCTTCTTCGCCGATGCTATTTGTACAAAGGAATAGAACCCTTGAGAGCAATGCATTTGATGAAAAACTCGAAATCGAGGAATCGTCGGTTCAATATGCATCGTACGGCACACAAATTCAAAATGCCAAACCCTAACCATACCGATTAGGTGCATCTGGGAGATATGGAACTTGTAATACTCCAGAATTTCGAGGAAAAAATTCGTTACAGGTAGACGGAAGTTGCCTGCACAAAAGAAATCCCAAAATAGGGTCACATATCCGGCAGGAGCGTCTGCCGCCGTCTGACCCTCTTCAGGATATCGGGCACCCTAGTTTTTCGGAAACCTGAGATTCCGAATCAAACCATCAAAAGTTGCCCTAGACCACTTTAACGGTGGAAGTTCGGTAGACATTTCTTCAGTAGAGTCTTCGTGATGATCTCCGGTTGACATAAGAGGAAGAAATTACAAATTCTTTATGGAAACGAATAAAGAAGACGAGTAGGGAAAAGGTTTTCAACGAAGTAATGATTACTGAAAATAGGAAACCCAAAAACACTTATATACTCACCGCCATAAATAGCCTAGGTAACTGCAACAACACCTTTTTCGGGATGGCACAGTTACCCAAGCATCAGGGGCAAGTGAGGAATAGCACAAACATGACTTCACACGCGCGTGTGAGACACGGTCAGTAACATACAGGCTGACAATGACAACCGGTAGTCGTAACAGCCTTGTAGAGTCTCATAAGTTTCTTCCTGAGAAGTGTCGGGAGGTCTTAGTAGGGATTTCTTAGGGTTTAGCATTAAAAGATCCCGGTTCCATACCAAGTTAATTTCGAATAGAAATCCATTCCTAGTTAAACATGAGTCTAGCCTAGGTAGTCTTCATCACCACTGAGTTAAAACCCTCGTCCAAAATTCGCGTCTAGTTAGTCTAGTTAATTAGTTTAATTTAATTGCATTTTTTAAGGATTTTTAGAAAACCCCCCCTAAAATATAAAAACAGTTAGAGTTCGTGTCAGTTTAAGTCTAGATAGAGTCTAAATTAGCGTAATTAGAGAGTCTCGTGTGTTTGATACTCGGACTTACTTAGGCTATACTGCATTGACCGGTACACTTGTCGGTTGTGTGGTCTAGGTTTAGAGTCTCTTAGTTGTAAATTTAAAACTTAGAGAGTCTAGTTTAGGGTTTAATTTAGTTAATTTATTTAGACCACTTTTAGTACATCAGTGGGGCCCACCTCTTTTCAACCAATGATTTTTTTTATTTTGTTTAATAGGGAGGCTTTATCCCACGCCATATAAGTTTAGGGAAGACGTTATAAAGCCCCCTAACTGACGTGGATCTGACGTGGCGCTGACGTGGTGTGATAAAGCCCCTAGGGGCTTTATCCCACACCCTCCAGCCTAAGAATCATGCGAGTGTAAAAATTACAACCATTGAAACTAACTCTGTAATTATTGAAGCATTGGTACCAACTCTATAAGGGTATAAGGAGTAGTTAGACACTTGAGAGTGGCAAACTAAAAAATCAACCAATGAGAGTGTGCCATATCAAAGAGGTAAACTATGTTCAAAAGTAAGGCTGGCAATTTTGACACGAACACGATAACATGACACGAACCTACACGAAGTTAATAGGTTTCGTGTTTGGCCTTAACAGGTTTCGTGTCTAAACAGGTCGATACGATAAGACCTGTTTAAATTTCGTGTTTAAACAGGTTAAAACCCGTTAACCTGACCCGTTAATGACATGCTAAGAATTTTAATTGAAAAAATATATCAGGTATTTCAATATTTCATGAGTCCTCCTAATTTTGAAATTCATTTAACAATTCACGCTCCAAATTGTTCGTGTCTTAACAGGTCGTGTTCGGGTCTTAATAGGTCGTGTTTGTGGCTTAAACAGGTCATATGATATGTAGGCAACATTTTCGTGTCTTAACAGGTCATTTCATGTAACCTGTTTATTAACAGGTTCGTGTTCGTGTTTGGAAAATCTGACACGATAAGATTTCGTGTCGTGTTCGTGTTTACAGGTTTCGTGTTCGTGTATTATCGTGTTCGTGTCTTAACAGATCGGGTTGACCCGATATGCCAGCCCTATTCAAAAGTGGTGGCAATGGTTAGACACTTGGTAAAGTGGTAAACTACTTTTAAAAAAAAAAGGAAAAATGTGTGATTGGTTGAGATTAGAATGAACCCCACCCTAAACTACCCTCTCTCTCATACCCTCTCTTCACCACTTCGGCAAGCCTACACCAATTTGACAAACTTTTGAGTGGCAAGCTATGTTGGCGGTGGTGTTACCAATTGGCAAACTAAGCCGCACCCCACTCTCTATACTCTAATATCTGTAAACCATACCAACCATGAAAATTTTAAAGCTTGCAGTGTGGTTTTTGGTAATGAAGATATTTGGATTTTTATTACCTTAACATAGCGCATATGGAAAATTTCAAAACTTATAATTTGCATAGTTTTAACATGATTTTTTTTATTCCCTGTGAATACGTGTACTATTTTCAGTTTAGAAGTTTTATCTACGAATAATATTGATATATGATGCTTTCCAATGCTTTATGCATGTATTTACGTGAGAACTCAGAACGGTACAAAATTATTCAATGTATAAGATTTCTTTTGAAATGTGTATTGTGGTGAGTGTATATTCTCTTTTAAAATAATCAAACGATATTTTTATTCATTGTAAATAGACAAAAGTTTGATGGTCTTGGACAGGATATATAATAACCAATAATTTATCGTTTTAAATGACAAAGTAATGAGTGACATGTATTTTTAAACGTATATATAACTAAGGGTAAATTACTTTTTGAGTTTCTGTGTTTTAAAGATTTTAACCACTTGAGTTCAAAAGCGAAAAGTTTAACAACTTAAGTCCACATAAGCATTTTCTTTAACCATTTGAGTCCAAATTTTTAACATTGTTAGAATTGTTTGGTTAAGTATTGTTAAATGACCAAAATACCCTTATAATTAAAAAATAAAAAAAAATCTCACCCTAATTTCTCACCTTTATATGTTCCTCTCATCTTTCATTCTCTCTCTAGACATAAAAGCCAACCACCCTGCTCTTTCATCACCGCTCCCACTTCCTACCCCGCCTCCTCCTTCAAACTGGCGATTCATAATCAGGAAACTATTATGGTGAGTCTGATCTTCTGATATTATTTGTGGTTTTGAATATTTGGGTTTAGGATGATGATGATGATAATGCAGGTTGAAGATGAACAAAACTGGCCACCATGGTTGAAGCCTCTGCTTCGTGAAAGCTTCTTTGTGCAATGCAAGTTACATGCTGATTCGCATAAATCAGAGTGTAATATGTATTTTTTGGATTGTGCTAATGGTGCTCTGTCAGTCTGTCTTCTGTTTGTGTTCATCTTCATGAGGATCATCGTGTAATTCAGGTACTTGTTTGTTCATTTTAGTGAAATTCAGATGCTAAAGTTCAACTTTTGTTGAATTAACATCTAGGTTTTATCTAATTTTGAATTCATGATTTGGGTTTTCTTCAAGTTTGACTTTTGCTCTGTTTCTGTGATTAGTTTGACAATGGGGGTTACCAAACCGGTGGAATAAGTTATTCAGTCCCATGGATAATGATTGATGGCTTCACAGATGAACTTCATTAACCCACAAAACCATTTCCCCCAAATCATTTCGTCTTAATTCCCAATAGCTCACATGATCATCATTAACAGTATTCGAGGTTACACTGCTGGTGTTGATGGTGGTCTGGAGGTTTGTGGTTGAGGTGGTGGTTGGAGACGGAGGTGGTTGTGGCTATGGTGGTGACGGTGGTGGTGTTGATGGTGGTCTAGAGAGAGAAAGAAAAAGATGAGAGGGAGAGATAATGTGAGAATTTAGAGACAGAAAAAGATAAGGGGATATAAGAGAGAGAGAGAGAGAGAGAGAGAGATTTTTAATTATAAGGGTATTTTTGGTCATTTAACAATACTTAACCAAAAAATTTTAACAGTGTTAGAAATTTGGACTCAAATGTTTAAAGAAATTGCTTATAGGGACTCAGGTCGTTAAACCTTTTACTTTTAGACTCAAGTAGTAAAAACTCATAAAACACAAGGACTCAAAAAGTAATTTACTCTATAATTAATTAGCTAGTAAGCACATAGTTACAAATTTTTTCGTTTGATTTAAATAAGCTTAACTTTTACCAATTAGCCGATAACATTCTCAACTTTCAATTTATACACTAGCACTCCCAACTTTCAACTTATTGGCCGATAACATTCCCTAACTAACTGAACCCTAACCCAGTTAGCTGATGTCAGCTGCCACATCATTAAAAATGCCATGTCAACTGCCACACTATTAAAAAATGCCACGTCTGCAAAAAAGACCACATCGGATGCCACATTAGCAAAAACTAACTAGGTTAGGGTTCAGTTAGTTAGGGAGTGTTATCGGCTGATAAGTTGAAAGTTAGAAGTGTTGGTGTACAAATCAAAAGTTGGAAGTGTTATCGACCAATTAGTGAAAGTTGAGGTTATTTATGACTACTGCACATCGATCAACCAATAAAATAAAAGTACTAATTGGAGGTTTTCTCAAACGTAGTATTGATTTACCTAAAGCATGCCATTTCTTTTTGCAACCAAACGAAACTTGTATTCATATTCATAACATAACGCTGTTAAAAATATACATATTATATTTAGGAATACATGAAACTATGGGTGGTAAAATGGGTGGGTTGGGCAAGTTTAGATAATGGGTTACAAGGACATAACTTTCAAGGGGCCGGGAGGGGCGCCCGACCCTCTGAACTTTTTGCTCAATAGTATTATATATTTATGTTTCGTGTAAATTTTTTTTGTTAAATACGTTTTCGACCCCCCGGTTTTATAAAAAAATTATTTATATAGAATTTTTAGGTTCGGTGACTTCCGACCCTCCGTTGAAAATTTTCAAGCTTCGCCACTGATAGGTTAGGATGGGTTTGGGTTAAAATGGGTTTAGATTAGGATGGTTTCATTAAGAAAAAGATTAGAATGAGTTTGGGTTAAAATAGATTTTTGTTAATATGAGTTTCAGTCATGATAGGCAAAAACTAAATGAAAAAAAAAATAAAAAATATTCAAAAAAACTTCTAAAAATTCTAAAAAATCAAAAATAAAAAAAATTATAAAAAATAAAAACGATTCTGAAAAATAAAAAAAATCTAAAAATTCAATAAAAAAAATAAAAAACTCTAAAAATAAAAAACGAAAATTCTAAAAAATCTGGAAAATTCAAAAAAAAATCGAAAAATTATAAAATTTAAAAAAAATTCAAAAAATCAAAAAATTCTAAAAAAAAAAATCAAAAAAATTCTGAAAAGTAAAAAAAAAATCAAATAAACTCAAAAATTAAAAAAAAAAATTCTAAAAGAATTCTAAAAAAAATCAACAAATTCTAAAAATTTCTTTAAAAAATCTAAAAATAAATAATATTTCAAAAAAATCGAAAAATTATAAAAAATTATTTTGGATTTTAATTTTTTTTGAATTTTTGGATTTTCTAGAATTTTTTTATTTGTTTTGGATTTTTTTTGAATTTTTTTAATTTTATAATTCTTTAGAATTTTTAAATTTTTATTTTTTTTAGAATTTGTTGATTTTTTTTATTTTTTAGAATATTTTTGGATTTTTTAGAATCTTTTTTTTTTTTTGATTTTTTGTAATTTTTAAGAGTTTTTTAGAACTTTTAATTTTAATTTTTTGAATTCTTTTAGATTTTTTGATCTTTTTTTAAATTTGAATTTTTTTTAGTTTTTTAGATTTTTTTTTTAATTTTTTTGAATTTTTTTGTTTTTTTGGAATCCTTTATTTATTTTTTTTACAGACTTTTATTTGAATTTTTTAGAATTTTTTGATTTTTTATTGTGTTTTTTTAAAGTTGGTTACATAGTTAGTCGCTATGGTTTACATAAACTAGTAATCTAAGTTACGAATAGTTTAAAATCAATTTTTAGGGTACTAACTTTCCATTTTTTAACATGTTGGTGTATTAACGTTAATTCTTCGGTTAACTATTAGTATCTTAGATTTTTAGTTTGTGTAAACCACAGGGACTAACTATGTAATTAATACACTCACATTTAAAAAAAATGAAAAGTTAGTAACCCAGGAAGTGATGTTAAACTATTAGTATATAAGATTGTTAGTTTGTGTAAACTATAGGGACTAAATATGTAATTAACCTTTTTTTATTAAATTTTTTTTTAATATGGATTGATTCGGATGGTGATCCATCCATTTAAAATTTTTGAGTTTTTTACTTAATTAAATAATTTTAATACATTTTGACCCGTTTATGTTTTATTTTATACCCATACTGACCTACTCACTTTTTTTATCCAGCACTTTACAACCTATCTTAACCTACTCACTAATTTTATTTAACCCATTTTAAAATTTAAAATAGCCATATCAATCTAAATGGAATGAATGGAATTGTTTTTCCACACTTGCATGAAACTAAATTTTCACCCATCTGAACTGGTTTTAAAAAAAGATAAATGATGAAATATAACTTATTGTCTGCTACGTGTTAGTGTGTTACTCACTTCTACTAGTACCATGAATGCCTTAATTTTTTTATAGTAATATTGCAATAGAGTGCAATTTAAAGTTTTAATTTTAATAAGTAAATTAGATAAAAAGAACGCAAATTTGAAATTTTCATTGAGATCACAATAATACCCTCGTCTTGTGCCAACTTGCTATTGATGAATACTTACGAACCACTTTCTTCCAAAGTGACACAACGAATGAAGTAATATATTAATCATTTGATATATTAATAATTAATAATATTGTTGTTAAGTTGGACCAAACATGTTTTTGTAACTTGTGAGAACACGTATCGAAATATTGGGGTTTGAGTTCTCCATTGTACTGTATATATATGATGATAAAAAAATTATTCCGTACAATCAGAAAATGTTTTCTTGTCTTTCGATGCAATTGGGATAATTATATTTCTGAAGTAGAATAGAATTTGTTATGGCAATGAAATTGTAAAGTTTATATTAATTTTTTTGGTGCTATTTAATTAAATGGTAAAACTAAAAACATACATACGCACTAACTGTATAATGATGTATGTATGCATGCTCATCTGTTTATAGAGGTCAACTTTTCTAAATTTCAGTTTATATAGTTTGGCGTGATACTTAAGCTTAAGGAAGGCATAGTATATTTTTTTTTGAAAGGAAAGGCATAGTATATTTTAATTTGCTAATTGCATATTTGAGTGAGTTCGAATAGATTAGCACAAATATGCATTATGATTTCTTCAGTTTCATCTTTTAGATCGACAATTATCTTGATTTTCTATTCTATTATATATATATATATATATATATATAGGGAGAAGATCATACGAGAACCACCTCTTATTGTGAGAACCGCGAGAAACAATGTGAACACACAAAAAATGCCTAAAAATAGCTAAAAATCACAAAAAAAAATTTTTTCCACTAAAAGTAGCGATTTGAGCAAAAAAAAATATTAAAAAAAAATTTTAGATTTTTTTTGATTTTTTTAGAATTTTTTTAGGTTTTTTGGGAGGTTTAGTTTTTAGCATTTTAGCTTTGGGGGGGGGGGGGGGTTGGGGGAGGGGGGTTTAGGTTTTTTTTTTTTTTTTTTTTTGGGGGGGGGGGGGTGGTTTGGGTTTTTTTTAGGTGGGTTAGGTTTTTTTTTTTTTTTTTGGGAGGGGGGGTGGTTTAGGTTTTTTTAGGTGGGTTAGGTTTTTTTTTTTGGGAGGGGGGGTGTTAGGTTTTTTTAGCTATTTTAGGTTGTGTTTACATTGGTTCTCAAGTTCTCACAATAAGGGTGGTTCTCGCATGAGCCCCTCCCTATATATATATATATATATATATATATATGTATGTATACTTATACACAAATCAAGCATGTAGTATATGTATTTAATATGCACATATAAGCACAAACTTCCGTGACTCTCGTGCAAGCTAGGTTTGTAACTCTCATCGCATCGTGTCGTATTAGACAATACACCCAAGATTTTTGTGCTTGCTTGGTGCCATCCTCATGCAAACCGCAATCCACCCTATCACATTTGAGCACAAAGCAAAATATCGAGACGTCGCTAGATGTAGTGGTTGAAATTTGTTTGTTAAGGAACCTATGCTTGAATTATGGCATCCTCCCAAATTCGCTACCTTGGTATATTGTATCTACTTGTCAGGCAACCCGGTCATTTTGAATTTTTGTGTAACTCCTTCAGATGACCATTTTCTTTATTTTACATCAGGGGCGGACCCACCCCAAGCCGTGGGTGGGCGGGCGCACCCCTTGAAAAAAAAAGTTTCAGTGTTATTTTACGCCAAAAATCCCGACCGCTCCCCTTAAAATTTTGTAATCGCACCCCTTGAGCTTGGACCTCATGATAGAGAAGATATGAAAAAAAAAAACAAACAGAAATAAAAAAAAATATGTTCACCGGAAAAAAATGGTGGAAACAAGAACTCTACCGGTGCAAACGAAGAAGAAAGAGAAATAAGGGGTATTGTACTATTGTTCTTTTTAATATGCACCCACTTAAAAATTATTTTATTTAGGTTAAAACACGTGTATCAGTAGAAATTAAAAAGTAAAAGACAACATTGTGAGTGGCTCCTATTACACCAAAATTGTTAGTATTACACCAAAATTGTTAGTACAACTAGACCTATATTTTAAACTTTAAATATCTTTATTTTATTTTATTTACCATATATAAATTTAATTTAATAACTGTGTATGAGTTTTGCTTTTATTTTTATTTTAAACTTTTCAAATATCTTTGTTATATCTGATTTAATTTATTTATTATTAATTTACTTGATTAAGTTTCAATTATTTATATAATTATTCATCACATCTTTTATTGTCCTTGTCATAAATAAACATGTTTCAAAAGTTATATATGTAAAAACGTTTTAATCAGATGTTTCTTACAATCATTAGACATCAACGACACTTCAAGAAAGTTGAGTAGAAGAATGAGATTGTTGTTTCCTATAATCAAATTAATAAATTATTATTTGTTTAGTATTTGAGTGGATTGGAAAAATGTTTTAAAAGTTATATATGTAAAAACATTTTAATAAGATGTTTCATACAATCATTAGATATCTAGGGCACTTCAAGAAAGTTCAGTATAAGAATGAGATTGTTGTTTCCTATGATCAAACCAATAACTTATTATATGTTTAGTATTCGAGAGGATTGGAAGTGAGGTGAAAATACATAAAAGAACGTTTTTACAAGTACTAAAATGAAGTTGTTTTACAAAACAAAAAAAAAGCATGATATGTTAAATACTTAAATTTATCCTATGATCAAACCAAGAAATTATTATTTGTTTAGTATTCAAGAGGATTGGAAGTGAGGTGAAAATACATAAAAGAACGTTTTTACAAGTACTAAAATGAAGTTGTTTTACAAAAAAAAAAAAAAAATCATGATATGTTAAATACTTAGATTTAAAGTGAATATGTGATAATGTGAAGTTGAGATATGTTATTGAGTTATTGACACGTATGAATGAGAACACGTCTCCGATCTGATCCGAATCGAAAAAATTATTATATACCAATAGACAAAGACCCTTTAAAAATTTCTGCACCCCATGAAAAAAATTTCTGGGTCCGCCACTGTTTTACACCTAGTGATCCATAATAACTCGAGATGCATGTTTTTACTTATAATCTCAAATATGGGAACATTCTGGATTAAATCAGTCATCAATTAAGAAAATAGATGTGTGTCGTAAATTTCACAAACTTGTGGTAATGAAGAGCAAAATAAGAATTCTTGATTAAATCAGTCATCAATTTATATTTTATAATAGATTTTATTGAAACAAGAATGTACTAACATGAATTTGTAGTTTATGTGATGAGACATACGTTTTAGCATAGGGGATGGTTATGTTAGTAAATCAAGCTGATCTTTATCGTGTTAAAATTAAGAGATTTACACTATATATCAATATATTTTTATACGGTACGTATAATTCTCTTCCTCAAGTAAATATATGATTCAATTTAATTAAATACTTGATTGACCAAAACTCAAACACCACATTTGAAGGAAAAAAATAACTTCTTGTTTTCTTTCAATAAAAGGAACAAAGAGAATGTACATACATAAAAACCACAAGTAGGGTCCTTGTTTATCACAAAATATAGGTTTTTGTTCCCCCTTATGTCGGCCATTACATAGCTCTAAGACAAAAAATTCCACACATTCCTTCAAAAACTAATTAACTTTTTCTATATATTAATTTAGTTCCTACATAATTTTTATTTCATTTTAATTCCTCTAGCCACGTTCATGGAGAATTAGTGACGGTCTTTGGAAAAGACTTGTTATGGATGGGACGACGTCTTTTTACATGTGAGTAATCCATTGTAAAGAACTCATGAGTCGGGTCGGCTCCTTCTATCCATTCCTGCCTTGTCCCTTTTGTCACATGAATGGTCACTTTTGCTTCTTCTTCTTCTTCTCCCTTGTGTGGTTTACCTTTACATGCACAAATGACACAATAAGAATATAATAAACCAAGACAAATATGTTTATGTGTAATGAATTCTGGAATTATGGGAATGTACATTGATTTCTTATATCTAGTAATTAAAGTCTGATACTAGTGAAACACGAGTTTTCATTTGAGAAGACAATCACATATGTCACAAAGTGTTGTATTATATTTTTTGGGTTATTGAATTTATCACCCCTAACTATTGGCTATTGGTCGCTACCACCCCCAACTATCACTCTGATGCCCGCCACCCCTAACTTAACACTTAGTGTGTTCTGTCACCATGTCGTTAACTGATCACTAACTTTTGATCTTGTTACTATACTTTTGGGGGTATCCTAAGATCACTAAAACCTTCTGAAGATCCCTATGACACCCCCAAAAGTATAGTAACATAAGCAAAAGTTAGTGATCAGTTAACGACGTGGTGGCAGAACACACTAAATGTTAAGTTGGGGGTGACGGACGTCAAAGTGATATTTGAGGTGGCAGTGGCCAATAGCCAATAATTAGGGGTGATAAGATCCAATAACCGAATTTTTTTTCCGGTGTGCTTGTACTAGGAATATTTCATTTTCTTTTATCATTTTTAGTTTTTGTGTGATCTAAAGACATAATTAGTGTATGATTGTGAATCGTTTTAACTTAATAAGTAGTGCAGAAACTAAAAATAAAACTAAAATTCTTAGGGTTTTACAGTCATTTAATTAGTTACATACAGCTTGGTAGGTAAAATGGTTCGTAAATACTCGGTTTTCTAGTCGCCAACGCATGCATGCTAGTGACAAAGCTAGGCAGAACACAAGTATGGCGTAGTTTTGATACGTCTTGAGGGAAACATGTACTTGATTTTCCAACAAAAAAAAAAAAAAATTGCCCTCCAAAATTTTTACAAATAGTTATTCAAGTTTTAATTTTAACATAAGCCTCATTCATTTAGGATTCAAAGCATCCATGCATCACGTAGTTCTTTAAATTCCCAATTTAGAGAATAACTACCTGAAAATGCTCTAGTTTGCCCATTGGATGACACCAAATCCTTAGCAACATGACCTTCAACCTGCTGATTGTTGACGCAAAATGAAAAAGAAAAATGTTCAACCCTAAAATTATATGGGATTTAAACATTATGACTTGTCTATCTTGTGATGGAACTTGATAAACCTACCTTATTGTTGACCATTAACTTTCTTGGCAGTGCAGGATGATCATGCTGCAGGTAGTCGTTAGCTGCACAAATTATATATTCAATTACTACAACAAACCACACACACACACACTTTAGGAAACATATCAGGCATAGATGGATACATACCTAATTCATGGGAAGCTTGGAGCTTATGAGTGTGGAGACAAGCAGCATTAATGGTCAGCAAAAGTGAGAGAGTAACAAATAACATGATGGCTGTAGCTATCATCATCTCTTTGACTTGCACTATACCTAAGAGATCAATACTATATAGTTTGAAGGGGATATTCTTTTTCTCGATTTGGTGTGAAATTTATATTACTAGAGTTAGACAAGATTCTCAGTTATATAGATACATACATATATAGAAAGATGGAATACACAAAGCACAAAGTAGAGAGTTTCAAAACAAAAGTAGTGTGTAAAATTCATATTTATTCATGAGCCCTTTTTATGGAGAGGAGGCTTCAATTCACAATGGAGGCATTTGGGCTATTTTGTCACCATATATGTTGGTAGGGCTGCTGGATAATTTTATATCAAGTTTATGTAACCATCTCCTGCTGACATCTACATTGCATACCAAAATGTTAAAAGCTGATTTAAAATGTTGTATAATTCATTTATTACTCAAATGGCCAACACTTTTGAAGTTATGCATTAACAAATATGCTTACCAGCTCATTGTCCTCATTTTATTTCCTTGTACTTTTTTGTTCCTGTTTTCAATAGTCTATGTATTAAACATTTCTCCCCTATTTGAATGTTTTTTGGTTTTGGTCGCTGTTTATATGGATGCAACTATCTCATATAGGAATAACAAGTTCAAACCGAACACAAACATTGTGAGAGAATTTGTTTTGTTTTATCAAAATCTGAAAAATGACGACATCTCATTTATTGAGATTGCTAAACAAAAAGTTAACTGCAAGTAAATTATAACTCAAGTAACTACTAACGAATCTTCACCCTAGCATTGCTCAGAAGTGCCCATCGCAATGACGTGAATCTTGGGCCAGAGAGTAGTAAACTGGGTTGAAACTAATACCTTGGTTGGAAGATCTAGCAATATATAACTGTAACACTCTAACCCTTTTTCAGATGTTATATACCCTCTAAGAGTCTTTGATAAAATCACGTCTAGAACAAATTTCATAATCATCTCAAGGTGTTTTATACGCTCATGAAACCACGACTTGACTGCTAAAGATGTGATATACTACATTAATATTGTCACCCAGAAAGTGGGTGGACCAGTGAAACATAAGGGAAAATTACGAATTTGGCTAAAGACCAAGTTGACTTACCAAAATGGCCAGCTCCTGTGTCGGTGGAACAATGCATCCCCCATCTCAATGCACGTGATGCGTCTGCAGACCATAACGGCTTGCGTCCATCTCCTTGTCAAGCGCCTGGCTCAGCCT
Source organism: Helianthus annuus (assembly GCF_002127325.2). Lineage (NCBI taxonomy): Eukaryota > Viridiplantae > Streptophyta > Magnoliopsida > Asterales > Asteraceae > Helianthus > Helianthus annuus. The sequence continues at coordinate 57,925,263 of NC_035449.2, read as the reverse complement.
CTCCCATCGTTAGTCCCGATGCTTCCTTTCAGCCTCTCCCATGCGTCGCTGAAGCAAGCTGACGCCTCTCATTGAAGCCTTCGGATGCCTTGCTGACGCATCCCGTGTGTCAGTTTTCGAAGGCCTTTGCCGACGCTTCCCATGCGTCGCTGACGCATCCCGTGTGTCAGTTTTCGAAAGCCTTTGTCGATGCTTCCCATGTGTCGCTGACGCATCCTGAGTGTTAGTTTTTTGAAGGACTTTGTCGACGCTTCCCATGCGTCGCTGACGCATCCCGAGTGTCAGTTTTTGAAGGCCTTTGCCGACGCTTACTATGCGTCGCTGACTCATCCACTTCTGAAAAGCCATATTCCGTACAATTGTCCGTGCACAAACACATCCCATGTGTCTCTCGACATTTTAAGCTAAAACCCAGTAATATAAAAGATTTACTCGTGTTTTCAGTTATGGGGACCTATTACCCACCAAATTATTCAACATTTTTTACTATCAACTGCTTTTATCTTCAACTTTTACCTTCAAGTGATATGGCTGTTAGATTTATCGTTTACACCGGTGCCAAGTGGGAAGTCATTGAGGGGAAGCTTGAATACGTAGTCCAAGCAGATTCATTTAGACGCGGCTTTGAAACTCCTACAACAATTTCTTATAATACTTTTTTTTTAAAATGTTAGTGATTTGTGTGGTTTTCGAAACATTACACATGTCTTACAAAATGTCAGCCTTTACCGATCCTATTGATATAATTGACGATTCTGATCTTACTTTTTTTTCAACCTTGCTGAAAAAAATCCTTACGAGTTGTTAAAATTATATGTGGTGCAAGAAATTGGCGTTGATTCATCTTCTTGTGCTCCTTCCAACGATTTCAAATGTCCCGATTTAAATGATTGTGTTTTTCCCAGTGATGAATTTAACGCAATAGATAAACTGGAATTAAATGATAATGATATTCGTCCGTCTGAAAATAAATGTCGGTTTTACGAAGGTTATACTTTCCATAACAAGTAGGAAATGAAAATCGAATTAGGAAAAATGTGTAACGCTAAATGTTCTTCATATAAAGCAGACAGATCATCAACCACTCGTTATGAAGTATCTTGTGTTGACAAAAATTGTGAGTGGAATTTAAGTGCAGCTAGTCAACAGTCTTGTGATGTTTTCTATGTTAAACATTTCAACAATAAACATACATGTTCTAAGACGCAGACACATCCACACATGCGTCAGGCAAACCCATAGGTGGTGGGTAGCCTTTTAAAAGAACAATTACAAGACAGTGGGCGCATATACCGTTGCACCGAAATTGTAAAGGATTTTAGAATTAAAGAACAAGCTAATTTATCATACACGCAAGCGTAACGAGGAAAATGAAATGCATTAGAACTTTTGTATGGAAGTTCAACAAGTTCTTTTGCCGAACTTCCTATCTACTTGTTTAACATGGAGATGGCTAAACCAGGCACAGTGACAGACATACTGACTGATTCCGATAGTCGTTTTAAAATGGTATTTGTCGCCATACGTGTCGTGGTAAGTGAAACATTAAATTTTTTAGTATTTAGATATTTAATCAAAAAACTATAGTAAACGTTACTTTAAAATGAAATAAAATAATTAAATTTGACAAAGAATTTTAATAATATCCTATTGCTTTAGATTCGGAGCTTTCTCATAAACTTAAAACCGGTCATTATCATAAACGCGGCCCACTTGAAAGGTGACTTTAAAGGAACAATGTTTTTGGTTGTTGGCATGGACGCAAACAATCAGATTTTGCCTATTGGTTACGACATTGGTAAATCTTAAGACGATAACTCGTGAACCTGGTTCCTATCAAAACTAAAAGATTGAATTGGCAAGCATCCAGGTTTGGCGATCATTTCTGACCGTGCAAATTCTATACATTTAGGCGATACGGGACGTGTTTCCGCAAGCCTTTCACGGGTTGTGTTGTCGGCATCTGATGGTCAACCTTCGTTTACCATTAAACAAAAAAAAGGAACACGAATCTCTTTCGTGGAAGACTTGCAAATCTTATAGGATATCCGATTTTCAAGAATCGTTCGATGCGCTATGTTCCATAGTTCCAAGAACACAGAACATTCTTATAAATATTGGGTTTGAGAAATGGTCAAGAGCATATTGTCCTGGAAAAAGATATCATTATATGACATCTACTAGTGCCAAGTCAATGAACGCGCTATCCAAACATCACAGGAAATTGCCAATAACGCAACTTATAGAATTTTTCTGACAATCTGTCCAAAAATGGTTTTATGAACGCCAGAACCAAGGAATCCATGGGAAACACTTGCTTACAGAGTGGGCTGAGAAAAAATTCAAAAGAAAATTGATGGTTCTAAGTCGTGGAGTGTTGCTGGCACTGGTGTTAATAGTTTTGACGTTGAAGGCGGTGGAAAAAGAGGTTTAGTTGATTTCTCTAATGGAACATGTAGTTTTCGGGTTTGGCAAGTATCTGGTTTACCTTGTGGGCATATTATTGTAGTATCGATATTTTTAGGTGAAACCGACAGTGGTCATTATGCGATGCCATGTTATAGTAACGAAGTTTATAAATCCACGTATGCAGAATAGATAAATCCACTCCCTCATAAATCAGAGTGGGAAATACCTGATGGACTGGTCGATCTGCAACCACCGCATATTACCAAATGACAAGATGGTCGTCCTAATGAAAACAAACGAATCCTATCGCGAAGAGAGCAACCCACTCCCGTATACAGCGATCGGTGCCACACATATGGACATCGTCGTTAAACTTGTTCACAACCGACCAAAACCCAGAGTTCTTCCCGACACGTCGCTAAGACACAACCAACACACGTACAAGTTGAAGCAGAAGAATTTCAGGATTATGTATTTCAAAATACCTTCCCCTCCTACAATTTGGGAGACTTTTAAAACTTTTGTAATCTATGCATATGTGTACTTAATCTAATTTATTAAAAGCATGCACATTATTGTAAACAAGTACATGGAGCATTATTTATCAACTTAATTATTAGCTGGTGTGAAACGTACAGCATATAGTTGATTTGCCATAAATCGTCTGTATCTCATACAGGCATCTTGCATGTTTCCTTCTTGCCAGATCAGTGAACTGTTTTGCACAGGATTTTGGAGTAATATACACACTATTACCCCCGAATTTCGACCAACACGATCATTGGAGGTAGGCCAGACAAAATCCCCGGTGTAATCCAACGCATCAGCCTCGCTTAGTCTAGCTGTTGCCAATATTGTATACATCCTAGAAACCATAAGAACACACTCTCGAATTCTACAAGAACTTGGTGTATTTTTTGTGAATGCAGAATCATTCCCCGCAATTAAGTGCATCACAATTATTGGTAAAATATACAGTAGTATTTAGTGACTACATATTTATCTTTAGGATGTTCCAGATTTCTTTGTCTTGCGATAGTGGTATGTAAACCTGAAAAGCATTTAAGGTTGAAACAATATGGTTAACATTCTATCACGGGCCTTGTTACATTAGGAAAAAAATCACTTTTACCGTATCCACTTCCCAAAAGGCAGGGTACGCTCCTACGGCGTCAGTCACATATCTGTAAGCATCCTGATCCTGTTCAGCAATTAGGTGTATAAAAACTTTGGCGGAAGAATGGTCCAACAAAAACGATTTGACAAAGATGCCCCTTAACGACTTTGAGTGTCCCTTAATTTTAACAACTTGTTACACCATGCTATCAGTTTTTATAAAATAATCAAATTTTGAAAATATAAATAATCAAAATAATCCAATCTTTAAAATAATTAAAATACCGTTTCTTGCATTAATCCATTTCCACAATAACCTAGAAGTCCCCCCACCACTCCATGTCTAGCGGTGTTTGCCCCATATAATCTGAATAGCAAAATTGGCTATCACCGTCGAAGTAGAACTCAAGAACATGTTGCGACCAATGAACCAATTGGTCATTCTTGTAAAGCCAAACAATGTTTTCTACTGAATCTGGAATGCTTGATCGATACCTTCCTTTTGCCGAACTTCCTATCTACTTGTTTAACATGGAGAAGGCTAAACCAGGCACAGTGACAGACATACTGACTGATTCCGATAGTCGTTTTAAAATGGTATTTGTCGCCATACGTGTCGTGGTAAGTGAAACATTAAATTTTTTAGTATTTAGATATTTAATCAAAAAACTATAGTAAACGTTACTTTAAAATGAAATAAAATAATTAAATTTGACAAAGAATTTTAATAATATCCTATTGCTTTAGATTCGGAGCTTTCTCATAAACTTAAAACCGGTCATTATCATAAACGCGGCCCACTTGAAAGGTGACTTTAAAGGAACAATGTTTTTGGTTGTTGGCATGGACGCAAACAATCAGATTTTGCCTATTGGTTACGACATTGGTAAATCTTAAGACGATAACTCGTGAACCTGGTTCCTATCAAAACTAAAAGATTGAATTGGCAAGCATCCAGGTTTGGTGATCATTTCTGACCGTGCAAATTCTATACATTTAGGCGATACGGGACGTGTTTCCGCAAGCCTTTCACGGGTTGTGTTGTCGGCATCTGATGGTCAACCTTCGTTTACCATTAAACAAAAAAAAGAAACACGAATCTCTTTCGTGGAAGACTTGCAAATCTTATAGGATATCCGATTTTCAAGAATCGTTCGATGCGCTATGTTCCATAGTTCCAAGAACACAGAACATTCTTATAAATATTGGGTTTGAGTAATGGTCAAGAGCATATTGTCCTGGAAAAAGATATCATTATATGACATCTACTAGTGCCAAGTCAATGAACACGCTATCCAAACATCACAGGAAATTGCCAATAACGCAACTTATAGAATTTTTCTGACAATCTGTCCAAAAATGGTTTTATGAACGCCAGAACCAAGGAATCCATGGGAAACACTTGCTTACAGAGTGGGCTGAGAAAAAATTCAAAAGAAAATTGATGGTTCTAAGTCGTGGAGTGTTGCTGGCACTGGTGTTAATAGTTTTGACGTTGAAGGCGGTGGAAAAAGAGGTTTAGTTGATTTCTCTAATGGAACATGTAGTTTTCGGGTTTGGCAAGTATCTGGTTTACCTTGTGGGCATATTATTGTAGTATCGATATTTTTAGGTGAAACTGACAGTGGTCATTATGCGATGCCATGTTATAGTAACGAAGTTTATAAATCCACGTATGCAGAATAGATAAATCCACTCCCTCATAAATCAGAGTGGGAAATACCTGATGGACTGGTCGATCTGCAACCACCGCATATTACCAAATGACAAGATGGTCGTCCTAATGAAAACAAACGAATCCTATCGCGAAGAGAGCAACCCACTCCCGTATACAGCGATCGGTGCCACACATATGGACATCGTCGTTAAACTTGTTCACAACCGACCAAAACCCAGAGTTCTTCCCGACGCGTCGCTAAGACACAACCAACACACGTACAAGTTGAAGCAGAAGAATTTCAGGATTATGTATTTCAAAATACCTTCCCCTCCTACAATTTGGGAGACTTTTAAAACTTTTGTAATCTATGCATATGTGTACTTAATCTAATTTATTAAAAGCATGCACATTATTGTAAACAAGTACATGGAGCATTATTTATCAACTTAATTATTAGCTGGTGTGAAACGTACAACATATAGTTGATTTGCCATAAATCGTCTGTATCTCATACAGGCATCTTGCATGTTTCCTTCTTGCCAGATCAGTGAACTGTTTTGCACAGGATTTTGGAGTAATATACACACTATTACCCCCGAATTTCGACCAACACGATCATTGGAGGTAGGCCAGACAAAATCCCCGGTGTAATCCAACGCATCAGCCTCGCTTAGTCCAGCTGTTGCCAATATTGTATACATCCTAGAAACCATAAGAACACACTCTCGAATTCTACAAGAACTTGGTGTATTTTTTGTGAATGCAGAATCATTCCCCGCAATTAAGTGCATCACAATTATTGGTAAAATATATAGTAGTATTTAGTGACTACATATTTATCTTTAGGATGTTCCAGATTTCTTTGTCTTGCGATAGTGGTATGTAAACCTGAAAAGCATTTAAGGTTGAAACAATATGGTTAACATTCTATCACGGGCCTTGTTACATTAGGAAAAAAATCACTTTTACCGTATCCACTTCCCAAAAGGCAGGGTACGCTCCTACGGCGTCAGTCACATATCTGTAAGCATCCTGATCCTGTTCAGCAATTAGGTGTATAAAAACTTTGGCGGAAGAATGGTCCAACAAAAACGATTTGACAAAGATGCCCCTTAACGACTTTGAGTGTCCCTTAATTTTAACAACTTGTTACACCATGCTATCAATTTTTATAAAATAATCAAATTTTGAAATATAAATAATCAAAATAATCCAATCTTTAAAATAATTAAAATACCGTTTCTTGCATTAATCCATTTCCACAATAACCTAGAAGTCCCCCCACCACTCCATGTCTAGCGGTGTTTGCCCCATATAATCTGAATAGCAAAATTGGCTATCACCGTCGAAGTAGAACTCAAGAACATGTTGCGACCAATGAACCAATTGGTCATTCTTGTAAAGCCAAACAATGTTTTCTACTGAATCTGGAATGCTTGATCGATACCTTCCTGTTGACGACATTACTCTGGTATAAAGAAATGGCAACCAATGGTCCATATACAAAGACCTCTAAAAACATCCACCTACTTCCTTCATATATAAATAATATTTTTAATTAATTTTTTTAAGAAATAAACTTTTTTTTATTTTTCTTAAGAAATTATTTATTTTAGTTAATTTTTTAGGTTAAATAGAAAATAATCACCTACTTCTTCTATATATATATCCCTACATATCATTCTTCATTCTTACCATTTCTACATTCACCTTCTTCCGTTTCTTACCAAATTTATAAAATATCCCCTTCTTCATTCATACAAAGTGTCGACAACAACGTGGTCAGCAACGGAAGACCTTGTTGTTGGGTTATCTTATGTTGGCATTCGGGAATCGGGGTTCTATGCTAGCATGGATGATGAATTCTGGAACAGTGTGTTCAATAAGTTTTATATCCACGTTGGTGCAACCACTCGAAGCATGCAGGAAGTGAGGAACCGTTGCTCGTTCCTCCGGTTAAAATGTTCAATGTTTAATAAAAAGTATAATAATGTGGAGAACCCCAACAACGAAAGTTCTATAGATGAAGTGATTGAGGACGCCAAGCGTGAGTACGTATTGACGTACGAGGAGGACTTCAAACACCTATCTGTTTGGCAAATTATACAGTTTCATCTATAAGTGCTAAGTTGTTGAAGTTTAGTATTTTTAGTTTCTACGTTGTATTTTTATGTACTATGTTGTATTTTAAGTTACTCGACCCTCAGTGGCTTTCTTCATGGTGATGGTTCGTAGGGTTTAGTACTTTTCTCAGTTTATTCATGTTTGGAATTGTTTTTAACATTGACAATGTTTTATAAACAATTTGATGAGTTTGTTATTTTAAACTATTTGCATGTGTTTTAACATTGACAACGTTTTATAAATAATTTGATGAGTTTGTTATTTTAAACTCTTTGCATGTGTTTTAGGTTCTTGCTTTACAACTTGCTCGGTTGATGACAAAACCTTGTAGCTTGTTGGGTGACATAGAGTCGGTTAACTCACATTAGTAAATAGGGTAGTTGATCTGTAAAAGATCTGATGACAAAGACCTGTTTTTTATTACCACTTAAATTAACCGACTTTTCAGCACCATGTCTATATGGTGTCTAATTAATTGATTAAATTGAGTTTTGTGGAACCTAGAACTAGAAACCTGGAGGAGATTGCGTTTTCTCTATCTATCCCCAAATCTCATTAGCATTAGTTAATAATTTCCTAGTTAAATACTAACCACAAATTCTCCGTGGATATCATACCCTACTTACGCTATCTACTTAGTTTACTTAGGTTTTTGCATGACCCTTATGACAGTCACACATCATGAAAAAGACATCCAACATTGTCTTAAAATAGTTACACATCATAACAATTCCAGTTAAACATATTGACTTGGCATTAGTGCACCTTGACCTGTTTGTTATTCTTATGTTGCAGTAGATTGGGAACCCTCATTTCCACATTGATCTTTGCAACTTCTGCAACTATGGCATAGGTTTGCAAATTAGCTGCACTTTGTAGTGTTGCGTTTTTTGGTCATCTTGTCTCCACTTGATAATACTACCTCAACCTCAGCCTCTCCAAAACCCTTCATTCTCATTTTTTTACCTTTCCAACCTATAAACAAACCTAATTAATGTATGTTAAACAACAACATTACAAACTAAACATATCCAAATCATACATGCTTATGATGTTTGGGTAGGATAAGAATTGTTGGACACGAACATAGACTCCACATTTCTGGTCCATATATTGGTTCTATGACAGTAATATAGACATTTTTCCATGTTTCTAACCAATACACCTCATAAACCCACTATTCAGGTATTCTAGCCCTAATATCATCCTAGACATATCCCAAATAGCTATTCCAGCATGTTTGCATAGCATGCCAGTTAAATCACCCTTCCTGCATGAACATGTTTTGTCCCTTACATTCACCTCACATTGTGACCTTGGACCAGTCACCTATATAGACAATTACCAAATTAAGTTCTTATTGTATAGTGTTTTATTGCATAATGTAATTTAAAAAGGGATATTTGATATCTGTCGATTTTATTTGAATCTTTTAACTGACCAAAAACTCATCGGTAAAATACGAATCCGGTTGGGTTTGAAAGCTATTTCTTTGGACTTCGTTTTAGACTCAAGAACTATTCGATTTCATTATGTTTTGACCAAGAAATAGCCGATAAGAGTCGGCTTAAATTTCTACGAAGAAGCTGTTTGGTTTCAGCTCTTCATAAAACACATGTTCATGACCATCTTAACATCAAATACATCAGATATAACAACAAGTTACCATCAGGATCATGTTATAAATCGAAAACCCTAAGCATACACGCTTATATTCGTAACATACTAGCCCACAAACTTCATAACCATAAAGATTCTTGTTTCTAGTAAACCAAGGTTTTATTCATCATGTAATCATCAAAACGCAACCAAGAATTCATGTATAAACAAGAACTACAAACAAGTTTAAGATAGATTACCAAGAAAGATAGGGATTATGAAAAGCTTGAAAGCCAAGAGTGTAACACCCCGTGTTTCGAAAGTCAAAGTCAAAGTCAAGATTGAAGTCAAAGGAAGAAAAGATTACTAATTACGATCTATCACTCCTTGCTTAATTATTGATTTGACTTCTTTGACTTGTAATCGAATCTTTATTTTATTTGCTTTAGTTGTATTATGTGGAGTATCTGTGAATAATCGAGGATTAATCGACATTTATCGCATGTTTTATCGCTTTATCGCATTGCAATCGCAATCGCTTTCGCAACTCGAACTATGCGTTCTGGATATTGTTTTACATGTGTGTGCTTCTTATGTGTTACTTGTGCATGTTTACTTTATGTTTGTGGTGATTAATCGAAACGCAATCGCAACTCTATCGCAACGCAATCGAATCGCAAACGCTACACGCAAGTTATTTTCGATGATTGTATGTTAGATATAGTATTCATGTGTTTATTGTTATTCTATCGCATCGCTCGCTCGAAACACAGCGTAAAACCCAACGCACGAAATGAAACACCGAAACTCAGTCGTCAGAGCCACTCGATCGAGTGACCACTCGATTGGATGGCCAACCAATCAGATCACCATCCGGTCGGATTGGCATCCGATCGGAGTGTCATCCGGTCGGTGACCCACTCGACCCTATGCACTTTCCTTTTTGGGAAACCCGATAAATACCCTCACTTGTCACATCACTTGATGTGACAGCACTCCCACTCGACCAGCCGCACACAAGCACTCATTCTCTCGATTTCTCGCGATTCTTGTAAGTTTTCAACCTAAATCTTTTACATCTATGATCTACACGCACTCCTTCATCTTTTTCACCTTTGAATCTTAACTTTTAACCGTGAAATCAGTAGATTTGAGGTGTTCTAGGGTGATGTCATCATGGAGTTCTTATGAACTCCAAGTTTTGGCATCATTCCACCTTGAATAACTCAGTTCTAAAGGATTTTCGTAAGATTTAACAATGTTTTCGCACAGATCTACACATATTCATGGTTAAAAGGATTGAAAGATGGTTTTCCAACTTTCTTTCAACTCTTTTACACTCAATGCACTCAAAACTGATAGAATCGGAGCTTGTTCTGACCTTCTACTCTTTCTTGGTGATGTGTTGGTTCAAGATCTGGTTTCTATCCGAGAGACAATTGATTTCGGGTTAAACATGAACCCCTGTCACGAACCAGTAAACTGATCGGACTTGGGTGATTCCTGTTCGATCGGGTCACATGGGTCATGATAGGGTTTCTGTTGTTTAGCACGTTGTCAGACCGTCTCGATCAACCGCAAAACTTTCAAAACTTAATAACTTCCAAGTTTGCAAAGAGATCAGATCACGGGACGGATTACTGTCCGATCGAATTACCATCCGATCGAACCGCAATCCGATCGGTTTGCACTTGGGGTTCAACACTTAAACTTTTTATTCAACTTTCAAAGATCTGGACGTCGAACGGATTGCCGTCCAATCGGATAGCCATCCGATCGAACGACTATCCGACCATATGACGTTTGGAATTTCAACACTTAACAATTTTCCACATGTTCAATGCACTATCAGCTCTAACGGATTGCCACCCAATCGGTAGACCATCCGATTGGATGACAACACTGCTGTGAACTTATTCTCTGAGAAATGTCTCGCTGAACGGATTGCCGATCGATCGAACCACCCTTCGATCGACGACTTTAAAGGTACAGATATTTCTCTGTTTTCAAAATGCTACAACGAAAACTTCAAAAGACAAACCATCGTACACAAACACATCTTCACCAAGACGAATGTCAATCCAATCGAATGGCCATCCGATCGGATTACCATCCGACACTTGGTACTTTTCAGCATTTTACGCGCCGCTTATCATTTATGCTAATGTTAACTATCCAGGGTAATCTCTCTCAGCGCTCCCTTCAATCCAAGAGAGTGTTTACTTGTTAAACACAATCTGTGAGTATACTCGATCCCTTTTTGCTTTATACACTTTTGGGTGTTACAAACGTTACTTATATTCAAATCACAACGACACACAACGCAATCACTTTAACGCTAACCGTTATCGCATGTTATACGTAACTCGATGAATGCCTGTTTGTTATGTTTACACATTGATTGCTGTCTACCTGCCTTAGCAACGATAGTACTATAGTTTGGACTCAGCACCTGTTCACTCAGGGGTTGTTAAGGACAATACTTCACGTGTTCGCAGTGGTGAACATGTGTTGCGCACTCGCTACTCGCAGTCAAATCGCAGTCATTGGTATTGATAGGATCTTTGTCGATAACTTACATACTTCACATTATACGTTGTACATACTGGTTATGCCTAAACTATTTCGAACTCTATTATGCTATATCAAACTTGTATGCTCACCTTTATACTATGTGTATTGACCTTTATTTTAACGTTTGTGACAGGTGTTTAGGATGCTATATGCTAGGATGCTTGCTATTTGGGAATCAAGTAGGATTGAGAGTCGAGAAACAAAGACAATTTAATTTATTTTAAAGCTGAGTTATCGAAACATGTTATTTGTTTTTGAGATATCGACGTCTGTAATAACTTAATTTGCTTGATGGGTTATGGTATGGGATATAATATTAACTATCTGGTAATATAGTTGTTATGGAATTTCTCTTGAACAATCTGTTTCACTCAGCGTTGCGCCCCGATGTTTCCGCTATCGGTTGGGGTGTGACAGATTGGTATCAGAGCCATAACTATAGGGAATTAGGCAAGACTCGACCTAGTCCAGGTCGATGTCTTAGAACGACCTAGTCTATAGTCTAAGTACCAATAGACCGACTTATGCATACCCTTTAGACGGGTTATGTACGAGCCTACTTGCTATTCTCGCTTGCACTCGCTTTACACTATCACTGCATGCTATTTTCGAAAATGAATGGGTGATTAGGTCAAGATTAGGTGTGAAAACCGCAAACTCTCGACTAAATCGCTTCTTCGACCCGCATTATATCTATAGACATGAGAATTTGCGTTGAATCAGGAGTGAAATCCGTACTTTAACGCAAATTTTCTTCTCTATTTTATCAAAACAGGAACAAAGTCGTTAAGGTAGGGTGAAACCCGAATCTCAACGACTTATTTCGTGTTCTATTTTGGTTTCAAAACTCTCACCAAAGTCTCGACGGACTCCAATGACTTGAGTCACACCGTAACTAGAAGGATGCGTGCCGACCGCCCGAAATCAAGGCGAGAGTACTGTCTAGAAGGTCAAAGTGTGCACTAAAAGTCCTTGTGAATAGTCGAATCACTTTAGGTAGTCGATGTCTCGCACCCAGACAATCTATACTCGATTTTATTTGTTTTCGATTCTGGATTTTGCCGCCGCTGACTCTAATATTTGCCAACTTTATGTGTTATATGTGGATTTTACGTGTTTTATGTGATTTCGCCTGTTTATGTGTTTCGATTTCTAGTGATTTATTCGCTTTTCGCACTTCGCTATGATCGACACACACGACTCGCACTGCACATCTATCTCAAAACGTTAACAAATCGTTGCTACTTGTGGAAAGATCGCATGCTATGATGCTCGCTTATGCTAGGCTACTCGACGTGTACTCGCTAATCGCAATCGCTATTCTAGGGTTCACGAACTTGGAATGATAGGTTTCTGTGTTCTGTGCCCTACGTGCTTATGTGTTCTGTGATTATGTGCTTATGTGACTGTGTGTTTATATAATTAATCGTGTTCTTGAGCTTTAGTAGTATTGAGTGTGCTATGAGATGAGATTCGATTAAATAGTGTCTGAATCCTATGGCGATGTCTGTTGCAGACAATGTCGTCATCTGGATCACACCACTCCCGAGTTGTTAGGCGTAGGCAAGCTGACAAACGACTCGCCTCTCTTGTCGCTAGTCAAATTGCTAAAGTCATCCCCCAGATTGTTAGCGAACTAAACGAAAACGCTAGCAAGTCTTCTGAAGAGTCCCAGACTGATTCTCCAAAAGCTGCTTTTAGCTTCAAGCAGCTCAAAGCTTGCGGACCGAAAGAGTTCACTGGCGAAGATGGTCCTACGACCATGTTCCAATGGTTTGATTCGATCGAGGTCACCCTGCGCCAGAGTGGCTGTCCTGATAATCTCAGTACTCTAAACGCAACCGGTGTCTTCCAATCCCATGCTCTAGATTGGTGGACGGCCGAGAGAAACAAACACGGAAATGATGCAGCTTACGAGTTGGCGTGGGATGAGTTGAAGGATGTTATGATGCAAGACTTCTGCCCTCCCCACGAGTGCCAAAAGCTGGAGGACGAATTCTGGCATATCAAGCAAAAGGATGGTGACAATGCTGCTTTAACTGCTTGCTTCAAGCAACTAAGCATAATCTGTCCAGACCAAGTTAAGACGCCCGAAATCACCATCAAGAAGTATATCCGTGCTCTTCAGGATTGCGTAGCTGATTTCATTCAAGCTGTAAAGACGACAACGATTGAGGAAACTTACCTGCTCGCCGCTGAGATCAACGACAAGCGAGTCAAGTCTGGTTACTGGGATAAAGCTTCCAAGAATCTGCATCAAGCCACCACTGTTCCAACCGCTGAAACCGCCGTCGCTCCTCAGTCTTAAAATGTTGGTTCATGCGTCTGTCGACTTCGTCTTTTATCGAGTCTTGTACAGAACTAGTTAGATCAGGGCACGAAAAACGAGAAAGTGTGAATTAGAGGTGATTCCGCTTGAAATGACACCTGGTCATTTCAATCGAAATCAAAATGATTCTAATTCCGCTTGAGTTAAACAAACTGATTTCGCTTGAATCTTTGATGTTAATTCCGCTTGAAATGAACAATGGTCATGTTCAAGCAGAATCTTAGTGCCTATATAAAGGCCATTCCAAGTGAAATCATGTAACAGTTTTCCGGTTGAGCAACGAAGTGCTGCCAAAGTGTCGACTCGCTGTAAATCGTCATTATATCAATAATATCGACAGTTTAAAGTGTATATCTAGCTGAATTGACCTCGATATGTCTGTTTCCGCCTTTCGTATTGAGAAAAACTCTTTTGATCGACTCGTTCGGGTCTGAAAAACGATCGTACAAGTGGTATCAGAGCTCAGGAGGAAGAGTTCATACCAATTCAGCTGCAAATTCTGATTTCTACACCTTCTTGTTCAAAATTTATAACCTTTCATGGTCAAAATGTTCTGATTTTTACACATCATGCTCGGAATTGTGTTTTAATAAAGCCTTGAAAGTTTCAGGCCTAAAATCGATCTAAAAGTAACAAAATTTCTAATTCTGCTTCAAAACCAACGCGAGAATGATGACATCAGCAGCATTTCAAACGAAATTAGAGTGTAATTCCGCTTGAAACCGGTATTCCGCTTGATATTTCATCCTTATTCCGCTTGAAACCGGTATTTCGCTTGAGATTTTGGGTTGATTTCGCTTGAAACCTTATTTCGCTTGAAAATTTCTGCTGATTTCGCTTGAAACGTGCTATTCCGCTTCAGTTGGGTTATTTCGCTTGAGTTGATCTCGCTTGAACAGTGATTTTGCTTGAAGTTTGTTATTTCGCTTGAACTGACTGTTTAAGAATTTCTTGAAAACCGAAACATGGCAGAGGAATTTTATAACGCTTTTGCTACCAAGATCACAGTTGCTCAGCAGACAATGTTGGAAAACGAAACAGGTACTATGCAAAAACCACCCAAACTCATGAACATCGAGGAGTATAAGGGTTGGGAAGAACGTTTTGAGAACTGGGTGCAAGCTAATTACTTGGATGCTTGGGAATGCATTGAAACAAAATACGTTAGACCAACAAATGATGACGAAGATGTGATTCCTATCAAAGATCTTAGTGCCGAGGAGAAAAGGAAATACAAAAATGAAAAAATGATGATCAGTTTACTACAACAGGCAGTTAAAGAGGATATCTTGGTCTTATTACAACACACTGGGAGTGCATATTCGATTTGGAAAGCATTACGATCTAAGTTTGTTGGAAGCCAAGAGATGATCAAAAACAAGAAATCACTTCTAAAAAAGGAGTTTGATTTATTTCGTGGTTTGAAAAATGAAAGTACAAAGCAGATAATTGAAAGATACTGCAATCTGTTGGAAAACATGAAGAGAGTTAGCATCAACAAAGAGAATGAAGAGTTGATTGAGAAACTGGCTGATGCATTACCACATGAGACTTGGGGTACATACTTGATGATGCTAAGAAACAAAAAAGGTTTCAACAATCTAACACTGAGCAAGTTCATTGAGAAGCTTGAAGGACAAGAAATGGAACAGATAAAGATTTCAAGAATGAAAGTGTTTGATGGTGAACAAGATATCAATTTGTACTACAAAGCAGGATTGAATTAAAAGACAAACATGTCACCGAAAGTTGAAACTGCATTCAATGCAAAGGGTTCATCTAGTGGTTCATCTAAAGGATCAAGCAGCAAAACGAGTTTTTCTTCATTTCCATCATTTGATCCGAATTTGGCAACAACAAAGAATGGCAGGAAATTACAGTGCAATATTGTTTTAACTCTTGAGGATGATCAAGATTATACTGAAGAAGTTGCAAAAAGCCACATGTCTTTGTTGGGAACTGTTTTAGAATCATATGGTAGTTTTGTTGCAGGTCGGATCGGGAATCCAATGCTGACTAAGGAGGATTACGACCAGATCGATGCTGAGGAGATGGAGCTAATGGATATAAAATGGTGTTTGGCTAGTGTGTTGAGGAGAGCTGAAAAATTCAAGCAGATCACAGGAAGAGATGATCTTTGTGAGGCTAATGTTTCTACTTTAGGTTTTGATAAATCTAAAGTCACTTGTTTTCGCTGCAGGGAAAAAGGACACTTCAAGAAGGAGTGCACCAATCGCGAGGCAAGTGGAGCTCAAAATCCTTTCAACAACAATGATTACTATCGGAAGGCCATCTACCATCAAGTTGCTCAACAACCAAATCAACAACAGGCACAAACTGCACATGGAAGAAATGTGATTGAAGATTCTTCAAAGAGAGCATGTATGGTGAATCAAGATGAAAAGAAACCATCAACAGGTTTCAATTGGGACAAATATATATCAGCTGATGGTAAAGCATGTCTGATAGACCAAGATGATGAAAAGTTACCTGAAGGGTTTAGCTGGGAGAATTTCAATTGGGATGATTATGATCCTAACAAAGCTCCAGTTTACACAGCTTTTGTTGCTCGAATTGAAGAAGACAGTGATGATGACACTGAATATTATGCAAAAAGAATGAGAGATCATTTGAAAATGCTGGCAGAAAGTGACAGTGAAGATAAAAAAGCGAAACAGAAAAAGAAAAAGGTCAAAACACCGGTCAGTAGTGATGATGAAGATGTTCCGGTGGTCAGAAGAAAAGTGAAAAAAGTTCCAAAGTTCAAGATTAGTGAAGAGGTTGATGCCAGAGAGATTCCTGTGAATTGCGAAACCTGTGGGATTTTAAAGAAGAAAAATAGTGAGTTGATCAACAACATGAACAGGTTAAAGGAATCTTATGATGTGTTGAACAAAGCAATGAATATGTACAATGATACAAGTGAAGAACAGGCAACAGCAATGAAGACACTTCAAGGAGCGTTTATGATCAAACAAAAAGTTGTAAATAACTACATTGAGAAGTGTGCTGCTCTAGAACAAAAACTGGAGGCTCAAAGAATTGAAACTGAAAGAGTTAATCGTTTGTTGAAAAGTTACTCATGTACTTCTTATGTCATTGACAGGATTTATCCAACTGTTGAAGGCATGAAGGTATTTGAAGAGGATGAAGTGACAGAAGAACAAACTGAAGAAAAGACTCCAGAAAAGAAGAACGAGAAGAAGAATTCCACAAAGAAAAAGACTGACAAGAAGAATTCTAGTAAGAAACAAAGTGTCAGCTATAGCAAGTGTCCACCCCCGCTGGAAAATGGATATTTTCCCAGAAATCCAAATTCTGAAAGAGTACAAAAGGCAACAAACTTACAATGGGAGTCGGAGTCCTCAGTCAATTTACCAGATAATATTGATGTCACGTTTACATCGTCTAACACTGATCAACAATCTCAATTGATGAAGAAAGTGGTGGATCATGTGTTAGATAATGATGAAACCGAGGAGTCAAAATCGGAGTCTATGTCGGAGACAAAGTCTGGGTCCAGCACTCCGGGTCAAAATGAAAAACAAGGCAAAAGAGTTTATGATAAAGAATTCATGTTATCAAAATCTAATTTGAATGATGAAACATTTAAAGTGGCATATACTTTGAATGATTCGGACAAATTATATTCTGATGAGAAATTTCCAATAAGAGGTGTCAAAACTGAAATGATCAAAAAGGTTTTCAAATTAACAGAAATCAATATTTCTGAAATAAAAGATATAAATCTTACTGATAAACCTAAAAAATACACCTCAAGAGTGCAACAAAGATTAAACAAGAAAAAAGGGTTACAGTTCTGGTTCTGGTTTTCAAAAGAAACCAAACCATAACGGTAATTTCAAAAAGAAAGGTTTAGGTTTTACTCCAACAGAAAAATGAAAAATATGTTCGAGATTTTAAATCAAAGATGACATTTGTTTCAGGTATATCCTCTGAAGAAGAGAAAGAAAAGTTATTCAAAAAACAGTCAAACAGAGAGTTCCTTGCAATGAAGCAAGATGAGATGAAGACTGTTGATCAGAAGAAGAAAACTCGAACCTGTTTCAAATGTGGAAAAAATGGTCATATTGCCATGAAGTGTTCACAGGCAATTCAAACCAAACAGGGAGTTTCTAAACTGAAAGAGAAAGTGATTGAGTTTGAACCACCAATTGATAGAACCAAATTATTTAAAAGTTCGAAATTTGAAATTGGTGAATGTTCAAACAGGTTTTACAAGAAAAGAGCTAAGTCTGACAACAAGAAATGGGTTGTTAAGAAGTCTGTTGATAGTTCTAGCGATGATTCTGATAGATTGAAATCAGAGGAGCTATCTTCTGGCGATGAATCTGATTCCATAAAATCAGAGGAGCCACAGATTGTAGAAAATGGTGATGAATCAGTTCCAACTGTGGATGATGAGAATTTTCCACCACTTCGGGCTGAAAATTTTAAGAAGAAAATTGGTAAAGTTGAAATTTTAAACCAATTTTATTCTGACAAAAAGGTTTTTGATGTTGAAAAAGCCTTTAACCCCAAGGTGAAACATGTCTTTGGAAAAATGATTGACCGAAAAGTTAAAGGGGTTAAAGAGTTCTATGAGAAGAAAATGGGAGGTAAGAAACCGAGTGTTGATGACTCGGTAACACCCAAGGTTGGTAAGGCTTGGGTGGATATTTTCTTTGATTAAACACCTGACTTGCCGGAGCCCCCAGGTTGGTAAGCGAGGAGCAGGAATCGGCACATTTCTTGAGAAATTCACGAAAAGTGATTTCGTCTTACAAGTGATACAGAGGTTTGATTGTGCATACTTGAAAGTGGTAAATCAGGGACATTAAATTGTACTTGATTTCCTAAAAGTGGTTAAAGATGAACAATGTGATGAGTTTACCCTGAACCTACAAATGGTAAAATCAACTAAACTTATTTTCTGGAAAAACCATTTTGATTAAAACAAACTTAAGTGTTTTGAAATCTAAATGGGAAAATAGTTTGTTGAAAGGGGGAGTTCTGATTGTTTATGCTAAGTGGATGGCGAATTGAAGCGATTTGATATCAGTTGTCAATTTACTTGTACAGTTTGTTTTCAATTTTCTTTTAATGGGTTTGCATTTTAGGGGGAGTAAAAATTTCAGAAAATCCAAAAACATTAAAATTTTTTGAAAAAGTCAAAAACATGATAAAATTCAAAAATGAGTTTTGTTGTATAAAAGAGGAAATGATAGTACATCAGTTGACTATCACAACATGCTAAAGATTTGGAAAGTTAAAAATGTGATAAACAATCTCACTGCGGATATGCCAGTAGGTTTTTCCACATTTAGTAGATTGTGACAAGATATAAACCTAAATTCAAACTTGCTTATATCGTGGGGAACATTTCTTGGATATATGGGTAATCCCCAAAATCTTGTTTGAAAGGTCCCTCTTTCTGAGATACTAGGTCTTTATACTCAATGATATCTGGGGTATTATCCTGGGACTTCTGCTAAATGGAAATTCTGACCTAGTCCCCGTATAATACTTTCTGCAAATGCTTGAAAAATAGTGTCGCCCTCAGTACAAAAAATGATGAAACATTGAAAAATGTTAATCATGTGCTGTTGAAGAAAAGATCCTCTAAAGGGGACACACCAAAAGTCGAGCCGTCATCTCTCTGCTAAACGGAAGTTCTGACCTGAGCTCTCACGGTTTCGCATCTAACCCCTTACAGATATCATCTAGGTATACTCACCTGTAAGACTGAATATTGGGATCTGGATATGGGAGCATATTCAAGTGGTGGGACACGCGATTAAGTTTAAGTGCTTAAGACATTAATCTCGAATCTTGAAACAATTGAACTTTGTGTGAAAAATTAAATGGACTAGTATACTGACAATCTAGGTGAATTGTTTAGAACTTAAAATGAAATGAAGCTTAACAGTGTTGGTGATTTGTCTCATAAACTGATATGATTCTCTTACACAAACTCACAAAAATAGTGTCTGTAAATATTTCTTTACTGCATTTTTTTAAATTCAAAAATCCAAAAAGATTTTAGTGTGTTTTAGCATAAATTTTGAAAAATTCAAAAAGATTTTCGACAACTGATGTTGGAGAGCTGATTTTCAAAATTCCAAGTCTTAGACATGATGAGCATGTGGTGAGGGGGAGTCTGTGTTTAAATGAGAAAATTTTTGAAATAAAAACAATATTCCTGCAAGTGGTTCATCAGAGACTATAAATGATAGATCTTTTTGAGATTCGCTCTACAAGTGGTTAGCAGTGTATAAACTTATCAAATTTGAAAACTTATGTTTGTGGTAGAGAATGTGCAGGTTTGAGTAAGAGCTGGGTTAATCGATTCTGAGAAGCTTGTGATTAGAGAGCCAAGTTTCGATTCTGAGCAAAGTATGAGCCAGGCAATGATCTTGAACCTGTGAAAGCCAGACTGCGATCCCAGCTTATTGAAAGAGAGGAATCTACTGGTGCTAATGAGAAGAGAAGATAGAGATTGAGGATACTTACAGCGTCAGATACTTTGAAAAGAAGCCCGAATACTGATAAAGACTGAAGATGCGAAGACTCGACACTGAATACTCGTCAACATTCGAGGGGGAGTTTGTTGGTGCATGCGTCTGTCGACTTCGTCTTGTATCGAGTCTTGTACAGAACTAGTTAGATCAGGGCACGAAAAACGAGAAAGTGTGAATTAGAGGTGATTCCGCTTGAAATGATACCTGGTCATTTCAAGCGAAATCAAAATGATTCTAATTCCGCTTGAGTTAAACAAACTGATTTCGCTTGAATCTTTGATGTTAATTCCGCTTGAAATGACCAATGGTCATGTTCAAGCGGAATCTCAGTGCCTATATAAAGGCCATTCCAAGCGAAATCATGAAACAGTTTTCCGGTTGAGCAATGAAGTGCTGCCGAAGTGTCGACTCGCTGTAAATCGTCATTATATCAATAATATCGACAGTTTAAAGTGTATATCTAGCTGAATTGACCTCAATACGTCTGTTTCCGCCTTTCGTATTGAGAAAAACTCTTCTGATCGACTCGTTCGGGTCTGAAAACGATCCTACATCAAAGGCCTCTCGTCGCAAGAGGAAGAACAACAACATCAGTAGCAAAAATGGGGCAGGTACCGTTGTCGTACCGTTGAATACTATCTATACCCTACCGTAGCCTCAACACCGCCAAGTAGCGACACCGATTACCAACGCACCGCCAGCTAAGCGTGCGTATACTGGTCCTCACCCGTTCTGCCCTACTTGCACCTACCACCAAGCTGTGGGAATCGCTTGCAGATACTGTGTGCATTGCAACATGTACGGCCATTTCACCGCCAACTGCCGTAATGGTCCACGTCAAGCTCCAGCTCCAGCTCAAGGTCAAACTACTGCTCCACAAGCTCTACTTCCTGCTCCTCAAGGACAACAAGCGGCTCCTGCACCCACGATCCATGCTAGAGCTTGCTTTGCGTGTGGTGATCAACCACTTTGTAAACATGTGCCCAAATCGAGTGGTGAAGCAAGCGCCACAACAGCAGTAGCCCCAGCAACAGCAGCAGCAGCAGCAGCCAGCAATAATGTGGTTAATGGTACGTTCCTTAGGAATAGTATATATGCTTCGTGTTTGTTTGATACTAGAGTCGATAACTGTTTTGTGTCGTTTGAATTCGAAAAGCTCCTTAATCATAAGCGCGCCCATCTCCCCTCGAGTTTCGATGTCGAAGTTGCCACCGGAAGAACCGTCGCTTTCAATTATGTTCTTCGTGATTGCACTCTCGAACTCAACAATCACATCTTCCCTATCGACCTTATTCTGATGCAGCTCGGTAGTTTTGACATAATAGTAGGCATGGACTTTCTTCGCAAAAACCATGCTGAAGTTGTTTGTTTCGATAAGATGATTCGATTCTCGCTTGCTAATGGAGACCAACTTTGTGTGTATGGAGAAACTCCTTCAAAAGGTCTCAAGCTCATGTCGTGTGTCCAAGCTAGCAAGTATCTCCGCAAGGAACACAGAGCTTTCTTGGCTAACATTTTATTAGCAGAGAAGGAAAAGAAAGGTAATCCTGGAATAAACGGTGTTCCCGTTGTTCGTGAATTTCCTAACGTATTTCCTAATTGACACATTTTTTGTACATAACATTGCAACAATTAAGTTCTTTTATTGATATTGATTGGGCTGAATTACCCGGTTTACCTCCAAGTCATGATATTGACTTTCGTATCGACCTTATTCCAGGAGCAAATCCCGTTGCTAGAGCCACTTATCGACTCGCTCCGCCTAAAATGCGCGAACTCTCGAGTCGGCTCCAGGAATTGCTTGACAAAGGCTTAATTCACCCTAGCACCTCTCCGTGGGGCACACTAGTCCTTTTCGTCAAAAAGAAGGATGAGTCATTCCAGATGTGCATCAACTATAGGGAATTGAATAAGCTAATGATCAAGAATCGTTATCCCCTGCCTCGAATAGATGATTTGTTTGACCAGTTACAAGGTGCTACGTGCTTTTCAAAGATCGATCTACGCTCAGCCTACCACCAATTACGCATTCAAGAGGAGGATATACCCAAAACCGCTTTTCGCACTCGATACGGCCACTATGAGTTCGTTGTTATGCATTTTGGTTTGACCAACGCACTCGCGGTTTTCATGGATCTGATGAATCGCGTGCGTAAACCATTTCTCGACCGCTTCGTCATCATGTTCATCGATGATATCCTGATCTATTCCAAGTTGAAAACCGAACACGCGCAACATCTACGTTTGGTTCTCGAATTGCTCCAAGGAAATCGACTCTACGCCAAGTTCTCCAAGTGTGAATTTTGGCTGGAAGAGGTTCAATTCCTCGGTCATATTGTCAATAGTCAAGGTATTCACGTCGACCCCGTGAAGATCGAAGCTGTTAAGAGTTGGGTTACACCTAAGAACCCGTCTGAAGTCCGTTCTTTTCTCGGACTAGCGGGCTATTATCGCCGATTTATCGAAGGATTCTCTAAAATCATTGTGCCGCTTACTTCTCTCACACATAAAGATAAGCCTTTTGTTTGCGGAACCGGACAAGAGACTGCCTTTCAAACCCTCAAGCATATGCTCTGCAATGACCCCGTCCTTACCTTACCTGACAGAAACGACGGCTTCGTGGTCTACTGCGATGCCTCGAACCTTGGTCTCGGTTGTGTTCTCATGCAACGGGACAAGGTTATCGCTTACACGTCTCGTCAGCTCAAGATCCACGAGAAGAACTATACAACCCACGACCTCGAGCTAGGCGCAGTTGTTTTTGCATTGAAGATTTGGCGACACTACCTTTATGGTACCAAGTGTACGATCTTCACAGATTATAAGAGCCTGCAACACATCCTCAGTCAAAAAGAACTGAACATGCGCCAACGCCGATGGGTAGAACTTCTCAACGATTACGACTGTGAGATTCGCTATCATCCTGGCAAAGCAAATGTCGTTGCCGATGCCCTCAGCAGACGAAGCTATTTGCATAGCGCTCGTAGTATTCAAGCCCATCATCATCTCGAAACTCTTATTCGCGAAGCCCAACGTGCTTGTTTCACCGAACGCACTTTGAAGAAGGAAAGGATTCTCAACGATGGAGCCCAGCTAGTGAATAAGTCGAATGGGATATTCCATTATCTGGACCGAATTTGGATCCCTAAGCGGACCGACTTACGACCGATTCTAATGGACGAAGCCCACAAGTCCCGATATTCTATTCATCCCGGTGCTGATAAAATGTACCAGGACCTTCGCTATAAGTACTGGTGGCCGGGCACGAAGAGAGATATCGCAATCTGTGTTTCGAAGTACCTGACTTGCTCGAAAGTCAAAGCCGAGCATCAAAGACCCTCTGGCTTGCTCGTCTAACCCGAAATCCCTATGTGGAAATGGGAGAGCATAGCTATGGACTTCATAACGAAACTTCCGCGCACGCCATCAAGTCACGCAACATCTGGGTTGTCGTTGACCGCTTGACTAAATCTGCTCATTTTATGCCGATACGAGAAGACTATAAGGTAGAAAAACTAGCCCGAATCTACACCGATGAGATCATTTGTCGACATGGGATGCCTCGCGACATCATCTCTGACCGCGATGGTAGGTTTACCTCGCGTCTTTGGGAAACGTTTCAATCTGCTCTTGGTACTACGCTTAATCTAAGTACCGCTTTCCATCCCCAAACCGACGGTCAGACTGAAAGAACGATTCATACCCTTGAAGAGATGCTCCGTTCGTGTGTCATAGATTTCGGTGGTAATTGGGACGTATACTTACCTTTAGTCAAATTCTCGTACAATAACAGTTATCATTCCAGCATTCAAATGGCACCGTTTGAGGCATTATACGGAAGAAGATGTCGATCACCTATTGTATGGCACGAGATCGAAGACTCACAACTAACCGGTCCTGAGCTGTTGCAAGAAACGACTGACAAAATCCTCCAAATTCGAGACAATCTGCTGAAAGCTCGGAGTCGTCAGAAAAGTTACGCCGATAGACGACGCAAGCCCATTGAATCTGACGTTGGCAACCACGTACTCCTAAAGGTATCACCTTGGAAGGGTGTGGTCAGATTCGGCAAGAAAGGAAAGCTCGCGCCTCGATATGTAGGACCCTTCAAGATTCTGGAAAGGATCGGCAAAGTGGCATACAGACTCGAACTATTGGAGGAACTTAGTAACGTCCACCTGACTTTCCATGTTTCGAACCTCAGAAAGTGTCTGGCTGAGCATGATTTACAAGTTCCACTGGAGGATTTACAAGTGGACAAAGCATTACACTTCGTGGAGAAGCCTGTCGAGATCATAGACCGAGAAACCAAGAAGCTCAGGCGCTCACGCATTCCCATTATGAAGGTTCGCTGGGAAGGCAAACGAGGCGCAGATTTCACCTGGGAACTCGAAAGCGACATGAAGGCGAAGTACCTACAGTTGTTTGTTACGGCCAAGGCCTAATTTCGGGACGAAATTCCCTTAAGTAGGGGAGGCTGTAACACCCCGTGTTTTGAAAATCAAAGTCAAAGTCAAGATTTAAGTCAAAGGAAGAAAAGATTGCTAATTGCGATCTGTCACTCCTGGCTTAATTAATGATTTGATTTCTTTGACTTGTAATCGAATCTTTATTTTATTTGCTTTAGTTGTATTATGTGGAGTATCTGTGAATAATCAAAGATTAATCGACATTTATCGCATGTTTTATCGCTTATCGCATTGCAATCGCTTTCGCAACTCGAACTATGCGTTCTGGATATTGTTTTACGTGTGTGTGCTTCTTATGTATTACTTGTGCATGTTTACTTTATGTTTGTGGTGATTAATTGAAACGCAATCGCAACTCTATCGCAATGTAATCGAATCGCAAACGCTACACGCAAGTTATTTACGATGATTGTATGTTAGATATAGTATTTGTGTGTTTATTGTTATTCTATCGCATCACTCGCTTGAAACACAACGCAAAACCCAACGCATGAAGCGAAACGCCGAAACTCAGTCATCGGAGCCACTCAATCGAGTGACCACTCGATCGGATGGCCAACCGATCGGATGGCCATCCGATCGGATCGGCATCCGATCAGAGTGGCATCCGATCAGTGACCCACTCGACCCTATGCACTTTCCTTTTGGGGAAGCCCTACAAATAACCTCACTTGTCACATCACTTGATGTGACAGCACTCCCACTCGACCAGCCGCACTCAAGCACTCATTTCTCTCGATTTCTCACGATTGTTGTAAGTTTTCAACCTAAATCTTGTACTTCTATGATCTACACACACTCCTTCATCTTTTTCACCTTTGAATCTTAACTTTTGACCGTGAAATCAGTAGATTTGAGGTGTTCTAGGGTGATGTCATTATGGAGTTCTTATGAACTTCAAGTTTGGCATCATTCCACCATGAATAACTCAAATCTAAAGGATTTTCACAAGATTTAACAATGTTTTCACACAGATCTACACATATTCATGGTTAAAAGGATTGAAAGATGGTTTTCCAACTTTCTTTCCACTCTTTTACACTCAATGCACTCAAAACCGATAGAATCGGAGCTCGTTCTGACCTTCTACTCTTTCTTGGTGATGTGTTGGTTCAAGATCTGGTTTCTATCAGAGAGACAATCGATTTCGGGTTAAACATGAACCACCGTCACGAACCAGTAAACTGATCGGACTTGGGTGATTCCTGTTCAATCGGGTCACATGGGTCATGATGGGCTTTCTGTTGTTTAGCACATTGTCAGACCATCTCGATCAACCGCAAAACTTTCAAAACTTAACAACTTCCAAGTTTGCAAAGAGATCAGATCGCGGGACGGATTGTCGTCCGATCGGATTGACATCCGATCAAACCGCAATCCGATCAGTTTGCACTTGGGGTTCAACACTTAAACTTTTTATTCAACTTTCAAAGATCTGGACGTCGAGCGGATTGCCGTCCGATCGGATAGCCGTCTGACCGAACGACCATCCGATCATGTGACGTTTGGAATTTCAACACTTAACAATTTTCAACATGTTCAATGCACTATCAGTTCTAACGGATTGCCACCCGATCGGTAGACCATCCGATTGGATGACAACACTGCTATGAATTTGTTCTTCGAGAAATATCTCGCCGAGCGGATCGTTGTTCGATCGAACCGCTGTTCGATCGACGACCTGAAAGGTAGAGATACTTCTCTGTTTTCAAAATTCTACAACGAAAACTTCAAAAGACAAACCATAGTACACAAACACATCTTCACCAAGACGAATGTCAATCCAATCGAATGGCCATCCAATCGGATGACCATCCGAACGGATAGACATCCGATCGACTAGCCATCCGATCAGATTTCCATCCGATCGAATTACCATCCGACACTTGGTACTTTTCATCGTTTTACGCACCGCTTATCGTTTATGCTATCGTTAACTGTTCAGGCTAATCTCTCTCAGCGCTCCCTTCAATCCAAGAGAGTGTTTACTTGTTAAACACAATCTGTGAGTATACCCGATACCTTTTTGCTTTATGCACTTTTGGGTGTTACATATGTTACTTATATTCAAATCACAACGACACACAACACAATCACTTTAACGCTAACCGTTATCGCATGTTATACGTGACTCGATGAATGCCTGTTTGTTATGTTTACATATTGATTGTTGTCTACCTGCCTTAGCAATGATAGTACTATAGTTTGGACTCAACACATGTTCACTCAGGGGTTGTTAAGGACAATACTTCACGTGTTCGCAGTGGTGAACATGTGTTGCACACTCGCTACTCGCAGTCAAATCGCAGTCATTGGTATTGATAGGATCTTTGTCGATAACTTACATGCTTCACATTATACGTTGTACACGCTAGTTATGCGTAAACTATTTCGAACTCTATTATGCTATATCAAACTTGTATGCTCACCTTTACACTATGTGTATTGACCTTTATTTTAACATATGTGACAGGTGTTTAGGATGCTTGCTATTTGGGAATCAAGTAGGATTGAGAGTCTAGAAACAAAGACAATTTAATTTATTTTAAATCTGAGTTGTCAAAACATGTTATTTGTTTTCGAGATATCTCTGTTTGTAATAACTTAATTTGCTTGATGGGTTATGGTATGGGACATAATATTAACTATCTGGTAATGTAGTTGTTATGGAATTTCTCTTGAACAACCTGTTTCGCTCAGTGCCGCACCTCGATGTTTCCTCCATCGGTTGGGGTGTGACAAAGAGAAGCTTCACGAGTGTTGGATGTTGTCGACCAGATAAGAGCCAAGGGGAAGAGATGAGATCGCACGTAATGGGGCTGATTAGGGTTTATGCATGTTTATATATATACACAACTTTGAGCCGGTGAGGGGTTATTAAAGTTGGTCCGAGTTTGTATAACAAGATAGAGGTTTCGAGTTTAGGAGGTATAGTGGGGGGAAGTATGTTAGAGTTTAGGATTTCCGAGTTTGGTGTTGGGTTTTAGGAGTGTCTGAGTTTAAGAGGATTTCGGGTTTAGGAAACTTTTTAGAGTTAGTCCGAGGTTATGGGTTGGGTTTGTTATGTCCACAATAATCCCCTAAAGTGTCAACACAATAAAACTTGTATAGAAAGTTAGCAATTTAACTTTAAGTGTATATGTGAAACTAGTCCCATTAGTTTATGTTAGTTCGTGTGTTATCACTTACACGTGTAATGTGCATGCAAGTACGTATGTTCTAGAAAACCATAAAGATTAAACTAAGAAAGCTAACGGTAATAACCTGAAAATGCGAGTTGTCACACTTTCAATGTATTGTTTCTCATTTTGTTTGTTTAACAAATTATTGTATGTTGCCATATATGATCCATTGATTCGGGGAAAAGCTCAAGCCATGCTTTTTAACTGTGAAAAACATGATGTGGGTTTAAGTCAAAGTGTAAAACAAAGTGCAACATTCATTGGCACTACAAGAAACGGGCACCTTTAGCGGCGCCAGCTGTCGCCGCTACAACTATTGTTTGTCGCCGCTATTGGTATTAGCGGCGACTTGTCGCCGCTAAAGGGTCGCCGGTATAGCTCGGCCGGTATTGCCCTTTTTGTCACTGCTCCTTTAGACTTTTAGCGACGACATGTCGTCGCTAAAGGGTGGTCGGTATTAACTTGGTCGATAATGGATAAAGATCAATAGCGACGGCATATGTTGCCGCTAAAAGTCTAATTTTTTTTTGCACAGCTGCTGAATGCAGCTACATCCAGCCTATTTCCGGCCGAAAAAACAAAATCTGCTAAATTACAAATAACGCAAACAAACGCCATAAACATATACTAAAAGTAATATAATTACAAACAACGTTTAGGTCCTACATTATCATCCTACAACGTTTAAGTCCTACATTATCATCCTATGTTAAAAATAATAAGTCACTCGTCGGATTCATCCTCATCTTCGTTATCGAATAAGTT
Source organism: Helianthus annuus (assembly GCF_002127325.2). Classification (NCBI taxonomy): domain Eukaryota; kingdom Viridiplantae; phylum Streptophyta; class Magnoliopsida; order Asterales; family Asteraceae; genus Helianthus; species Helianthus annuus. The sequence goes on along the minus strand of NC_035449.2, from coordinate 57,896,515 downwards.
ATCAGAATCGTAGTCGTTTGCCTTTCCTTTTCCTTTTAAACCAAGATAATTGTCAAGTTGATTCAAAAAGGGTGGGGTTTGGAACAAGCTGTTAACAAATTCCTTCAATAATAAATATAAAAATGTATATTAGCATATTAATTAATGCTACCAACATATATTTACAAGGAAACATGCGTTCGTTTATCATTTTATAAATTGCGTAGTTTACCTCAGAAAAGGGTTCTTGAGTCTGAGGTTGCGAAGCTGACAAGTTCGAGAGCGTGCTTGAAGAAGGTTTGTTAGGAAACTTTATTTGTAAGTAATGAAGAAAATCATATTCAACTTGATCTATGAAGAAGACAACAGTCCTGAAGATCACAACAAGAAGAAGAAGATCGGATAGGACAACTGAAATGAACAGCATCTACTTCAAAGAATCACAAGTTGATCAAGAGTTGAAAAGGATTATCAGAGAAGGTCATTTCTGATGATATTTCTGATGAAATATCATCAGTTTTTGACGATTCTGATCATCAGATTTTCTGATGATTTGTTCACTAGAATTTCTGATGAAGTGGTTTATCAGAAATTTTGATGAATACCCCACTTGTCTAAAAATCAGCTCTATCCTGCCACAATGATCGAAGCAACTTGACATTATTGGATATCATGATTACAAAGGCAACTTGAACGTTGGATTCAATGAATATGTCAAATTCCTACTTTATGCAGGACTTATTGCATGAATAAACAATTGATTGTTCATGTACCCAGCCTTTTAAAAATAGAAGGCTCACCAAGCAGAAGATGATGAGTTTGAAGCTTAGCTTTCATACATACTACAAAACTCCATTGCTCTTCTCACCCACAGAATTCAAGATTCATTTGTATTAGATAATAATCTTACAATCACCTTGTGACCGATTTTGTTTCAAAGTGATATAAACTTGATAATTCTGTAGGTCTTGTTTCTTGAAAGTCTGATTTCCATTTCCGCACATCTTTTTCACATCTACTGAAATCACTTGTCATATTGCGTGAAAAGAAGTTTTTAAGCCCAAACTGGGTCCAACAATTGGTATCAAAGCAGATTGAATAAAGTATTTTCAAACGATCAATCGCTCATCTTCTTTTCTCTAAATATGGCCGACTTTCAAATCCTGGAATAATGCTTTTAACATTGGTTCTATGTCTAAACCTCCGACTCTAGTCAGAGAGGAATACCCCCAATGGAAAATCAGGATGCTAAATTTCCTCAATGGTCATGACCGAGCTCTGTTTCAATCCATTGAAAGGGGTCCACATATATCAATGACTGAAATACCAGCTATTCCAGCAACTGACCAATCACCAGCAATCCCTGCCTCCCGTGCTCCCAAAAGTGAAATAAACTGGAGCGCGGAAGACAAGGAACTGGTGGCTGGGGATGAAAGGGAAAAGTCACTTTTAATAATGGCCATCCCCAATGACATATTTTCACAAGTTGATGCATGTGCATCAGCTAAGGAAATATGGGATCAGTTGGAAAATCTTTGTGAAGGAGGAGAAAGGATGAGAAGAAACAAGAGAACAAACAATGTTTCCTCATATGAGAGGTTTAAAAGTTTACCCAATGAAAGATTAAATGATACATATCAAAGATTTACAAAACTTTTAAACGAGCTAAAGAAATTTGGTATAACAAAATCAAATGATGAAAGAAACATAAAATTTCTAGATGCTTTACCTAGAGAATGGAGAAGTCTAACCATGACTTTGTCCTCAACCTTAGAACTAGGAAATATGAGTCTTCATGACTTATACAACATCTTGATCGCTAGAGAGGAAGAAATATTTGAAGAAACAGTTCAAAGGGGGGGGGGGGATCTTTAGCTCTTATCTCAAACTCACAAAGAATACCACCTACCAATGATCCACAACCATCAAACATCCAAAATCTTGAAATTTCTGATACATCATCAGATTTTTCAGCTTTTGCTGAAGCAATAGCACTACTCACCAAAACATTTGAGCAGAAGTTGAGGGGAGGAGGCCAGAGATACCAGAGAAGTGACAGAGGGAGGATGGATGGAAGATCTAAGGAAGAAGGTAGATCTAAGGATAAAGGGAAAGCTGAAGTTGTGTGTTACAAGTGCAAGCAAAGAGGTCACTATGCATCAGAATGCAAGACCAAGAAGCTGAAAGATGTTGCTTATTATGAGAAGAAGCTGGAAGAAGCTAAGAAGCAGCAGCAGCAAGTCAGCTTAATTGCAGGGACAGATACATGGCTATCTAATGATTCTTCTGATGAAGAAGAAGAAGAAATGGCAAATTTCTGCCTCATGGCACTTTCTGATGACATACCAGAAACTTCAGGATAACAAGTAAATTTAGACAATCTTGATCTTGAACACAAGCTAAATGAGCTTATGTCAGATTTTCTAAATCTATAAGATAAACATCAATCAGATAGTAAAAAATCTGATGAGTTGCAAAGGACCATGAATAAAATCATTCTTGAAAACCAATTACTAATTGAAGAAAGTTTAGATCAAAGAACTAAAATTGAGTTCTATGAAAATGAAAGAAAAGATCTTTACAAGAAAATTAATGATAAAAAAATTAATGTAAGAGGTTTTCAACAAGCCAAAGAATTCATAAACTTCATTGAGTCCACACGAAAGAACAAAGGAGAGGGTTTAGGATATGTAAAAACAAGAGAAAGTAAACCCACTGTCTTTGTACAAGCGACTCATCAGATTTCTGATAAATATTCATCAGAATCTGATTCTGAATCTGGCAAGTCAACCTGTTCTGAACACTCTTTTGAAAAACCCAACTTTAAACCAAACAGAAGTGAATACAAACAAGAATCTTTAAAGACACCAGAAGCAGTTCACTCATCTTTTCAAAATTATCCACTCATTCTGATAAATCTTGTATGTGTGTTGACATACTGAAGCTTGTTCAACACCATCTCCAAATGAAAAATGTAAAATCTGTTTATAGCTCAACATATAACAGAATTTCTGATGAAAGGCCAACAAGAGAAAATAATTTGTTTAAAATCTCATTAGAAAGAGTACCCAAGCAAGCTTGGGTACCAAAAACCCTCTATCATTCCATTTCAGGACCATCATGTGCAGTAGATCTGGTACTGTGATTCAGTTGCTCCAAGCACATGACTGGGGACAGGAGCTTACTCAGCAACTTTGTTTCAAAGCTGGGTAAAATGGTAAATTTTGGAAATGGAGTGAAAGGGAGGATCATGGGATATGGATGCATAAGGTATGGATGTTTGACCATAGAGAAAGTAGCCTATGTTGAAGGCTTAATGTATAATCTGCTAAATATTGGTCAATTCTGTGATAAAGGCCCTTCAAATAACCTTATTACCAGAAAAATGCTTAAAAATTTGTCTCAAATAATCAAAAGAAAAGGATTGTAAATCTGATAAAGCACCAGAAAATCTGATAAATTATCAGAAAATCTGATGTATCATCAGAGAATCTGATATACCATCAGAATATCTGATAAATCATCAGAAATTCTGATAAAAACATTTTGAAAAATCAGAATCATTGTTTGATTATTAGAACAAATTTATGCATGTCATCATCTTTATCTATATCACATATCTGCAAACTCATAAACTGTAGTGTTTTCGTTTAGTTTTCTTTATTTTTTTATTTTTTTATTTTTTCTCCTTGGTGCTGGATAACGTCATATGACAGAAGATTTTCTAGGAACTCGTTAGTGGTTGTAAAGCTTTTTCTCTCCTTCATTAAATACACTTAAGTGACATATTGGTAGGTAATCATGATATAAAATCAGAAAATGGCCGCCTAAATCATTTAATGCAGGAGAGTTTATCTGAGATATTCTTTATGCTTTCTGATGATAATTTAATTACAAAGATTGTGATAAACAAAATCTATAGGTAGGTAGATGTCATTTATGACAAATTTTAAGTTTACACTATATGTTCACCTCCTTAAGCAAAGACTGTCACCATCATAAAAACACCAGAAAACTTAACTTCATCTTCTTTTTCAACACTCGCATCTTCTCACTCTCACAAAAATGCTTACCATAAAACTGATCGTTTCCCACTTCCTCACCATCCTTACCACAACCTCAAACTAAGAACCAACTTTGAGGGTCCTCACTGGGAAGGATGCCAAACAGTGGTGAATCTGCTCATGGGAAGTAACTTGAAATATGCCATCACTGCCAATATAATAGTCTTCCCAGAAATTCTTCAAATGTTCTGGCAAAATGCAGTTTTGTCAGAATATGAGAATAGAGGGCAGATATTTATTGAAAGTGTTGTGCTCAACCAAAGAGTTCGAGTAGATGAAGATATCATCAGGACGGTTCTACAACTCAATAATAATTGTGATGTTCAGATATGCACAAAGACTGAAATAGAAGAAACCTTGGAGCTGATGGGTTACAAACCTATAAACTCACCACGAGCAATCACCAAAAATGGCTTCATCAAGCCATGGCAATTTCTGATCACACAAATGGGTGCATGCTTCTCAAAGAAAATCATTAATCATCATGAAGCATCCCATAGGTTGATGGAGAATGTTCGAGCACTCATATTAGATATACCTTACAACTTCTCATATTACTTGATGAAAGATTTTGCAAGTAATATGTGGCCTGGCAGGCCATTCTTGATATATCCTCGTTTTCTGATGAGGATAATCACAAGCCAGCTAGGCTTTGGAGGTGTTCCTGCAAGGTATATCAGAGCTGAGATGAGGCTCCAACAAAACATGAATCTCAGTGTGCTTAGACCTACTGATCAGAATTCTGGTTTGGTGACTGATCTATGGGTGCTCCTTGAGATGGAACATGGAGAAGGAGTAGATATTGATTAGGTTTTTCTTTGTTTAAATCTAGTTTGTGTAGATATTTTGCATTATAATATGTTTATATAATATGTTTCTTATATTACTTTGTTGTCTGACTTATAGTTTGGGAAAAAGAAAAATGGGTAAAGAAAAATGAGAAACATGATCATCAGAAAACAAAAACATTTGACACAAAATTCTGAGTTTCTGATGACAGGAGATAAAAACTGGTAATCCAAAATTAAAATGCATCTCTAATTTTTTTTTTCTGTTGAAACTTCAAAATAACAAAAAGTTTTAAGAATATCAGAAAAAGCCATAGAGACTTGGATGCCACCAGAAAATCATATGTAAGTCTTCTGATCTTATCTCATTCCCTCTCATCTCAAAAAAAAAAAAAAAAAAAAAAAAAAACAGTACACCTCTAAATCAATCAAAAGGGAAACTTCAAAATCTGTTGAAGAGGGTCACAAATTTAGGGGGAATTTCAATTGAGAAATTCTGTTGAAGAAAGTTGACTTCTGTTGACCACATCTAAAAGGTCAACAAAAGTCAAAACAAAACAGAAAATATATTCTTAACAAAATTCATGTTGAATTTCTGATGACATCATCAGAATGGAACTTTGACTGATAAGGAAAAGAGGATGAAGAAAGCTGATTAGACCTCTTTACAAAATGGGGTCCACAAAGATGAAAAGGTGTCATATAACCGATAGCTTTCTCCAATCAAAATTCAGTGTAACACTTTCGTGAAGGAATGATTCAAGAAACTACAAATTGTAGGGACAAGTTGAAAGGGCATAACCACGATTACACGATCAACCATCATTAATGTCTTGTTACCCACGATCCAACGGTTACATTCTAAACCAAAAACTCATGTCACACGATCTAACGGTAATAAAGACAATTGATCTTTTAACCGCCATTACATGGCACGTTCCATATCCCCTCAACTCCATAAACCCACAATTCTCTGCTGAAACCCTCACTACATAACTCACACTTAGCAGAAATTCAAAAATCACTCACCTTCTTTACAAAAAAACTTCAGCCCTGAAAATCCCATGTTCCTCACTCAAAATCCAAAAATCCCTAAATTTCAAACCCTTATTAACAAAATTCAACAATGGCAGAAGTGAACCTCAACATCCCAATTGTTCAACATGAAGTACCTGTTGTTGAAGACACATAATTTCTACCAATGAAAGAAACAATCTACTGATGAATACAGAGCATTCAGAATATGATGTAAGATGTCAACTTCTGGTAGAATATCTTGTGAAATGTCCAATCTCAGGAGCACTAACAAAAGGAAGAGAAGTACCAGAAAAGCTACTATAGCAATTTGGTCACACTTTTAATGAAGTTGAAGAAAATCAGGTCTCTGCTCATGTATGGGGAAATGTTTTTGTAACATTAACCCTTGCAAGGGTAAGAGAATGGCTTGAACTACCAATTCTTGATAGTTACATTGAAGCACCAAGCAGAGAAGAATTAATAAGCTTAATTATTGAGCTTGGTTACAAGAAAAAGGATATCAACAAAATTGGAGCAAACAGCATCAAGACCACTGACTCCTGTCAGAACAGCCTTAAGGGAAGAGAGGATAAAAAGAGGTTCAAACAGCATTCACTACAAGAATGAAAATCCAGTGAAAAGGATCTTAAACGTGGATGAAATAAAAGTTACAACTGATGATATTGGAGGAACTTATGTGCAGAACAGATACACACTTCTCAGAGAAAATGGGAATGAAGAAAGAGTGACTGACGAAGACATAGCTGACAAGTTACATCCTTTAGACATTATGTTTATGAAGGATCACTATGAAAAGGAAAAGAAAAACACCCAAGAAGCCATAAGGGCATTAAAAAGCATATCAAAGGCTGGAATACTGCTGTTTGAAAGAATGGCTTTTTCAGACTTTGATTTGTGCATCAACTATGAACATGTGCACAACAAAAAGGTGTATGTCAGATCACCAAAGACAAAAGTTCCCACAGAGATATTGGAAAATGCAAGATCCGGAGACATCATCGAACTACCAAGTAAAACTGCCAGTCATAACTATGGTGTCATCTTCAGAGATTTTGAAAGAAACAAATCTCTGTTTAGAAGTGTGGATATCTGCAAATACTCAAATCAAATCTGAGGTTTATCATGAAAGGTATGAGCAAGAGACAAGAACACCTTCAGAAGAGAGGAAAGAACTTGGAGGGTCACAGGAAAGAAATTGAGCAAATGATTGAAGAATGGATCCAAGCAAGAACATGGTATAAAGACATGTATGACATCTGCAACAAGTATATCTCCTACAAGAAGCAGTTAAAGAAAGGAGATGTGCATAAGAAACTGAAGCTGACTTGAAGAACTTGTTTATTTGAATTTTCATCTTTTATGTAATTTGTTTTTCAGAACAATCAGTAACTGGTTTAATTTTGCAAATGTTATGTTTCCACTGGTTGGAAATTTTCTGTTCATGAGATAGTTCATTTTCATACAATACTTAGGGGGAAACTGTTAGGAAACTTTATTTGTAAGTATTGAAGAAAATCAGATTCAACTTGATCTATGAAGAAGACAATAGTCCTGAAGATCACAACAAGAAGAAGAAGATCGGATAGGACAACTGAAATGAACAATATCTACTTCAAAGAATCACAAGTTGATCAAGAGCTGAAAAGGATTATCAGAGAAGGTCATTTCTGATGGATCTGATGATATTTCTGATGAAATATCATCAGTTTCTGACGATTCTGATCATCAGATTCTCTGATGATTTGTTCACCAGAATTTCTGATGAAGTGGTTTATCAGAAATTCTGATGAATACCCCACTTGTCTAAATATCAGCTCTATCCTGCCACAATGACCGAAGCAACTTGACATTATTGGATATCATGATTACAAAGGCAACTTGAACGTTGGATTCAATGAATATGTCAAATTGCTACTTTATGCAGGACTTATTGCATGAATAAACAATTGTTTATTCATGTACCCAGCCTTCTGTAAATAGAAGGCTCACCAAGCAGAAGACAATGAGTTTGAAGCTTAGCATTCATACATACTACAAAACTCCATTGCTCTTCTCATACACAGAATTCAAGATTCATTTGTATTAGATAATAATCTTACAATCACCTTGTAAACGATTTTGTTTCAAAGTGATATAAACTTGATAATTCTGTAGGTCTTGTTTCTTGAAAGTCTGATTTCCATTTCCGCACATCTTTTTCACATCTACTGAAATCACTTGCCATATTACGTGAAAAGAAGTTTTTAAGCCCAAACTGGGTCTAACAAGGTTTATGCCCCATTCCCCGGTACCATCCTCGCCGCTTTCCCAACGCTTCCTGATACGGGCCAATTGGAGGACCATCACCGCTCCAGATGTTTGTGGCGTACTGTAAATTCCGTTGTATATTACGAAGATGATTAAATATATATATATATATATATATATATATATATATATATATATATATATATATATATATATATATATATATATATATATATATATATATATATATATATATATATATATTTGTTATAGAAAATTATACTTAAAAGAAAAACTTACGTAATTTTGTTCAGCAACTAGGTCAACCCAATTCTCGTGATTATCCGTGTGGGTTTTAGCGTACACAGGTACCCAATCTATATCTTGTTTAACATTAAACTCAGATTAGACATTAAATAAACAAAAGCTTACACACACGCACACATATATAAAACATTACATTTTTATAGGCGGTGCTACCATATGACGTTGTCCCCCTGTGGAATGGTAATAGTTGTTTCCCGCATACTTGCTTGTTGGCCTCGCTTCTTTTAATATATTTTTCGTCTAGGAAACCTTCAATGGTTCTCAACCAGTAATCATAGGGCATATCCTCGGGATGGAATGCCCTTGCCCTCTCAACATCATTGTAACTTCCCTTTCAAAGAAATAGTTTTTTTAGCATCGTGCTTGCGGTCAGAGTACCGCTTCATAAACACACTCTTAATTCCACCCTTCCAGTTTTTCGCCTCTAAATCACGTTTCATTTCATCAAATTAATATTTTCCTACGAATTAAATAAAAAAGTTAAAATATTATATATAAATTCAGTTTAACGACCCGTCAAATGGCTGCAAAATCGCCATAAACGGGCCTTTAAACGGCTGCAAACGTAGCCGCAAACGGCAGCGACTTCGCAGCCCTTTAACGGAGTGTTTCTTGCCATTTAAAGGCCCGTTTACGGCTGCAAATGCGCTGTTAAATGGATGCGATTTCACAGCCGTTTAACGGCGCATTTGCAGCCGTTTATGGTGATTTTGCAGCTGCAAACAGCAGCGATTTTGCAGTCGTTTGCAGCTGCGTTTTCCGCCGTTTAAAGGCGCATTTGCAGTCGTAAACGGGCCTTTAATCGGCTGCAAACGCAACCGCAAACGTCAACGATTTTGCATCCCTTTAATGGTGCGTTTTTAGCCGTTTAAACGCCCGTTTACGGCTGCAAATGCGCCGTTAAACAGCTACAAAATCGCAACCGTTTAACGATGCATTTGCAGCCGTAAACGGGCCTTTAAACGGCTACAAACGCAGCCGCAAACAACAGCGATTTCACAGCCCTTTAACGGCGCGTTTGCAGCCATTTTAAAGCCCGTTTACGTATGCAAAGGCGCCGTTAAACGGCCGTAATTTCACAGCCGTTTAATGACGCATTTGCAGCCGTTTACGATGATTTTGCAGCTGCAAACGGCAGTGAAATCGTTGTCGTTTACCGGCGCATTTAGTTATTAAGGATGCCACTTATTATTTGGAAGACGAATATCCGAAGTCTAAAATTGGGGATTTTAATTGAAGTGCGAAATCACCATTAAATGGCAGCCGCAAACGGCAGCGATTTCGCAGCCATTTAACGGCACATTCGCAGCCATTTAAAGGTCCGTTTACGGCTGCAAATTTTGCAAGGACTCGTTTTCTTTCCAAAAGAGAGCACAATCATTTGTGCACACGTCTGTCATCTCATATGCCAAACCAATCTTCTTAAATGTCTTCTTAACTACATCATACGAAGGGGGAATCTTGTTACCTTCTGGCATTGAATCTCGTAACAACGTGAGGATATGATCAAATGCTTCATTAGTCAAATGGTGCATATCTTTTATATTCATAAGCTTTGTTAAAATGTCAAGAGAAGAATACTTGGTACAACTAGGATATATTTCTGTTTCAACTTCCTTTGCCAGGTCTTCAAAATCATCACCAACACCGCTACTATCTCCATTCGAGTTCTCTTGGTTAAGGTATGTATCTTCTTCCACACGCTCCCCCTAACGTCTTCAATAACGTTTCCCATACCGTCTTGTGGCGCAACATCGTTTATTTCCGCAACTGGAGTCGTTTCCCCGTGATAGGTCCACTTCGTGTATTCTTTCCAAAAACTTCTAATACACAAATGGTTTTTAATTTGTGCCATGTTTATTAAGCTGGAATTTTTACATAGGATACACGAACGTCTAACTTCATCGCGGTTTTTGATCACTCTTTCACACATCTCGATGAAAGACTCGAGTCCTTGCTTGTAGTGAGGTGAATGACGTGGAAAATCAATCCAGCTTTTATTGATAGGCATTATGCAACTGAAAGAAAATCTAATTTAGGATTAACAAGACAAGGGTAGGTTGTTAAACCCACTTTTTGAACATTTTATCTCATATGTGAATGTGTATTACATGATTGTATGTTTAAGAAAAATTCTGATAAATCTTGTATGTGTGTTGACATACTGAAGCTTGTTCAACACCATCTCCAAATGAAAAATGTAAAATCTGTTTATAGCTCAACATATAACAGAATTTCTGATGAAAGGCCAACAAGAGAAAATAATTTGTTTAAAATCTCATTAGAAAGAGTACCCAAGCAAGCTTGGGTACCAAAAACCCTCTATCATTCCATTTCAGGACCATCATGTGCAGTAGATCTGGTACTGCGATTCAGTTGCTCCAAGCACATGACTGGGGACAGGAGCTTACTCAGCAACTTTGTTTCAAAGCTGGGTAAAATGGTAAATTTTGGAAATGGAGTGAAAGGGAGGATCATGGGATATGGATGCATAAGGTATGGATGTTTGACCATAGAGAAAGTAGCCTATGTTGAAGGCTTAATGTATAATCTGCTAAATATTGGTCAATTCTGTGATAAAGGCCCTTCAAATAACCTTATTACCAGAAAAATGCTTAAAAATTTGTCTCAAATAATCAAAAGAAAAGGATTGTAAATCTGATAAAGCACCAGAAAATCTGATAAATTATCAGAAAATCTGATGTATCATCAGAGAATCTGATATACCATCAGAATATCTGATAAATCATCAGAAATTCTGATAAAAACATTTTGAAAAATCAGAATCATTGTTTGATTATTAGAACAAATTTATGCATGTCATCATCTTTATCTATATCACATATCTGCAAACTCATAAACTGTAGTGTTTTCGTTTAGTTTTCTTTATTTTTTTATTTTTTCTCCTTAGTGCTGGATAACGTCATATGACAGAAGATTTTCTAGGAACTCGTTAGTGGTTGTAAAGCTTTTTCTCTCCTTCATTAAATACACTTAAGTGACATATTGGTAGGTAATCATGATATAAAATCAGAAAATGGCCGCCTAAATCATTTAATGCAGGAGAGTTTATCTGAGATATTCTTTATGCTTTCTGATGATAATTTAATTACAAAGATTGTGATAAACAAAATCTATAGGTAGGTAGATGTCATTTATGACAAATTTTAAGTTTACACTATATGTTCACCTCCTTAAGCAAAGACTGTCACCATCACAAAAACACCAGAAAACTTAACTTCATCTTCTTTTTCAACACTCGCATCTTCTCACTCTCACAAAAATGCTTACCATAAAAGCTGATCGTTTCCCACTTCCTCACCATCCTTACCACAACCTCAAACTAAGAATCAACTTTGAGGGTCCTCACTGGGAAGGATGCCAAACAGTGGTGAATCTGTTCATGGGAAGTAACTTAAAATATGCCATCACTGCCAATATAATAGTCTTCCCAGAAATTCTTCAAATGTTCTGGAAAAATGCAGTTTTGTCAGAATATGAGAATAGAGGGCAGATATTTATTGAAAGTGTTGTGCTCAACCAAAGAGTTCGAGTAGATGAAGATATCATCAGGACGGTTCTACAACTCAATAATAATTGTGATGTTCAGATGTTCACAAAGACTGAAATAGAAGAAACCTTGGAGCTGATGGGTTACAAACCTATAAACTCACCACGAGCAATCACCAAAAATGGCTTCATCAAGCCATGGCAATTTTTGATCACACAAATGGGTGCATGCTTCTCAAAGAAAATCATTAATCATCATGAAGCATCCCATAGGTTGATGGAGAATGTTCGAGCACTCATATTAGATATACCTTACAACTTCTCATATTACTTGATGAAAGATTTTGCAAGTAATATGTGGCCTGGCAGGCCATTCTTGATATATCCTCGTTTTCTGATGAGGATAATCACAAGCCAGCTAGGCTTTGGAGGTGTTCCTGCAAGGTATATCAGAGCTGAGATGAGGCTCCAACAAAACATGAATCTCAGTGTGCTTAGACCTACTGATCAGAATTCTGGTTTGGTGACTGATCTATGGGTGCTCCTTGAGATGGAACATGGAGAAGGAGTAGATATTGATTAGGTTTTTCTTTGTTTAAATCTAGTTTGTGTAGATATTTTGCATTATAATATGTTTATATAATATGTTTCTTATATTACTTTGTTGTCTGACTTATAGTTTGGGAAAAAGAAAAATGGGTAAAGAAAAATGAGAAACATGATCATCAGAAAACAAAAACATTTGACACAAAATTCTGAGTTTCTGATGACAGGAGATAAAAACTGGTAATCCAAAATTAAAATGCATCTCTAATTTTTTTTTCTGTTGAAACTTCAAAATAACAAAAAGTTTTAAGAATATCAGAAAAAGCCATAGAGACTTGGATGCCACCAGAAAATCATATGTAAGTCTTCTGATCTTATCTCATTCCCTCTCATCTCAAAAAAAAAAAAAAAAAAAAAAAAAAACAGTACACCTCTAAATCAATCAAAAGGGAAACTTCAAAATCTGTTGAAGAGGGTCACAAATTTAGGGGGAATTTCAATTGAGAAATTCTGTTGAAGAAAGTTGACTTCTGTTGACCACATCTAAAAGGTCAACAAAAGTCAAAACAAAACAGAAAATATATTCTTAACAAAATTCATGTTGAATTTCTGATGACATCATCAGAATGGAACTTTGACTGATAAGGAAAAGAGGATGAAGAAAGCTGATTAGACCTCTTTACAAAATGGGGTCCACAAAGATGAAAAGGTGTCATATAACCGATAGCTTTCTCCAATCAAAATTCAGTGTAACACTTTCGTGAAGGAATGATTCAAGAAACTACAAATTGTAGGGACAAGTTGAAAGGGCATAACCACGATTACACGATCAACCATCATTAATGTCTTGTTACCCACGATCCAACGGTTACATTCTAAACCAAAAACTCATGTCACACGATCTAACGGTAATAAAGACAATTGATCTTTTAACCGCCATTACATGGCACGTTCCATATCCCCTCAACTCCATAAACCCACAATTCTCTGCTGAAACCCTCACTACATAACTCACACTTAGCAGAAATTCAAAAATCACTCACCTTCTTTACAAAAAAACTTCAGCCCTGAAAATCCCATGTTCCTCACTCAAAATCCAAAGATCCCTAAATTTCAAACCCTTATTAACAAAATTCAACAATGGCAGAAGTGAACCTCAACATCCCAATTGTTCAACATGAAGTACCTGTTGTTGAAGACACATAATTTCTACCAATGAAAGAAACAATCTGCTGATGAATACAGAGCATTCAGAATATGATGTAAGATGTCAACTTCTGGTAGAATATCTTGTGAAATGTCCAATCTCAGGAGCACTAACAAAAGGAAGAGAAGTACCGGAAAAGCTACTATAGCAATTTGGTCACACTTTTAATGAAGTTGGAGAAAATCAGGTCTCTGCTCATGAATGGGGAAATGTTTTTGTAACATTAACCCATGCAAGGGTAAGAGAATGGCTTGAACTACCAATTCTTGATAGTTACATTGAAGCACCAAGCAGAGAAGAATTAATAAACTTAATTATTGAGCTTGGTTACAAGAAAAAGGATATCAACAAAATTGGAGCAAACAGCATCAAGACCACTGACTCCTGTCAGAACAGCCTTAAGGGAAGAGAGGATAAAAAGAGGTTCAAACAGCATTCACTACAAGAATGAAAATCCAGTGAAAAGGATCTTAAACGTGGATGAAATAAAAGTTACAACTGATGATATTGGAGGAACTTATGTGCAGAACAGATACACACTTCTCAGAGAAAATGGGAATGAAGAAAGAGTGACTGACGAAGACATAGCTGACAAGTTACATCCTTTAGACATTATGTTTATGAAGGATCACTATGAAAAGGAAAAGAAAAACACCCAAGAAGCCATAAGGGCATTAAAAAGCATATCAAAGGCTGGAATACTGCTGTTTGAAAGAATGGCTTTTTCAGACTTTGATTTGTGCATCAACTATGAACATGTGCACAACAAAAAGGTGTATGTCAGATCACCAAAGACAAAAGTTCCCACAGAGATATTGGAAAATGCAAGATCCGGAGACATCATCGAACTACCAAGTAAAACTGCCAGTCATAACTATGGTGTCATCTTCAGAGATTTTGAAAGAAACAAATCTCTGTTTAGAAGTGTGGATATCTGCAAATACTCAAATCAAATCTGAGGTTTATCATGAAAGGTATGAGCAAGAGACAAGAACACCTTCAGAAGAGAGGAAAGAACTTGGAGGGTCACAGGAAAGAAATTGAGCAAATGATTGAAGAATGGATCCAAGCAAGAACATGGTATAAAGACATGTATGACATCTGCAACAAGTATATCTCCTACAAGAAGCAGTTAAAGAAAGGAGATGTGCATAAGAAACTGAAGCTGACTTGAAGAACTTGTTTATTTGAATTTTCATCTTTTATGTAATTTGTTTTTCAGAACAATCAGTAACTGGTTTAATTTTGCAAATGTTATGTTTCCACTGGTTGGAAATTTTCTGTTCATGAGATAGTTCATTTTCATACAATACTTAGGGGGAAACTATTAGGAAACTTTATTTGTAAGTATTGAAGAAAATCAGATTCAACTTGATCTATGAAGAAGACAACAGTCCTGAAGATCACAACAAGAAGAAGAAGATCGGATAGGACAACTGAAATGAACAATATCTACTTCAAAGAATCAAAAGTTGATCAAGAGCTGAAAAGGATTATCAGAGAAGGTCATTTCTGATGGATCTGATGATATTTCTGATGAAATATCATCAGTTTCTGACGATTCTGATCATCAGATTCTCTGATGATTTGTTCACCAGAATTTCTGATGAAGTGGTTTATCAGAAATTCTGATGAATACCCCACTTGTCTAAATATCAGCTCTATCCTGCCACAATGACCGAAGCAACTTGACATTATTGGATATCATGATTACAAAGGCAACTTGAACGTTGGATTCAATGAATATGTCAAATTGCTACTTTATGCAGGACTTATTGCATGAATAAACAATTGTTTATTCATGTACCCAGCCTTCTGTAAATAGAAGGCTCACCAAGCAGAAGACAATGAGTTTGAAGCTTAGCATTCATATATACTACAAAACTCCATTGCTCTTCTCATACACAGAATTCAAGATTCATTTGTATTAGATAATAATCTTACAATCACCTTGTAAACGATTTTGTTTCAAAGTGATATAAACTTGATAATTCTGATTTCCATTTCCGCACATCTTTTTCACATCTACTGAAATCACTTGCCATATTACGTGAAAAGAAGTTTTTAAGCCCAAACTGGGTCTAACAAGGTTTATGCCCCATTCCCCGGTACCATCCTCGCCGCTTTCCCAACGCTTCCTGATACGGGCCAATTGGAGGACCATCACCGCTCCAGATGTTTGTGGCGTACTGTAAATTCCGTTGTATTTTACGAAGATGATTAAATATATATATATATATATATATATATATATATATATATATATATATATATATATATATATATATATATATATATTTGTTATAGAAAATTATACTTAAAAGAAAAACTTACGTAATTTTGTTCAGCAACTAGGTCAACCCAATTCCCGTGATTATCCGTGTGGGTTTTAGCGTACACAGGTACCCAATCTATATCTTGTTTAACATTAAACTCAGATTAGACATTAAATAAACAAAAGCTTACACACACGCACACATATATAAAACATTACATTTTTATAGGCGGTGCTAGCCCCTGTGGAATGGTAATAGTTGTTTCCCGCATACTTGCTTGTTGGCCTCGCTTCTTTTAATATATTTTTCGTCTAGGAAACCTTCAATGGTTCTCAACCAGTTATCATAGGGCATATCCTCGGGATGGAATGCCCTTGCCCTCTCAACATCATTGTAACTTCCCTTTCAAAGAAGTATTTTTTTAGCATCGTGCTTGCGGTCAGAGTACCACTTCATAAGCACACTCTTAATTCCACCCTTCCAGTTTTTCGCCTCTAAATCACGTTTCATTTCATCAAATTAAAATTTTCCTACGAATTAAATAAAAAAGTTAAAATATTATATATATAAACTCAGTTTAACGACCCATCAAATGGCTGCAAAATCGCCATAAACGGGCCTTTAAACGGCTGCAAACGTAGCCGCAAACGGCAGCGACTTCGCAGCCCTTTAACGGAGTGTTTCTAGCCATTTAAAGGCCCGTTTACGGCTGCAAATGCGCTGTTAAATGGATGCGATTTCACAGCCGTTTAACGGCGCATTTGCAGCCGTTTATGGTGATTTTGAAGCTGCAAACAGCAGCGATTTTGCAGTCGTTTGCAGCTGCGTTTTCCGCCGTTTAAAGGCGCATTTGCATGCGTAAACGGGCCTTTAATCGGCTGCAAATGCAACCGCAAACGTCAACGATTTTGCATCCCTTTAATGGTGCGTTTTTAGCCGTTTAAACGCCCGTTTACGGCTGCAAATGCGCCGTTCAACAGCTACAAAATCACAACCGTTTAACGATGCATTTGCAGCCGTAAACGGGCCTTTAAACGGCTACAAACGCAGCCGCAAACAACAGCGATTTCGCAGCCCTTTAACGGCGCGTTTGCAGCCATTTAAAAGCCCGTTTACGTATGCAAATGCGCCGTTAAACGGCCGCAATTTCACAGCCGTTTAATGACGCATTTGCAGCCGTTTACGATGATTTTGCAGCTGCAAACGGCAGTGAAATCGTTGTCGTTTACCGGCGCATTTAGTTATTAAGGATGCCACTTATTATTTGGAAGACGAATATCCGAAGTCTAAAATTGGGGATTTTAATTGAAGTGCGAAATCACCATTAAATGGCAGCCGCAAACGGCAGCGATTTCGCAGCCATTTAACGGCACATTCGCAGCCATTTAAAGGTCCGTTTACGGCTGCAAATTTTGCAAGGACTCGTTTTCTTTCCAAAAGAGAGCACAATCATTTGTGCACACGTCTGTCATCTCATATGCCAAACCAATCTTCTTAAATGTCTTCTTAACTACATCATACGAAGGGGGAATCTTGTTACCTTCTGGCATTGAATCTCGTAACAACGTGAGGATATGATCAAATGCTTCATTAGTCAAATGGTGCATATCTTTTATATTCATAAGCTTTGTTAAAATGTCAAGAGAAGAATACTTGGTACAACCAGGATATATTTCTATTTCAACTTCCTTTGCCAGGTCTTCAAAATCATCACCAACACCGCTACTATCTCCATTCGAGTTCTCTTGGTTAAGGTATGTATCTTCTTCCACACGCTCCCCCTAACGTCTTCAATAACGTTTCCCATACCGTCTTGTGGCGCAACATCGTTTATTTCCGCAACTGGAGTCGTTTCCCCGTGATAGGTCCACTTCGTGTATTCTTTCCAAAAACTTCTAATACACAAATGGTTTTTAATTTGTGCCATGTTTATTAAGCTGGAATTTTTACATAGGATACACGAACGTCTAACTTCATCGCGGTTTTTGATCACTCTTTCACACATCTCGATGAAAGACTCGAGTCCTTGCTTGTAGTGAGGTGAATGACGTGGAAAATCAATCCAGCTTTTATTGATAGGCATTATGCAACTGAAAGAAAATCTAATTTAGGATTAACAAGACAAGGGTAGGTTGTTAAACCCACTTTTTGAACACTTTATCTCATATGTGAATGTGTATTACATGATTGTATGTTTAAGAAAAATTCGACTGCATTTCCTCTTAGCTCCCAAGTATATATGTAATGATATATATATATACCTGAGGAGCAAAGAGAAAATGATAACCGAATCCTTCTTAAACAAACAATCATGTAATACACATTCACATCCTAAATGAGATAAAGTATTCAAAAAGCAGTCCCAAGTGAAACGGGGACAACCCGAAATTAATTTCTAAATCAATTTCGGGCGGGTATTTCTAAGCTCGTTATGTTTAAAATGATGAATGCAAACACTGGCGCAATTTTTTAAGCTTGTTATGTTCTTAATGATTGTTTTAAATTTTGGGCGGCACGCTATATTTTAAATCATGATTTCAATTTCGATTTGGTATCTTCTTAGCTCGTTATGTTTAAAATGATTGAATTCAATATCAGGCGCGGTTTTTTAAGCTTGTAATGTTCTTCATAATGGTTTAAATTTCGGGCTGGTATTTTCTTAGCTCCTTTTGTTTTAAATGATGATTTCAATTTTGGCGGGTATTTTCTATATTAGTTATGTTTTAAATGATGATTTTAATTTAAGGAAGGTATTTCCTAACTAATATATATTTGTCAAAGTTAAATATAAATGTTTTCAAACCTAAACACAAACATACAAATTATCAAACTTAAACATTTTTTTTGAAACCTACACATAAACATTCAAATTATCAACTTAAATATATTTTTTTCTCAAACCTAAACATAAACATAGAAATTATCAACTTAAAAATATTTTTTTCAAACATAACCATAAACATAGAAATCGTGAAACTTAAACATAATTTATGCACATTAACACATACTTTATACATACTTACATACACAAATTTACATACTTTATACACACATATTAACATACTACCAACACACATACATACTTATAAAACACATTTACATACTTAGATATACACATACATACTTACAAACAGACATTTTGACCAAAACCACAAAATTTATACATACTTACATACACATTTGCATACTTTATACAAACATACATACATACTAACATACACATTTTCACCAATTGCAAACATTTACATGCACAATTTTTCATCATTTACATACACCTACATACTAACATACACCTACATGCATACATTCATAGACTTACATACATACATACATGCTTACATACACCTACATACACAAATACATAGATTTCCATATACTCATTTTCACCAAAACACCTACATTATACATTTTCACAAACATTTACTAACATATACACATTTACATACAAACATACATCCTTACATACACATTTACATACCTAAACAAAAAATTATACAATTTCTAAATTTTGGAAAAAAAAATACATATAAAACTAACCTTAATTTCAAGTTTCAAGTAAATGTAGACCGCGGAGACGAGGTGGTGACCGGAGAAGTGATGGTGGTGATCCGATTTCTCTACCATAAACACAAAAATACACAAAATTTAAAGACTATAACATGTATATAACAATATAGAGAAGAAATTTTACAAAAAACAAACTTAAACTAACCGATTTGGGGCAAATTTGAGGTTTTCCGTCAGTAGAGGGAAGAAGTTTGGGGGGGGGGGAGTGAGGAGGTGGGAGAAATTGTCGCCGTATACTGTCTTTATGTCGATCGGGCATTACCGGCGACAATGTGTCGCCGCTATTGGTCTAAGTGTCACCGCTATTGAGTTAATCTCACCCCAGACGTTAGATCGTGGTAAGATTTGAGTGGCTGGGGTTTAATGAGGGACACGGAGTTTTAGCGGAGACATGTCGTCGCTGTTAATGCCCTAATTTAGTCGCCGCTATTGGTTCTTAAGTCCCCAACCGTTGGGTCAGGGTATGGATCAATAGCTGGGGTTTGATCTCAGATGGTGGGACGCGGATCGACCAATAGCGGCGACATTTGGCCTGTCGCCGCTATTGCCGTCGTCGCTAATGGTGTATATTTCTTGTAGTGTGGTTCAGTAGCTATAGGTAAAGGATTATATTTGCAAGTGACAATTGATTATATTAATCCCATTGAAAACAGACATCAACATTGTGATTTTATTACTTAATCTAAATAGGAAATGGAACTTTAGCGTAGCATTGTGCAAGACATACATACGATGCTTCTGTACATTGGTGTTTTTAATTGAGATTAACTGGTTTTACTATTTTATGATGAATTATTTACATTGCGCAGGTGGGGCGAAGAACAGGTGGGGCAACTGTTGGAGTATGTAATTGTGCTTCTGATCTTACAAACAAAGCAAAAAATTATTCATGCTTCTTGGCGTCTGAGTCGGCACCCATGAAAATTCATCACTACTTGTTTGATCAGTTATATTTACAATTTCTTATTGTTTTTTACTCATTCGATGAAATACATTGTTTAGAGGATACAAATCTGGCAGTTAACAGGTGAAACGTGTTAGGTTGTAAATTCTTAAATTGTACTTTTCACTTTAATTTTGTTATCACACAAAAACTTTGAACTCTATTTGATAATTTAGTTTGCTTTTTCATAACTTATATAAGTTGCTAATATATGACTTGAATCTTTTCACAAACAGAGTCATGGCGTTTGTGTTATTTAATTTCACAAGATATAACTATTTGTGTTATATAGCTTTAATTTTGCAAAAGAGAGCAGGTGATAGAAAGATAATAGTTTTAGAAACAAATTTGATTGGGAGTGACCAAATTATCACAAGGGTAACCCCACGCCTTCATGCATTAGACTCAAACCCGCACTGAATTGTGACCCTTTTATTCTTAACATCGTCAATCCAATTACAAGTTGGGCTTGGTGCAGTGCAGGCATATAAAGTATGGTCCTGAAACGGATCTCTATGTAGAATTGGATTCCTCACTTGCCAATATGGTCTTAGTGGGCCAAAAGAAAGATGCTGGATTTAGAGGTGTAAAAAAACTATACTCTAACTCAACCCCAACAAACCCGGAATCGTTTATTTTTGAACCCGGGCATGTTATATCCGAAACCGACCTTACTTGTAGGATATATAGGGTATACATTTTGAACTCAATATCCGTACCTGAAACCGTACCCGATTTATACAAAAAATACCTCAAATCCGGTTATACCCTACATCCGATACCAGTTGTTTTAATACCCGATAGAATACCCTAATATTTAAAGTATTATTTTATGTTTACTTTACAACTTATATATTTAAGGTTTTTTTTAAATGCATATTATTAGGTAAATACTTTGCACTTGAGTGAATTTATGTTATTTACATCTAATTTAATTATTTTTACAAATCACAAACCAAATATAATTTTTAAACAAATTTATTTTTGTGTAAAACAATAAAAAAAAACTTATTTTTTTGAATCCGGGTATTAATACCCGGACTCATACCTAGTTCCAATACCCGGTTATACCGGAACCCGATCACACCCTATACGGGCACATAGGGTATGCCCGTTTTCTCTCAAAATCCGATTTTCTAGTACCCAATCATACTCAGAATCGGTTCTATACCTGGAACCGGGTATTTTAAAAAAAACCCAATTTAAGCACCTCTAGCTGGAATTTGTTGTTAAATAAATCCATTGCATTCTCGGTCAAAGCAAAGAGGAGAAACACCTAATAAACACACTTTTGTTTATTGGTGAGTGCCCTTTGGTCCCAAAATAAAGTCAATAGAAAATGATAAAGTCTCAAAACTATGGAAAGAAAATGATAACTATGGTCACCTCAAAACTATCATTTTTTTTTTTTTTGAAAGATCAACAAATATTTATTAGGCTCAACTGGATAACCAACTGTTAACCAGAGGCCACACCAAAAACAGAGTCATTACACCAAAATACATATAATCAAATCCGCAAACAGTTTAGATCAAAACTACACCAATTCTCCCATGTGAGATTGATAGCCCTTGCCCGATTTTTCAGCCACAAGAAGCCGAATAGTCTGATCTCCTCTTTCATCCTCGCCACCCCCAAAACTATCGTTATGTTTGCAGATTCCTCAAATAATGATGCGTGCAAGAGTTACATGGATGCAGGTATTCAAACTTATTTAATATGTATATATATTATATGTAGAGAATAATGAAATAATGTACTACTGACTAATTGTTTATGATGGTACAATCAGTATAATTACAAAGGAAACCTAATTTGATTATAATATTATGATAATAATTACAATAGATCTTATTAACACAACAAATCCTAAATAATATATTCAATTCATTCGTATGCAATGTATGTGTTATCTAATACTTGTCCGCATTTAGGCATAGGGAAATCGGATGTTCTGAATCACAAAACAATGAAGAAGTTGGTATAAGAAAAACATACAATCTTGAAATTATAGAAAATAAATAGAACGTGTTAAATGAGACTCGGGAACACAGATGTGGCGACTAATCTAAAGGCATAAAGGCGACAACAAGAGGACGATGACAGAACCTAAGATTGCGGCAGCGGTGTTGTTTTGATATAGGAACCATTTAAACAAGGTACTTTCACTCTAAAAGTACCAAGTCATTTCATTTGTGATTTCTGATCAAAATCTGCAGTTAGATCTTTTTTGTTTTTTAATTATAACATATCCAAGTCGAAAGGAAAAAAAAATTAATTTGTGGAAAAGAAACTACAACTATATATAAAAAAACAAGAGTATAACTAGAGTAGATTTGCAAAGAGAGAAGGATAAAAGTGAATCTAGCTACGGTTTAACTAAATTCTCTAAAATAAATAAAACAAACACTTGTTGACAAAGGATCATATCTTTAGATAGATTTGAAGGCCAACTCCTAGCTGTAATCATTTTCTTAGAAATTTTTATTTAAAGAGGAGTTTGTATATATGATTGGTGGTCCTTTGTGGGGCATGTACATGATTGCATGAAGTAATATAATATGAATTTGTCATGACTTAGAGGATTCACAACGCTATTATCTTCAAACCTCCGGCTCACCATGCCAAAACATATTTCAAACCCCACTCTAACATCTCTTATTCCCCATAACACCAAACCATCACAAGCCTCATTAAAAATGTTAAAATAATATAATATGTATATAACAATTTGTGTGAGAAGGAGATGAGAGTCGGGGCCATATGTGAGGTACAGACCAGGTCCTTGTCTACGGACAAGCTCAAATTCACAAACCGGACTACACCCACCACACAAGTACACACAAAACAGCGATGTGCATGTTCCTAGTGACATCATAATTCATAAACTTGAACAGGACACACAAAACAGCTGAAATGTAGTACGGACACCTACAAAGCTCCAAAACGTGTAAATAAATAAAAAGGGTTATGTCTGGCATATTCTGTAGCAAGTAAATGGATTTTTTTTTTCTTTTAAATAATGGAAGCATGTAAAATGGGGCAGCAAAGAATCTCTATTTTAATGTCATAATTAACTATTAAACTGTAAAGTTATGAACTTCGAAGTTTTTTATATAATTTCGTTGAATAAAAGCATTCACATCGCTATCTACGTAAAGGTGTCTGGAAACACAAACCAACCTTTTTTTTTCTTTTTTTTTTTTTTAACGGCAAATCACTTTATATATATATATAAAGAGCCAGCTAGAAACTGGGAAACAAAACAGGAAAAAACGACAGAAACATAAAGACAATTACTACAGCCCTACATAATCAAAAATCAACCAATTCCAACCGGATCCCAAACCGACAACGAACCCCTTAGATATCGATAGAGATAAAATTCATTAATCCTGGTTAATCTCCATCTCCCCACACACCAAATTTTTAACGTGATTCTCAAAACCATCCACACCTATCCCCAAACAGGCTCCAAATTCCAACGTACGAGAAACTTCATCCTCGAAATTAAGGCGAACCTGCTCTTCCCCCGCAATCTCTTCCGACGTCTCCCTGTGCATACTCCAACTTGGAACAAATTCCTTCATCCTGTTGATCTCCTCCTCCAATCGGAAGATCTCCTCGAGGTTGAAAGGGTCCGAAGTGTTGGTAATCTCCGGCTCCTGATTAAGATCAGGGATAATTAAGTTTTGGGCCTTTTTCTTGGGTTTTTTACTGCGTTTGGGCCTGCAAGTGATGTAACTGGGCCTAGTATTGATAGGACAAGGCCCATCTTGCTCTTCTGCTTGAACGTTACCCGAGACATGCCCCACATCTTCTCTCTCATCGTGAATGTTTTTTTGCGGCGAAACCTGTTCCCGAAGCGTCTCCTCCTGCACGAGTTCAGCTGTCTCACCCAATTTAAAATTGGTAGGGATTTCCCCTTCCTCTAGCACCTCGTGCCCTCCTCCCTCACCCCTTGGGATAATAACCGTCACCCCCCCCCCATAATTATCTAAACCCATGCGAGCCTCTGCATTAAATATTATTACTTCTGTTGTGAAAATTTTCCCCACTTTTTTAAATGCCCCATTGGAAATAATATCTTCACTATTGGGAGATGAGCCAACACCCCTCTGTTCATCGCCCCCATTAGAATTAATGAAAGGACGCGCACCGACGACACTCAACTCTTCGTCTTCCGCCATCTTTTCCGAGACCAACGTTTCAGAAACTCCACTTGAGAACACATCATTCTTTACCGGCGACGAACATTCCGGCGAACCGTTCCTTATCGGCGATGAACTTGCCGGCGAACCGAGGCAATCCGGACTCCACTCGCTCTCCTCCTCTGCAATCCACACTCTAAATTGTTTGTCTCTCGTTTTCAAAACTAAGAACTCCTTGATCCTTGACTTGTTACCAGCCAAAACTCCCACACACTTCGACGTGAGATCTAGATCTTCCTCTAAATCCTTGGGAACGTATAAAGTCTTGCCAAAAACATCGTCTTCCGAAGCAGATCCTTGTCAAGGAGATGAAGCGGAATCCCTTGCACTCTTAGCCATGCTATACGTTCAACCGGTAACACCTGGCCTTCCCACAAATCCAAAGACGAAAACCACGGGCCCCAAAGGGTTTTATTCTTCCAAAACGCCGCATTAGGGAACGTCACGAGAATTGACAGCCCCCCTAGGTATTGAATATTCAGGTACTCAACCTTGCCGATCCGAAGGAGGCGATCAAAGTAGATCAAAGTATCCAAGTCTTGAGTACTTCCAACAACTGCTGAACGAAACAGATAATCAAACGTACTCACGATGCTCGAGACCTCCAGCACCTTCTCCGAGACCGACGAAACATCCCTTACTAGTTTATTTGAAGCCACCTCGCTGTAAGACCTATTATCCTTCTGCGCGGCAGAAAACTTCCTAACCGTAGGAAAAACAGGGAAAGCCCCCATATATTCCTCCCCCAGTATTATCCCTCGGCTTCTCCTTACCAAACTCCAATCCATTGTTCTCGACTGCGAACCTAGCAATGTTGGCCTTAAGCTTGTGCCCTCCCATACTAGATCCATTTACCTTCTTCTCCAGCTCCTTCCAATCCCTAACCCCCTAAAACGAAACAAAACCGAATCTGTTCCCGACCTTATCCCTCTTCTTAGCCACGTAAGCTTTAGAAACCTCCCCGAAACTCTGCATGAAACCAGATAACTCCCATGGGGTACATCCCTCCGGTAAGTTGGTAACAAAAAACTTTGTCACCAGATTTGCTGAGAACCACCAGGTTCAGCGTGATACTTCCCCTTCCCAGAACCGAAACTCATGAGCTAAATGCCACTAAAGTTGTTACCTGATTGATATAGTAGTTCCAAGGTGAAGTTAAAACCAACCTTACAAGGCACCCTTTTGTGAAAACTCGAAAACTAATTAAAAAAGCCAAAAAAACATACCAATTTTTTTTATTTTGCATAAAAATTTTCGCCATTTTTTCTATGTAAAAAACTTTTTCAAAAAAAAAAAAATTTTTTTGTACTGCACATGTGTATTATTACACGTGTACTACAATTTTTTTTTTTTTGAAAAAACAATTTATATAAAAAAACCTGTGATTTTTATAAAGAAACTGAAAAAAAAAATTTGGTGTGTTTTTTAGGCTTTTTTTAGTTAGTTTTCGAGTTTTCACAATAAAAGTGGTTTTCATTTGAACTAATTCGGCTCGTCCTTATACAATTACTCGGTTGAATACATCATTTATCCGGTAATCACAACAAATTACATCCTTTTTTTGTCCGATTATATTGTTTTTTTGTCATCTATATACAAATAAACATAATTTCACTTGTAACCCCTTTGTAATGCAGATGATTGTTGCTGATAATTATTTCACTGGCTAGAAAGACAAACTGAGAAAGTGGATTGGTCATCAAAGATTCGAGCTTATTCGTCATGGTAAATTTTTATTTACATGTTGTAGTATTGTTCTTCTTGCCCATTTTGGTCATTATGTTTTAAGTATTTCATATGACATAGTTTCTGAAATATATACATAAATCATACGATTTTGTCTTGATACAAGACCTTTATTAATTGTAAAGTAATCATATTATATACACCGTTGCAGATGTCACAGAACCATTGCTGGTTGAGGTCGATCGGATATACCACCTTGTATGCCCCGCTTCACCGATTTTCTATAAATACAATGCTGTAAAAGTGTGTATCCATCCTCATCCTCATTGCAGTTAGCACCTACAACAATATGTTATGTCCCTTTACTTAATGCCTCCAAAAATGATTATAACGGAACCTTAAGGAATGTGTAATTCTTGAAAGACAATAAAGACGAACGTGATTGGCACGCTAAATACGTTTGGTCTTGCAAAGAGAGTTGGCGCAAGGTTCAAAGATTGTTCCGTAATTTTGGTACTCTGGATTATCTTGTTAAACTTTTTCTTTATATGATTTTGCTTACCTCAACCTCAGAGGTATTGATGTGGACAAAATGCAACATATAAATTACATCAACTGTGGCATAAAACTAACCCTTTTTTTAGTACTAATGTTGGAAAAAGTGTGTGTTTGTCTTCCTTTTGTATTTTCAGGATTAAATGAGCTCAAATAAACAAAAGAAGCAAAAAGGCAGCTAAATCTAACACAAATACAAGAAAAGGAACAAACGTGGCATGCCCGACCCCCTGACAGCATCTTCCCAAGCAAAACAAAAGAACAGAAGGCTGAAGACGCCCCGTGCTCACTGAGCACGGGGGCGTGCCCAAGTGTCAGCAGAAAAGACAAAGTTGTAGAAGCTTCCATCGCCCACCACGGGGTCGTGCTCAGCAGACACGGGGCCGTGGTCAACTATAAGATTCGCTAAATCCAGGAAAATCTTGATAGTACAGATATGCTTCTGCACACGGGGTCGTGCTCAGCGTACACGGGGGCGTGGTCAACTAATGGAGACAAACTGCAATTAATGAAGAAAGAGAGGAGGATGGACACGGGGCCGTGCCCGAGCTTCTGTTCAGCCTATAAATAGGAGTGCTTGGTTCACTTGTAACTCATCCCTTGGCACACCACCTCTCTCACACTTCACCCACCACCCACCACCATCACAACACCATCATCCACCGCCATCATCCATTGTCCATCATAGAGTGTGTGAGTCGTCTCGGGATCCAAGATTGATCGTAAGAGTTCTTGACAATCAAAGGCCATGTTTGCCTAAGTCTCTTACATCACTTGGTGAAGACAAGTGTTTAGTGTAATACTTTTTATTTTTAATATTTTTGCACTTTTTATTTGGTTATGTATTAATGACTTTAATAACTAGTTTTTTATGTTGAAGGTGATTCTTCCTTATCGTTTGTCCGTGGTGTCTTGGCATTATTTTACTGTCTATATAAAATAAAAGATTTTCACCATTCATATCTCCACGGTCTATATGGAGATATGTTGGCTACCTGGTCGGGGGTTAAGGGAATGGTTTGGTAAGAGTCTTGCCATTGTTCAGTGTATAGATCCTGCAAAGGACCTGGGTCAAATTTAGTAGGACCTCCTTCAATACCCATCGGTATTGGATGGCAGGGGTCCGAACTCTTTGATCCCCTCATAAGTTAAACTACTATTAAAACTTTAACCCGGCTACTTAGGACTGTATCCCTGCTGACTCAGACTACTTAGCCGAGAGTAACGTCACCTTCAAAAGAGGGGCCTACCACATTATGCATTAACAACTTAATTAATTATCTTTCAATAATCCGACCCTTTAGGATTGTATCCTTGCTGACTCAAACTACTGGGTTGAGGGTAACGTCGCCTTCAAAAGAGGGGCCTACTACAATAACTAAGATAATCTCTTAAATGTGCAAAAGTGCGGAAATAATCAAAGGTTACACTACACACAAGTCGGATCCAAGTGATTCATCTTGTCTATCTGTTTTTACTTTTATTTTATTTTCAGCATTTTAGTTAGTTTTATTTTTCTAGTTTAAAACCTTTTTTCTAACTGTTGATTTGATTAGTCGTTGAGGATAAACCGGCTTTAACAGCTCTTGTGTCCTTGGATGACCTCGGTATCTTACCAACACAATACTACGTCCACGATGGGTGCACTTGCCCATATGTGTGTTTAGTGTTAGTAAATATCGTGTTTTACAAATTTAAAACTTGGCTAAAAAAGTGTAAAACAGGCTTAAAATATACACATAATATATATTGCACTTCACACGCATCAAGTTTTTGGCGCCGCTGCCGGGGACACAAGGATTTTAAGAAAGTTAGGAATCAACGGCCTAATCATTTTTTCTAATTTTTCTTTTGTTTTTAGGATTTTTCGTAATTTTTCAGCTTCTGCAGAACTCAGCACGGGCCGTGCCTGGTCGGACACGGGCCGTGTTCAGCATTGTCGCTGGCAGTTTTTAATTTCCGAGTTACAGAGAGCTGAGCACGGGGCCGTGTCGGTGCAACACGGGGCCGTGTCCAACTCCCCAGTAACAGGGGTCCGGAAACAATCACTGTATCTCCGACCAGGGGCCGTGTTCACCTGAGCACGGGGCCGTGGTGAATCTTCTGACCAAAATTCTTTTCTGTTTTTATTGTAGGACTTGGAACTCAGGCACCACATTCGCATTCTCCACATAGTGTATGAGCTCCAGTTCCAGTAGAGACATAAAAGAACCCCTAGACGAACCCGAACGCTTTCTACGCAAACGACTCAAGGCTAAAAATCAAGAGAAAGTTTCGGGGGTACCTACTTCCAATGGCGGACCAACGTAACCTCATGGATTACCTACGTCCCACCGTAGGTAATCTAGGCGCAGCTATCAATGCACCGAATGTCGAAGCCAACAACTTCGAACTTCGGCCACATTTGATACAAATGCTTCAAAACTCCGCAACCTTCCATGGGCTTGCGGACGAGGATCCCCATCTACATATTACTAATTTCTTAAAAATATTGATACCTTTCGGATCAATGGAACATCCAACGACACCATCCGCCTTCGAATGTTTCCATTTTCACGAAAAGACCGAGCTAAGGCTTGGCTCAACGCCCTCCCAGTTGGCTCGGTAAACACCTGGGATGAACTGGCCCAAAAGTTTTTATATAAGTATTTCCTTCCTGCTAAAACGGCTAAATTAATGACTGAAATTAATACATATTCACAAGAGGATGGGGAATCCTTATATGAAACTTGGGAAAGGTTCAAGGAGCTACTAAGAAAGTGTCCTCATCATGGTCTTGCGGTGTGGCAACAAGTATCCACGTTCTACAATGGGTTGTTACCACACACAAGACAGACACTTGACTCTAGCTCCAGGGGACTTTTAGGTAATCGCCGCCCAAATGAAATATATAATCAAATTGAGGAAATTGCTCAAACCAATTTTCAGTGGCACACCCCCCGAGGCAATAAATCTTTTGCCCTGGGCGCCCATAAGGTTGATGAAAGCACCTCTTTACAAGCCCAGATCGAGGCCCTTTCTTCAAAAATCAAAAAACTAGAAATGACAAAAACCACCTCGGTTATGGCTTGTGAAGGGTGTGGTGGGCCACACGAAAATTGGAGTTGTATGAAAGAGTTAGATGATCAAACAGAGTCCGTAAACTACATTGATAATAGACCTAGGCCGTCGGGTCCTCCAATGAGTACCTACAACCAAGGATGGCGTAATCACCCTAACCCTGGCTGGAGAGATTCCGGCAATAGTAGTAACCAACAAAACATAACCCAACGAACAAACTTTCAACAACCAAGAAACGAGTCACAAAATTTCTCTCAACAACAAGGTGGAAGAGAAAGGCTTGAAGATACTGTATCTCGCCTCATCTCCGATACCGAAAAGAAAAACTCGAATCGATTTCAACAATTGGAATCGAATTTTAGAAATCAACAAGCTAGTATACATAACAATGAGAAACAAATAAATCAATTAGCTCAAAATTTCTCCGAGAGACCACAAGGCGCGTTACCAAGTAATACCGAAACCAACCCAAAAGCACAAGTCCATCTCATAACATTGAGAAGCCGTACCATGGGTTCCGAAGAAGCTCCACCACTGCCAACTGAGAGAAGCACAACCCCGCCCCAACAAGAGAAGGCTTCTCCACCAATTTAAGAGCCTACTAAGGCTCCTCCGGTTCCATACCCCGGTCGGTTAATTCGTCAAAAGACCGATGAGCAGTTCGCAAAGTTCAAAGATCTATTAAAACAATTGCATGTTAATGTTCCATTTATCGAAGTCCTAACTCAAATGCCTAAATACTCAAAATTTATGAGGGACTTCCTCGCTCATAAAAGGAAAATTAAACCATTGTAATTAGTTTACTTAGGCGAAGAATGCTTCGCCTTACTACTCAACAAACTCCCGCAAAAGAAAATTGATCCTGGAAGCTTCACAGTTCCTTGCTCAATTGGGGAATCCCCCGTTCGCAATACACTAGCCGATCTTGGGGCTAGCATAAACCTTATGCCAGCTTCAATGTTCAAACGACTCGGCATAGGAAAAACGAGCCCTACAAAGATGAGCATACAACTTGCCGATCGATCCGTCAAATATCCACAAGGTGTCGCTGAAAATCTATTGGTCAAAGTCGAAAATTTCGTATTCCCGACCGACTTTGTCATACTACACATGGAAGAAGATGCTGAAGTCCCTATCATCCTAGGAAGGCCATTTCTAGCCACAACACAAGCAGTGGTGGACATGAATGACGGAACACTAACATTGAAGTTTGGGGAAGCGGAAGTAAAGTTTGGGGTTGGGAAAAGAGTAGAAGACGAAGATCCGGTCCACTACATGAAGGTCAACGACTCAAGCCTGGATGATGCTCTCCGACGGTGCATGGGATGCAAAACATCCCGCTTGGGTAACATATGACCAGGTTTTGGGTCTAGCCAAGGACCCTTATAAACGTGGTGCACCACGGAGGCATTCCGCGGAACTATCCTTAGTTTAGATTAAGTTTTATGTTTTCTAGTTTAATTTTAATTTTCAGGAATAAAACACACTCGGGGTGGTGAAGGATAATAAGGGAAACTTGCACCAGCGCCCCATGCACGAAAACAGAGCCATCCGACAAATTTTCTTCATTACAGCAAGTTCAGCACGAGCCGTGTCCGCCCAACACGGCCCCGTGCTGCACAATCTGCAGAAAATGCCCAGTTCAGGTAACTGGACACGGGCCGTGTTCATTGAACACGCCACCGTGTCCAGGCTTCTGTTTCTTTTTACAAACTTTTGTTACTGGCACTTGAACACGGGGTCGTGCCCGGACACCACGGGGTCGTGTCCAGAGTACCAGTAACATGAAATTTTGCTTTTTCACACCTTTTTACACATTCAATCAACCTAAAAACTTATTTTTGGGACACATTGAGGACAATGTGTAATTTAAGTGTGTGAGGGGGGGGGGGGGATGTTAAAACTTTGAATCTTGCAAAGTCCTAATTAACAAGCCTTACACAAAACTCTATTGGAACCGCTAATCACCCCAAATTTTTTCAAAAATTTTCATTTTTTTTACTTGTCTAAGTTTAAGTTGGGAATTTCAAAATTCTAAAAAGGTTATATTTTTACAAATTTACAACCGATAGCGTCGTGATAAAAAAAATCAACATAAGAAAATTATGAAACAGCATGACAAACTTAGTTAAAATTTGATTATACATACTTGATCACATAAAAACCCATTCCCACAAAAGTGAGTTTTGAGCCTTTATTGAGCATACAAATACATATCTTTAAACTAAATGCTCATTTTTCGTTTCTTGTGTGAATAGCCGCTTGGTTCTTACAACTCTAGAACTTGCCACGACAATACATTCCCGATCCTTACCAACTTAAACCCGAGTAAGTAAATGACGGAGGCATTAGGACTAACCCTTTTTATTTCTACACCATTATTTTTCTTTTTTTTACCACCTACCCAAAATCCCCCTAGTTAACCCCTTTGAGCCTAAACCTTTTCATTTCTTAAACCACTTCAAACACCCTTTCTACCCACCTAAACCCTTTTCCTTTTAAACCCTTTATTTTAGTAACAAAACTCGGTTTCTCTTATGTTGAAAAAAAATGATGAGAATGAAGCCAAAGAAATAAACAAAAAAGTTTATCAAAAATAACTTTGTTTGAAATGCTTCATTAAAATAAAAAGTTTTGAGAAATATCAAGTCTTACGAAAACCGACGCTTTTTACGCTTTTTCGCCCCTTTACTAACCACTAACCCAACCACCCACCTTTAGCCCAAGCCTAACCCTTCACCCAAAAAGTCCTCTTGATATCTACAAAGGTCTATAGTTAAAAAGGAGGAGGATTGATTACTTGGCAAGCATATGGTAGGAGTAAGTTCCATGCCGCTCTCGAGTGATTCACTAAAAATACACCTTCGGCCGAGTGTTGAGTGATCCCCCGTGGGGTATGTGAACTCGTATATAAATAGAATTTTAAAAAGGCATGTTATGCCCTAATAAGTAATTTATCTTATGAAACGTTTTTAATAAATCGTGACGAATAGGATTGTAAATAAATAAAAATAAAACTCAATAATGAATCTTGGAAATCCCAACACTCTATGACAAGCCCAAAAACCTTCTCTTCTACCCATTTCATTTGGGAGTGTAAAGCCACATTATAAAGAGTTTTGCTTGAGGACAAGCAAAGATTCAAGTGTGGGGGTATTTGATGTGCACAAAATGCAACATATAAATTACATCAATTGTGGCATAAAACTAACCCTTTTTTTAGTACTAATGTTGGAAAAAGTGTGTTTTTGTCTTCCTTTTGTATTTTCAGGATTAAATGAGCTCAAATAAACAAAAGAAGCAAAAAGGCAGCTAAATCTAACACAAATACAAGAAAAGGAACAAACGTGGCATGCCGGACCCCCTGACAGCATCTTCCCAAGCAAAACAAAAGAACAGAAGGCTGAACACGCCCCGTGCTCACTCAGCACGGGGGCGTGCCCAAGTGTCAGCAGAAAAGACAAAGTTGTAGAAGCTTCCATCGCCCACCACGGGGCCGTGCTCAGCGGACACGGGGCCGTGGTCAACTATAAGATTCGCGAAATCCAAGCAAATCTTGATAGTACAGATATGCTTCTGCACATGGGGTCGTGCTCAGCGGACACGGGGGCGTGGTCAACTAATGCAGACAAACTGCAATTAATGAAGAAAGAGAGGAGGATGGACACGGGGCCGTGCCCGAGCTTCTGTTCAGCCTATAAATAGGAGTGCTTGGTTCACTTGCAACTCATCCCTTGACACACCACCTCTCTCACACTTTACCCACCACCCACCACCATCACAACACCATCATCCACCACCATCATCCATTGTCCATCATAGAGTGTGTGTGTCGTCTCGGGATCCAAGATTGATCGTAAGAGTTCTTGACAATCAAAGGCCATGTTTGCCTAAGTCTCTTACATCACTTGGTGAAGACAAGTGTTTAGTGTAATACTTTTTATTTTTAATCTTTTCGCACTTTTTATTTGGTTATGTATTAATGACTTTAATAACTAGTTTCTTATGTTGAAGGTGATTCTTCCTTATCATTTGTCCGTGATGTCTTGGCATTATTTTACTGTCTATATAAAATAAAAGATTTTCACCATTCATATCTCCACGGTCTATGTGGAGATATGTTGGCTACCTGGTCGGGGGTTAAGGGAACGGTTTGGTAAGAGTCTTGCCATTGTTCAGTGTATAGATCCTGCAAAGGACCTTGGTCAAATTTAGTAGGACCTCCTTCAATACCCACCGGTATTGGATGGCGGGGGTCCGAACTCTTTGATCCCTTCATAAGTTAAACTACTATTAAAACTTTAACCCGACTACTTAGGACTGTATCCCTGCTGACTCAGACTACTTAGCCGAGGGTAACGTCACCTTCAAAAGAGGGGCCTACCACATTATGCATTAATAACTTAATTAATTATCTTTCAATAATCCGACCCTTTAGGATTGTATCCTTGCTGACTCAAACTACTGGGTTGAGGGTAACGTCGCCTTCATAAGAGGGGCCTACTACAATAACTAAGATAATCAAAGGTTACACTACACACGAGTCGGATCCAAGTGATTCATCTTGTCTATCTGTTTTTACTTTTATTTTATTTTCCGCATTTTAGTTAGTTTTATTTTTCTAGTTTAAAACCTTTTTTCTAACTTTTGATTTGATTAGACGTTGAGGGTAAACCAGTACTAAAAGCTCTTGTGTCCTTGGATGACCTCGGTATCTTACCAACACTATACTACGTCCACGATGGGTGCACTTGCCCATATGTGTGTCTAGTGTTAGTAAATATCGTGTTTTATAAATTTAAAACTTGGCTAAAAAAAGTGTAAAACGAGCTTAAAATATACACCTAATATATATAGCACTTCACACGCATACGGTGATCCTCTTGTGCATCCTCAACCTGAGACTTGCTGGGGTAACGTCAACCCAATTGGTAAGCCCGCACCGTTCTTTATCTTCATCAATTCTCATTTGTTTGCATAATGTTCGCACCGTTTTCAACATTGAAACCATACCATCTAAACTTATCGGTGCATAGTTTTTAATGTCACTATGTTTTAACTACATGTACTCCATTTTCAACACACCTATTATACATTGCAACATATACATTATGCACATGTGCTTTGCCAATATATACATGTGTATCACCTTGCCAACACCCCATATTCATCACTAATAAGCATTAAACAAATCACTGTTTTTTTTACATTCATTACTTTTATTTCCATATATTACATAATTCTGCACATGTGCATTATGTTGCCAACAATCCATAATCATCACAAATAAACTGTTAACCATCAGTGCATGATTATGCACATGTGCATCACATTACCAACACCCCATACTCATCACCAAAAAAAAAAAAACTTTTAAACATTTATACATCGTGCGTATACACACCATATACCATATTAATCACAATATTATCTGTTTTTCTTTTTCCTTATACAACAACAATTACGACTTCTACACCTAATGGCACACCATATTGGATACCCGATGTTGATGCCGAATACATCCCTATTATAAACATTACGTTTAACCGTTGGGAATACGTTGATTCCAATGATACTGATGAAGATGTTGATGATGATGCTAAAGACCCTGAGCAACCTCGTAGACGTTTATCCAGGCGTCATAAAACATTCAATGATTCTTGATTTTCCTATATATAATGACAAACAGTTTCTAAGCATTATTCTTTTTGTTTACAGTCATTTTGCACTGTCTGTATACGTATTCATAGGTTATGATTGCGATAATGATATTTTGATATCAATTACTTATTAGACATAAGCGTATGTAATTTCATTATTGACCACCTAACTTATATTACCAACATGGTTACTGTTTTGAAAAATGCACATGTGCATACATGTTTACTGTTTCACTCCACATGGTTATTGTTTCAAACAATGCACATGTGCATACATGTTTAATGTTTCACTACATATTGTTATTGTTTCGACCAATGCACATGTGCATTCATGAATACCTTAACTACATATAATCTGTTTTCCTTTACATATAAATCATCATATGCAATATGGTACCCCATACGCAATAGGGTACCACATACGTAATCTGATATGCTATATCAAACTTTGCACATGTGCAATACCAACATTTCTTGTACCAAACAACATAATACATCATATATAAACAAACATGATCATCCATAATACATTATACTATACCAAACACCATATAACATTGTAAACTACATATCCTACACCAAACACCATCATACATTACCAGTATGCATAATAATATATAAATATGCACATGTGCATTGGCAACATAAATATTTACGTCACAACAATAGACACTTGTTTATTTCTAACATATACTATACCAACCACTATATATCATTTGAAATCATTGTAAACTGAATATAATCATCCAGAAACACATCATATATCACCACTATGCATACTAATTCACCTTATCCACTATGTATACTAATTCACCATATGCACATGTGCATTGCCAACATATACTATACCATATTATATCAAATTACTGAATTAATGATCATATAGTTGTTACCGTCCAACAAACAAATATAACTTATCATTCAAAAATAACTAACATATAAACCACCATACAAAAAACAACCATAATTTTCAATATAACACTATTCTATCCAACTTTCTTTCATTATT
The DNA here is from genome assembly GCF_002127325.2 of Helianthus annuus. NCBI lineage: Eukaryota > Viridiplantae > Streptophyta > Magnoliopsida > Asterales > Asteraceae > Helianthus > Helianthus annuus. The sequence continues at coordinate 57,859,842 of NC_035449.2, read as the reverse complement.
ATTTTCCACCGTCTCATCGCCCTTATCATCCATCAGATCGTGCTTTCGTTTACTTGTCCTATTTCTTGTATTTTTTTCTCTTGTCGTAACTGCACATGACATTAAACAACATCGTTCAACATGAAAGTAATAAATGGATGCACATGTGTATATATACTACCAACTGCATCCTCGACTAATAGCCAACCTTTTTGGCTTTTCGCTTAACTCTTTTGTATTCACCTTCCTTATCATCTGGCAATTCTATTGCCCCTTCGTCATTCGATCTCAACACAAATGTTACTTTCTTCGCTTTCTTTTCCATTTTTTTGTAATCATAAAAAATTAATCAATCTGTTTTACCTCTATGTTTAACTGTTGCGTAATCATCTTTCATTGCATGTCGCATAATCATCTTCCATTGCATCCGACATTTTTTGACCCTTCATCCATTAACTTCAAAACAAAAGTTACTTTCTTTGATTTTTCCCACTGTTGATCTACAATAATAGACAAAAAAATAATAAAATAATAAAAAATAGGATCAATAAACATAAATTATCAATGAATATGTGCATTAACATTAACTTTATCATCACCAAATACACTATGCACATGTGCATCAACATAAACGACCATGTTAACAACCTATGCATCAACTTTATCATCACTATATTAACTATGCACATGTGCACATGTGCGCATTAACATGACTGACAGTATCAACAGGTAATGTTTGCTTCAATCGAATAACATAACCATTACCAACTTAAATTCTGTATTACCTCCAAATATATTTAAAATTATTCAGTAACAAAACCTACATAAAAACGCACACACACATATCTACCACATTACAAGTCGGTGTATCACAACAATCACCCCGAATCCCTCAAACATCATATACATCAAACCATTTTTCCTAATTCAGATATGAAACTACGATTTAAAAGTTCTGAATCGACAATTAAGCATCATGTTAACATATGAAAGTGCAAAAACAAATTGTATAAACTTACAAATTCACAGAACTTTGTAGCATCATGTTACGATGAATACGTTGGAAGTTTGTTCTTTAGTTTCTACTTATTTGGGCCAAAATCTTCAATGATTCTGTTATTATTGCCCTAATTTCGGATATATGATGAATATATGATCGATGATTCTTTTCTTATAGCCGTAATTTGAATATATGACGAATACATGATGAATTATAAGATCGAGACGATGAATTTTGGGTGATTTGGAGTGTGACGTGAACTGAGATGACGAATTGTGTAGAGACTGGATCTGGATGTGAACTGAATATAAAGGATGGTCTAATTTGATGTTTGAAGTCCAGGAAGAGGAGGAGGCAGTTGATTTAATTTTTATTATGTATTTACAGTAATGCCCCTTGTTCACATTGATTCTCGCGGTTCTCGCAATAAAAGTGGTTCTCGTATGAACCCTACCCTATATACATACATATATATATATATATATATATAGGAGAGGGTTCAATTTTTTCCTTCTCATTTGCATGAACACACTCCATACGTAGTTATCATCAACTCAATCTTGTAAATTTTTTTCTCTTTATTCATATTTCCTTTCTTTCTTTTATTTTCTTTAATTTTATTTAAACAAAAATCAAAGATTATCACTTTAGCTTAGGGTTGTTTACATCACAAAGAAAAATTTATGGGCAAAACTTTAATGCATGTTAGCTCTCGCTCTTTCATTCATTGCTTTCTCATCAATACTTAGTGAGAAAGAGGTGACACCTAGGTAGTTCATGATTAAAATTTATCAGAACTTGGTCGCCTAGATCATAAATGAAGAAGATTTTATCTCACAATATTCTTTTATTCTCATGACATGTGATCTTAACTATAAAGAAAAATGAGATAGAAAATTTGAGTTGTTAGGTGCCATTAATGGCAAAGCATCACTTTCACTTATAAATAACTACTACTTCGAGATTTTCTTCACAGTACCAGTCACTTTCATCTTCAGAAACCCTAAAAGCAAAAATCTCTTCATCTTCTACAATCCAAAAATGACACAAATCAATGCTGCTCACTTCCCACTACCATTTCACGCCACACACAACCTTAGGGTCTGTATGGACCTGACTGGATGGGCATGGGAAGGGTGCAACATCATCCTTGCCATGCCGATGCAAAGCCTCCTTGCCTACGCCTTGACTGCCCATGTCTGGGTCCATCCAGACCTCCTACAGGAGTTTTGGCTCCATGCACGGCATCTCCTCCGGGCCGGAAGGCTGACCACCATCGGGAGTTGGGTGATGGGGAAGGCAATAATCCTTAGTGAGGATGTCATCAGAGAGGTTTTACAACTCAATGATGATAGCAACGTCATCACCTTCACTCAGTAGCAACTCAACGACACTCTGACCTAGATGGGGTACAACATGGAGGGTCATGTTAGAGGCATCACCAAGTCCGGCTTCATAAAACCATGACAGTTTTTGGTCACACAGCTCTGGATATGTTTCTCGAAAAAGATTGTAACTTCCATGAAATTTCTACAAGTTGATGGAACCTGTGCATACTGTAGTGCAAGAGGTTCCATATAATTTCTCTCATTATTTAATGAAAGATTTTACAAGCAACTTGTAGTCTAGCAGACCATTCCTGGTCTACCCTTGTTTTCTAATGAGGGTAATCACTCACCAGGTAGGGTTTGGAGGAGTTCCAATCTGGTATCCCAGAGCTGAGATGTTGTTACAAGAAAGTTTTCACAATACACTTTTTGTACCAACTGCCAACAACACAGGACGTGTGACACACCTCTGGGCTTTTGTTGAGCTGATCTTTGGTGTAGATTAGTTTGTTTTTGTTTGTTTTGTTTATTAGGTTATGGTTGTATATATTTTATGTTATATATATATATATATATATATATATATATATATATATATATATATATATATATATATGTGCATTTTGGTTTTAAAAGGGGAAGAAAAAGGGAACAAAAACATAAAAAGAGGGTTAAAACAAAGATAAAGGAACTTAAATTTATTAGAAATAAAATCATTTGACACCTAAAAAGAACTTTCTGATAAAACAAAGTCATTTTCTGGTACATTCTGATGATATAACTCTCAAATCTAGTAAATCATCCTTTTCTCAAAAATATCAAAATCATATAAATCTGATCTGTTACTCTTCAAAGATGGTTGATAATAATAAAAATAGACAAAAATTGTGTGAAAATATAGAGAACATTACTCTTGACTATCATTATTTCAATTTTTTCACAAAATATCCATTGAAGAAAAGAACAAGGAGTTCTACCAGAAGAATATGTGTAAGTAATATTTCTGAAACTCTACTCATTCCCACTCATCATCAAAAAAAAAAAAAAGAAAAAGAAAAAAAAGGCACTACATTTAGGGGGAACAATCACTTCTGATGAATTTTTGATGAGAATATACACAAGAAGTACTAATTCTAATAACCAAGTGTTATACATATTTTCTGATGATGTCATCAGAAAGGAATTTTTGAATTTCAGAAAGGGGGAAGAATGTCAGCTCTAGAAGGAATATTAATGGACCATTTCCTCAAAATGTGTCTCACAAGAGGCAAAAGGTATCACATGGCCATTAGTATTCACCAATCAAAATTCATTCTCCTGAAGAATATTTGGAGACATATTAAACGGTTTATGCAACGATAATCACCATTGGCCCACCATGAAACCCATGATCTAACGGTTATATCTGAACCATTTCTGAATCCCACGATCTAACGTTTAAATATGAAGTTAATGACCAATAAACTTGTCATAATACCCCACGATCTATGCCCCCACAACTCCCATACATACTAACCACCCCATGATCTCTGCTCACACTACTCCTATAAATACCCAATTTTAGAAACAGAGACTTCTCCTTCAACCTCAAACTTACAACCCCTAAATTCTTTCATTTTTGAAAAGCAAAAATTCACTCCCAAATTCACCATGTGTCAAGTCAATTTGAAAATTCCAGTCGTTGAACATGAGGTGGCCTTCATCCAAGAAAGCCAATTTCTGCCTCTCAAAGATAACAACCTAATGATGAACACCAATCACACTCAATATGATCAAAGATGCCAACTTTTTGTTGAGTTTCTGTTGAAATGTCCACTTGCACAAGCCATGACAAAGACAAGAGAAGTACCAGAGAACATCATTCAACAGGTTGTGCACACTCTTAAAGAAACAGGGAACAATGAACTCAAAGCTCATCTTTGGGGTAGCATCACTGTGACCATCACCCCAAGAAAATCAGGGAATGTCTGGAACTTCCCATTAATGGTGATTACATTGAAGCTCCAAAGAAGAAGGACCTGATCAAGCAATTCCTAGAGCTTGGTTACAAGGAAAACATCACAAAGATTGGTGAGTTCAAAAGGAACAAATTACCTGTCTTCTTGCAAGTAATGATGGAAACATTGAACAAATGTTTGACTTCAAAGATTGGAGTAACTGACCGGATCAACCAATCTATTCTGACAATCATGTTTGGACTCATCACTGGGTTCAACATTGATTACAGGACAAAAATCTTAAATCTGATGAAGAGGTGAGTTCTGAAAAAAATGGAAGGATAACCTCCCTTACCCTTTCCAAGATTTCTCTCAAACATCAATGCTGAAACATTTGAAGAAAGATATGTGGAGCTGCCTGCATCAGAGAACATTTGGAGATCAGCAGTGATGAAGCCTTGGTGTGCAACACAAGGTTAGACATCAAACAAGGATGTACCAATCTTACCAGAAAGCATGCTACACCTAGTACCAGAAGACTCTCCATACAGAAAGCACTATGAAGACATCCTAAACAAAGAAGATGAGCAACCAACTGTTGAAGTCTTTGACATCAGCTCTTCACTAGAAGATGATGTCCAGATGTCTTCTGTACCTGAAGCTGATGAAGGTAGGGACCAGAGCATCAAGACATCAGAATCTAAATAGAGTTGATGGATATTGATGTACAAATGGAACAAAATCCTGAGACAATAGTACAGCATGAATCAGGAGCAAAAAATAATCCCTCCTTATTAATAGCTAAAAACTACACAGTTTCTCATTCTGATGAATCCGTCCAAGGGAGTTATAGAATTATGCCTAGACAAACCAAGGCATTGATAGAGGAGAATGTTAGTATTCATCTTGACTCCAAATCTAATGAGGAGGAGTTAGAGATTGCAACAAGTGGAGATCAGGAAACTGATCAAGGAAACCTGGTAGAGGAAAATTTGCTTTTCTCAAAAACTTACAGAGGATCATTCTCATAATGATTCAAGGAAGTAAGGAAATCTAGGATGTGAATGAGTTTCACATTTCTAGTGAAGGTGCTTCTGGTGGATATAAGGATCAACCAGACCATTTTACAACAGCAGCAAGCGTGTCTTTTGCTATTAGGTTAGAAGGAACACCTGTTGTTCCAAATTTACCCCTGGAAACACCACCCATCTCAACAGAACAATTTGATAATGTGTTAAACAATGTCATAAGGGCTGTTGCAGATAATTTAAACAAGGAAACCAAGTCTCCTGTTGAAGCCAAGTTAGATATGCTGCTTGAAGAGATCAGAAGTCTGAAGTCTGACATAAAGACTTTATCAGAATCTATTAAAGAAATCAAGAGTCAGACAATGAAAAACACTAAGACCTTGAAAAACATGCAGCAGTCATCAGAACGCTCACTAGAAACTGACAAGTACATAACATAATTCAAAAGGGTCTTTGAAGAGACAGAAATTATATAGACTCAAGTGAAGGAAGCAGTGGAATCAAGGGGAGCTTCTAATTCTGGTGAAATATTGGAAGAGTTTAGCACTTTAAGAACAAGCAACAAAAGCATTACTAATGTTCTTGAAAGGATGATACTGGAATGGCCTGCACACAAGGAAGAAATGAAGACAAGTTTTGAAGAAGTGCATGAAGAAGAAAAGAAAAATGCACAACTTTTGAATGAAGTCTCTCAACTTCTTCTGAACAAGATGCAGCACAATGTTGCCAAACTGGCAAACATAAATGTTCAGGAATTAAGTACATCCATTCCACCAGAAGCTTCAACAAAAGGCACCAGCACTTCTCAGCCAGAACTAGTCACACCAGCCAGCCAGTCAGGGCCTACACCAATGAGTCCCCCTCCTCTAGTTTCAAGAATAGAAATTATTAAGAGGTTTGATACTCTTCCTATTGTTATTTCCAAATTTAGTAGTCTTCTAAAAGATTCAGAAAAGAAGCTAGAACCATAAAAAAGAACCTCATATGGTGAGACAGCTTTTAGTGAATCTTTGAACAGAATAGAGAAAAGAAGATGGGAAGAATCTGCTACTTCTTCCAAAAGACCAAAACTTGTGCAAATAAGGGATTCTACAGGGAGTGTCTCACTAATGCAAGAGATTGACAGAGAAGATATAATGTTCCCTAAGGAAAAGCTTATAGAATTCTATTGGAGTGGGGAAGACAAGCAAGATAGACCACTGAGTCCCATAAGCAGGGCCTGCAGATTGGAAAGGCATGAAAGGGAAAGTATGCAATTCATAGAGTTTATCCAACCAATAGCAAGAATCTTGAAGTTGGATACTTTTGCTACACAAGATGGTATTGTTGGATACCATTAGCAACATAAATACATCTTGATGAGGAGAGATGGAACTGAAGAAGTGATCAAAGATGGAGAACTGGCAGATAGGCTTCATCCTGTTGACAGCACAATGATGAAAAGATCCTTTAACAAAGATAAGGGAAATACAAAGTTTATCAGAAGAGTCCTGCACAGCCTATCAGAAGCTGGAATAAAGCTATTTAAAAGAATAGCTTTGACTGATTTTGACCTCTGCACTAACCATGCATACTGGAGTCATTTTGAAGATCCAAAACTATCAGTTATCTTCAGAGATCATGACAACAAGAAGGCTCTCTTCAGAGTTAAAGAAATATGTAGGTACTCTAATCAGACTCTCAAATATATTATAGACTACATGAACAAGAAGCATGAGCAGCTCAAGCTAAAAGGACATGACAAAGGGGAGTTGAGATCAGAAATTGAAATCAGATGAATGGGTTCAAGCAACAACCTGGTACAAGGAGATATACAAAGAGTGCAACAAAAAGATTGACTACAAGAAAAAGCTGAAAGATGTAGAGATATACCGAATTAACCAATGATTGGACAATATCTTGTTTATGTTACTTGTTTATTTTTAAACAATGTTTTTATCAATCTTTGAATTTCTGTAGTTTGAATTTATCTTATGTTATTTGAGAATGGGTAGTTTATTTTTCTTACAATACTTATGGGGAAATTGTTTGGAAATTATTTGTAAATATTGAAGAAAAATATGATCAATCTGATCATATGTTGAAGATAAAGTCAAGAAGATCAACAAAAAGGAAAATACAAGATAACAGAACAAGAGAAGAAAGAAAGACAAATCTTCAACAAAGATCACAATCTGATCACAGACAAAGAAAGACGATCAGAAGAGACCATTCTAATGAATCTGATGATAAATCTGGTATTTATCATCAGAATCTGGTATCATCTGATGATCATCTCAACAGAGTTCTGGTAAGAAGGCCATCAGAAATTCTGATGAGCCAACTTGTCTAAGAGATAAGGCTCTATCACATTTGTAAAGTAGCAAGTTGACCTTTACGGATTCAAGGAATACGCCAAAAAGCTACTTTATGCAGAGCAAGTGCTTGAATAAACAAATGTTTATTCATGACAAAGACTCTCGATAAATAGAGATGTCACCACTGACGGTTAAATGAGTTAAACCAAGCATTCAATACATAAAACAAAAACCCATTACCCTTTATTACAGAATTCTTTGGGCATTCATTTGTAATAGTCAATAGCTTCACAATCACCTTGTAAACTTTGTTTTCCAAAGTGACAAAAACTTGAAAATTCTGTCAGTTGTGTTTCTTGAAAGTTTGATTTCTAGTTCCGCACATTATTTCCATACTTGTTGAAATCTATTGTCAAATTTAGTCAAAGAGCATCATTATCTAGGATCAACAATTACAATCTTGCCACTAAAGAAAAAATCTAGATCTACAAAATTAATGGTCAGGATAAGTTCATTTTGTTCACAAATACACCCTTGTTTATTCATTAACCACACTATATATATATATATATATCTATATATATATATATATATATATATATATATATATATATATATATATGGGAGCCGCTAGAATGAGAACCACCTCGAGTTGTAAGAACTGCGAGAACTACACCCCACGGAGCGCCGTTCGCCATGATTTTTTTTTACAAGTAGATGTGTATATTATAAACACAGCTGTAAAAAATCATGGCGAACGGCGCTCCGTGGGGTGTAGTTTTTTACACCACAAGTTTCGTGAAAAAAAAAAGAAAAAAGAAAAAAAGTTAAAAAACACCAAACTTGTGGTGTAAAAAACTACACCCCACGGAGCGCCGTTCGCCATGATTTTTTACGGCTGTGTTTATAATACACACATCTACTTGTAAAAAAAAATCATGGAGAACGGCGCTCCGTGGGGTGTAGTTCTCGCGGTTCTTACAACTCGGGGTGGTTCTCATTCTAGCAGCCCCCATATATATATATATATATATATATATATATATATATATATATATATATATATATATATATATATATATATATATATATATATATTTATATATAGTGGGGAGTTCAAACGAGAAGAATTTTTGGTAAGAAGAAAAAAGAATAAGTTTCAACCAATAAGAATGCTTCATTTTACTTAATTTAATATTTGTATTTAATTTTAATGTAAGGGTATATTTGTAAACTTACATAGATCATTAATTTCTGGTCTTCCTCTTTAATAGCTAACTATATTAAATTTGTAACTTATTTTCAATATATATATATATATATATATATATATATATATATATATATATATATATATATATATATATATATATATTTTAAAAAAATAGAAAAGTATATAATTTAAAGTGTAGGACAAATTACTAAGTGTGTAGGATAAATTACGAGTTGTGTATGATAAATTTATTTGTGTAGGCAAAAAAATAATGTAGAGAATAATAGTGTTTATGGGTAATTAATTACTTAAAGATAGTAATAAATTAGATGAAACAAAAACTACTTAATATTTTACAGTTGTACCCTTTGTTCTTTTTCTTCTCAATTAAATTTTCTTCTCAAATGAACATCCCCCTATATATGCATAGTGGAGGGTTGAAATGAGAAGAAAAATTTTGTAAAAATAAAAAGAATAAGTTTTAAACCAATAGAAACCTGTGTATTACATGGGGTTGTACATTAAATTTCTTCTCAAAAAAGAATAAGTTTTAAACCAATAGAAACCCGTGTATTACACGGGGTTGTACATTAAATTTCTTCTCAAATGAACCTTCCCCTATATATATATATATATACTAGGTTAGAAACCCCTGTATTACACGAGGTTGTACATTAAAAACACTATAACACAATTTTTTTACCAAACATCTCATTACCGAAATTACATATTGTTACATGTAATAATGGTAAAATAAAAGGTATAGTAATATATCATAAAATTTAAATGCCTATTTATATAAAATGCAATATACTTTTTTTGAAAAGATTTAAAATGCAATATATAGCTGCCTAAACTCATCAAGAAGCAATCTTTTATAACCCCCATGTATATTTTTTTTTTACTTATAAAGTATGTTTCTAAAAGTACATCTTTGAAAAACAATTAAATAAAATTTAAAAAAAGTATAAAAGTATGGCTCCACATATTTTTCAAGCACCTCATTTGCATTTTCTTAATTATTTTATTAGTCTCAAGTATACCTATAATATTACCGAGTTAAACTATACAACTTTTGGTGTACATTTGACGAGGTTTTATTTTTTTTAAAAGGTGTAGTTGACAAAATTATTTACCAAATGACTTGTTTCAAAAGTATTTATCAAAATGGATTCTTTTATAAAAAAAATAAAGAAATACTAAAAAAATCCCCAATTACCATCCTATCTTCTTCCTTTTTAACTCTGGGGACTCCATAGTTATCGTTATCGCCACCAAATCACTATAACCTTTTGAAAAAAAAAACTCTACATATGTTGTTTTTTTTAACAATGAATATCTTGTTTTTCGTAAGATTTGAACCCAAAATCACATACTTAAGTAGTGAACTAATGATTTTTCAACTAAGAGTGTTACTATAATACTTGCATGCATCATAATACATTGAGATACGCATTTAAAGATATGCATAATTGAATTTAGGTAATTACAACTTATTTATAATTTACTTGTAGTAAATGCATTAATTAAATATAAATGTTGACCACGTTTACAAAATACCTAAATTTTATGAAGAAAAAAAAACATTTGGACTGATTTGAAAATTGTAGTGGTAATAGTGTCTTTGTATATGTTTCAAATTAGGTATCTTCTTCTAAATTCTAGCAATTCACTCCTAAATTCTAGTGATTCAAATTTAAACTTATTCTAAAATTCGGACATTCTAAAAAGTTCAGAAAATATGTAACTAAATATGTAACTGCTACAAGAAATATATAACACTATACATTCATCATATAACACTATATAACACCATATAACACCGTATAACACTATGTAACACCGTATAACACCATGTAACAATATGTAACACTATATAACACTATATAACTCTAAAATAGCACTATATAACACCATATAACACTATATAACACTATACATCCATCATATAACACTATATAACACCAAAAAAACACTATATAACACCATATAACACTATATAACACTATATAAATATATATAACACTATACAGTACTGAACGAGATGACACAAATTCATAGATTAATTCTTAATTTGTATTCCTATAATTAAGGGTGGCGATTATGTAAGGTTATCAATTAATTAAATCAATAAGAAAATTACTTGCTTACCCCTTTGAATTAATTTAGATTTAGGACACTTGTCATCACCACAATATTTCTCACCCTTCTCACACTTTTAGATTAATGTACAGGATCCTTTACATATATATATATATATATATATATATATATATATAGAGAGAGAGAGAGAGAGAAAGGTTAACATACAAAAAGACTTATCATACATCACGTAGGAGACAATAGTAACCGTTGGATCAGAGGTATAATCACTCATGGGACCACATAATCACGCATGGGACCACATAATCACGCATGGGACTATAATCACGCACGTTCTATGATAATAACGCACGTTATATTTTTTGTCATGTATGTTAATGTAGGTTAAGCCCTGAAGTACATTATACTTTCTATATATATATTGTCATGAATAGTAACTTTGACTTTTTGTTTTTTTAGTTTTTAGTTTTGATTATACACTTTGTACTATATATCTTTTTTGAATGATAATGCTTATCTCTACCCTACATTACACCAATTAACTAAATAATTCACCTTGCCTAGATTTGAACCTAGGATCTCCACTCTAAGAGACATGAGCCTTTACCAAGTAGGCTAACCCTACATTGACTTTAACTATAAATAATGTCCGTTTTTAACCCTATAGTTTATAACAATTACCAACTTGCGTGAACGGTAACTTTGGCTTTTTTATAATGTCTATTACACACCTTATACTATAAATAATATACGTTTTACCCTATAGTTTATTTTTTATAACTTAAGTTCGTTTTTTATAAAAATCAAATATGCGGTTCCGTTAAATTTTCTTCTTCGCATCAACTTTGATATGTTTATATTATCGGTAGAGTCGTTTAGAACTTTTCATGTATGACATATATAAAATAATTTGGATTTTCTCTTTTGGTTGCTTTATCGAATACCACTACCGTACCGATATCGTAACGAAACAAAACCAACAAATACCAACTGTATCCCCACCGCGTAACACGGGAAATTTTGCTAGTATTATATATAATAACAAAAAGTAACTTAAGACGCGTGTAGAGGGTTGCAACCGTTAATTTAAGACTAAAACCAACTTGCACCGTTTCAACGTTGTACCATTGAATCATTTCACGTCGGTTAAAAACAGATACACATGCAATTACCATAACTCGCATCAGTTATAAACAAACAAATACGACGCTTCGGTTTATGCGTAACCGCCTTCAAATTTAAAGGTGAAGCGGTGTCATATATTTCTAACTAGGTTAATGCCCGCGTAATACGCGGCTTCAACCAAAATTATATTATTTAATTTGAAATGTAATATTCTGTACAAACGTATACATTGGAAGAAACAAACAGAAAACTATTCAAATCCTGGAAAAAACTTCCTTGTAGACTACATTTGTTGTTTGCTGAATATATTGATTCACTGTCGGGTTGAGACATAGATCGAAACCGACTTAAACTTGAGTTGTTACGTAATAATCCTTGGAAAGAAATAAAATTTCAAGTACTAATAATCATAAACTCAAATTTAGTTACTTTACCCCACTCGTTACATGAGACAGAGGTTCTTTAAAATCAATATATGTATATATAATTATTATAAAATCATGAAGTTATTTAATTACATGTATTATGTATAATAATCGATAATCACTTTTATGATGTGCATGGAGTTCGTGGATATGATACTTTAGATACCCTATATGAAGCTTATCAAACAACTCGCATTGTCTCTATTATCTTAACTCTCATTGGTTGACTGATGAACTCCTTGAGCTACTCTTGTGAAATAAGAAAGGTTTTAAGATTAACCAGTAAGCCATCGGGGCTACTCTGATAAAGGTTCGCACTCTGTTTGCATCTCCATATGTCGCATGAAAGAAACACTCCATTACTTATGGAAAGTTAAATTACAATTAACTAAAATGAGAGAAATAACATTAAAAGAACGCGGTCAATAGTGAAATAGATTAACCAAAAGAGACCAACTTCACAAATGTACGATATAAGAATAAAAAGAGAAAAAACTATAAAAATAATAAAAATTCGTATATTACGTTTTTTAACCTTTTTTCATAAAAATTGATTAAAAAAAGTGCGCGAGAATCGGCTTGGAAGTGAAACCAAAATAAAACCGAACCAAAGACGACCACAGGTCAAACGCGTTGAGTTAACCACCCTAAACGCGTTGAGTTTGAGACCAATGACAATGTGTTAGTATATGTGAACGAAAATAAAACTTGAAGTTCTATTTTTTTGTATACATGCAATTTTGTTGGGATGATATTTGGTTGGTAGCAGGTCTAAAAGATACCAACAGATTGCGTACCAAGGTTGATCCGTTGATGACAACGACAGAAAGTGCAGGTCATGTTTGGTTGGTGTGAGTGTGGTTAACCTTCCTATCCGCACTTTGCACATCCGGTAAAAAGGAAACAAACGACCTGACCAGATGTAGCACCCGAAAACCACATCCCTTTTTATCAAATCATAACTGCAAACCAATTGTTTCAGACCAACTAAAAAATTAAAAAATGATTATAAGTAATAAAAACAATCGTTGTTACACCATGTGCCATAATTAGCCATAGTTAAAAAGTTCTACATGGAAAACAAGCAAAATAAACTTGTTTATCGGCATATCGCGCACAAACGAAAGGACGGAACATCTACATTCCATGGTTATTTCAAATTGCTACAGATACCTATAGTCCTAAAAACCACATCGTCAACAATACTACAAAACTAAACAATTCATACAAATTCATGATATATTCAACATACTTTTTAAAAACTATGCAAAATCAATGAACTCAGAACTGAACTATTCATAGGGTACCTTCCAAAAGCCTCCCCACCAAAACCTATAATCAAACAAACATGATATATTCAGACTTTCTCATTCTTAGTGAAAATAGGCCAACATAGCTTTGTAACATAAAGTCTTTGGACAAACCTTCCTCCAAGACTACGATGTAAGGCCCTTAAAAGCCATGGTTTAGGTTTATGGACCTCGTCCGCCCAGCATGATTGAAATCTAAAGCGCAAAAATGTAAATTTATCATTAAGAAGAAAATATAACCCAACGAACATTCAAAGTCCATCAGTTTAAAAGATATGTAAGTAGAAACAATAAAATACTTGTTGTTTAGTGTTTCTGTTTGGTCCAGGTGTCCGGTTTCCATATATCCTTTTCTGTAAGAGGTCTTTTATATCCCAAAGACATGAGCGGATCCATCCAAGAAAAGAAGATGCCTAAACATAATTATGAAAATATATCATAAACAGTTGCAATAAAGCATGTCATGAAAAGGTGACAATGAACTAATTTAGACACTCGTTTGTTAACGTCGCATGGTTCGTGATGCTAGCGCGTGAACCAGTTACTCCACAGACGGATATTCTATTCAAGATGACCGCATTTACTTTAGTAAGGTCACCAACCAATGTTGAAGTTGCGCGTGTATTGATGTAGTTAACTAAATGAATATAAGCTTAAGAGATGAGCATGATTGTTAAACTAAAACAATGAAAGATTCTATATATCACCAGAAGCAAACAAAAGCACGTTGTACGTTTGACAAAACAATAAAAGGTCATGAATATACAGTTGTTGATGCAACGATAGTAACCAAATAGTAATTACCAATTTGATTAAAAAAACTTCTACATGAAACAGTATCGCATCCTTTCAATACTAACAACTTTCCATTTAATCTCTTACTTTCAAGACAATTTGAATAATCTCTATCTAGGAAGGATATTGGTCCATAAACGAATATGAATTCCAACTATTGATGTAAAACAATTGATAATCCATAACAAAATTACCCCCATTCCTTCCCACAAAACCAAACTGATCTCATTTTTGTAATTTATAGACAATAAATCCCCTAAAAAACAAATAACTAAAAGCGATATTGTATACAAATGCCACTGACCTGCATCCCCGTTCATATGCCACCGTCACAGCTACGGCGATGATTCTTTTCTGGTCAGGTCTGTACAACTACGTGGCAATTATATCTGCCACTTGTGGCGGAACCCTAGACGCCGTAACCACCAGATCCGCTGGTTCCGGTATACCTCTGATCATGGGTGTAATCACAATGAGTCTAACAGAAAAACATAAAAAGTAAGGCTGCACAGCAAAGGACGAAACATCAGACCTGACTTGGGTCGCAGTTCCACCAGAAGCCTGTTCCAACACCTGTTCATCCAGCACCATTTGGATATATTTACTCTATGCTTTTCTGCTGCTGCCCAAATTAAAAAGTAAAAACCGTTTTTTGTAATAACTCATTAAAGAAGTTAATTCATGTAACACCTTGAAAATTCATGTCCAATAATATATCGACACGTGTCATGGACTTAAAACGTGTAAAGGATTGATTTAGAGGGACCGAAGTTGACAAACAAGGAATCTATGTGTGTAAAACAATTCAAAGTGTCAACAATGAATAAGTATATCTTTCAATAACCCTACATGACGTTTATACCCTTAAACGAATAAATCATGGATCATACGAAGCTAATTGTGAAAGAAAGTGAGAGATTGCAAACTACAGGGGTTAAATATGTCAACATGTTTAAATATATCTCTGAGTGACCTTTTAGCAAATCCGAAGATTTGTAATGATTAATTATGCTCATGAGAATAAGTGATAAAAATTTCACAAGGTTTTGATAAAGTATGAGAAAGTTATGACAATATTCGTATAAGAGGGGTTAAAAGCGTCAACGTTGAAATTTAAGACTTTTCGGTGATCTTGTGAATGACCGGGGACTTAACAAAGTTGGTTTATGACTTGGGGTCCTTAAAAGTCAAGTTTGGGGGTTAAAAGTGCAAGAAACCATGGTAAAATCAAGTTTAGAAGGACCAGGGGCCTAAAATGCAATATTTGAAACTTGCTGACCGGACTTGACCCTTGACATGGGCCGCGTAAGGCCAGGCCCAATCCTTACGTGGGCCGCCTGAGTCCCCCAGCATCAGAAAAACTTGGCAGCTGCCTGTACAGCCGGTTTAACCGACTTTAAAGCCTTGTTTTCGATTCTATGGGCTTGTTTGATGGTTTATAAGGACCTAGGGACACTTGGGATGATCAGGAAACATCCATAGGCCTTGTTGGAATGATCTTGGAGCTCTAAGAAACCTATATAAGGGCCATGAGTTCATTTGTTCAAGTGCTCATTCACTTGCAACAATTCAAGCACTCATTTATGGAGGTAGCTGACTTGGGAGAAGATTAAGAAGTGTAGAAAAGATAGCAAGGACCTTAAGTAAGAGTTCTAATCCTTGTTTAGTTCTTTTAATTAGCTTTTAAACCAAAAAGTCAAACCGTCGTAATTAAGATTTGACTTCATCATTAATCTTAAATTGTCCAGTCAAATTTCAAATTGAAAGTACCTATGAGTTGGTAATTATGTGGGTAATAAACCCTTAAAAGGGCACCCTCTGATTCCTACTCTAACTAGGTCAATTGTCGGGTCAAACTTGATATTAAAAAGTCAACGGAAAGCTTAATTTCAAATTAATGCATAATTAGCAATGTAGAAGCTATGCAACCTGTTTTATCATTAATATAACTTGGTAATTAATGTAAGAACATGTCTAAACATGTTCAACCTGACAATTTTCAGTAACCGAAAGTCGCATAAGTGGACTTTTACTTTGACTTTCAGTTCTGACCCATTAGAGCATAGTTTAGGAATTCCTTAGAGCTTTATTAGGACCAAGTTACCTATAAGTATAACCCTCTGAGATTATACAACTTGGTTCATTAGTTATCCGATTCATATGCATGATTCCGTTAAATGCTTAAATGTTGATTATTATGCCCTTTTCACCTTAATATGTGATTTTTGAAAAAGTGAAAGAATAAAAACCTTCACTACTGATTTATAAACTTGTCCCTAAAATTTGACATCAGTTTGAGGTCTAGATTAGGAGTTATGCTCATTAGTGTAAATGAAAAGCTTTCTAGTAATTAAACGGCGTAATTAGCATATAGCCTATCTAAACCCAATTTTTGATACCAAATTTATTACCCACTGATGTAATATATTATTTTGGAATTTTTGGAGATTTTTATTTATTTTTAGGCTGAGCATAACATAGAGTTCTAAGCTTGATTCGGTTATTGCCGGTTTTGCCCTTTTGGGCTATAAAATGAGTTTTACAAATCCTTTTGGTACCAAACCTTTTTCTACTGATCTAATATGATAAATAAAATATTTTGAGCCTTCTGGAATAATAAAAATATCAGCTTTCTATACAAAACCCGGAATTAGCCCAAGATCGCCTTTTTAAGCGTTTTAAACGCATAGTATGTATCAAAACTATTTTAAACATATAAGGTTTGATGCCTACTGATATTTTCAGTAATTTTTTATATTTTAAAAGTAAGCAAAAGTTTTAAACTCAGATTTTCAGTTTTGACCTTTTAGGCTTATGTGAAATTACCAAAATGCCCCTACGGTGCATAGTATGGTTATAATTAATAAATTTCACATATATATGATACCCTACTGTTATAATTTATTAAATTAAGTATATTTACTGATTAAATCAGACCTGTAATTCAGATTACTATTTAAACTCTTTTATAACCTTTAAAATGACCAAAATGCCCTTACGGGGCATAGTTTGAGTTTAAAATCATTTTGGACATAATAGAAGATATCTTACTAATGTCGCAACATATTTAAGGCATATTAACTTAGGAAACTTGTATATGACTCATTTGGTTACTCGTTACGCACCTTTTGCGTTCGGATCGGCATTGTAACTAGTTTGCATATATTAGCCGAAACGGGTCAGACCATATTGTTTTTGTCTCAAAATCCAGAATGTGTTTAAGCTACCCATATTAAACAAGCATACAAGCTTGTCGGGTCAAAACCACATTCTAAACCGGTCTTCGCTGTATCATGCGTTTGAACCGTATCTTCCTTTTGAAAACTAACCGGTCTAAGTCTAGGCTTAATTAAAGACCCGTTAGGATTCTAATGGGTTATTAAAAACCTTCGATCCAGATTAGGAGCCCAGTAAAAGCTACGTGCACTTGCTGTATTTGATTTATACTTTGCTCAGGTAAATACTCTTAACTTATTTTCCCTATACGGGCTTGGGATACGGTACTATAAAAGTACCGCTTGGTCGGGTGTGTAGTCATTTAAATCGGATTGTGATTAATGTATTTACATGACCCGTTTAATATGTATTATTTGGTGTATGGCCTTTGGGGGTTAAATGACCATGTCCCGGATATCCTTCGCATCATTCAAAGAAATGGCCATGACCTAAGCACGGGGTGTAGGCGTACACCTGGCAGTTGCATATGTAAAAACTGGTAGTCCACTTAAAGGAATCAACCTTGTGGGTATTATACCTGTGGCGTGTCAGTTAATCTAGACCGGCCCTACAAACCGGCCCTGATGGACGACAAATAAGTAAAACTGTATACAAGATTATTTTTAAATAATTGTCCCAAGTTATAAAAGATATTTTTGCCTAAGTGCATTCAAATCAATTTTCAAACTCTTTCCAAAATGAGTCAGTTAAGTTGTATTTTCCAGTGTAAACTGACGTATTTTCCAAAAAGGCTATGTGCGGGTACTAGACGAAATAGGCTGGCTACTCCAGGCATCAATAATCAAGTCTCGCAAGCTCTAGATGTCAAAGTCTGTTGAACAGTTGTCCTTTTTATTTGATCCGCCTGTGGATCTGTTTCAACTATCTTGTGATACTTAATATTACAATTTATTCAGTTGAAATAAATCTATCTTTTGCTTCCGCTGTGCATTTATAATTTGTGTTGTTTGACTATGATGATATCAACTACATCACGATACTTCCCACCGGTAATACGTGGAAATATCGGGGTGTGACAATTCAATAGTTCATTCTTCAATTATATTATAAATACATATCTTCCAAGATTATTTTTATGTTTTAGAACACAATTCTTCATTGCAATTGAATAACCACTGCCTTCCAAAGAGATCGACTTGACGTATAATTGAATAAACGAAGCTATAGAGTGGGAACCAAACCTGATATACTTGCGTACAGTGAAAGAGTCATTGATGGGATGTACATGACTTGGAATAATAGACAACTGCAAATGAAACTTGCACTTAGCACAAAACCGGTAAACAGGTTGGTAGCAGGTTAATACGTGTATATGTCAAAAGGTGGAACTTTAATATTGATTGAAATGGGCCAATTTGATCTAAATCACTTCTTGTCCAACTTATATTATAGATAATTAGTTTCTTAAACCTTATTACATTTAATATGCTTAGCATAAGAAATACCTGTGTTTTTATGCTTATCCCAAAATTTACAACAACATTTGAGGTACCACCTACTTCCAGACTTGTACCATTCGCAGCAGCAGTAGGATTTGAGGCAGCAGGGTTTGTGTTCTTTGCACTTCTCATATCAGGCGAATAACCACATTCAACGCCCCATTAACAGGCTGCACAGCAGAGGACGAAACATCAGACCTGACTTGAGTCGCAGTTCCACCAGAAGCCTGTTCCAACACCTGTTCTACGTATAAATGAATTAGAATTTAGGTTAAGCCGTTTCAGATATCTAGTATATGATTTCTTCAGTTTTCTGTCCAGTCCGTTGTATGTCACCTGTCAAGTTCAATGTGAACGCCAACTGTCACGGATACTATAGGCCTCGTTTTTCACTTAAAGCATAGATCCACTCAATTATCACAATCTGGGAGCTTGGGACAACAAATGTCTTGAACAAATGAAGCTCAAAAAACAATTTTTAACCTATTAAAAAAAGAATTATAAATTTCTTTCAGAAAAAAATCATGAAATAATAACCAAGCTTCGATAATAGTCGCCCATACTTTTTATAACTATAAATCATAAACTTGAAGTAAACGACAATCGATCTTATTCTTTGTTTTAGAATCAAGTGGAGATAGTGGTAGATAGCAATAGATGTTGATAGATATAGACACTTTTTGTATGCCATTTATGAATTATGTAAAGAATTAATTTGAAACTTTAGAAACAATATACCAACCAACTTAATCTCCACCTGAATACACTATTTTTTTCCACCACTGTAATATATATAAAACATATATGGATCATTTTTTTTACTTAATACAGTTTGAAAAACATAAAGAACTTTTCAAACTTACATGATACCAACCACTTGTACCAACAAAAACATTCAAAACTGCCATCATTCAAATTTCATGTTCTTTATTTATATTTTGATGCTAAGATCAAAATTTCCACTGTTTGTTCGATCTTCAATCAATCTGCATAGCTAATACTCGATAAACTTAAACAAAATGTCACTAAATAACTAATTCAGTGAATTTTAAATTATAAACAGAGAACGACAACTTACAGGCCAAACATGACGATAACCAGATCCATCCATCTGATTGAAACAAACTCTTCACCAATTTCACAAAATACGCCGCCGTTTCTGATTCAACTTCGCCGCCATAACCTACAATGGCTGACACATCTTCACTAATTTCACAAAAGTACGCCGTTGATGTGCACAAAATGCCACATATAAATTACATCAATTGTGGCATAAAACTAACCCTTTTTAGTACTAATATTGGAAAAAGTGTGTTTTTGTCTTCCTTTTGTATTTTCAGGATTAAATGAGCTCAAATGAACAAAAGAAGCAAAAAGGCAGCTAAATCTAACATAAATACAAGAAAAGGGACAAACGTGGCATGCCCGACCACTCGACAGCATCCTCCTAAGCAAAAACAAGAGAACAGAAGGCTGAACACGCCCCGTGCTCAATGAGCACGGGGGCGTGCCCAAGTGTCACCAGAAAAGACAAAGTTGTAGAAGCTTCTATCGCCCACCACGGGGTCGTGCTTAGCGGACACGGGGGCGTGGTCATCTAATGCAGACAAACTGCAATTAATGAAGAAAGAGAAGGAGGATGGACACGGGGCCGTGCCCGAGCTGCTGTTCGGGCTATAAATAGGGGTGCTTGGCTCATTTGCAAACCATCCCTTGGCACACCACCTCTTTCACACTTCACCCACCCACCACCACCATCATCCATCATTCATCATAGAGTGTGTGAGTCGTCCCGGGATCCAAGATTGGTCGTAAGAGTTCTTGACAATCAAAGGCCATGTTTGCCTAAGTCTCTTACATCACTTGGTGAAGACAAGTGTTTAGTGTAATACTTTTTATTTTTAATCTTTTCGCACTTTTTATTTGGTTATGTATTAATGACTTTAATAACTAGTTTCTTATGTTGAAGGTGATTCTTCCTTATCGTTTCCGTGGTGTCTTGGCATTATTTTACTGTCTATATAAAATAAATGATTTTCACCATTCATATCTCCACGGTCTATATGGAGATATGTTGGCTACCTGGTCGGGTGTTAAGGGAACGGTTTGGTAAGAGTCTTGCCATTGTTCAGTGTATAGATCCTGCAAAGGACCTGGTTCAAATTTAGTAGGACCTCCTTCAATACCCACCGGTATTGGATGGCCGGGGTCCAAACTCTTTGATCCCCTCATAAGTAAGCTACTATTAAAACTTTAACCCGGCTACTTAGGACTGTATCCATGCTGACTCAGACTACTTAGCGAGGGTAACGTCACCTTCAAAAGAGGGGCCTACCACATTAGGCATTAATAACTTAATTAATTATCTTTAAATAATCCGACCCTTTAGGATTATATCCTAGTTGACTCAAACTACTGGGTTGAGGGTAACGTCACCTTCAAAAGAGGGGCCTACTACAATAACTAAGATAATCTCTTAAAAAGTGCAAAAGTGCGGAAATAATCAAAGGTTACACTACACACGAGTCGGATCCAAGTGATTCATCTTGTCTATCTTTTTTTATCTTTTATTTTATTTTTTAGCATTTTAGTTAGTTTTATTTTTCTAGTTTAAAACCTTTTTCTAACTTTTTGATTTGATTAGACGTTGAGAATAAACCGGTACTAAAAGCTCTTGTGTCCTTGGACGACCTCGGTATCTTACCAACACTATACTACGTCCACGATGGGTGGACTTGCCATATGTGTGTTTAGTGTTAGTAAATTTCGTGTTTTATAAATTTAAAATTTGGCAAAAAAGTGTAAAAGGGATTAAAATATATATAAAAACCTATAACACACGACACGCATCACCGTCATTTCTGATTGAACTTCATCGCCTATTTGGATCCGTAATATAAACTGTTAAACACATCCTACATAAAATGGAAAAAAGAAATCAATAAACACTCCCTTAGCTCCCAGTTGGCCTGGTCCACTACCCTAACCGTTTTGAATTTGAGCTTTTTACAAAGAAAGCATCAAACTAATCAGATTAAATCCAACAGTAAGTTGAATAATGAGATAAAATTGAGCCTCCACTTGTTTAGAGTCAATCAAAACCATGCTGAATCTTTTGTACTATTGCATATGAATTTCGAAAAAAAAAATTAATTGATTTTGCCATTCAAAAGAATCTACCATTCATATTTCATAGTTTCATACATTGATTACTAATATACATTAAGCTTTCACAAACTATGATCATGATAAAAACTTTAAAAAAAGACTAATCTTTTACCAAACCAGTCCATTCTTGCCATACATCATAACTCAAGTGCCGAATCTCACAATCCATCACGGTAACCTTCAATCAATAGACAAAACACAACCTTAATTCCCAACTCCACATACCAGCATCAACAACCATACACACACATAGAAGTCACA
This sequence comes from Helianthus annuus, assembly GCF_002127325.2. Classification (NCBI taxonomy): domain Eukaryota; kingdom Viridiplantae; phylum Streptophyta; class Magnoliopsida; order Asterales; family Asteraceae; genus Helianthus; species Helianthus annuus. The sequence continues at coordinate 57,837,197 of NC_035449.2, read as the reverse complement.
ACACAGAATTCATAATATCAAATTAACACAAAAACAAACAACAACCATAAAAAGATTCCCCTTGATGGCCTTTATATATTTAACCTGAAACAACCTGCCTTCTACAGTTAAGATATTGACACCCCTGTTATACTTGGTCCTACATAAACATGAGCATCAACTTGAAAACAACGATTTGATACAGATGGAAATACAAGACATATTGATTTTAGGGCAAATCAAACACGACGCCTTCTTCATTACAAACAACAATCGTTTCATTTAGAACCCAATTAGTCCATGATTCCATAATGCCCAAATTTCAATTCCTATATAAGAAATGCCTATAAAGCAACAATAGATTAATACTATGAGAAATTAATTACAAAGAAAGTACGAATCTTTATTGTTGGTGTCAATTAAAATCTCATGAATCCATTATGCTCGTATTTGAGCATAGCGAAATCAAATAACGAAAATATGAAAATACACAAAAACAATCAACATGAGATAATTCCTGAAAAACAAAAATGGCTAATTAGATAAATCATAAACATGAAAATGGCCAATCAAACAATGAAAATACAAAATAATAATATAAGATTCGAAAATAGTTCTAACCTTCAATCGTTGCGTCAGTAGAGAGAGATCTAGGGTTTGCGAGTGTTAACATGGAGAAGATGAATTAGATATGGATCCGGGATGAGAGAAAATACGAAGGTTAAAGATTAGGGTTTGTTCATCAATCGAGCCTATTCATTAATTGAAAGTCAGTGTACAAAGCATAAAAATAAAAAGATTTGAAGGTTATGAATCGATCAAAAAGAAGAAGAACAGATCGAATTACCGCTTGAATGTTGATGCTTCAATGATTGGAAGAAGGAATGGAAGGAACGAGAGAAGATCGATGGATGAGAGATTAGGAGGGAGAGAGTAACAGAAACGTACGTAATAAGCTTCTCCAATCCTGGCCTTAGAGGTATGCCACATGTATGCTTATGTGGCTGCTTATTTGGCATCAACCATAGGGTGACATGTGTCCCCCAATGGTTTGCTTTATTAGAGATATAGATGGTTTGGTTCATATGTAACTACCTGCCTTTAAAATTGAAGCGGCACTTTGTATTCAACTGTTTCTCCAGACAATTACGACTCAAACAAAAACATCATTCTTCCCTCCCCACTCTTTTGTTGGGTCGGGAAATGCATCGTCGCCCTCATCGCATTACTTTTGGGAAAATAAAAACGGAAGAGAGGGAGAGAGTGAGGGGGCCGCTAGGGTTTTTCCGGCTAGACCCTCACAACCAGAGGCAACGACCCACGGTGGAGGACGAGGGGCGGAAGAGAGTGGGTGGTGTTTGGTGGTGTCGTGGTTGTGTTGTTCTTTGAGATTTTTGCCAGTACGGTTGTGGTGGTTGTTGTGTGTTACGCAGAGGGAGGAACAACATAATGAAAAGCATATATGTGGTTTGGCTTAAAAGAAAAAAAAAAAACAGATCGAGAAAAGCACGATTGATAGTTTGGATATAATCAATATTAAATTTGTTTTTAGAAGTTTTTCTTATGTTATGTATCTGAGTTAAATAAACTATAAAAATTTGTTTTACAATTTTTCTTATATATCTCAATTAAATAAACAACTACTATATATTTTATTAGATTTAAATAAATGCATGTTTTTTAAACGTAAAATATAAATTAGGATCTGGGAATTATTGAATCTTCAAATATTTCTAATGTTTTTATAAATGGTTCACGGGATGTTAGACGCCTACAAAACTTTGTATCGTCTATAAAACTTGGTATCTTTTCTCTTCTAAAGGGTTCACGGGATGTTAGACACCTACACACTAATGCACAAATATGTTACTAATTAATATATGGAATGTAAATGCTTTATAGGGAACTTTGAGTTTTCGAAAAATAGGTATTAACATTTTTGAAATTTTTTATATGCTAAGCTATTTTGTAATTCACGTATTTTATTTCAATCTTATGCATTACTTCATTTAAATTATTTAAGTTGCTATTTATTTAGAAAGTAATTTTTAAATGTTTTTTTACTTATTAATAATGTTTAAGGTGAATGAATATAATTAGCAATGAGAAAGTATACTCAATCCCGCTTCAACGCGCGAGTCAGCACCAACTTGTTGAATACAATTATCAACTTTTTATGCTATCTATGATTAGGGATGAAAACATGAGGGGTTTTAATAAGTCTATTCTTATATTCGATTATAAAATCATGTTCAATACTCATTAGGTATTGTTTACTCGTTATCTAACATGTATCGGATATAACTCTTAGTTTGTTGAAGTTTCCGTGCTGATTCTTAAACATATTTATTACTATTTTTTATTTTATACTATACTAGAAATTTGTTACTTTTCAGCGTGCTTTTTGGTCACAAATGCGCCACAAATTCAAATTTGATAGGCATTTGTGACAAAACCTTAATATTTGAAAAAAAAATCAGTAGGAAACCATTTACAATGCGTTTACTACGCAATTTCGAATTTATTTTCGATGAAAATATGGTGTCGAAAATTTACGACGCATTTCTTACACAATTTCTTTACGCATTTTAAAAAAATATAAGTTTTAAATTTGTTTTGCACAATTTTGACAAAACAATTATTAAATTTGCTACACATGTTTGACAAATATATTTCATTAGTAAAGTTTGAACAAATTTGCAACGAAACAGTTGGGAAAAACATATTTTTTTGCTACGAATTTGAGAAATAAAATTAACGACACACTTTTCTAGAAGTGTATTGTCATACCCAAGGAAACCAAATGTAGATATGTTTTGGATAATCTGGTCATGAATCATCTAATACCATAACCATAACCGTTGTAATCCTACAAAAACATCAAACTAAACGAATCAAGATACCTGTTCAAAATAATTTGAGTTTTGGATTTACCCGTTGGTTCGGTTCTTTTACTATCTCTATGTGTGATTCTGCATCATCTATACGCGTTATAATAATAGCATATCCACAAATAATGTGAGTGGACATTCATGCATTTCATGCCTTAGGTTGTTGTGGAATAATGACATTATATATATCCCCTATTCCCTTTACATTGGTTTCAATGCATTCTTGACCTAGAACCTACATAAACTCTTATCATCATGCCGACATCCCAGCCTCTTGTACCCAAATATCTAAAACAAGATGAACTCACTCAGGAGTGTAAGGAATTACTTTCCACCCTTCCAACTGAAAAGGGATGGGTTGCTTCAACCTTCTATAAATACCAAGGTTTTTGGCATCCTTGCAGGCATTTGCAAGGAATCCTTTCATGTCAAAAACACTTTCAGGCTCAAGACACTGATATCATTCTTGTTAGCACACCCAAATCAGGCACTACCTGGTTAAAAGCCATATTGTTCGCCCTACTGAACCGCACCCGTTTCCCCATATCCCAAAAGAACCATCCATTACTGTCAAACAACCCTCATGTCCTGGTGCCTTTCTTGGAGATTAAGCTCTACCTTGAACAAGAGAACCCAGATCTCTCATCCATCGTGTCTCCAAGACTCTTTTCGACTCACATGCCTGATGTCTCTCTACCAAAATCTGTCCATGATTCTCAATGCAAGCTTGTTTACCTATGTAGAAACCCTAAGGATACTCTAATATCTCTTTGGTCTTTCACAAACAAGTTAAGGCTACAGGAAATGGGAACCAATTCACTAGAAGAAGCTTCTGAGAGATTCTGTGGAGGAGTTAGCATGTATGGGCCCTTTTGGGATCATGTTTTAGGTTACTGGGAAGAAAGCTTGAAGAATCCAGAAAAAGTGTTATTTCTAAAATATGAGGAGATAAAAGAGCAGCCAAAGCTTTGTTTGGAGAAACTAGCATGCTTTTTGGGGTGTCCATTTTCCTTAAAAGAAGAGATAGAAGGAGTTGTTGATGACATTTTGGAAATTTGTAGCTTTGATCATCTGAGTAAACTACAAGTGAACATGGAAGGAAAGCTTCCATCTGGCGAAAACTGCAATCTTTTTTTCCGGAAAGGAGAAGTTGGTGACTCCAAAAACTATTTGTCACCGGAAATGGAAGAGAGGCTTGACAAGATCTGTAAGGAGAAGTTAGATGGGTCAGGATTACAATTTTAGTATTTGTGTTTGTTCTTAAATGTTTCTTTGTGTTTTCAAGGTTTGTATTTTTTAACAACAAAGGCTATACTCTTAGATTCCTAAATTACTCCCCATCCCCAGGATTGAGGAAAATCATCTTGACCGCTAGGTATTTTTTTGGTTTTATCGGTGATATCTATGCGTCTTCGGTTTGTCTTAAATCTATCAACTTTAAATAATTATTTGTTTGCTACTTTATTTTAAAAAGATGTGTCGGTTTGGATTATTTGGATACATATAGATTTAAATAACAGCCATATGGCTCATATTGGTTATCCCTACCAACACACAATTTGTTTAAAGATCGACGTTACATCTTACTTAGAAGAAAACCGATGATATATACCAACATTGGTGTGGAGATAAAGAAATGAGCCCTGCCAAGAATACTTGATGAAAAAATGTGATCAGTATCTTATTAATCACAAAGCTATATTACCATTCAATTAGAGAGGCAACTTTAAAGACAACTAGAATCAATCTATTTTATAAATAATATTAAAAGAGGAAAGTGAATACGGGGTTGTTACACATTTAAGCTTAGATGTGAAATTTGTCAAAACTACGTCATTTTGATTAATTTACATGAAAACTACGCCGTTTTGATTACTTTATCTTGTAACTAAAATTGAACTCTGTTGATCATTAAAACTAAGCTTTCATTATCTATCTATTAAAATTTGAACCTTATGAACAGTATAAGGGGTATCTTAGGAATTTCAATTGCCTGTTCACCTTAAAAAGGAGAGAATGTGGTCATTGTTACAATCGGTTACTCCGCCATTTCAGGTTAGAGTGAGGGAGAGAGAGAGAGAGAGTGAGAGAAGGGGGTGGAGACGTTGGTTCCATTCCGACGTATAAACCAACTGTCTCTAGAAAGCGAGGAACTCTCCGGTGGTGCCGGTGACGGTCCGGCGAACCTAGGGTTTCGCCATTACCTCATACGGCGGCGGCGTTGATGGTGTTCTAAGTAACCAGTACCGATGGTTAACGGATTCAACGGTCTCACACCCCAACCAATGGCGGAATCAACAGAGTGGGATAAATACGAGATTGCAAGAGACATCATAACACTATTGGTGATAATATTTAATTCAAACAGTTTTCATTTCATAAATCAAATTGTCAAACATTACATAGAATTTCAAATAACAACAAGTTCAACGGGAATACATAACAACAAGAACAAAATTGATACAACATTTTAACCTAAGATGTCTAAATGTGTATCTAGACATCATCGCTACTTTATTTTATAGCGTCGTCATCCTCAACCTGTAACATGTTTAAAATAAAATTCAATGCAAAAGCAAAGGCGAGTATACAAGTTGAAGTATGAGTATAAGTATCAAAGTTAAAAAAACAAATCCACATGGCAACTTAGGTTATTCAAGATCAACATAACATGGCATGCAATATTTCTAGTCAACCCTCTGTTTACGCAATAAAGAATATAATTTCACATGACTTCTCGTTCGCGGGTGGTGTGTTACTCCTATAGCGCTATACACGTAAATGGAGGCTCATATAAAGCTAATGACTATTATATCACATAAGATTCACCCAAGTATATGTATCAAGTATAACAACATAGTATTCCTGTATTGGGATTTGTTTTGTGCATGCATAAAAAGTAAAGTTTGAGTGTAGTTTATAGTTGAACATGTTACACCCCAAAAATGGTAAACGTAAAAAGGGGGTTCGAGTGTACTCACGGTTTTGCAAGCTTTCCACTTGTGAATCACTGTTTTGCAAGCTTTCCACTTGTGAATCCGCGAGAGAATTATTGTTATGGGAGGTTGGAACACCAAGTACTTCTACACGAAGAAACAAAGGCGTATGAGTATTGGAGTATACGGTGGAGTAAAGATTCAGAGTTTAAAAACGTATGAATATAAACATATGAAAAGTAATCATCTTTAACACATAATGTTTTAGATGATGTAACCAAACACTTTGACAAGTGACCACTAGTTCATCATCAAAGGTTTGATTACTTAGGTAATATATATATGTTATGTAATATATTAATATGTCCAATAGATCAGGCATGAGGTAGGAGGATGAATCCTCCATTTAGGAACCTCTTTTGTATCATAAAAGTCATGCATGAGGTAGGAAGAACAAGTCTTCCATTTAGGTACCACTTGGGTGTTCACCACTACACTTGTTATAAAAAATCAAGGAGGGTCATGAACTTACAATAAAGAATGAAACTGGTACAACCATTCTCAGGAAATCATCAAGTAATGTGTGGATTTTTCAAGTAGGATAGCCCAAGCTAGTCCTATAATCATACAAACATCAAGCTTGGAGCTTGTTCATTACTTGTGGGTTAAACCCTAACCAAAACAGAAAGTTTAGGAGGTTTACATCTCTGATTTTACATGTCTCAACCTTTTTTTTAAGCCCAACTAACCATAGATGTGGTTATGAGAATAAGGACATAGGTTTGAGATGAGATAACTCAAGTTTAATCAAGATTAACAAAGTTTGAATCAAATCAGAAAGTTTCAGTCCACTTTAGAGCCTTTTTGGTGACGTTCCAGACCTTGGTTTCCCATGGAAAACTTGTGGAAACGTTCCTAACGTCAATCCAAGTGAGTAGGAAAAAGAATCAAAGCAAAAGGTTAAGAAATGAGTGAGTTATGCTCACTTTTGTAAGAAGGTAGCAATCTGCCTTAGCTCCTGAATTCAGGTACGTTTTTGAGAGTTTGAGAGTGATTAGAGAGTGTTTAGAAAGTGAAAAATGCTTAGAGGAGGCTTCGGTTTTATAGGGGATGGATTATGGTTGGGTTGGTGACTTAATAAATGCAAGAAACACACTTAGGAAGCAACAAAACCAACAAAACAACCAATCCTGAACGAGCTGGTGGGTGTTCTCGGATTCACAGGGCTCGCGGCTCGCGAAGATGGAGACCAGGCCGGGTCGCGTCCCGCCAGGGTGGTCTGGTGCAAGAATAAGTTTCATTTGTTGACATTTTGGCCCCCTCCCCTTAAGTTTGTTATTTATGGTTTTAAGATGTTTCAAGGGTCCTTTTAGTCATATAAGAATATTATAAGGCTAAAACAAGTAATATTAACATTGAACAAGTATAATGAAGTATGATGAAGCGTATGACGTAATTAAGTATCGTATGCATTCAAAAGACGTATGATTAGCATGTTTCACGTATTTGCAAGTTTAACGCATAGTTTCCAAGAATTACGAATATGTATCAATTGTTTCATGAAATTAAAAGTATGATCATGTATGAAATATGTATAACACGAATTTGAAGAAATGCGAATTTTATTTATGATTCAAGTCTCGGGTTTTACAACGATTACAATGAACGAACGATTACAAGAACACAAGGCTTCCAAAAATAGGAATACAAACAAGACTTTCTAATTAAGGAAAGTACGAACAAGCAGGGCGTTACAATCTCCCCTCCTTTAGGAAATTTCATCCTGAAATTTAGGAAGAAGTAACGAAAAGGTGCGGATACTTAGTCTTCATATCGCTCTTGAGTTCCCAAGTGAATTCAATGCCACGTTTTCCTTCCCATCGAACCTTAACGATAGGAATTTGAATGCGCCTCAATTTCTTGACTCCTCGGTCCATGATTTCGAAAGGTTTTTCCACGAAATGTAATGTCTCGTTGATTTGAAGATCTTCTAGTGGAATTTGAAGTCCTTCATCAGCTAGACACTTCTTTAGATTTGAAACGTGGAAGACAGGGTGAACATTGTTGAGTTCTTCAGGTAGGTCCAATCTATACGCAACCTTGCCAATCCTTTCGAGAATCTTGAAAGGACCAACATAGCGAGGTGCGAGTTTTCCGTTCATACCAAATCAAACCACACCCTTCCAAAGGGATACCTTGAGAAGTACGAAGTCACCTATTTCAAATTCCAAAGGCTTGCGACGCTTGTCGGCGTAACTCTTTTGTCGGCTCCTGGCTTTCAGTAAGTTGTCTTGAACCTGTAAAATCTTGTCCGTTGTCTCATGTATAAGCTCAGGACCAGTGAATTGAGATTCACCAATCTCGCGCCAACAAATAGGCGAACGACACTTGTGACCATACAATGCTTCGAAAGGTGCCATTTGAATACTCGCGTGATAACTGTTGTTGTACGAGAATTCGATCAAAGGAAAGTGTGAATCCTAGTTGCCACCAAAATCTATTACGCATGAACGAAGCATATCCTCTAAGGTTTGGAAAGTACATTTGGTTTGACCGTCTGACTGAGGATGGAAAGCAGTGCTAAGGTTAAGGGCAGTACCCATAGCAGATTGAAAGGTTTGCCAAAGACGAGACGTAAAACGAGCATCACGATCGGAAATGATGTCAATGGGGATACCTTGATGACAAATGATCTCATCGGTGTAGATTCTAGCCAATTTCTCGACTTTGAAATCTTCACGAACCGCAAGAAAGTGAGCCGATTTGGTCAATCGATCAACGATCACCCAAATACTGTCATGACCAGAAGAAGTAAGAGGGAGTTTGGTGATAAAATCCACAGCGATGCTCTCCCATTTCTAGATAGGAATTTCTGGTTGTTCGAGTAAGCCAGAGGGACGTTGATGTTCGGCTTTAACCTTCGAACAAGTGACACATTTTGCAACGTAGGAGGCGATATCCCTCTTCATTCCAGGCCACCAGTAGGACATATGCATATATTGGTACATCTCGTCAGCTCCAGGATGAATGGAATACTTCGATTTGTGTGCCTCCTTCAATAGAAAGTCTCGAAGGTTTTCACGATTAGGAATCCAGATACGATTGCAATAGTACAAAATACCATCAGGTTTAGACACGAGATCTTTTTCAACAGCGCCTCGTATCTCGATAGAGAGACTACCCTCGTTAATAGAGGCATATTGGGCTTCACGAATGCGGTTCTGAAGGTCGTACATGAGTTAGAGACGTCGAATACTCTTTACATGAGTTTTACCACAAAGAGCGTCGGCCATTACAATTGCTTTTCCTGGATGGTAGCGAATCTCGCAGTTATAGTCGTTTAATAACTCCACCCAACGACGTTGACGCATGTTCAGTTCCTTTTGGTTGAAGATATGTTGAAGGCTCTTATGATGGGTGAAGACCACACACTTAGTACCATAAAGGTAGTGTCGCCAAATATTCAATGTAAAAACAACTGCGCCTAGTTCAAGGTCGTGAGTAGTGTAGTAGTTCTCATGTATCTTGAGTTGCCTTGACGCGTAAGCGATAACCTTGTCTCGTTGCATGAGGACACAACCAAGACCAAGGTTTGAAGCATCGCAGTACACGACGAAGTCGTCGTTACCATCGGGAAGCGCGAGGATAGGAGCATTACAAAGCATGTCCTTAAGAATTTGAAAAGATTCCTCTTGTTTAGGACCCCAAACAAAAGGTTTCTCTTTTTGAGTCAAAGAGGTTAAAGGAACAGCAATCTTCGAAAAGTTGGAGTTAAAACGAAGATAATAACCAACAAGACCAAGGAAAGAACGAATTTCGGATGGAGACTTTGGTGCAATCCAATTCTTTACAACTTCGATTTTTGAGGGGTCAACGTGAAGACCAAGTTCGTTGACAGTATGGCCAAGGAATTGAATCTCTTTTAACCAAAATTCTCACTTGGAGAATTTGGCGTATAGATGTTCGGTACGAAGAAGTTGAAGGATAAGACGCAAGTGTCGCTCATGCTCTATTTGAGTCTTGGAGTAGATGAGAATATCGTCAATGAAGACGATCATGAAACGGTCCAAGTACGCTTTGCACACGCGATTCATCAGATCCATGAAAACAACAGGTGCGTTGGTCAAACCAAAGGGCATGACCACGAACTCGTAATGACCATAATGCGTTCGAAAGGCGGTCTTAGGTATATCTTCTTCGAGGACTCGAAGTTGATAATACCCAGAACGAAGATCGATCTTTGAGAAGCAGGTCACGCCTTGCAATTGGTTGAAGAGATCGTCAATGCGAGGAAGAGGGTATCGGTTCTTGATAGTAAGCTTGTTGAGCTCACGATAGTCAATACAAATACGGAATGACCCATCCTTCTTTTTGACGAATAGAACGTGAGTGCCCCAAGGAGATGTACTAGGGCGTATAAAGCCTTTATCAGGAAGCTCCTGAAGTTAGCTCGAAAGCTCTTGCATCTCAGAGGGTGCTAATGATAGGGAGACTTAGCGACAGGCGTAGCGCCAGGCACTAAATCGATGCGAAAGTCGACAGAATAAGCAGGAGGCGAACAAAGAAGATCGTCGGGAAACACATCAGGAAAATCACGTACAACGGGAACGTCACTCATGCTTGGGCCTTTGTCCTTCTTTTCCACAATGTGGGCGAGAAAGGAGAAGGTACCCTTGCGCAAGCACTTGTTCACTTGGATACACGACATAAGCTTGAGACCTTGAGAGGGTTTATCACCATAGACGTGTAGAGAATCACCATTTGGAAGAGGAAGACGAATAAACTTTTCAGAACAAATAACTTCAGCATGATCTCGCCTAAGCCAGTCCATGCCTACTGTGATGTCGACATTACCCATTTGCATAGGTATGAGGTCAATGCGAAACATATGATCGTTAAGAATCAAAGAACACTTAGAGAGAACGGAATCGACAGCGACAGATTTACCTTTAGCGACTTCGACAGCGAAAGATCTTGGCAAGTTAGAGCGTTTACACTTAAGCAAAGGTTCGAATTCTAACGACACAAGACTTCTATCGGCGTCAGTATCAAATAAACACGAAGCATAAACATGGTTCACAAGAAACATACCAGTAATGACGTCGTTTGCATTTTGCGCTTGAGCTGTGGTAAGGAGAAAAGCTCAGCCTCGAGCTTGTTGTTGAGGCTGCTGTTGTGGCTGCTGTTGCTGTTGTGGTTGATTATGCTGAGGACACATGTTGGCGAGGTGATTAAGGTCGCCACACTTGAAACATGCTCGCACAGGAGCAGCTTGGGGTTGAACCTGGTTAGGAGCGGGATTGGCAACAATAGCTTGAGGTTGGTTGTTTTGAGGTTGAGGGATGTTGCGGCATCGGTTAGCAAAATGCCCAAATCTATGACAGTTGGCGCATTTGCGGCATGCTGCGGTGGTAGGATGGTGATACAAACTGGTAGTACACTGAATATGAGACCCAGTGTAGGCTCGTTTTGGTAGTTCGTTGGTTGCGGGGGTAATGATGGCTACTGCTTGGTGTAACAACTCTCACCAAAATTAGTATTTATTACTAGATTATGTGTTATTATATTCACCAGGAAACCCTAATTGAGAAACCCAAGTGATTCCACATAAACCCTAAAAATTTTCAGAACAATCGGAAATCAGGATCAGGGCCCCTAAAACTCAGGGGGGTTAAACCCTAAGTTACGATTATCTAAATAAAACGTTGTGGAAATAAAATTTTACGAATCCAGCAACTCAGCAAGGCTATGCAAGTGACGGGGCTACCCTAGGGTAGATGGTCACCCGCCGCGACACGCGACAGGACTGGTGTCCTCTGTCGCGACTCGCCTGGGGAACAAAAGTTCAGTATATATAGGGGGGCTTGGCACTTGCAGTTTGCTGTTCATTCGACGTAAAAATTCGAAATATACGTTGAGTTATACACTGTTTAATACAAAACACACACGAAACACGAAACGCTGCCGTGACAAACAGGATAATAACTCAATCGCTACTACGATTAAATATCCGATCGATTGAAACTATCCAACAGGATGTTTAAGTGCTGCCCGCATTAGGGTTATACTTTGTTATTCGTTGTGATTCTGACAGGATATTTGGGTATTGCCCAAATTCGGGCTATGCTCTGTTATTCGTTGTGAATCCGCTGGATATTCGAGTATTTGCACTTTGTCATTCGTTGTGAGGGTTACATCTCGTGAATTATCGTAAATGCTGTATTAGTTACTGACCTAGTTTTCGTGTGCATTGTTATTTGAATTAGGTTAATCAAGCTAATCAGTAGGCTAAACCGTCGCTCGTTAAACTTGCAATGTGAGTCATTCTCTTTTTATCAACTGTTTTACAATACCTCAAATTATTTTCAAAGGTTATAATTACAGGGATTAAGTCATGGTTATCTTGAATCACTGGCTAGTGGGGTATTGTGCACATTACTAATCTCTCACGGTTAGGCAAATAAGTCCTAACAGTGATAATCGTCACTACTTGGGTGAAAGGACCCAATAGTGGCATGACCATTGTCACCAGAAACTGACACCGGCCCCATATAAAAATAAGATACTGCCATTGTAATAGCTCTTATGCTGTAAATTATAAATAGGTGTCTTTTTATTAAAATGAATGATTCACTCAGTATTTCCCCGCTGACAAAATATTTTTACAACATGTTTCAGGTGACCTACTTTGAATCAAGTACAAGTGCTCAGGAGCACTCTCAAGCTTAAAGTAGTGGCTCGAATAAAGAAATAAACATGTTTGTAAAATGAAGAAATTATGAAATTTCTCTACTGTAAATTACGGGGTTTATCCCGAATTATAAATAAATAAAACTCGGGCATTTTCAAGTTTAAAACGATCCTGATAAGACTTCCGCTGAGAAAATGAATACCACGTGATTTCTGTCCCGCAGCTCCTGGACCGGGTCAAACCGGACACGGGGGCCGTGACAGAAAAAGGTGGTATCAGAGCCACTGATTTAAGCCAATTAAGTATTTAGAAAATACTTAATTTATCTGATTGCCATTCTGTGATTTTATGAAACTTTAGTTTACAAAATTTTAACTTAGGATTATATGCGTTTTTATGTGTGTTAACAGCATGAATGAAATATCAGAAGCCCTATAAAATATTTCCATCCATAGTACATATATGGATATCACCGGTATTACTACTGGATACCAGGCGGACGTAGAGGAGCCCATGGTATTTAAAGCCCAGCCTCAGGAAAAACCCAATGTAGTGAAAAAGAGACATAGGTGGGCAGGTTGGAGGCGTGTGCGTAGGAAGAAGCCCGCAACTCAGAAAACCATGAAAAAGGACGACCCAAAAGACAAAGGAAAAGGCATAGAAATTGGAGAGAGTTCTAGACAAAATCAGGAACCCCTATCTTGGGAGGAAGAGCTAGATCGTAAACTGTCGCTAGGAGATATCATTGGGTCAACCGATGAAACCCTCTTTAGCCACCCAGCAGAAGCTCTATTGCCTGTTAACCTAGAACCTGCTATTCCAGACCCTATTATGCACCCTAGACCTTTTCCAGGAACCTTAGAACAGTGGTGGTCTGCCGACTGGCAATTTCAGAACATCATGAATAGCCCTAACACTTTTCTCCCTCAATTCGACCCGGAACTTATACCCAATCCACCAATGAGTAACGAAAATTTAGCTGAACTTCGCCACTACGGCGAAGAGTTGGTGGATGCAGGAAATAGAATACGGGAGGTAGGAGAGCAGATCTCCTGGAAATACGACGAGAGGGAACGTCGTTACTGAAAAAGCCAGTCAACGGAAAATGCAGAGGGTGGTGTAATGTATAATAGTAAAATATAACTCTTGTAAAATAGTTTAAAATAAAACCTTGTAACATAAGCAGTGTGTACGGACGCATAGTATTAAAAATATATAAAAATCGAATAGTCGCAAAGTCGACAATTTTGGCTGTACCTGTTTATGTGATTATTTGTTTCCTTAATTGTTAATTAGTATTAATTGCCTACTTGTTAATGTACAGAATGGGTAAACAAAAGCTCTCGGATATTTACTATCAACTAGACAGTGCCCAAAAGACTAAGAAAACCTCATCCCGACCAAACTCCTCGAGATATTCAGTAAACACTAGTGAAGGAATATTTGTCCGTAAAGCATCCTATGAAAATCCACTTACTCCCGAGAAAAGAGATTGGATTATTAGAAAAAGTCAAGAGACAGTAGGAACATCCAAATCAAAAGAAATAGTGATTAATAAGGAGACCAGTAAAAACCCACCGTGGGAAGATAAGTTAGATGAAAAATGGTCAGACCTTTATATGTTAGCTACTACTGCTGGTAAATAAATAAGTACGAGGGAATAAACGAAATGCAGGGTGTAGTTGTTAAAATAATAGTATGTTTTTGAAATATCAGTTGTAATAGATCTATAAGATTGTGTGTTGTTTTCTTAAATAAAATTTGATTGTATAATGGACTCAAAATATTTGTGCTAAATAATAGTTCATAAACATTCAGATGGAACACGCTGTAAATGAACCAGTTAACGAAGTTAACCAGTCAGAACATAATAACGAGGATCACTTCCTAAATCGGCAAGACATAGAAAATATCGTTGCTCAAGGAATAGTTAATGCTATCCCAGCTATCGTCGCTGCGGTAAAAAGTCCTGTTGAGCCTTCGCAAGCTCACCCTAGTAAACGTACGCACGACGATACTGCAAGTAATAGTATCAACGGAGGTGGTAATAATAATAACAATGGAATTCAGGCCCCGCTACACAAAAAGATGAAAGCTGCAACACCTGGTTGCACTTACAAAGAATTCCTTGCCTGTAAACCTGTAGAATTTGCAGGCAACGAAGGGGCAACTGCGGCATTACGTTGGTTGGAGAAAACTGAGGCGGTAATTAAAATAAGCAAATGTGCCGAGGAAGATAAAGTCATGTACGCTTCGCACCTTTTCAAGGAGGAAGCATTAGAATGGTGGAACACAGTATTACAAGCTAAAGGAAGTGACATGGCTTATGCCATGAGTTGGGAGGAATTTAAACAGCTGATAGAAAGGAAGTTCTGCCCTGAATACGAGAAAGAGCAGATGGCGAATAAATTCCTAAGCCACCGAATGGTGGATATAGATTGTCGAGGGTATACCTCAAAATTCTTTGAGTATGCCAGAATTGTACCTACTCTGGCTTCGCCAGAACCGGTACTTATTTCTCGCTATATTTGGGGTTTAATTAGCGAGATTCGTGATATTGTCAAAGCTACGAGACCACGCACAACTGACGATGCAGTGGAACTAGCCAACACTTTAACTGACGGACTGATACGCACTCGAGAAGAAAATAGAAAGAAGGATTTGGCTCAGAAAATTTCTCAAGGATTTCGTGTGGGCAGTGGTAGTAACTTCAAGAAAAGAGGAACCGGACAGTTTTCCAACATCCCATTCTGCAGTACCTGTAAAAAGAAGCATTTTGGAAAATGCAAAGGGTATTGTAGTTTTCTGCAAAACTCCAGGACATCAGGAAGAAGACTGCAGAAGGAAGAAAACAACAGTCTGCTATAACTGTGGAGAAACCGGGCATTATAAGCCAGATTGCCCTAAATTAGTCAAACCAGCAGACAACAAAGCTAAACCGGCTGAAGGAACTTCCAAGAGGAACGCTAGAGCCTTCCAATTGACTACTCAGGAAGCTGAACTAATTCCTGATGTCATAGCTGGTACGTTTTTAGTTCACAACATTTATGCAAAAGTATTATTTGACTCTGGTGCAAACCAAAGTTTTATAAGTACTTCGTTCTGCCAAGCCCTTAATTTACCTTTAACCAACCTTAGGCAGATTTTTACAGTCGAAACGGCAGATGGAAATTCTATTAAAATAGATAAGGTTTTGCAAGGAGGAACGATAGAACTATTAGACCATAAATTCTCTGCAAACCTGTTACCAATGAACTTAGCCGAATTCGATGTCGTACTAGGAATGGATTGGTTAATAGCCAACCATGCTCGAATTCTCTGTGATAAAAATTCCATAGAAATCCCATACACCCACAGGAGAATTAGTAATAATTACCAGAGACAAACCACAAAAGCCACTGAAATTTATTTCAGTAATGAAGTTGGCAAGTTATTCAAGAAAACAAGGAATAGCATATATGGTTTCAGTAGTTGTTAATACCAAAGGTAAGAAACTGGAGGATATTCCAATAGTTTCCGAATACCCAGATGTCTTTCCAGAAGAATTACCAGGATTACCACCCGATAGGGAGGTAGAATTTAGAATTCATCTAATTCCAGGAACTGTACCGATAGCCAAGGCACCCTATCGGTTAGCACCTACTGAAATGTTAGAATTAAAGAAACAGTTAGATGAATTACTAAGTAAAGGATTTATACGACCAAGTTCCTCTCCATGGGGAGCCCCGGTGTTGTTTGTAAAGAAGAAAGATGGATCAATGAGAATGTGTATCAATTGCAAGGAGCTAGATATTTTTCTAAGATAGATTTGCGCTCCGGATATCATCAATTAAAGGTACAAGAAGAAGACATACCTAAAACTGCTTTCAGAACTAGGTATGGACATTACGAGTTTACAGTCATGCCCTTCGGATTAACAAATGCCCCAGCAGCAATTATGGACATGATGAATAGAATTTGTAAACCGTACTTGGACAAATTTGTGATCGTCTTCATCGACGATATACTTATTTACTCCAAAAGTCAGGAGGAACATTGTGAGCACCTACATGCACTCTTAACTTTGTTAAGAAAAGAAAAGCTTTATGCCAAATTCTCGAAGTGTGAATTTTGGCTCAAGGAAGTGCAATTCTTAGGACACATGGTGAATCACGAAGGTATTCACGTAGATCCCTCCAAGATTGAAGCCATCACCAAATGGAAAGCCCCGCAATCAGCAACGGAAGTTAGAAGTTTTCTAGGATTAGCTGGTTATTATAGACGCTTTATTAAAGATTTTTCTAAGATAGTTGTGCCATTAACCAAGTTAACCTGTAAAGCTGTAAAATTTGAGTGGGGACCAAAACAGGAAGAGGCTTTTAGGATTTTAAAGCAAAGATTAACAAATGCCCCAATCTTAGCATTAGCAGAGGGAACAGAAGATTTTGAAGTTTACTGTGATGCTTCTATGCTAGGATTAGGATGTGTATTAATGCAACGCAAAAAGGTAATTGCGTATGCTTCAAGACAATTGAAAAAGCACGAAGAAAATTATACAACTCATGACTTAGAATTAGGAGCAGTAATTTTTGCCCTTAAGATTTGGAGACACTATCTGTACGGAAGTAAATTTACTGTCTATACAGATCATAAAAGTTTAAGGTACATATTTGGGCAAAAAGAGTTAAACATGAGACAAAGAAGATGGATGGAAATCCTAAGCGATTACGACTGTGATATTCAATATCACGAAGGAAAGGCAAACGTAGTCGCAGATGCCTTAAGTCGTAAATACCACGAAAAGCAAAGGCGAATTCGTGCTCTTAGATTAAATCTACAGATAGATTTAATGGAACAATTAAAGAATGCTCAAACCACAGCAATCAAGAATGATGCTGAAGAAATGAAAGGACGAGTGAAAGAATTAGAGCAAGGAAATGATGGAATGTGGAGATTCCATAAGAAAAGAATTTGGGTACCTAAACAGGGAAATTTAAGGAATAAGATTTTAGAAGAAGCCCATAAATCTAGGTATACCATGCACCCTGGAAATAATAAGATGTACCAAGATTTAAGAAATAATTTCTGGTGGATAGGTATGAAAAAAGATATAGCTAGTTATGTATCTAAGTGTCTTAATTACTTGTTCGCAAGTTAAGGCTGAACACCAAAAACCTTTAGGGTTACTTCAATAATTAGAAATGCCTGTTTGGAAATGGGAACTGATAACCATGGACTTCGTTACTAAGTTACCCAAAACCAGAAAAGGTAATGATGCGATTTGGGTAATCGTGGACCGATTAACCAAGTCAGCTCATTTTCTACCCATGAAAGAAACTTCAGCATGGCAAGATTAGCAAAATTATACGTAGATGAAGTAGTATCCCTACATGGAGTTCCACTCTCGATTGTATCGGATAGGGATAGTCGTTTTACTTCACATTTCTGGACAAGTTTCCAAGAAGCCATGGGTACTCGTTTAAACTTAAGTACGGCTTATCATCCCCAAACTGACGGACAAAGTGAAAGAACCATTCAAACATTGGAAGACATGCTTAGGGCATGCGTAATAAATTTTGGCGGAAATTGGGATGATCATTTGCCCTTAATTGAATTCTCCTATAACAATAGTTATCATGCAAGCATTGAAGCTGCCCCGTTCGAAGCACTGTATGGACGCAAGTGTAGAACTCCAGTTTGTTGGGCAGAGATAGGAGAAAATCAATTATCAGGACCTGAGATTGTACAAGAAACTACCGACAAGATTACTGAAATTAAAGAAAGACTAAAGGCCGCTCGGGATCGCTAGAACAGCTATGCCGACAATCGACGTAAGCCATTAGAATTCCAAGTCGGAGATAAGGTACTTTTAAAAGTTTCTCCTTGGAAAGGAGTAGTGCGATTTGGAAAGAAAGGAAAGCTATGTCCAAGATACGTAGGACCATTCCAAGTAATCCAACGAATAAGACCAGTTGCTTATCGTTTACAACTACCAGAAGAACTAGCGGGAGTACATGATGTATTTCATGTATCCAATCTTAAGAAGTGTCTATCTGACGAATCTCTGGTAGTACCTCTCCAAGATATACAAGTAAATGAAAAGTTGAAGTTTGTTGAGAAACCACTCCAAATAGAAGATAAAAAGATTAAGTTTCTCAAACATAAACGACTGGTGCTAGTCAAGGTCAAGTGGGATTCAAAGAGAGGACCTGAATATACTTGGGAGCTGGAATCGGAGATGAAACGCAAGTATCCACACTTATTCCAATAAATCTCGAGGACGAGATTTCTATTAAGGTGGGGAGGATGTAACAACTCTCACCAAAATTAGTATTTATTACTAGATTATGTGTTATTATATTCACCAGGAAACCCTAATTGAGAAACCCAAGTGATTCTACATAAACCCTAAAAATTTTCAGAACAATCGGAAATCAGGATCAGGGCCCCTAAAACTCAGGGGGGTTAATGTGACACCCCAGGAAAATCTGGAAAACAACGCAACTTAACTAGCTTCCTCAGTAACCACGCGCTAAATTTCGGGACGGAATTCTCTTAACAGGGAGAGAATGTGACAACCCTCAAATTTACATGTAACCGTACAGTTTATTTTAATGTGCTTAACGACTGTGTGGAATTACGTAACTGCTTTCTGATATCTGTGTTATATTTACATGCGCCTGTTAACACACTAGTAATGTATAGAAAGGTCACTAAATAGTCCGTTATATTTTATTGAGTGTTGAAAATTAATAACGTTACAAAAATATATATAAAAGACACGTTACGGATTTATTAAACACTTTAACGGATCAGTATCGAACCGAACAACCGGACTTTACCCGGAACATAAAAATATTGCCAAAGTCATTGTTTCTATTTTTCTGAGCCAGTTAGGGTCCCCGAATACCCTAACACCCGTTATACTTAATAACACACTAATAACCTATTTACTTTTCTAACTAAACAAACTAGACACTTAACCAAGTTCCATTGCAACCTAACTAAATACCCCCCCCCCCCCCAAACCGATTGGTTCCCCCATATGGGACACACCCCACCATTTTTGATTATTTAATCCTAATGGTTTGATATCTAGACTACACATTATACATTGGGTATTAGTGAATTATGGTTTATAAAAAGGTTTAGTGGATTATCATTCTCTTTGATCACCACACACAACCAAGCAAGCTCTCTCTCTCTCTCTCTCTTTCCCTTGAGTTCGGCAGCCCCCTTCAACCACCATCTCACCATCATCAACCTCCATTCCAACCATTTTTCATTCATCCATAGAAGCAAGAGATCATATAACGAAGCTTGGTGCTCTCGGAAGTGGAAGGACCTTCTCTATTCGCTTTTAACCACCACTTTTCTACACTCGAACTCTCCTAGCCTTGTGCTAGTGGTAAGAACT
Organism: Helianthus annuus; assembly: GCF_002127325.2. NCBI lineage: Eukaryota > Viridiplantae > Streptophyta > Magnoliopsida > Asterales > Asteraceae > Helianthus > Helianthus annuus. The sequence goes on along the minus strand of NC_035449.2, from coordinate 57,817,304 downwards.
TAGATCCATTCATTCTTCATGTTATTTAAGTGGTTAATAGGTGATTTGATGATTAAAGTTAAGAACACTAAAAATCAAAACTAAAAAGTCTTGCTAGAGTGATGAACTTGTTGGTTAAAGAGTAAATAATGATGAAACATGGTAATACAAGATGAATCTGAAATATATGAGTATTAGTCTGCTGTAAATAACTTATAACCTGTTGTAAATCATTATTAGAATGAATGGTAATCATATGTGTGCGTTTTAGTAGCCTTTAGACTGGAAACAGCTTGCTGATGTGTATTTTCAGCCGCCTTTCACAGGCTGTAAATAGGTCATAAACTCAACGAAAAACTGATATTTTGACTCTAAAATGTGATATTATGAAATACGGTTCTAATGGCACCGGAATCGTAATTTTTGGACTTCGTTTACTATTTTTAAAGTGTTAATTTGTAACAGCAACTTAAGCTGAATTTTGACAGCAATAAATGGGTGTTGTACTTTCAGTCATAATCTGAGTTTTGTGATGAATCGGACCATGTAATTTGTACAGTAGATGACAACCGATGCATGTGTAATTACCCCACTTGAATTTCGTAAATCGGACACTCGATGAATTTTTAATAAATTGTTCCATTGACTGTGGTCAGAAATTCATAAATCTGAGTTCAGTCCGGAATAAGATTTTTTATAAAATATTGGTAGTGAACTGGACCCCGATATTTTTATACAATAAAATATGGAATGTTTAAGTCATCTTGTAAAAATTTGGGAATTTTTGGAATAATTTAACTATTTTATTAAAACGTCCGAAAACAGCCGGTTTTGAATATTAATGATGAATTGATATAAGTTGTGACTTGCGCGTCTAAATGTCGAGTATGCTATCCGTGGATGATCTAACATGTTATATATGTTATGTGCATTATCGTATGTTTGATTTTGAGTGGGGAATGGATGGGAAACTTAGAGGGGCATAAACCGTTAAAACGATGCATGTTGTGTGATAGATACGTGTAGGAACTTTGTGTTCTATTTGAAAGCCACTAAATGACTAACTGGTAAATTATATTAGGACGTGATTGACCGACCTTGACTGTTAGCTATATTTGAGAATCTAACCGAGCAAACCGAGGTGAGTTCACACTCTTTCTAAGGCATGGGATTCCCAGGGGTTTGGGAATGGGATTGATTAACTACTTGTACTATCATTACTATTAAACTACTTTTTAATGTCCTCGGATTGAAGGGCACGTACGTAAAACCTACGCACACGATCATAAGACCATCAACTCTATCACTTTAAGTCCCTCATTTATCGACTTAATCGCCGAGGCCTATGGCGAGCGGGTCATTAGTTAATAGCGCTATTAGGTTTAACAAACCTCACACCGTGCCAGTCGGACGGGCGTGTACTAATGGACTATGGGCAAAGGGTCAATGCTGATAGACATTGACTTAGGGCACCTCTTATATTTTCATAGCAGTCGATACGCGTGGTCTAGTAACACATGGGAAACCCCCACTAATCTTCGCAAACATGTCAGAAAGACCACGATGCAAACTCATACGATACATGGTTTTCAAAACGAACAGATAATTTACGAAAAAAATGCTATAACTAAACAACCAACTGTGAATTCACTCAACTTTGTTGTTGACTCGTTGTTACATGCCTTACAGGTCGTTAAATGCTTGGAGCTTGCATATGGAGGTGGTCGTGTGGGATGCGGGCTGATATGTCCCGTATTTAATAAATAAACTTTATGAACTTATTAAACCTACGTTTTGGACTTTAAACTTATGAACTATGGACTATGTTTTGAACTTACGTTTTATGCTTCCGCTGTTAAACTAAAACCGGTTTACTTCCTTTTAGTCACCAATCGTATTGTGTTTGGTTTTATTTACTTAATTATGTTGTTCGATATGATTGGTGGCTCGATCCTGGTCACGTCACGCCTCCAAGCGGTGGTACTCCGCATGGTGGATTTTGGGGGTGTGACAGATTGGTATCAGAGCCATTGGTTATAGTGAACTTGGTTTTAAAAAGGAAAAAGATTTTGATAAAACCAAACTATAACCTGTACAGTGCTCAACGATCCACAACGACGCTTCGCTCCACGTGCAAGACTCGACACAATAGGTGGTATGATTTATGTTATATTGTCGGTTAGATAGCTCACACTGTGCATTAGTTAACATGATAACTGCTACTTGAACCTTGTGTGCTTACTGTCTACTGTCGTCCCACACATACGCACTTTCACGACACTTTCCTCACTTACGTTGCTTCGTTATGAAGATCATGAGCGGACGCGGAGGACGTATCAACCTTACTCAAGCCCAGTTGACGGCTCTGATCAACGAACGAGTTGCCGAGGCACTCGCAGCTGTTCCTGCAGGAGGTATAACCTGCTACTTCGACCTATCTTAGGACGTTTAGATCCTACCTTCGCAAACCAACCCCCGTGCTTAATCTTGTCTTTTATCCTCGCGCCACAGGTCAACATGCTCAGCCTCCTGTGTGCACATTCAAAACCTTCATGGATTGCCGACCTAGCACTTTCAGCGGCACAGAAGGTGCTGTAGGCCTTCTTCACTGGTTCGAGAAGCTCGAGTCTATTTTCGAGATGTGTGATTGCCCGGAAGATCGTAAGGTGAAGTACGCTACTGGAACACTCGAAGGAGTTGCGTTAACCTGGTGGAAAGCACAGGTCCAATTGCTTGGGTTGGCGGTTGCTAACGCCACCCCATGGAACGGCTTCAAAGAACTGATTAGAGAAGAGTATTGCAGTCGTGACGACATCCACAAGCTAGAGGTGGAATTTTTCAACCTGAAGATGACGGGGTCTGAGATTGAGGCGTATACTAAGAGGTCAAACGAACTGGCCATCCTGTGTCCTACTATGGTGGACCCTCCTTACAAACGCATTGAGCTGTACCTTAAGGGCTTGGTGCCAGAAATTCAAAGCCACGTAACCTCAGCTAACCTTGGCACTATACAGCAAATCGTCAAGTTGGCTCACCGTCTCACTGATCAGGCAGTTGAGCAGAACAAACTGCCCAAACGTATTAGCACCACTACTTCTGATGCTCCCAACGACAACAAGCGAAAATGGGATGAAAACTCCAGTAAGGGTTCTGCTTCGGTTCAGTCTCAGCAGAGAAAGACTGATGGCTACCAGAGTCCTGGTCAGCAATCCTCCGGTAATCAAGGACAGGGTGGGTATCGAGGAAACCACCCGAAGTGCAACAAATGTAACAGACACCATAGTGGTCAATGCAACAAAGGACGTTGTCAGAGGTGTCTCAAGATGGGTCACGAAGCCAAGGATTGCAGGAGCTCACGTCCTGTGAATCAGAATCGCCAACAACAACAAGCTCCACAAAACCACCAGCAGCAGCCCCAGCAGGGAAATAAAGGATGCTTTCAGTGTGGCGCTGAAGGCCACTTTAAAAGAAACTGCCCCCAGCTGAACCAAAACCAGAATCAGAACAACCCAAGAAACGGGAATCATAACGGGAACAACAATGGAGGCAACAATGGAGGTAACAATAATGGCAATGGCGCCCAAGGACGAGTGTTCGTGATTGGTCAGGGGGAAGCAAGGAACGACCCCAACGTTGTGATGGGTAAGTTTCTTCTGGACGACTTCTTTGTTACTGTTTTATTTGATTCGGGTGCCGATACTAGCTACGTGTCCTTAAAAGTTAGCCAAATGCTTAAGCGCACTCCAACACTTTTGAACACCAAGCACACTGTAGAAATAGCAAATGGCAAAAGTTTAGAGGCTACACATATAGTTAAAGGTTGCAAGCTTGCCGATCAGACCTTTTCTATCAACCTCATTCCTATCGTTCTGGGTAGCTTTAACGTTGTTATTGGGATGGATTGGTTATCTCAACACCAAGCGGAGATTATTTGCAAGGAGAAGATCGTCCGCATCCCTCGCCCTGGTAAGGAACCCCTCGTGATTCGTGGCGACAAGAGTGGTGCTGTTGTAGGCATCATCTCTTTCCTTAAAGCCCAGAAGTGTTTACGGAAGGGCCACACCGCTATCCTAGCCCTCGTTACTGAGGCATCCTCAGAAGAAAGGAAGATAGAAGACATTCCTATTGTGCGCGACTTTCCTAAGGTATTTCCTGAGGAATTACCTGGTCTTCCGCCTCATCGCCAAGTTGAGTTTCAAATCGAGCTAGCTCCTGGAGCAGCGCCCATAGCTCGAGCCCCTTATCGTCTAGCTCCATCGGAACTTGAAAAACTGTCCACGCAACTACAAGAACTCTTGGAAAAGGGTTTCATACGTCCTAGCTCTTCGCCATGGGGAGCTCCAGTGTTATTCGTAAAGAAGAAAGACGGTACCTTCAGGATGTGTATTGATTACCGCGAACTCAACAAGGTGACCGTGAAGAATCGTTACCCCCTTCCACGCATTGATGACTTGTTCGACCAGTTGCAAGGGTCGAGCTTCTATTCTAAGATTGATTTGAGATCGGGATACCATCGGCTGAGAGTCCGAGAGGAGGACGTCTCTAAAACAGCATTCAGAACTCGTTACGGCCATTACGAGTTTCTGGTTATGCCTTTCGGATTGACGAATGCACCAACGGTCTTCATGGACCTCATGAACCGAGTGTGCAAACCTTACTTGGATACATTTGTCATAGTCTTCATCGATGGCATCCTGATCTATTCTAAGAGTCAGGAGGAACACGAGCAACACCTGAGGCTTATTCTGGAACTACTTCGTAAAGAGCAGTTGTATGCCAAGTTTTCGAAATGTGACTTCTAGCTTCGCGAAGTCCATTTTCTGGGCCATGTGGTAAACAAGGATGGGATTCATGTGGATCCATCTAAGGTTGAATCGATCAAGAATTGGCCTGCACCCCGCACACCAACAGAGATCCGCCAATTCTTAGGTCTGGCAGGATATTACAGAAGGTTTATCAAAGATTTCTCAAAGATTGCGCAACCTCACACTTCACTGACTCAGAAGGGTGTCACCTATCGTTGGGGTGATGCACAGGAGTCCGCATTTCAGCACTTGAAGGATAGACTTTGTAGCGCGCCTATCCTCTCATTGCCTGAAGGCACAGATGATTTTGTGGTTTATTGCGACACTTCCATCCAAGGACTTGGTTGTGTGTTGATGCAACGTGACAAGGTCATTGCCTACGCATCGCGCCAACTTAAGGTTCACGAAAGGAACTACACTACGCACGACTTGGAATTGGGAGCAGTTGTTTTCGCGCTTAAGATATGGAGAGATTACCTGTACGGTACCAAGTGCACCATTTACACCGATCACAGGAGTCTCGAGCATATCTTCAAGCAAAAGGAATTGAATATGCGACAACGCCGATGGGTAGAGCTCTTGAATGATTACGAATGCGCTATCAAGTATCATCCGGGCAAAGCCAATGTTGTGGCCGACGCCCTCAGTCGAAAGGATACTATACCTAGGCGTGTACGTGCGTTACAGCTTACCATCCAATCTAACCTTCCAGCTCAGATTCGCGATGCTCAGGTTGAAGCATTGAAGGCAGAGAACATCAGAGCTGAGTCCCTAAGAGGATCGAGGCAACGGCTAGAACAAAAAGAAAACGACGCCTACTATGTTAACGGATGCATCTGGGTTCCGCTGTATGGAGACTTACGCGAGCTTGTGATGGATGAAGCACATAAGTCTCGTTATTCAGTATATCCTGGTTCGGATAAGATGTACCACGATCTAAAGACTACATACTGGTGGCCTGGTATGAAAGCCAGCATAGCGACCTACGTCAGTAAATGCTTGACTTGTGCTAGAATCAAGGTCGAATACCAGAAACCATCAGGCCCACTTCAACAACCAGAAATCCCAAAATGGAAATGGGAGAAAATATCCATGGATTTCGTTACTGGCCTGCCCAGATCTCAACGCGGAAATGATACCATTTGGGTAATCGTGGATCGACTGACCAAGTCTGCACATTTTCTGCCTATAAAAGAAACGGATAAGTTTTCTACTCTAGCAGACATCTACCTAAAGGAAGTGGTATCAAGGCACGGAGTGCCAACCTCCATCATTTCTGATCGTGACGCGCGTTTCACCTCTGAACTGTGGAAAGCTATGCACAAGTCTTTTGGCTCACGATTAAACATGAGCACCGCTTATCATCCACAGACGGATGGGCAATCAGAACGCACCATCCAAACTCTTGAAGACATGCTTAGGGCATGTGTAATCGATTTTGGTAACGACTGGGAAAAGCATCTCCCGTTAGTGGAGTTTTCATATAACAACAGCTATCACACCAGCATCCAGGCCGCTCCGTTCGAGGCATTGTATGGACGCAAGTGCCGATCACCTCTCTGTTGGGCAGAAGTTGGTGACAGTCAAATCACTGGTCCAGAACTTGTAGTAGATACAACCGAGAAGATTGCTCAGATACGACAGCGAATGGCGGCAGCTCGTGACCGTCAAAAAAGCTACGCCGATAAGCGAAGAAAGCCACTGGAGTTCCAGGTTGGGGATCGAGTGCTGCTCAAAGTCTCACCTTGGAAAGGTGTAGTTCGTTTTCGCAAACGAGGCAAACTCAACCCGCGTTATGTCGGACCGTTCGAGATCATTGAGAGAATTGGAAAAGTCGACTACAGGTTGAATCTACCTGAAGAACTCAGCGGAGTTCACAATGTTTTCCATGTGTCAAATCTGAAGTAGTGTCTGTCAGATGAGACCCTCATAGTTCCTCTCAAGGAGCTCACTATCGACGACCAGCTGCGATTCGTCGAGGAACCAGTAGAAATTACGGATCAAGACGTTAAGATTCTCAAACACACCAGAATACCTCTGGTCCGAGTTCGTTGGAATGCTCGTCGTGGCCCAGAGTATACCTGGGAACGAGAAGACCAAATGAAACTCAAGTACCCCCAGTTGTTTAAGAAAAACGCAACCACTGCTGAGGCTGAAGCTACTGCAGAATTTCGGGACGAAATTCCAAATCAACGGGGGGATGATGTGACACCCCAGGAAAATCTGGAAAACAACGCAACTTAACTAGCTTCCTCAGTAACCACGCGCTAAATTTCGGGACGAAATTCTCTTAACAGGGGGAGAATGTGACAACCCTCAAATTTACATGTAACCGTACAGTTTAATTTAATGTGCTTAACGACTGTGTGGAATTACGTAACTGCTTTCTGATATCTGTGTTATATTTACATGCGCCTGTTAACACACTAGTAATGTATAGAAAGGTCACTAAATAGTCCGTTATATTTTCTTGAGTGTTGAAAATTAATAACGTTACAAAAATATATATAAAAGACACGTTACGGATTTGTTAAACACTTTAACGGATCTGTATCGAACCGAACAACCGGACTTTACCCGGAACATAAAAATATTGCCAAAGTCATTGTTTCTATTTTTCTGAGCCAGTTAGGGTCCCCGAATACCCTAACACCCGTTATACTTAATAACACACTAATAACCTATTTATTTTTCTAACTAAACAAACTAGACACTTAACCAAGTTCCATTGCAACCTAACTAAATACCCCCCCCCCCCAACCGATTGGTTCCCCCATATGGGACACACCCCACCATTTTTGATTATTTAATCCTAATGGTTTGATATCTAGACTACACATTATACATTGGGTATTAGTGAATTATGGTTTATAAAAAGGTTTAGTGGATTATCATTCTCTTTGATCACCACACACAACCAAGCAAGCTCTCTCTCTCTCTCTCTTTCCCTTGAGTTCGGCAGCCCCCTTCAACCACCATCTCACCATCATCAACCTCCATTCCAACCATTTTTCATTCATCCATAGAAGCAAGAGATCATATAACGAAGCTTGGTGCTCTCGGAAGTGGAAGGACCTTCTCTATTCGCTTTTAACCACCACTTTTCTACACTCGAACTCTCCTAGCCTTGTGCTAGTGGTAAGAACTTAGATCCGTTCATTCTTCATGTTATTTAAGTGGTTAATAGGTGATTTGATGATTAAAGTTAAGAACACTAAAAATCAAAACTAAAAAGTCTTGCTAGAGTGATGAACTTGTTGGTTAAAGAGTAAATAATGATGAAACATGGTAATACAAGATGAATCTGAAATATATGAGTATTAGTCTGCTGTAAATAACTTATAACCTGTTGTAAATCATTATTAGAATGAATGGTAATCATATGTGTGCGTTTTAGTAGCCTTAAGACTGGAAACAGCTTGCTGATGTGTATTTTCAGCCGCCTTTCACAGGCTGTAAACAGGTCATAAATCAACGAAAAACTGGTATTTTGACTCTAAAATGTGATATTATGAAATACGGTTCTAATGGCACCGGAATCGTAATTTTTGGACTTCGTTTACTATTTTTAAAGTGTTAATTTGTAACAGCAACTTAAGCTGAATTTTGACAGCAATAAATGGGTGTTGTACTTTCAGTCATAATCTGAGTTTTGTGATGAATCGGACCATGTAATTTGTACAGTAGATGACAACCGATGCATGTGTAATTACCCCACTGGAATTTCGTAAATCGGACACTGGATGAATTTTTAATAAATTGTTCCATGGACTGTGGTCAGAAATTCATAAATCTGAGTTCAGTCCGGAATAAGATTTTTTATAAAATATTGGTAGTGAACTGGACCCCGATATTTTTATACAATAAAATATGGAATGTTTAAGTCATCTTGTAAAAATTTGGGAATTTTTGGAATAATTTAACTATTTTATTAAAACGTCCGAAAACAGCCGGTTTTGAATATTAATGCTGAATTGATATAAGTTGTGACTTGCGCGTCTAAATGTCGAGTATGCTATCCGTGGATGATCTAACATGTTATATATGTTATGTGCATTATCATATGTTTGATTTTGAGTGGGGAATGGATGGGAAACTTAGAGGGGCATAAACCGTTAAAACGATGCATGTTGTGTGATAGATACGTGTAGGAACTTTGTGTTCTATTTGAAAGCCACTAAATGACTAACTGGTAAATTATATTAGGACGTGATTGACCGACCTTGACTTTTAGCTATATTTGAGAATCTAACCGAGCAAACCGAGGTGAGTTCACACTCTTTCTAAGGCATGGGATTCCCAGGGGTTTGGGAATGGGATTGATTAACTACTTGTACTATCATTACTATTAAACTACTTTTTACTGTCCTCGGATTGAAGGGCACGTACGTAAAACCTACGCACACGATCATAAGACCATCAACTCTATCACTTTAAGTCCCTCATTTATCGACTTAATCGCCGAGGCCTATGGCGAGCGGGTCATTAGTTAATAGCGCTATTAGGTTTAACAAACCTCACACCGTGCCAGTCGGACGGGCGTGTACTAATGGACTATGGGCAAAGGGTCAATGCTGATAGACATTGACTTCGGGCACCTCTTATATTTTCGTAGCAGTCGATATGCGTGGTCTAGTAACACATGGGAAACCCCCACTAATCTTCGCAAACATGTCAGAAAGACCGCGATGCAAACTCATACGATACATGGTTTTCAAAACGAACAGATAATTTACGAAACAAATGCTATAACTAAACAACCAACTGTGAATTCACTCAACTTTGTTGTTGACTCGTTGTTACATGCCTTACAGGTCGTTAAATGCTTGGAGCTTGCATATGGAGGTGGTTGTTGTGGGATGCGGGCTGATATGTCCCGTATTTAATAAATAAACTTTATGAACTTATTAAACCTACGTTTTGGACTTTAAACTTATGAACTATGGACTATGTTTTGAACTTACGTTTTATGCTTCCGCTGTTAAACTAAAACCGGTTTACTTCCTTTTAGTCACCAATCGTATTGTGTTTGGTTTTATTTACTTAATTATGTTGTTCGATATGATTGGTGGCTCGATCCTGGTCACGTCACGCCTCCAAGCGGTGGTACTCCGCATGGTGGATTTTGGGGGTGTGACAGTTAAACCCTAAGTTACGATTATCTAAATAAAACGTTGTCGAAATAAAATTTTACGAATCCAGCAACTCAGCAAGGCTATGCAAGTGACGGGGCTACCCTAGGGTAGATGGTCACCCGCCGTGACACGCGACAGGACTGGTGTCCTCTGTCGCGACTCGCCTGGGGAACAAAAGTTCAGTATATATGGGGGGGCTTGGCACTTACAGTTTGCTGTTCATTCGACGTAAAAATTCGAAATATACGTTGAGTTATACACTGTTTAATACAAAACACACACGAAACACGAAACGCTGTCGCGACAAACAGGGTAATAACTCAATCGCTGCTACGATTAAATATCCGATCGATTGAAACTATCCAACGGGATGTTTAAGTGCTGCCCGCATTAGGGTTATACTTTGTTATTCGTTGTGATTCTTACAGGATATTTGGGTATTGCCCAAATTCGGGCTATGCTCTGTTATTCGTTGTGAATCCGCTGGATATTCGAGTATTTGCACTTTGTCATTCGTTGTGAGGGTTACATCTCTTGAATTATCGTAAATGCTGTATTAGTTACTGACCTAGTTTTCGTGTGCATTGTTATTTGAATTAGGTTAATCAAGCTAATCAGTAGGCTAAACCGTCGCTCGTTAAACTTGCAATGTGAGTCATTCTCTTTTTATCAACTGTTTTACAATACCTCAAATTATTTTCAAAGGTTATAATTACAGGGATTAAGTCATGGTTATCTTGAATCACTGGCTAGTCGGGTATTGTGCACATTACTAATCTCTCACGGTTAGGCAAATAAGTCCTAACAGTGATAATCGTCACTACTTGGGTGAAAGGACCCAATAGTGGCATGACCATTGTCACCACACCAGGAAGTGACACCGGCCCCAGATAAAAATAAGATACTGCCATTGTAATAGCTCTTATGCTGTAAATTATAAATAGGTGTCTTTTTATTAAAATGAATGATTCACTCAGTATTTCCCCGCTGACAAAATGTTTTTACAACATGTTTCAGGTGACCTACTTTGAATCAAGTACAAGTGCTCAGGAGCACTCTGAAGCTTAAAGTAGTGGCTCAGATAAAGAAATAAACATGTTTGTAAAATGAAGAAATTATGAAATTTCTCTACTGTAAATTACGGGGTTTATCCCGAATTATAAATAAATAAAACTCGGGCATTTTCAAGTTTAAAACGATCCTGATAAGACTTCTGCTGTGAAAATGAATACCACGTGATTTCTGTCCTGCGGCTCCTAGACCGGGTCAAACCGGACACGGGGGCCGTGACAGAAAAAGGTGGTATCAGAGCCACTGATTTAAGCCAATTAAGTATTTAGAAAATACTTAATTTATCTAATTGCCATTCTGTGATTTTATGAAACTTTAGCTTACAAAATTTTAACTTAGGATTATGTGCGTCTTTATGTGTGTTAATAGCATGAATGAAATATCAGAAGCCCTACAAAATATTTCCATCCATAGTACAGATATGGGTATCACCGGTATTACTACTGGATACCAGGCGGACGTAGAGGAGCCCATGGTATTTAAAGCCCAGCCTCAGGAAAAACCCAAGGTAGTGAAAAAGAGACATAGGTGGGCATGTTGGAGGCGTGTATGTAGGAAGAAGCCCGCAACTCAGAAAACCATGAAAAAGGACGACCCAAAAGACAAAGGAAAAGGCATAGAAATTGGAGAGAGTTCTAGACAAAATCAGGAACCCCTATCTTGGGAGGAAGAGCTAGATCGTAAACTGTCGCTAGGAGATATCATTGGGTCAACCGATGAAACCCTCTTTAGCCACCCAGCAGAAGCTCTATTGCCTGTTAACCTAGAACCTGCTATTCCAGACCCTATTATGCACCCTAGACCTTTTCCAGAAACCTTAGAACAGTGGTGGTCTGCCGACTGGCAATTTCAGAACATCATGAATAGCCCTAACACTTTTCTCCCTCAATTCGACCCGGAACTTATACCCAATCCACCAATGAGTAACGAAAATTTAGCTGAACTTCGCCACTACGGCGAAGAGTTGGTGGATGCAAGAAATAGAATACGGGAGGTAGGAGAGCAGATCTCCTGGAAATACGACGAGAGGGAACGTCGTTACTGAAAAAGCCAGTCAACGGAAAATGCAGATGGTGGTGTAATGTATAATAGTAAAATATAACTCTTGTAAAATAGTTTAAAATAAAACCTTGTAACATAAGCAGTGTGTACGGACGCATAGTATTAAAAATATATAAAAATCGAATAGTCGCAAAGTCGACAATTTTGGCTGTACCTGTTTATGTGATTATTTGTTTCCTTAATTGTTAATTAGTATTAATTGCCTACTTGTTAATGTACAGAATGGGTAAACAAAAGCTCTCGGATATTTACTATCAACTAGACAGTGCCCAAAAGACTAAGAAAACCTCATCCCGACCAAACTCCTCGAGATATTCAGTACACTAGTGAAGGAATATTTTTCCGTAAAGCATCCTATGAAAACCCACTTACTCCCGAGAAAAGAGATTGGATTATTAGAAAAAGTCAAGAGACAGTAGGAACATCCAAATCATAAGAAATAGTGATTAATAAGGAGACCAGTAAAAACCCACCGTGGGAAGATAAGTTAGATGAAAAATGGTCAGACCTTTATATGTTAGCTACTACTGCTGCGAACCTTGATCCATAATCAAGATAAGTAGAAAAACAAAGACCAACCCTGGTAAATAAATAAGTACGAGGGAATAAATGAAATGCAGGGTGTAGTTGTTAAAATAATAGTATGTTTTTGAAATATCAGTTGTAATAGATCTATAAGATTGTGTGTTGTTTTCTTAAATAAAATTTGATTGCATAATGGACTCAAAATATTTGTGCTAAATAATAGTTCATAAACATTCAGATGGAACACGCTGTAAATAAACCAGTTAACGAAGTTAACCAGTCAGAACATAATAACGAGGATCACTTCCTAAATCGGCAAGACATAGAAAATATCGTTGCTCAAGGAATAGTTAATGCTATCCCAGCTATCTTCGCTGCGGTAAAAAGTCCTGTTGAGCCTTCGCAAGCTCACCCTAGTAAACGTACGCACGACGATACTGCAAGTAATAGTATCAACGGAGGTGGTAATAATAATAACAATGGAATTCAGGCCTCGCTACACAAAAAGATGAAAGTTGCAACACCTGGTTGCACTTACAAAGAATTCCTTGCCTGTAAACCTGTAGAATTTGCAGGCAACAAAGGGGCAACTGCGGCATTACGTTGGTTGGAGAAAACTGAGGCGGTAATTAAAATAAGCAAATGTGCCGAGGAAGATAAATTCATGTACTCTTCGCACCTTTTCAAGGAGGAAGCGTTAGAATGGTGGAACACAGTATTACAAGCTAAAGGAAGTGACATGGCTTATGCCATGAGTTGGGAGGAATTTAAACAGCTGATAGAAAGGAAGTTCTGCCCTGAATACGAGAAAGAGCAGATGGCGAATAAATTCCTAAGCCACCGAATGGTGGATATAGATTGTCGAGGGTATACCTCAAAATTCTTTGAGTATGCCAGAATTGTACCTACTCTGGCTTCGCTAGAACCGGTACTTATTTCTCGCTATATTTGGGGTTTAATTAGCGAGATTCTTGATATTGTCAAAGCTGCGAGACCACGCACAATTGACGATGCAGTGGATTTCACCAAATTGTGGGTTTCACGCCTATTTTGGTAAACTCGTCTCTTTTGTATAAAGAGTGTCTTCAAATGTATTGTGTAAAATATTTACGAAAGACATCATGTAAGCATTAAGACCAAAAAGAAGAGAAAGAAGCAAAGTAGGAAGAATAACATTTTAAGCATTAATCAAGAATGGTCAAAAATAAGGTACCTACTATAGACTAGGTCGAAGATGGCAATTCTACCTAATTCCCTATAGTTATAGCTCTGGTACCAATCTGTCACACCCCAACCAATGGCGGAATCATCGGTGTGGGACGAATACGAGATTGCAAGAGACATCATAACACTATTGGTAACAATATTTAATTCAAACCGTTTTCATTTCATAAATCAAATTGTCAAACATTACATAGAATTTCAAATAACAACAAGTTCATCGGGAATACGTAACAACAAGAACAAAATTGATACAACATTTTAACCTAAGATGTCTAAATGTGTATCTAGGCATCATCGCTACTTCATTTCATAGCATGGTCATCCTCAACCTGTAACATGTTTAAAATAAAGTTCAATGCAAAAGCAAAGGCGAGTATACAAGTTTAAGTATGAGTATAAGTATCAAAGTTAAAAAAAATGAATCCACATGGCAACTTAGGTTATTCAAGATCAACATAACATGGCATGCAATATTTCTAGTCAACCATCTGTTTACGCAATAAAGAATATAATTTCACATGACCTCTCGTTCACGGGTGGTGCGTTACTCCTATAACACTATACATGTAAAATCGAGGCTCGTATAAAGCTAATAACTATTGTATCACATAAGAATCACCCAAGTATATGTATCAAGTATAACAACATAGTATTCATGTATTTGGATTTCTTTGTGCATGCATAAAAAGTAAAGTTTGAGTGTAGTTTATAGTTTAACATGTTACACCCCAAAAGTGGTAAACCTAAAAAGGGGGTTCGAGTATACTCACTGTTTTGTAAACTTTCCACTTGTGAATCCGTGAGAGAGTTGTTGTTATGGGTGGTTGGAACACCAAGTCCTTCTACACGAAGAAACAAAGGCGTATGAGTATTGGAGTATACAGTGGAGTAAAGATTCGGAGTTTAAAAACGTATGAACATAAACATATGAAAAGTAATCATCTTTAATACATAATGTTTTAGATATGTTTTAGATGATGTAACCAAACACTTTGACAAGTGACCACTAGTTCATTATCAAAGGTTTGATTACTTAGGTAATATATATAAGTTATGTAATATATTAATATGTCTAATAGATCAAGCATGAGGTAGGAGGATGAATCCTCCATTTAGGAACCTCTTTTGTATCATAGAAGTCATGCATGAGGTAGGAAGAACAAGTCTTCCATTTAGGTACCTCTTGGGTGTTTACCACTACACTTGTTGTTATAAACAATCAAGGAGGGTCATGAACTTACAATGAAGAATGAAATTGGTACAATTATCCTAAGGAAATCATCAAGTAATGTGTGGATTTTTCAAGTAGGATAGCCCGAGCTAGTCTTATAATCACACAAACATCAAGCTTGGAGCTTGTTCATTACTTGTGGGTTAAACCCTAACCAAAACAGAAAGTTTATGAGGTTTACACCTCTGATTTTACATGTCTCAACCTTGTTTTTAAGCCCAACTAACCATAGATGTGGTTATGAGCATAAGGACATAGGTTTGAGATGAGATAACTCAAGTTTAATCATGATTAACAAAGTTTGAATCAAATCAGAAAGTTTCAGTGCACTTTGGAGCCTTTTTGCTGTCGTTCCAGACCTTGGTTTTCCACGGAAAACCTGTGGAAAGGTTCCTAAGGTCAATCCAAGTGAGTAGGAAAAATAATCAAAGCAAAAGGTTAAGAAATGAGTGAGTTATGCTCACTTTTGTAAGAAGGTAGCAATTTGCCTTAGCTCCTGAATTCAGCTACGTTTTTGAGAGTTTGAGAGTGATTAGAGAGTGTTTAGAAGGTACAAAATGCTTGGAGGAGGCTTGGGTTTTATAGGGGATGGATTAGGGTTGGGTTGGTGACTTAATAAATGCAAGAAACACACTTAGGAAGCAACAAAACCAACAAAACAGTCAATCCCAAACGAGCTGGTGGCTGTTCTACGATTCACAGGACTCGCTGCCCACGAAGATGGAGACCAGGCCGGGTCGCGGCCCGCCAGGGTGGTCTGGTGCGAGAATAAGTTTCATTTGTTGACATTTTAGCCCCCTTAAGTTTGTTATTTATGGTTTTAAGGTGTTTCAAGGGTCCTTTTAGTCATATATATAAGCATATTATAAGGCTAGAACAAGTAATATTAACATAAAACAAGTATAATGAAGTATGATGATGCGTATGAATGTCGTAATTAAGTATCGTATGCATTCAAAAGACATATGATTAGCATGTTTCACGTATTTGCAAGTTTAACGCATAGTTTCCAAGAATTACGAATATGTATCAATTGTTTCACGAAATTAAACGTATGATCATGTATGAAATATGTATAACACGAATTTGAGGATATACGAATTTTATTTATGATTCAAGTCTCGGGTTTTACAACGATTACAATGAATGAACGATTACAAGAACACAAGACTTCCAAAAATAGGAATACAAACAAGACTTTCTAATTATGGAAAGTACGAAGAAGCAGGGCATTACAAACGGCGATGAAGATGACTACCATACGAATTAGTTCTGACATTTTTTCCAGTCAGTCTTTGGTAAGCCTCTTTTCTTTTGCATGTCGCTTTTTTAACCAAGAGGTGTTTTTGAAGGTGTTTAAGCGGCGGAGAGAAGATGCTAGGGTTTCGGTGACGGTCCGGCAAAGTTCCGGTACCCTGATTCAAATGTGCATGTTCTAACTACAGTTAGGTTAGGGTCATATGGCTCTTAAACTGATGATATTTGTTGATTCATTAACCGTAGGTGCTCTATTGACTGATTTAGAGTTTCTAGCGAATTCCACACCAGTGTAGATGGATAACCACAAAGGTTAGTTTTTGGGCTCTTTACTCATTTTCGCTGTTTCAAGTTACTGATGATAATGATTCTGACAATTATTAACGGTGGCGGTTTTTGGGTTGTACCTTGGTCGGTGGCTAGTAACAGGTAAAGGTGGTTCTGGTGATGAAGTTGTGGTTGTTGAGGTTTATGTGGGTGGTCTACAATAATGACCACCTGCGACAGAGATGCCTCCAGAACAAGTAACAAAATCGAGTGCACCTTATACAATTGGGTATCTTGTATGTATGTTGCTGCTCAGTGACTTTTGGGTATCTGGTATGTATGTTGTTGCTCATCTTAATTAATTATACATGGTTAATTATTAAATTTATTTTTTATTTAGAGGATGTATATTGTTAATTTGATTGTCAATTGTGTAGTATGCTTAATTACCACCATCGTCTTTGAGGTTTACGGATTTTGAGATGATGCGGCATATAGACATATTGGTACCATTAGGTCAAAGTAATTGTTAGAGTACAGTTCTCAAATTTGTTGGATTGCGGATTTGGAAGGATAAATTTTGGGATTAAGGAGGGATAGATATGATACATGACTTTTTCTGCAGCTATCCTTATACTTTGAAAATATTTTGTGGTTAAGAATCAGTTTTCATTGGTTAGTATTAAATTAAACCGTTATTAGACGGGACGAGTTTGGTGGCTAACAAAAATTATTGTCTACTTGGCACTATTTATGTGATATTCATCTTTCACAGGTGTTTATTATCCAAAAAAATCTTTCCTTAACAAAATATACACAATTACAAACATGATTTGTTTATTTTTACACTTCCATCGCCACCTTTTGCAACAGGAAACATACTATGACATCTAAAAGGATTTTTGAGATAATGCGAGCAGATAGTGTGGAGCTACTTGAAGTTTGAGTCATAAGAAAGTGGACCCGTACAATGGAGAACTGTGTTTTATCTTGGTAGACAAGCATGTAAGTTTAATATATAAAGTTGTATTCTTTTAGTTCCATTTGTTGTTACATTTAGCCTTTACTTATCAACCGTGGTGATGCAAGAAGCAAGCAGAAGAAGATTGTAGAAACACCACATTACCAAAATCGTGATTATGATGTTAAAATTGATGAAGGCAATGCCATTGATATATGTTTAACGAATGGAGATGAAGATGAATATGAGCGACTTGATTTAAGAATTATGCACATGAAAAACAGGTTTGTTGACACATGGTTGTATATATGTAACATTTAAGGATGTTTTCTGATGTATAATGTACCGACTCTATAGAATATGCAGGAATAAGGATCTGCTGATTGTTTTAAACAATGCGACTGGCTCCCGATATGTTGTTTCGGAGTTTTAACATTTTTGATGAAATCAAGCTTTTAAAGCCGGTAAACAAGTATGATCTAGCAGCTTTCCGCCCTACCTAAAGCACACACGTGTCCCGCACTGAAAATAGAAAAAGAAAACGGGGAAACGTTGTAGACTCGAACTAGCACCAAAGCCATGAATATACAGCCAACAAACCACTAAACCAAAGCCCAAAACACATTAAATAACCAAAAGCAAACCTATATAAACAGCACCAACATCGGATAAAAGAAAAAAAGTTGTCAACACTAACTAAATTGCCACCAATGGAAATAATGAATAGTGAAATTAACATGAACGTAACGGCGTGAAGGGTTCCAACAGCTCTCTTGCTTAAAACGTTAGCAAGTTTTCAGATGCTAAAGGGATCGGTACCTCTGGCCACCTAATCGACGGTCGCACAATTGATGGTGTCCTGCCACTTTCCACCGCCTTACACCAGTACACATATTTAAGGTTTTTTTTGAGTTTCATTGATAACTTTTTAATATATATTAGTTGTGAGAGTGATCGTTTTTTTATTTGCTTTTTTAAAAGCCTTTCAAGTTTTAAGGATATATGTTCTTTGTTTTCTAATTAAAGCTCATCGTATATAACCGTTCGTTAGATTTAACCATTTAAAGGATGAGAGGTGTAAGTTTGAAGGATGCTAATATGTGTTTTAAGGTTAATTAATGACTAAATTGCAAGCTAATTTATAGATAGAATCTGTAGTTTGCTCTTTATTAAACTACTTATTCACAGAATGGTTGTGGTTGCGTTGAATGTTTACAACTATTCAAATAAAACATGATGTGTAATCCATATCGTGGACCTAATTTGGTTGTTGAAGACGAGCCACGGACGAAGGAGGAGCAAGCGGCGTTTATGCAAAACAATTGAATTGTCTCAAGTGAGATTCTTTATCCACCTTGCATAACCTATCCTTTCTTTTATTTCTTTTGATGATTGCATCATCGTTTTAATTTTGGACTAGCTTATATGTTAGGTTATGAAGATCAGATCAGTGATCTGGCATGGTGGCTATGGACGTGTTTTCTTAGCCTCACAAATTTGTGTATAGTGTGTTTAATCTTTCTTTTTTTTTTTTTTAAATTATACATGCATATCTCATAGTATCTAGGGATTGACCTTATATTCATTTTCCGTAAAAATGCTAAAAATTGACCGTAGATTATAAGGGTGGGCTGGTGTCTAACATGTATCTGTATAGTGCTGTGTACTAAAGCGTATTCCTGAAATAAGGCGTTTAGTGCATAACCAAGTATAAATCTGCTAAATTGTCTCACATAAACAAAGTTACGTTCGCAAAAAGTGCCTGCAATTTGATGACTTTGACACAATTCCTTTTCGGCACAAGGTTAGTTTATATTCATGCTTTGATTCTGCATTGGGTCTGAAGCTGGATGGAACTATCATGGCATGTGTAGTTAGATATCATGATTCAAAAGAATCATCATTTGATCTACAAGACAT
This sequence comes from Helianthus annuus, assembly GCF_002127325.2. Lineage (NCBI taxonomy): Eukaryota > Viridiplantae > Streptophyta > Magnoliopsida > Asterales > Asteraceae > Helianthus > Helianthus annuus. The sequence continues at coordinate 57,797,867 of NC_035449.2, read as the reverse complement.
AAAAAATCGTAATTGCTTATTTTTATCAAAAAAAAGTTATACAATTCAAACAATCCAAATAAGTTTGTCTATACATTCCCGGTTTACAAAACATAGCTAGATTTTGGTTTTTTATATCAAGCTATACCTTTCATATTTGCATTCATCTGGGGTATGTTTACTGACATCTGTATGTCTTCTTGAAAAAGCTTAAATTTAAATTCATCTTGAAGTTGAAAACACAATAGCAAGGTGCTATTGCCATAAATACAGACCCTTGACACATATTTAGTAGTGATATGTAGGTCACAACTCACGTGTAACACATACTTTGTTTGATACTAAAGGTTGATATTTTATATGAATAATGACCATTTAGCAATTGGTTTTATATATATATATATATATATATATATATATATATATATATAGAGAGAGAGAGAGAGAGAGAGAGAGAAATATAATGTACAAAACGCCTTAATGTATATTAACGTACGCGACCAAATAGAACGTGCGTAATTATGATCCCATGCGTGATTATCTCCATTAACGTGCGTAATTATGATCCATGCGTGATTATCTTCAAAAAACTGATCCCATGCGTGATTAACTGCTCCCATGCGTGATTAAATGATCTATGCGTGATTATTGCCATGATCTGATGGTTGCGACTGTCGCGTACGTGAAGTACGATAAGGCGTTTTGTATATTAACCCCTCTATATATATAGGGTTAGGTTCATTAGTGAACAACCCCCTTGATTGTGAACACTACTGAACTAATTCTAGCCCTTGATTATCAATACATAAGTGTAAATCAATGGCCAAGATTTGATGATTAAAATACACTAGTTTATTTTACGATTTGATGATGCAAATCAATGGTCAGGATTTGTTCACTCAGTTCACAAATATAGTAGTGTTCACTCTAGAACTCCAACCTATATATATATATATATAGGGGAAGGTTCATTTGAGAAGAAATTTAGTGTGAGAAAAAAAAAAAAAAGAAAGGGCATAATGGTAAAACATTAAATTGTTTGTAACTCCTCCCATTAATTATGTTATCTTTCATTAATAAAGCAAAAAAACATTTTATCCTACACATTTCAAAATTTATACTACATATATCTTACACTTACCGAAATTTAACCTACGCATGTCTAAATTTATCATACATATTTAAGAATTTATCCAACACATACTAAAATTTATCCTACACATGTCGAAAATTGTCCTTCATCCTAAATTATTTTATCTTGAAAGAGTATATTTAAAATGGGAGTTACAAGTTTAATAAGTTAGCTAATTAATTACAATTAGAAATTTACCTATATGCCCTTATTAGTAACATTAAATACACATATTAAATGAACTAAAATGGAGCATTTCTATTGGTTTAAAACTTATTCTTTTTATTCTTACAAAATTTTTCTTCTCATTTGAACTTTCCACTATATATATAGGTAAAGTGTAAAATACAAATGCGCTTATCGTACGATACGTACGCGATCATCCCAGTCGTTCGATCAGGTGCGAATCTGGTGCGAATTCAATAAATATCGCATGTGAAAAAATGGTTAGCATGGGGTAGTGTAAAAATGGCATGGGGTGTGTAGATGGACAAAATCGCATGTGGAAGATTGAATATCGCATGTGAAAAAATGGCAGCATGGGGTAATGTGAAAAATGGCATGGGGTGTGTAGAATCGCATGTGGAAGATTGAATATCGCATGTGAAAAAATGCCTAGCATGGGGTAATGTGAAAAATGGCATGGGGTGTGTAGAATAGCATGTGGAAGATTGAATATCGCATGTGAAAAAATGGTTAGCATGAGGGTAATGTGAAAAATGGCATGGGGTGTGTAGATGGAGAAAATCGCATGTGGAAGATTGAATTCGCACAGTTCATACAGTTTGCATGGAGGTATGAAATCGCATGGGAGATGAAGATCTGACGGTTGGGGTTATCGCGTACGTAATGTACAATAAGCCCTATTGTACGTTAACTGGCCTCTCTCTCTCTCTCTCTCTACATATATATATATAGGTAAAGAGTATGGTACAAATTACCTAATCGTACATTACATACGCGACGATAATAGCCATACACATATCCTGATTCGTTTTTTCATATATAAGGTTAAATCAGGCAATTAATTCAATCAACTTAGGGCAAATTCGTCTCTTCATTCAATCAGCGAGCGAGAAGTTCGTTACACTAATATCCCGGTAATTATCATTCGAATCAGTTCCAAATTTTTCATAATTCTCAAATTGCAGTTTTCGTTCTTCTGTGTTAGGGTTTCATTCAATTGTTTCTTTTTTCGATGGATCCACAGAGCAGCACTGGACAAGCAATTGTTGATTTTGAAGAAAGTTGACCGATCGGTGATCATGCTCAATTATCTGCATATCAGAGAGTTTCCATTGAGGATGTTTTAAATCCGCGACCTGCAAATCCAAATCCAAATCCAATTACAAGTTCAAGTGTTGTAAACGATTGTTCTAATGGTAATTATGTTAATTCAGATCTCTAAATTGTTCGTATACTTGTTTTTTGTTTAATCGTACCACTGATTTTACATTGTTGTAACTGTTTTTGAAGTTTGAATGTTGAGTATATTTTTCACATGAAAGCAACATGTACAAATTCGCATGTTATGAGTCTTTCAATTCGCATTTGATTTTTATTTTCTTTAAGTATTTCGCATGTTATGGTATAATAAATCGCATGTATAAAACAGATTAATCAAAATCATCAATTTCGCATGTTTTTTTTTCATAGATTTCGCATGTGTTGGCGTTTTTTAAAATGAAATTATGTTGTAATTAATATATCGCATGTAAATAATCCGATAATTCGCATGTTTTTCTGATTTGATTCATTTAGATGAAAGGGTTTACACTCCGGAGGTTCAAGCATCAGCTACACCTGTTGTTGGAATGCAATTTATCTCTATTGAATAAGCTTATGCGTTTTACCAATCATATGCTAAGTTAGCTGGTTTTTCTATTCGAAAAGGTGGTGAAGTGCACAGTGGTGGTATAATCAAAACTAAGTATTTTGTTTGTTCTAAAGAGGGACATAAGCCACTGTGTATTGACGATCATTATTCGAAGTCAAAGAATCAATTCAAAACAAGAAACAGGGGGACTATTAGAACTGGATGCAAAGCTCAACTTATGATTTGCACTGTGGATGGTAGATTATATACGGTAAAGAGATTTGTTGATAGCCATAATCATAAGTTTGTATGTCAAAATGATATTCACATGTTGCCAGCTTACATACAATTGTCAGATGTCCAGGGGGGATGGTATGGGAACTAGGCACTTTAAACCTTGGTCCTGTCAAAGCTTTCCATATAATGAGGAAACGTTATGGTGGTTTCGAGAACGTTGGTGCCACGGTTGATGATTGCAAAAATTTTAGGAAGCGAATTAACAGCTATGTAGGAGAATATGATGTTGATATGGTGATTAATAGGATGACTGACAAAAAATAGTATTTAGCTGATTATTCGTTTGAATATTCTGTTGATGATGACAAACGGTTAACTGGTTTGTTCTAGGCTGATGGTTTATGCAAGCTTAACTATATGGAATTTGGGGATGTGATTTCGTTCGATGCAACTTTCAAGACAAACAGGTTAGTGTTTCAAGACAAACATGTTTTTTTACTATTTTCGCATGTTATATGTCTTCATGAGCTTGTAATATCGCATGGGTAGAAGTGGTGTTGAATATATCGCATGTTATACTTTTTGTTTTCGCATGTGGTTTTTTATAATTCGCATGTTTTCAACGTGTTTTCACATGTGTTGTTCAGGAACAAGATGGTGTTTGTTCCGTTCACTGGCATTGACAATCACTGTCGAAATGTAACACTTGGAGCTGGGTTGTTGTCATCGGAGAGCATTGAATCATATAAATGGCTTCTGAATTCATTCTTAAAGTCATTTGGTCAGCAGCCAAAGGTTGTAGTGACGGATCAAGACCCTGCTATGAAACAAGCTATTGAGGAGGTTTTCCCTATCAGCAGACACAGATTGTGCCTGTGGCACATAATGAAAAAAGTGGCAAATAAGGTATAGCATGCTATATTTTCTTCTGTAAGCGCTATTTTTTTTTATTATATTTTTTATAGGCTGATATAAAAAGCATTTATTTTTATAGGTTGGACACGAGTTGTGCAATAACGATGAGTTTAAAAAGAGGATGTGCGACGTTGTATGGACTGATTCGATTGAGCCCGAAGAATTCGAGAGACAGTGGAAGTTGGTGATGATTGAGTTCGGTCTCACAGAAAACAAATGGATTGATGATATGTTTGTAATGAGATCCATGTGGATTCCGAATTTTTACCGTCACGAGCCAATGTCAGGACTTATGAGAACAACTTCAAGATCAGAGAGTGAGAACCATTTTTTCTGCCAGGTGGCTAATTCACAACTCACTCTCGTAGAGTTTATGAATCATTTTGATGGTGCAATGGATGTCCAACGTTTTAATCATAGAAAGAATGATCATATTTCAAGATATACTGAGCCAGCTGATTGGAGCGAAACTACTTTGGAAAAAGATGCCGCTAAGATCTACACCAGGTCTATATTCTTTGATCAGCAAATAGAGATTCATGGAAAAATTTCCGAATGTCTGCCGATGGACACCAAAGTCGAGGGTCCACAGATCAGGATAATGTTGAAGGACTTTAAAGCCTATGGAGATGGTTTATTGGAGGTATTATAGCATATTTATTTTAAACATGCGATTTTTTGATAACATACATGCGAATTTCTTTTTTTTCAGATCATCATCTTGTAATATGCGATTTTTGGTTTTTCTCATGCGATTTTAAAATTTATTCATTTGCATGATTCTTTTATACATGCGAAATTGTTATCTTACCCATGCGATTTTAATTTTTATTATATATATTTTTTTTGGTTTTTCCTAGGTGTGGTTCAAGAATCTTGAAAATGATGTAACTACACAGTGTAGTTGTTTGCATTTTGAGCAGTATGGGCTGCTATGCAAACACATTTATTTTCTTTTCAAGATGTTTGGCGTTAAAGAAATACCAAACAAATATGTTATAAAGAGATGGATGAAGGATGTGGTGCCGAATGAGTTAAATGTGAAGTACAATTTAAATGTGGGTGGCAAGGATGTGCAACATAAGGCTAAACGGATTGCTCGTGAAATCATCCACACAGGGGAGTATTTGGTTAGTAATTTGATTTCCGACCTTGATCAACTTGTTTTAGTGAGGGATCAAATGATGCAGCTTAAAGAAAGAGTTGATCAGAGTCGAATAATCAAGCAACTTGATCCAAAATTTGACCGATTTTCAAAGTTGATTGGTTATCAACAACCAGTAACTAATGCTCCTCCTACTGTCCCTGTGCCGGCTGGTATAAGAAACAATGGTCGCGGCTCGCATAAAAGGATTAAATCTAAGAAAGAACAAATGCTCAGCCGCAAAGGGAAAAGGTCAAGGACATGTAGCGTATGCAATGAAAAAGGTCATAACATTCGGACTTACGAGGAGCTGAAAGCCAAACAACAAGGTAAACAGCAAAAAAAGAAGACGAAGGGCGTCCAGATCGAAAATGTTGCCAGAGACAAAGACAATGAGGTCGAAGACGATGAAGAGGAAGATGAGTTTGAAGATTACAATAGTGATGATGGATCTGAAGAAGAAGATCAGTGGGAGGAGGTTTCAGAAGATGATGAGGATGAGTAGTTTTTTCAAAATGAACATGCGAATTTATACGAAACACATGCAATTTTTATATTCATCTGTTTATATCATTCTTACATGCGATTTCAGTATATAAACATGCGATTTTATAAGCTTCATTTTATAATCATTCTTACATGTGATTTCACTTTTATTACATGCGATTTTTGAGTTACCTTGTTTTGTTCTGTGACAATGATGGTTATATCATTCATGCGATTTAATATTATAAGCAAGCATAATATGTGTTCAAAACATGTACCCAAAATATAAGAATAGTTGTTATTATCTAACACTGCCACAACCACAAAATGATTAAAAAGAGATTTTAGTTACTTGAAGCAAATATTTTGTCACGTTTAGAAGAGCTGAACTCCATCTTCTCCTTCACAGTGTTCAGAGCATCTGTCAGGAAAGAGAAGGCTATGTCATCAGCTCGAGATTGCTCCTTTAAGTGATCCAAAGCTCTGTCTCTGAAGCTTGATGGTGGTTCTTGAAGTAGTCTTTCCCATACATCTTGATTTTTCTTGATTTGTTCAAGAATTTTGCCCTGCACATCAAGAACCAGATGAGAAGAGGTGACATTAGTACTTATTTCTGTCGACGTGCGAGTTGACAATAGCTCTTTGATTGCAATGTTTTTTATTTTTTCTGAATCTTCAGATGCCATTTTTGTTGGTCTGTTTTTTGTGTGTGTTTTTTTCGTCTTCTATGTCTTAATATGGAAGGTAGTTATATCTAGGTTTTTTATATTAATATAGTAAAATATATTATGTAGGTAGGGTGGTAAGTTCAGTAGTATTTATTGTAAAATTGATCATTACATGACAAATTATAGTCACATCGGTAATAAATTAAGTTTTTTTTATATAAAATACTTCTATTTTTAGTTTTTAAGATTCGTAATTTGTTTTTTGTTTTTTGTTTTTTTTTTTGCATTTTTAGGAAAAAGTAATTTTAAAGTATTTTGCAGTGTTTTTATTCAAAATCGCATTTGAATCGAAAACAAATTCGCAAACTTTAAGAAACCTAAATATAATTATCTTTTTTCAGATATCGCATGTGTATTGTCATGAATTCACACACTATTTGAAATTTCAAAGAATTCTTAACTTTTTACTGAATCGCATGTGCATTGCCATGAATTCGCACACTACATGAAATTTCAAAGAACTCTTAACTTTTTACTGAAATCGCATGTGCATTGTCATGAACTCGCACACTATATGAAATTTCAAAGAATTCTTCTTTTTATTGAAATCGCATCTGCATTGTCATGAATTCGCACATTATATCAAACCCTGCATCATCTTGTTCGATAGTCGGTCCATCGATTTGTTTCAATTCTGAATTTCCAAATTCATCAGAAGTTCAATTCACAGAAGGATTTGGTGAATAGGAATCGATCGATTTTTGATTAATTGTTATAATTTCGATTACGGTTTTGATTTAGAATCTTACGTTATGATTTTTTAGGTTTTGTTTGCTGATTATCAGGGGTTTTGATCTCGCATTTGACGATTTTAACCTTGGCGGTTTCTTTTTATTAATTTTAATTTGATAAATTTTATAGTAAAACACGCTGTTTAAATGAGATGATCTGACGGTCGTGGATGAAGCGTACATAATGTACGATTAGGTTATTTGTATGATAACCGGCCTCTATATATATATATATATATATATATATATATATATATATATATATATATGTATGTACTGTTTACAACCTTGAATTGCAGTTTTATGTTAACAGGGCCGGCGTTTATGTTTTCACATATTCGCCATTAAAGTCAGTTTTGTTTACAGAACTACATTCTTAACTTAACAGGTCCGACATTTAGATTTAAACATATTTGTCACTAGAGTCAATTTGTGTTTAATGCAGGTTCGTCTATACTTTCATTCACAGTTATATCTATTTATTTGCCAAAGTTTTGCCTTTACAAAGGTCTTTATCATCCGATTTTATAACTGTATGCTTTAGACAAAAAACATGTGACGTAAAACTTTTTTTTTCTATATTATTATAGTTAGTTTATGTAAATTTTAAGTCATGATGTATAGATGTTGACTCAAGGAACTGCTAAGAAGAAAAGAATAACATGATCATTTATGGAACATGCATTCAAGAACTGAAGTGTTAATAGTAATTAAGATAGTAATTAAGATAGTCATAGAGTATTATTAGTTAACTGTATGTTTCGACGCTGCGGTAAAGCGCGACGACATATCATGTGATTACACCAAGAATGATTTGGTTTAGCATCATCGTGTTATGATTTGTGATGTAAACGTACACATCAAGAATGATTGATTCGGTTTAGCAAAGAACAATTTGGTTGAGCGCGCCACAACGCGGCGAAGCGCATAAAACTAGTTGAAATTGAATTACAATGGAAGGAATAAAAATCAAAGCCTATAATGGCTAATTTCGAATGAAATAGTAGCAACCAATTTAACTGCAAACTTTGTATATTTTTGTTCTTTAGGAATTCCATTTCTATGGCGTGCCTAGTCAATTCAAATGAAAACTATTAGCTTTTTTGTGAAATTAGATATCTAATGGTTACGCAGCAATTCATATGAAAACTACGTATAATTTTGTGATATTGGGTATTCCATAGCGCTATTGTGTGGTGTATAATTGCATATTCCTTTTTGAAATTAATATACACACACACACACACACTAATCTGAATTCCCATAATTATTATATATTACTCTCTTATACAAAAACCAACTGGCACCTTTTCATGAGATCTTTTACGTTAAAATTCAAGGGATACGACTTCTTATAACTATTTGGCACCTTTTCATGAGAAGGGTTTATGATAAAATTCATGGGTTGCGACTTCTCTCCATAACCACCACCAACCGTCAACAATCACGTCTATAAAACTCAAGTCCCTCACACGATAATCTGTTGTTGTTAACCATAACTGATATGTACAAGCATTTTTATATATGCCTCCTGCCGCCCTGCCATGTGCCTTCTCTGCAAATTTAATCTCTGCACACCACTTTGTTTTTGCCCATAACGCACATGGTACCACAAACTGAAGCCAGTTTTATCTCACTTGATTGATTTTCCCCTACTGATCAACACAACCCCTGACGGTTAAATCCAGAAAATCCCACCGGATATACAGTTCTATTAACGGTTATGTTGGTTCCATGGCTATTACCAATAAAGCATCGGCGGAATTACAATTTAATTGTCGGCCACTTTAACCTACCGCCTAACACGAATAAGATCAGAGTTGAAAATTGTAATAAAATTCAATTAAATTCAATGAAATCCAATCCTTTATGTTATTGTTTTCCAATAGTAATCAATCTTATTAGTAATCGAAGATCACCACAGATCCAGTGAAGAAAACAATTAAATCAAGACACCTGATTTTGATGTCCGTTGACCCGGCAAAACTTTATATATACCGAAGTACTCAAAATAAAAAAATATCCATCCTTTCAATTTCGTCTGACAACACATATAAATTTAAAAAAGAGAAGTTTCAAATATTTTTTTGGAAGATAAATGGCAACCGATATTGGCGATGTGGTGGTCAGGCGAAGTTCATGGATGGGGTTTGCAGGTTGAGCGAGGTCGTGATTTCCAGGGCGGTTGTGATTTCCGACGGCGGTTTGGGTGGAGAAAGGGTGGCGCTGTGACGGTTTCAAATCATCTGAGAAGATAATACCTTTTCAATTTCATCTCAATTTTTTATATAACCCCTCGACTATTAGCAAAAATGCTAAACTAACCTTATGGTTTAATTTTAATTCTAATAACAATACTAAAGCTTCATAAACAAATTTAATTGTTACTATTATAGTAGTTTTATTAATATAATTTTATATTATATTATTATACTATCTTTTTGTTTACGAATCCAAAACGTTCCAGGAATCTAATAAATCACATATCTTAGTAGTAATCTAAAATCTAAAACATGGATCGTTTCTTTAATTTTTTATTAACAATTATTCTACATTTTAATACCATATTTCTACAAAAACTTCACTCTATATTTAACCCAAAAAAATAGCCTACAGAAACCTCACTTTTTATTATGCTTTAGATACTGGGAGATTTTATATTTTGTTCACTTTCGGTTGATATGACGCGTGTCGATGAATAAAATATATTCGAATAAATTCCCGCCACAACGCGCGGGGTGAATTTTACTCGTACTTATACAAAAACCAACTTAATGTACAAGTTAATTTCCCTTCTTCCATATACGCCCTTACCTTCTCCCCATCTCCCTCCTATGTTGTATATTTTCCTAATTCTTCTGAGTCATTCAGCATTCTTGCACCATTAGGGTTTGATTTCAATAGCATCGTCAATGTCTACACAATTAGCCTATATCCGTATGTCCATTATACTCTTTCCCTCATTTGAATTTGTATAGATTACGCATATTAATCATTGTTAATCCAACTCTAGGTTTTTAAGTCTATGATAACCAATTTAAATAAAGTACAAATATTTGTTGTTTCTTTATTTTTCATATAGTATCCTATATGATTAAAAAACCAACTTTTGCTTGATTGATTTGGTTCCTAATATGTTTATTTTTTGGTTTTAATGAGTCTGTCGTATATTGTTACTTTGGGTTTGAATATCTCACATAAAATCATTATGTGGTTATATAATCATTTGATGTTTATATAAGTGTTGGAAAATCCATGTAGTTTCATACCAAGCATAAATTTTTAATTGACACGAATGGTGATCTTGGTATCAATCTCGTAAGTATTGTTTAGTTTTTAAAAAACAAATTTAATCATAACTTTTAGTGATAAGGAGGATTATAAGGGTGTTTGGGATTGCGTTTGTAAATGACTTATAAGTTTTTTTTTTAAAAAGCCAATAAGCCATTTCAAAAAGCCAAGATTTGGGGCTTTTCCAAATGACTTATTGACTTATTGGCTCTAATAAGTTAATAAGCCATTTCCAAACTCAATCCCAAACACCCACTTATATTTAATCAAATTTTGGAAAACCATTTGTTGAGTTCAAATCGTTCTTTAACAGAAAAGATATTAAACCCAGTTTTACTTTTCCAAAGTTAAAATTGATTTGTTTGTTTGATTGTTTGGTTCAATTTTCAATCATTGATAATCAAATACTCCTTTGATTATTGATGATTTGATTTGTGAAATTTTTGTATCAGTTTTCTGCACACATGATTGTTAAAATTATCATGTTAAAATTATCATTTTCGTCCCATTACAACAATCAAATACCCTTTGACTTTAAGAGCATCTATGTATATAGTTGGTGATTATTACGTAGAGATGAAGGAAGGAGGGATTTTTTGGGTTGGTGTGAGTTTCGGTGATTTCTCAGGTTGTGTGTGTTTATAATCATACAAAATTTTAAATAAAATCTTTCAAACATTCATATTGATGAAAGTTTGATTGAGAAAATTTGACTTTTGTTTCAATTGTATGAATTGTGAAGTTTGTTTCACTGGTTTTGTATCATATAATCGGTTTATATTTTCACATTTCATATTGTCACACCTTAAAAGTTACAGCAAAAGTAAAACATGGTAGTGATGGAGGTTGGTAACCAATAGCATTTTAGGAACATTAAATTATTACATATTTGGAAAAAAATATATAAAGATGAACATAATCATCCAAATTTAAACTAAACATAAAAGTTGTTATTTATGATCCAATAAAGGATGCAAAAACATTTTGTTCATACAAAACAATCGTCCAAATAAAAGTTTACTAAAAACAGAATATCACAAAATCCTGAAGCCATACTTGCAAAACACGCTAACAAATGTAAACACATTGGTTGGTGAGCTCACAAAGATAGTAAAAATAAATTTAATTCAAAACTTCCCTTTTTAAAATATTTAAGCAAGATATTGTTGGTGAATTCAAATCTGATAGATCTACCAATACTTCTTTGCCCTGGCGGCAGGAAATTCCATGAAGGTACCACTATGGGGCACATGACTTTTCCTTACTTAGACCGTGGGGTATGGGGCTTGGGTTAGAGCGTGGGTTGGGGGAAAACGCCCAAGCCATCACCCCAGATGGGCTTGGGTTTGGGGCGTGGCCCTTGGGGCTTGGCTTTCAAGCCGGGCGTGGGGCGGTATGGCCATGCTAGTTGGCTGAATCTCATTGGCTCACCCGCCACGTCAGGCGGGGTCTTTTTGAATTTCGAATTTTAAATTTCAAACGGTCCCCCCATCTTCTCTAACCGCCACCCGGGTCCCCCAAAGGCCTCTATATATGGTAACCCCAACCCACTGGTCCCCCCATCCCACGAACCCAACAACCCCACCGGCTACCACTTCTGTCCCACCGGCTACCCCACTGGTCCACCCCTTCTCGAACCCGCTACCCCATTTCTCTCGAACCCAACCCCGCTATGGCATCCTGGACCCATGAAGAGGAAATTGCTCTCGTCACAAGCGTCGTTGACGCTATGAAGGGTCGGCCACCGGGCCAAACAAAATATTGGGTGGAAGCTTCGAAGCCTACCGACATAACGTCGGTAACGACCGCCACAACCTCAACGCGTGCCAACATAAATGGCGCGAGCTACGGCCCAAGCTCGAGCGTTTCAAGGCTTATTACGAAGCCGTTCCCGGTGGCGATTTAAGCCACGAGGACCCGGTGGCGGTAGCTAACATAGAGTTTTGAGGCAAGGAAAAAAAGGCGTTCGACAAGATCGACCTTTTTGAAATTTATTTAACGCTTTAGGTTTGTTATTTTGTAATTTTTAGTATTATGTAATTTTTAGTATTATGTAATTTTTAAAATTTTAATGAAGTTGTAGGTTTTTTTATAAATGTTGTGTGATTTTTTTATAAATTTTTTGTATTTTTTTTAATTATTCTGCCACGCGGTGCACCCAACACAAGCCCCGCCATACCCCGCGGCCACGTAACCAGACGGTGGGAGGGGAGGGGGGGGGGGGAGGAAGGGCGGCTCCCATTCCACATGTCAGCATATGCCCCAACCCAAACCCTACCATACCCCACGGCGTTAAGTCTAACATATTCCACAAATGGTTGTCAAATTAATATATATCTATTTTCCAAATAACGTGTCTTTTCCCCAAAAGCATAAATAAAACTTTATTTAAAATGGGGCTGTGGAAACTCACATAAGGAGCCTTAGTTCTAGCAATTCTTTTCCGAAAATGCCCATAGTTAAATTCAATCAACTCGTGTCCAAATCATAAGGAACACTATAACGACCATACTAATATTATATCTCTTAAGTTATTCACCAAACTTATGATTTTCAAACAAACGTTTTATCTTTCGAAAATGTTTTAAATAAAACAATGTTGTTATTTTAAAAAAACACTTGAGTCGAACGATTCCTTGGCATATACCATATTAAAAATTTAACTTAACATCTTAAGTTTTTCTTTCTTATGATAAGTACATGTAGAAGCTTTTTTAATAATAAAAAAAAAGAGTAAATTGCCAAAATCGTCCCTAAGGTTTGGGTATGTTTGTCATTTTCATCCAAAACAACTTTTTTTGTACGATATAGTCCTTCACTTTTAAGATTTTTTGCCATTTTCATCCAAACTTTTGACTTTTTTGCCAAAATCGTCACTGAGATTTGAGATTTTTTGCCATTTCCATTCAAATGTTTGATAGAAAAAATAAAGCAAATTTGATGTTTGGATGAAAATGGCAAAAAAATCGCAAACGTAAAGGACTATATTGTACAAAAAATTGTTTTGCATGAAAATGACAAACATGCCCAAACCTCATGGACGATTTTGGCAATAATTAGAAACTATAAAAAAAACTTCTTAATAACAGTAAAAAAAAGGTAAACATTTTTTTTACAAAAAATGATTTTTTATTGGTATAGTTTCTACACATTTATAAATGCAAAAGCTCTAAAAATTTGAAACAAAATTAATTTTTAGCATTTTAAATTGAATTTTTATAATATTTATAATGTTAAATACATGAGTTTCTAATATTTTCTGATTTCACTTATAATTAATAAGAAATGCTAATTCAAGTATGTTAAAAATATAGGAATTTTAACATTAACCAGATTGTCACCAACGTTTGTTTCGCAATTTAAATCTCCCCGCAATAAATAAATTTCTAAAAATTACCAAACACAGTTCCATATATAGGTTGGGCTTGCTAGATTTCAAAAGACTCTAAAAAATTCAAAATTAAGTTAAATAATGCTTTTTTTCATATAATCACATGTTACATTAGTACAGACGACAATAAAAAATAATCTGGTGTCACACATATGGTGATACTAAAGACATTAATAATCAACATCCCGTTGTGTGGGTTAGCGTCAACTTGTTGTAATACATTTATAAGTTCCAAACATGTCTTAAATTCCTTGGACATTTTTTTCTAAAGTACAACTTGAGTCCGTGTGGTTTACATGAAATTGCACTTGAGCCCTACGGTTTTTCAACCTGTCCCCATGGTTGCAAATTTTCAACATTTGAGTCCCTCGTCCAAACGAATGTTGAATATACCGTTAAGGTGATCACGGAGGTAAGGGAAAATATGTTATGATGAGTTACAACCATTTTTGCCACTAAATGTAAGAATCCAATATTTTGGTAATATATGTAATGGTTGATGATTGTATTTGATTGTGTTCAATTACTGATGTGGTTGATGATTGTGTTTGATTGGTAATGTGTTGGGAGTAGTATGATTGTTGTTTGAAAATTTGATTATCGTTCCACTGTTTGACTGTTGGTTGACTTTTTGGCTTTTATTTAGTTGGTCCATTTTATATAGTATGATTGGTCCATTAAGTTGACTTTTTTTTACTATTGGGTTGATTATAGTTTCCTGGTTAACTACTATTTCAATGTTTGTTTCATGGCTGATTATTAACTCACTAATGCAACCATGCTTGAACTATAACCATAGACATAGTTATTTGAAAGTGGTTTCCACGGTTGAGTTTTGTGTGATTGATCAATTTGGTTGACTCATGTTTAACAATTGGGTTGATTGTAGAATGTAGAAGCTCCTTGATGCAACCATAGACATAATGTAGAATGCAACTTCTTTAATGAAACCATGGTTGAGGCACTTTGTCTATTGTTTCGCGGTTTTAATGTAGCTTAAACTGTAACCATTATAATTGAATCGGGTGCAACTATGGGTTTTGAATGTAGTTTAAACTGCACAACCATGGGTTCAACTATTTGTTTGGTTTATTAATACTAGTTGGTAGCAGTTTAGCAGTTTGTTTGTTTAACAGCAGTTTTTAAAGCAACTTAGCAGTTTTTTAGTTTATTTGTTTAGCAACAGTTTAGCCGTTTGTTTTATTAATTAATAGTGGTTAGTCAAGAATAGTTAAGAGTGTGGTTAGTTAATAATTTTAGAGAGAAAATCTTTATTTAGAGGAAGGGACGTATGTTGCATATATAAAATATGGGGTATTTTGGTCTTTTCACTCAATTTTAAACGGGTATCAAACGATGGGGACATAGATGTTGAAAAAATTGCAACCTTAGGGACTTAATGGTTGAAAAAAAGATAGCGGCTCATTGTGCAATTTCTTGTAAACAATAAGGACTCAAGTTATACTTTACTCCCCTTTTTTGTTATAGGATAGTTTAACTTCAAGAGCGGATCAAGACTGAAGATTTATTAACGATAAAGATATTGAACCAACCACCATTTATGCTACCCATAGATCCTTCTAATATGTATTCATCTGCGGGATATAATTGATCACCTAATGTGTTCAAAATGCAAATGCAAATTGAACAACAACAGCAACAAATACCCTAGCTAGCAACAACCATCACAAGAAGAAGAAGTCGAACACAATTTTGTGTCTTTAACCCAAGACAATCTAGAGGAAACCATACAAAAATATCAAAGAAAAAAAAAAGGAGAAAAACGGTGAACGAAAGAAACAAGCGACAAGTTACAAAGCAAGCCTTAGAGGCGGAGAGCAAAATGGAAAAACCATAGCAAACTATTGGAGGAAAATGGCTATTTTTAAAAGTTTGGGACAAAACCGTTAAAGTGACCAAACCACATGGAGCAAAACGGAAGTCTAATCAAAGGTTTAATATCTTTCGTTATATGCCTTAATATTTCTAACTTAATTATTTTGTAATTAATATTTATTTTCCCAAGGAAATGTTGGTAACAATCAAACAGGAGATGATTTTTGAAATACGGTTATGGAGAAATTTCATGTCTTGATGCGATAAAAGCTATGCTGGCTATTCCATTCCGTTATCTCAAAGACATGAACCGGAAAATAGGATGATTTGGTAATTACTACAACAATGCGCATGTCCACCGACCAAATGGTAAATGTGATAAGCGTGTGTTGAAGACAGATCTTGCAAAATACATGTTGACACATGAGTCCGTTTCAACACCTTAGGTGTGGGATTTTTTGAGAGGTTGTTCGAAGTGGGCTCCAGTGCCAAACAATCTGGCACATGCAAAAAGGTCTAAAACTTCTGACTTGGGGAACTGTAGTGTCGGTGGTTTGGATGCGTATTGCAACATTAATATTAACAGGAGATGATTTTTGGAATACGGTTATGGAGAAATTTCATGTCTTGATGCGATAAAAGCTATGCTGGCTATTCCATTCCGTTATCTCAAAGACATGAACCGGAAAATAGGATGATTTGGTAATTACTACAACAATGCGCATGTCCACCGACCAAATGGTAAATGTGATAAGCGTGTGTTGAAGACAGATCTTGCAAAATACATGTCGACACATGAGTCCGTTTCAACACCTTAGGTGTGGGATTTTTTGAGAGGTTGTTCGAAGTGGGCTCCAGTGCCAAACAATCTGGCACATGCAAAAAGGTCTAAAACTTCTGACTTGGGGAACTGTAGTGTCGGTGGTTTGGATGCGTATTGCAACATTAATATTAACAGGAGATGATTTTTGGAATACGGTTATGGAGAAATTTCATGTCTTGATGCGATAAAAGCTATGCTGGCTATTCCATTCCGTTATCTCAAAGACATGAACCGGAAAATAGGATGATTTGGTAATTACTACAACAATGCGCATGTCCACCGACCAAATGGTAAATGTGATAAGCGTGTGTTGAAGACAGATCTTGCAAAATACATGTCGACACATGAGTCCGTTTCAACACCTTAGGTGTGGGATTTTTTGAGAGGTTGTTCGAAGTGGGCTCCAGTGCCAAACAATCTGGCACATGCAAAAAGGTCTAAAACTTCTGACTTGGGGAACTGTAGTGTCGGTGGTTTGGATGCGTATTGCAACATTAATATTAACAGGAGATGATTTTTGGAATACGGTTATGGAGAAATTTCATGTCTTGATGCGATAAAAGCTATGCTGGCTATTCCATTCCGTTATCTCAAAGACATGAACCGGAAAATAGGATGATTTGGTAATTACTACAACAATGCGCATGTCCACCGACCAAATGGTAAATGTGATAAGCGTGTGTTGAAGACAGATCTTGCAAAATACATGTCGACACATGAGTCCGTTTCAACACCTTAGGTGTGGGATTTTTTGAGAGGTTGTTCGAAGTGGGCTCCAGTTCCAAACAATCTGGCACATGCAAAAAGGTCTAAAACTTCTGACTTGGGGAACTGTAGTGTCGGTGGTTTGGATGCGTATTGCAACATTAATATTAACAGGAGATGATTTTTGGAATACGGTTATGGAGAAATTTCATGTCTTGATGCGATAAAAGCTATGCTGGCTATTCCATTCCGTTATCTCAAAGACATGAACCGGAAAATAGGATGATTTGGTAATTACTACAACAATGCGCATGTCCACCGACCAAATGGTAAATGTGATAAGCGTGTGTTGAAGACAGATCTTGCAAAATACATGTCGACACATGAGTCCGTTTCAACACCTTAGGTGTGGGATTTTTTGAGAGGTTGTTCGAAGTGGGCTCCAGTGCCAAACATTCTGGCACATGCAAAAAGGTCTAAAACTTCTGACTTGGGGAACTGTAGTGTCGGTGGTTTGGATGCGTATTGCAACATTAATATTAACAGGAGATGATTTTTGGAATACGGTTATGGAGAAATTTCATGTCTTGATGCGATAAAAGCTATGCTGGCTATTCCATTCCGTTATCTCAAAGACATGAACCGGAAAATAGGATGATTTGGTAATTACTACAACAATGCGCATGTCCACCGACCAAATGGTAAATGTGATAAGCGTGTGTTGAAGACAGATCTTACAAAATACATGTCGACACATGAGTCCGTTTCAACACCTTAGGTGTGGGATTTTTTGAGAGGTTGTTCGAAGTGGGCTCCAGTGCCAAACAATCTGGCACATGCAAAAAGGTCTAAAACTTCTGACTTGGGGAACTGTAGTGTCGGTGGTTTGGATGCGTATTGCAACATTAATATTAACAGGAGATGATTTTTGGAATACGGTTATGGAGAAATTTCATGTCTTGATGCGATAAAAGCTATGCTGGCTATTCCATTCCGTTATCTCAAAGACATGAACCGGAAAATAGGATGATTTGGTAATTACTACAACAATGCGCATGTCCACCGACCAAATGGTAAATGTGATAAGCGTGTGTTGAAGACAGATCTTGCAAAATACATGTCGACACATGAGTCCGTTTCAACACCTTAGGTGTGGGATTTTTTGAGAGGTTGTTCGAAGTGGGCTCCAGTGCCAAACAATCTGGCACATGCAAAAAGGTCTAAAACTTCTGACTTGGGGAACTGTAGTGTCGGTGGTTTGGATGCGTATTGCAACATTAATATTAACAGGATATGATTTTTGGAATACGGTTATGGAGAAATTTCATGTCTTGATGCGATAAAAGCTATGCTGGCTATTCCATTCCGTTATCTCAAAGACATGAACCGGAAAATAGGATGATTTGGTAATTACTACAACAATGCGCATGTCCACCGACCAAATGGTAAATGTGATAAGCGTGTGTTGAAGACAGATCTTGCAAAATACATGTCGACACATGAGTCCGTTTCAACACCTTAGGTGTGGGATTTTTTGAGAGGTTGTTCGAAGTGGGCTCCAGTGCCAAACAATCTGGCACATGCAAAAAGGTCTAAAACTTCTGACTTGGGGAACTGTAGTGTCGGTGGTTTGGATGCGTATTGCAACATTAATATTAACAGGAGATGATTTTTGGAATACGGTTATGGAGAAATTTCATGTCTTGATGCGATAAAAGCTATGCTGGCTATTCCATTCCGTTATCTCAAAGACATGAACCGGAAAATAGGATGATTTGGTAATTACTACAACAATGCGCATGTCCACCGACCAAATGGTAAATGTGATAAGCGTGTGTTGAAGACAGATCTTGCAAAATACATGTCGACACATGAGTCTGTTTCAACACCTTAGGTGTGGGATTTTTTGAGAGGTTGTTCGAAGTGGGCTCCAGTGCCAAACAATCTGGCACATGCAAAAAGGTCTAAAACTTCTGACTTGGGGAACTGTAGTGTCGGTGGTTTGGATGCGTATTGCAACATTAATATTAATGATGAACCTGAGCTCGACAATGATATTCCAACTCCAAAACCGGAAAGGCCAACTGGGAGGGACCTCGCAAAAAAGGCATCATCTTCAAAGGGTCAAACAAGCGGAGAATCAAAAAGATATAAGTTACACATTTCAAGAATTTAAAGCATAGAGGTTTCGGTTGAAGCAACAAGAAAAGCAAGAAGTCGTCGCGGAGAGAGAATGGAAAGGCTTTGTTGGATTGGGAACGACAACAGTTGGAGAAGGAGTGACATGAGTTAGAAGACTTTAAAATCACATCGACACCCTTCTGCCTAGATAACATGTTGAACTTAGAGGTTGAAGTCAAGATTAAAAGTTTGATTTTATTTTTTGTATTTTTTGTTAATTGTGTAGTTTTTTTTTAAATTATGCACTTTATTCTCTTTTAGTATGTATTTTTCTTAATATTAATGAAAAGTTTTGTTTCCTTTTGTAGTTTAACAAATTTAATGAAAAGTTTGTTTTCTTATGTAGTTTAACAAAATTAAGTTAAATGAATTGTTAAAAATAATGAAGGGGAAGGGGAGTATACCCCTTGATGGGATGTAGGGAAAGGAAGAGAAGGATGGTGATGTGGCGCTACCACGCTAAGGTGACGGATGATAATTGAAGAGGATGTAAGTATCATAACACATGTAGGGGCGGACTTACAACCATTTGTGGGGATGCGGCCGCATCCCTTGAAAAAAATATAACTAGTGTTATATATATATTCGTAAAATCCCGGATCGCCCCCATGAAATTTTGCATTCGCACCCTTAGGCTTTTTAAAGAAGTGAAAACTAGAGATTTTTTTCTAAAAATAATTTTCCCGTGAACTAATGTGAACTCCGGCAATGGTTAAAGCTTGCAAGAAAGAAGAAGATGACGAGATTTGTTTCATTTGTGGGGTAGGGGGATGAGAGAGAAAAGATAACGTGGGATTTCGACGGTGGAGATTTAAGTATAGGATTTGGACATGTTCTTTTCTAATTCATATATATGTATTAATTTCAAACATTGGGATGAATAGTGCTACAGTACTCTTTTTTTCTTTTTCTTTTTCAATATTCAAGTTGATTTTTATATTACAAATAATAGAGTAAATTCGATTTTCGCCCCTCTGTTTTACTGTTAATACGACTTTTACCCTTTTAGTCTAAAAAGGAATCTTTTAACATCTGAGCTCCCAACGTCTTTTTTCCTAACCCTTTTGGCTCTTAACACTAACCCCGTCCATTTACTTTTAGGGGCCAAAATGGTTAGAAAAAAGACGTTGGAGGCCAAAAGGGTTAGGAAAATTTTTTTCCTCTTATAACATTCGTTCATTAGTTCTTTTTACTGCTACAGTGACTTTTTTTTTAACTTTTTCAATATTCAAGTTGACTTTTATACTATAAATAATAGAGTAAATTACGATTTTCTCTCCTGTGGTTATATGACTTTTACCCTTTTAGCCCAAAAAGAAATCTTTTAACATCTGATCCCCTAACGTCTTTTTTCCTAACCCTTTTGGCTCATAACACTAACCCTGTCCATTTACTTTTAGGGGCCAAAAGGGTTAGAAAAAAAGACGTTGGGGGGCCAAAAGGGTTAGGAAACAAAATTTTCTCTTATAACGTCCGTTCATTAGTTCTTTTATAAAAACTAAATACGTGTATAAAAAATTATATCAGTATCGGCCCTATTAGAACCATTACTGGTATTTTTTACTATTGTTTTCCATCAATGTAAAACACGTGTCGACATACTTTTGTACGACGACTTTATTTTGTAAGTTTTCTCTTTTGATTGCTATATCGAATCAAAAATCGAGTTGCCACGCCACGAAACGCGGGTGTAACACCCTAGTTTTAATCGTTTTATATTGATATATGTTAGCTCCATGATATCTTAATACATAATTTATTTGCACCAGTGTATTATATGTTACCGAACTTGTGAGAGGGTTTTCAATTCTTTATGTAACATACACAAAAAATGTTAAATTATATTTATAATGCCAGGATTATTAATTTATAATCAGTTTGAGTTTTTTTCAAACAAACTGAATGCTTCTTGCTAAACGAACATATTTAAGCATTAAAACTCCCACTTTAACACAAAATGTTATTTATATGTTTTAACTAATTACAACAACCAATTAAACTTAAAACGTAGACACATCGTTGTAACAAGTTAGTTATAAACATCATTTTGTATATTTGCATCAATTTTTTTATAAATGGGTATTGTCAATTTAAAGTTCAACTTTTCTCGAATATGTAAAGTTATAATGAACAAATGACCATTTTCAACATATAACGTTTGACCACTTTATTAGTTTGATTATCCTTTTTAATAATGACCCGACTTGACCCAACAGGACCGAAAAAAAATTATTATATAGCGATACCCCTAAAAAATGTATGCCCCCATGATAAAAATTTCTGGGCCAACCACTTAACACATGACATTAATGTTAATTTGTACATGTTGATAATGCAAGTGAATTTGATGGTAATTTAACTTTCTTGCATATGGTCGTCCTTTGTGCCCATATACATTTTTTAATAGCTTTATAAAAAAAAAAAAATCTATTACCAACTAAAGTTTATTCTTGCAGCATGATTGCATGAAGACAAAGTAACATAATATGAATCTATCATGACTTACTAACATCATAATTCGTAAACTTGAACAGTTTTACACACAAAATTAATTTGTATGATCCAGATTTTGTAGAAAAGACACCGAAGATTTATTAAGTCTCTCACTATTCTTACACCCATATATCTTTTTCTTAATTATATTTTCTTTCATTCTATCTCTCTATATATATTTATGTATATATAGAGAAAGATAGAATGGAAGGGATATGTGAATGTTAACTCTTTCTATTAAATCTGTACAGGGACAGCTGAACTGTAGCACTCACACCTACAAAGCTCCAAAATGTGTAAATAAATAAAAAGGATTATGTCTGACTTTCTTTTAAACAAAGGAAGCATGTAAAATGGGCAGGAAAGAATCTATATTCTAATGTCACAACTATTAAACTGTAGAATTATAAACTTCGAAATTTTGTATATAATTTCCTCTGGATAAGCATATCCGTTTCATCTATTTTTCGTCATATATTTAATTTGACAAATAGCAATTCATATTCATTACTATTTTATAAATTTAGACTTTTTGGCCAATGTGTCGACAAATGCAACTGCCTTTACAAGGCACCCTTTTAACATTGGAAGTGAACATTGAATAATATCAGGTACCGTTTACTCATCATCGGTCACGTATCGGGTATATCTTTTAAGTTTGTTAAAGTTTTCGGTAGTGATATTCTTACACGCATTTCTTACTAATTTTAGTTTTATACTATTGTGTTACCCAAAGTAACAATATTATAGTAAATAAAAAGTTAGTGGATTAGTAGATTAATCTATTACCCAGAGATAAATAGAAATAATAAATATAAAAAGAAAAGTTTATGGGTATGATCTCGGTAAACGAGTATATATGTTTCCAGTAATATGGTCATGAATCATCTAATATCATAACCGTCATAAGCCTTCAAATACAATGAATTAATCTCATACTTACTTCCGTTTCCAAATACGCGTTCAAAATATTTTGAATTTTGGGTTTACCCATAAGGTTGGGTTCATTTACCAACTATGTGTATGATTCTGTATCCTCTATACGCCTTATCATAATAGCATATCCACTAAGGCCATTCGTAATGGTTAATTCCCTCTTATGAGCATTTTCTGCCATATCAAAATTATAATATCTATTATTAAGTTGTGTAATGTTAAACGCCCCAGAATGCCCTAATTACATCATACGCCTTATCATAAATAAAACTGAAGTTTTTGGCCAACCTGCAATGGTGTAAAGGTTCAGGAGGGCTTATTCCCTCAGGGGATTGGGAGGCCGATGCTGGGTGTGAAACTCCTGGGGGTTGCCGTTAGTCGTGATGCAGAGTTTATTAGTGGTATGGCTCTTAAAAGAGCGAACTGTGCAGTCGAGCTGATGAGGTGCCTTAAACGCCTACGGGACCCTCAGAGCGAGCTCCTCTTACTTCGTTCTTGTATGAGTGTTGCTAAATTGTTGTTTGGTCTTCGAACGTGTCAACCTTCTTTGGTCAGGGGAGCTGTCTCTGTTTTTGATGAAGGCCTCCGGGGAGCATTAGAGGATATTGTTGTTTGTGGGGGTGCCTTTTTTGGTGATCTCCAGTGGAGGTTGGCTTCTCTCCCGACCCGGTTCGGAGGCTTAGGGATTTGTACGGCCGAGGATGCCTCTTCATATGCTTTCGTGGCTTCAAGGGCCCAATCTTGGGGTTTACAAGACCACATACTCCGAGAATGTGGTGGGGATGTTTTAGACTCCGATTACAAGTGTTGGAAATCAGGCCCTTGATCAAATAAACAAACACGTAATATGAACAAACTTGTTCGACTCTTTTATTAATTTATCAATGAAAGCACACTAATTACAATGACCCTAACCATCTATTTATACTAAACTTATTCTAGTCCTAACCCGACTCAAACTCTATTAATAAAATAAACAAAACATCCTATCCTACCCATACTAGAATTAATTTACTTGCATGACATCCTAAACCTACCATAATTCAAAGCCTACAAACTAGATAAACCTATCTAATAAACCTAACAATTATCCATATAAAGACTCAATAAACAATTCAGTATAATTATCTATAGCCCGTCTTTATCTTTATCTCCTAATTCAAGATTAACTTCTTCATTCTCCCCCTTAATCTTGAATTGGACTCACTTCATATCCGCATCGTTATCGACTACTCCAATCCCTTGACCTCGCTTCTTGCTACTTGCTAATTCGTTCTTGCTTGCTTGTGTTCTTTCACTCTTTTCTTGCTTTAGCTGAAAACGGTTTTCTTTCTAAAACGTGCTTTCTCGCTTGATTCGAATTTGTTCTTACTTGCTTGCTTCGAATCAACTTTCTTTCTAACTTGCTATTCGAACCATGCGGTTCGGTCTTTCTCGTTCTTCTTTACAAACCACACACGTTCGCTTCTTTCTTTCTTTCGGTTATCGATTATCTTTCTTCTTTCTGATCGACTTCCGTTCTTTCTTTCTTGTGGCTTGCTACTTTCTTACTTTCTTGCAACACCATCTTTCTTTCTTTCTTTCTTATGAGGCCATCTTACTTTCTCCCGAAGCGACGCCTGCCTCTTTTTTTCACTTTCTTGTGGCGCCTCTTCTATCTTTCTTGCTTGCTTAATCCAAATTGGATTTTTACACGAAAAACTTCCCGAAAAAAAATCACCCGTTGACTTCCCTTCATGGCTAAGAAGCTTTTGAAACCCAACCTAGATTAAACCCTTTTGCTACTCCTTTTGGTCGATCAACACAACCTCCAAATATCTTTGGTTAAAAACAATATCAAAAGCACAAAGTGTATCTTTGTTTTGCTCCAAAGAATTAGCCGACAAAAATTTACTCCTTAGTTAAATTTTTCTTCCCATGCATATCCATACCCAACAACAGTAACATCACCCAAAAATCTAAGCCTGACTAAATGATCTTTATAAGCCTTATGTCCACCTCCGTATAACCTCCAATTGCAGCACCGACTTTTATTGTCACCTTCACCATTTATTTTTTCTACTCTTCTTCGTCTTCAACTTCTACCGGTTCCGCCACCATTGCAGCCCCGCGAGGGGTTGCTCCCCCTTCTAGGAAAACGACTCTCAAAACCGCAGGCACCAAGCTCTGATACCAATTGTTGGAAATCAGGCCCTTGATCAAATAAACAAACACGTAATATGAACAAACTTGTTCGACTCTTTTATTAATTTATCAATGAAAGCACACTAATTACAATGACCCTAACCATCTATTTATACTAAACTTATTCTAGTCCTAACCCGACTCAAACTCTATTAATAAAATAAACAAAACATCCTATCCTACCCATACTAGAATTAATTTACTTGCATGACATCCTAAACCTACCATAATTCAAAGCCTACAAACTAGATAAACCTATCTAATAAACCTAACAATTATCCATATAAAGACTCAATAAACAATTCAGTATAATTATCTATAGCCCGTCTTTATCTTTATCTCCTAATTCAAGATTAACTTCTTCAACAAGAGTGCGTTGGACCTTTTGCATAGTTCTCTTCCCGACCTTGATATTGGCGGTTTCTACATTAAAGACACCGCCCCTCCTAAATCCCAGAAAATTCTGGCGAATGCCTTATATGGAGAAATTGTCAAGAGGTTTGAAGAGAAGTTTGTTTTATCCCCTCGGCAAAGAGCTGTGTTTGAATGTCTACGTGCCCCACATGCTCAGGATTTTCTGTCTGTCACACCAATTGAAGGCTTGGGGCAACACATGTCGGCTGTGGAATACCGTGCTATCCTTAGATACCGACTGATGATTCCTTTGTTCCCAGTTGACGAGCCATGTCCGGTATGCCGCAAAGCGTGTTTGGATTCTTTCGGGGAGCACGCGATCCACTGTAAAGAGCTACCAGGGTTTAAATATCGGCATGATTGGGTGAGAGATGTGTTATGTGATGTTCTTAAGCGGGCCGGGATCTCTGCCAAAAAGGAGGCTCCAGTAAATTTCCTTACTGACCCCTTAGAGGGGAGGTCCACTTTACGCCCGACGGACATTCTTGTGTTTGGATGGGAAGGGGGGAAACACGCTTGTGTAGATCTAACTGGAGTCTCCCCCCTTGTCGGACTCAAGGACAAGGGCTTTGTCGTAGGGCAAGCGGTGCTCAAGGCAGAGGCGAGCAAAGTGGCAAAACATGACAAAGCTTGCCGGGAGAATCAACATGTGTTTGTCCCGTTTGCGTTTGATACCTTTGGTGGTCTCGCTCCTGAGGCTGTACGACTCTTGAATCGGGTTCAAAAAGTCGTTAATAGTAATTCTTCGTCGCTAAAGGTTTCAAACTTTGTATTTAGTAGAATTGGTTTTTCTATTCAAAAGGGGGTGGCGGCGCAACTTGTTGCCCGACTACCTGCCATTGCTTTGTAATTGCCCTTTTTCATATGGAATTTGGATTAAGACTATAATTTGTTTTATATGTGATAATATCTACTTTAAACCGATCATTAGTTTTCAATTTTATTTCTTATTGGGTATCATAGTAGAAATGCCCCTCCATCTTCATGCCCCTATAAATTCCACGTGAGGTGGTGTTAAGGGCATATAGCCACTTCACGCCCTTATAATGCCCATTACTCATGGTCTAACATGAGTGGACTTCCATGTATTTCATACCTTACGATTGTTGTGGAAACAATGTCATTATGACATTATATATAGTCCCTTTCCATTGGCTTCATTTCATCCTTGATATAGAACCTTCATAAACTCTTATCACCATGCCGATATCCCAGCCTCTTGTACCCAAATATCTAAAACAAGATGAACTCACACAGGAATGTAAGGACTTACTTTCCACCCTTCCAACTGAAAAGGGATGGGTTGCTTCAACCTTCTATAAATATCAAGGTTTTTGGCATCCTTGCAGGCATTTGCAAGGAATCCTTTCATGTCAAAAACACTTTCAGGCTCAAGACACTGATATCATTCTTGTTACCACACCCAAATCAGGCACTACCTGGTTAAAAGCCATATTGTTCACCCTACTGAACCGCACCCGTTTCCCCATATCCCAAACGAACCATCCATTACTGTCAAACAACCCTCATGTCCTGGTGCCTTTCTTGGAGATTAAGCTCTACCTTGAACATGAGAACCCAGATGTCTCATCCATCATGTCACCAAGACTTTTTTCCACTCACATGCCTAATGTCTCTCTACCAAAATCTGTCCATGATTCTAAATGCAAGCTTGTTTACCTATGTAGAAACCCTAAGGATACTCTAACATCTCTTTGGTCTTTCACAAACAAGTTACGGCTACAGGAAATGGGAACCAATTCACTAGAAGAAGCTTTTGAGAGATTCTGTGGAGGAGTTAGCATGTATGGGCCCTTTTGGGATCATGTTCTAGGTTACTGGGAAGAAAGCTTGAAGAATCCAGAAAAAGTGTTATTTCTGAAATATGAGGAGATAAAAGAGCAGCCAAAGCATTATCTGGAGAAACTAGCATGCTTTTTGGGGTGTCCATTTTCCTTAAAAGAAAAGAAAGAAGGAGTTGTTGATGACATTTTGGAAATTTGTAGCTTTGATCATCTGAGTAAACTACAAGTGAACATGGAAGGAAAGCTTCCATCTGGCGAAAACTGCAATCTTTTTTTCCGAAAAGGAGAAGTTGGTGACTCCAAAAACTATTTTTCACCGGAAATGGAAGAGAGGCTTGACAAGATCAGTAAGGAGAAGTTAGATGGGTCAGGATTAATGTTTTAGTATTTGTATGTTTGTTTGTTCTTAAATTTTTCTTTGTGTTTTCAAGGTTTGCATTATCGGTGATATACTGATATCAATGTATCTTCAATTTGTCTTAAACCAATCAACTTAAAATAATTATTTGTTTGCTACTTTATCTTAAAAAGGATGTGTGTGTTTGGATTATTAGCATATAATCATAAATTATACAGCCAAGATTGGTTGTCCCTACACACAATTGGTAAAGATCTTCTTTAATTATATCTTACTTAGAAGAAGACCGATGTTAATATCAAGACTGGTGAGGAGATAAAGGAATGAGCACTACCAAGAATACTTAGATGAGAAAATGTGATCAATATCATATTAATCACACACATTAAATTAGAGAGACAATTTTAAAGACAACAAGATATAATCTATTTTATATATAAAATAAAATGTGGTGTATACCTGTTTATTCCTTTTTTTAAATGAATATACATATATACACTCATCTTAAGCAGTGGCAGATACAGAAATTTTTTCTCAGGAGTGCGAAAACTTTTTGAAATTGTTTATCTGTCAATATATAATAATTTTTTCAACCCGATCCGATCAGATTCTGGTCGGGTTATATATCAATTATATGTGTAATAATATTTAAAATATTCGGGTCGAATTGAATCGATTGTTATACACTGGTAGGATCGATTGAATCGTATGACATCAAAAACAATATCTAAATAGAAATATATGTATTATATATTTCGTAGTTGATATATAATATGTAAATTTTGATATCATATTTGATTTCAATAAACTAAAAAAACTGCTAAGTTCAAAACTGAATTAACAATATTAAATCATTACTAAAAAAAGAAGATATCATGTGTATGTATTTGAGATGATAAATATTAAATAATATAATTAATTTAAATGATATATCATTTATCACTAGCTTACCATCATTATTACCTACTTATAAAAATTGCATTCTTTCTCTTCCTATGAAAACAAAGATGAACTCCGGCAACGGCTCTTAGTCGGAAAGGTTTGTTGAACGATTTCTTTCATTTTCTTCTCTTAACTTTAACACTCTGTTCCCGAGACTTATTTAACAGGGGGAGGGGAGGGAAAAGAGATGAAAATATAAAAAATCATGTTCCCGAGTTTCATTTAACAGGGGGAGGGGAGGGAAAATGGGAGAAAATATGACCAAATATGACCATATATTCATCCTCCCAAATTGGAGAGATTAGGAGAGAAAATTTTCCTTCCCCTTCCCTCCCCTCACCTCTCCCTGTTAAATGACTCGGGAACATAGTGTAAGTTCATGGGGTGCGATCACAAAATTTTATGGGGTGCGATCCGAATTTAAATCCGTATATTACACTACTGTCGTCTTTTAAGAGGTGCGCCCGCCCCCTTAAGCCCACTAAAGGTCCGCCCATGATCTCAAGTCCTACGAGTATTATTTTATAGGTTCCAAACTTGTCTCAAATTCCTTTCCTTGAAAAGTTTTTTTTGGATAATGGATTTAAATAATCTCAACTTTGATAGCACTTCAAATTTTCGACTTGTACCATTTCTGATGCAGGATATATACGGATATTATTTTGAAATTTTAGTTTCCTAATATTTTGTTATTTAGTTTCCTTTTGAATTATGATTCCTATCATATAAATAGGATGTCTAGGGTTATTGTTTATTTAGTTTTTTGGTTGAATTTGATTATCAAGAACTTTGTTCTTGAACCTTTGGTTCATTCTTTGATTAATCAGTTGTTCTTGAGCCATTTGATTGCACGCGAAACTGCATCAGGTGGTATCAGAGCTTTGGTTATTCAAATGGCTCTGCGTGGAGGAAGATGCTTGCTTGATCGTAGATTCGCCGACAGAGGCAACGACAGAAGTATGTTTGTTTCACGTACTCGTGGTGAAAATCGACGTCCTGTCCGTAGATCCGCCGACCGAGGCAACGACAGAGTTGATTCCGACCCATGGGATCTGAAGATCAAACGGCTTCGTCAACGAGTCCGAGATCTTGAAGAGATCATACGGCTCAGACAACGAGTCCGGGATCTTGAAGAGATCAAACGGCTCCGCCAAAGAGTCCGAGATCTTGAATTAAGACGGGAGATAGGCGTTAAGGAAACCGAATCGGGAACTATCGTCCGGGGCGATGTGAACGAGGAAGAGGAGCATCCTTTCTGCCATCCCCACCCCTGGTTCTTCGAACCTATCTATCATGAGAGTTTGACGGTTGACGAATTCAATTTGAGTACCGTCGTTTGGGACGAAAGTGATAACGAAGAAGATGCAAAGGATGACGATTTGATGACTGTTATTCTTGATGAGTTTTTAATGGGTAAAAAGCTTGTTGAAGGTGATGATGCGATGGCTACCGGTGACGCCGCGGTAGCTTTGGGTGAGTATGCGGAGGTTACGTCAGGTATATTTGATTTTTTTCATAAAAATGTGGTTGTCAACGGCGGCGATACTATGGCCGTGGGTTGTGAGGCGGTGGTCAAGGGTGGTCATGAGTTGCCCTTGGTTGACACAAGAATCTTGCCGGTTAATTTGGAAGGTTGGAACAATGCCGATTGCATCATGTTATCTCCTAAAAAGTTGGAAGTTCAAATTGGCATAGATTATAAAGTTAATAAAAATATCTTAGTATCCATAGATAAAGCGACTATACAGGATATGGTTGAATACATGCATGTGAGAAATCCACGTGTACAACCTACTGATTATCTAGCCAAATCATATGGTCTGAGATATAATTCAAATAATGCTAGTGGATTGGTGGTTTATTTGAGCAAGCCCACAACAAATATATATCCACCTTTAAGGATTAACAGTGTTAATGGTGGGTTTTTTAAGTTACCAGGTGTGCATGATAAAAAAATGGTAGTGGCCTCGCATGTTAGTGAAGATAAAGAAAAAAGTGTAGGTGGGCATACATTGAAAGTAAACCCAACAAATAATCATAGTCAACAGGAATTGTGCAATGCTTCATTCGACCCAGGTGATACGACTCTAGAGTCGGGCAAGACAAACCGTGAAGTTGGATTGTTTAGGTGGGTCGTGATAATAATAAATCAGAATCGGGTTGATGTTCCTTTTGATCCAGGTGGTTTTGATCCGAAGACAAAACTCGAGGACGAGTTTTTTTCGAAGACCGGGAGTATGATGCAGGATATATACGGATATTATTTTGAAATTTTAGTTTCCTAATATTTTGTTATTTAGTTTCCTTTTGAATTATGATTCCTATCATATAAATAGGATGTCTAGGGTTATTGTTTATTTAGTTTTTTGGTTGAATTTGATTATCAAGAACTTTGTTCTTGAACCTTTGGTTCGTTCTTTGATTAATCAGTTGTTCTTGAGCCATTTGATTGCACACGAAACTGCATCAATTTCACTTTCAACATTCAACTTATTGGCCGATAGCACTTCAAAACTAGGCAAACTTTAACCTAGTTTGCTAACATCAGCTGCCATTTCAGCAAATTTGTGCCACATCAGCTGCTGCCACGTCATAAAAAAGCCACCTCAGCTGCCACACTATCGAAAAAGCCAAGTTAGATGTCATGTCAGCGGCGACCTCAGATGTCACATCAACACACAAGTGCCACATCACCAAAACTAACTAGGTTAGAGTTTAGTTAGTTTGACAGTGCTATCAACCGATAAATTAAAGGTTGGGAGTGGTGTGACACAAATCAAAAATTAGGACTGCTATCGGCCAATTAGTAAAAATTGAGATCATTTAAATCCAATATTTTTTTCTTTTCTTTCTTTTTTACTTATAGGATAGTTTACGGGTAGAAATTTGAAGATAAAAGATTGTTGTTTTAATTTGGTTCACTTATTTAACAACTTTTAGGGGTACTCTTTCCTTATAAGTTTTGGTTATTTTTAACTGCAATTTTAGATCACTGATGCACCATTGAAGTATCATCGTGCCTTCATTAAAACCACTTGATCATATCCATCTTTACTAAGTAATAATACATATACACCAATTCAGGAATAAACCAAATAAATATGAGAAAAATGTTCTTGTGAGAATCAAACTGAGGAAGTAATGGTTTTTAAGCCTTAGCTCATCTCAAAAATGTCAATAGCTATAATTGTGCTTTCTTTTATGAGTTTTTTTTTTTTTTTTTTTTTTTTTTTTTTTCTAAAAGGGTGTGAGTGGAAAAAATATTTACCAAATTGATGTTATTGAAAAACTATTTTCTAAAATAGTATTTTCTTCAACAACTTGCTCGTTTCTCTCCAAATCTCATTAGATAACCTATAAGTTCACTAAAAGAAAAATATGTTGAAAAGAAAAAATATATGAAATTCATAACACTAATGTTCTGATCGTTTGAAAATTTATTTTTTGTTTGTTTATTTTAAATTTAGATTTTACTTGTTTTCAATGAACTGATTCTATGTTTTTTATTGAACTTAATTTTTAATTTTACAATCTGTATTCTATTTCTTTAACATTTTATTTTTAAATTTCTAAGTTTAATTGAACTTCATTTTTGTTTTTGTTTATTTTGTTTTTTCTTAAAAACGAATATAAATAAGCGAATGTGAAATGTGTCCACGTAAACAAACGAATATAGATGAACATATACTCATTTGAAGATCAAATTCTAAAGTTCGAATCAGTTCACGAGTAGTTTTTCAATCTTAAGCTTGACTCTACATTATTTATTAATTACTTTCTATTGAAAAGTGTGAGAAATATTGTGCGGCTGATGTGTGTCCTTAAGTTACATTAATTCAAAAGGGTAAAAAAGTAATTTACTCAGTAATTCAATTAAATGATAAATATTCCCATAACTGCCTAGGAGTTATTTTAGGATTCTGGTTTTTTTAAAGATCCTTTGAGAATCTGTGATTTATTTGTCATCTCGTATAAATCTTCAAGATCGCAATAAGTTATCATCATCATTGTAATACGCTTTCTTTTCTGTTCTATGCGAAAATCTATAGTGTGGCGTTTTAAACCTGCATTCATGGTGTTTTAAACCTTCAGTCCAGTATGTGTTCTTCGTATGGTATTTTAAATCTGCATTCATGGTGTTTTAAACCTGCAGTCCAGTATGTGTTCTTCGTATGTTCTTCACATAGTATTTTAAACCTACATTTACACTTGCATTAATGGTGTTTTACACCTACATTCCAGTATATGTTCTTCGTATGGTGTTTTAAACATGCATTCAAGTAGGCTTCATATCATAGTATACGTAATTTTTTTATCTATATAAATATCACAATATGGTACTCATATTAAATATTAGAAAAACATTATTATGTTGTAATTTATTTTAAAAAAAACGTTACGTATAAAAAGTTATTGATATTCAAAAAAAGATGGGTGGAACTTGTATATGCGTTAAAGTTGATGGTAGTTTCTTTATTTAAAAATACAATATAAAAATACACTATTACCCCTAATCTAGCCAAATTAGTCAAAAAAAAAAAAAGATAATTTACATTTTAAGCTCTTCTTAATCTCAACCATTAACTACAAGATCTAAGAGCTTAAAACACTTCTTACACTTCTCACAAAACCACCCCTTTTTACACTAACCTCACCCTATATATACAACATAATATATATTTATCACGGTCATTTTATTTTTAAATTATTATTATTATTATTGAAGAAAATGTATAAAACAAATTAAATAAAGCTATGTATATAACATGTGCGTTTAGATTCGTGTAACAACTTGAACTCGAGCTTGTATATTAAACAGCCTTATTTTAATTTTAGACTCGAATTTGGGCTCAAGCTTATTGAACTCAAGCTTGGATATTTTTGCGGATATTTCGGATATTTTCGGATACTTCGGATATTTCGAATATTCGGATATTCAAAAAAAATAAAAATTAATTTTTCGGATATTTCGGATATCCGAAATATCCGAAAAAATTAAAATCACTATCCGAAATCCGAATCCGAAAAATTCAGATATCCGAATTTTTGGATATCCGAATTTTCGAATATTTCGGATTCGGATATCGGATACTTCGGATATGGATAGTTTTGAACACCCCTAGCGATCAGGGGCGTAAAAACATTTTTTTACATTCGACACCGTGCGCGACATTTTTTTCCATTCGACAACGTACGAGAAACAATTTTTCAAACGTATGTAAAAACTAAAACATTTACGCGTGCTCTTTTTACGTACGTTTGAAAAATAGATTTACACATGACGTTTAGAAGAGTTCGGACCGACGATCAGGGGCATAAAAAACATTTTTTTTCATTCGGCACCGGGAGAAAAAAATATTTTACATTCAACAACTTACGTAAAAACATTTTTCATAAAAATTATTTTACGCCTTCCGTTTTTACATTTGGTTGAAAATTAGATTTATGCGTGAAGTTTAGTGGAGCTCGGGTCGGCGATCAGAGGGGTAAAACAACTTATTTTACGCATATGTCAAAACATTTTTTATTTATGTTTTTACATAGTGGTGTTCTCATACTCAGTTCATGTAAATGTTTACGCACGTTGTCAAACACTTTTTACGCACGTTTTCATAACTTTTTTACAACTTTTTTTACGCACACGTTGTCGAATGTTTTTTTACGCGTGTTGTCTTTGTCGAAAGTAAACGTTTTTTGTTTATTTTTTACATAGTGGTGTGTTGCATAAAAACATTTTTTACGCATGTTGTCAAACATTTTTTACACATGTTGTCGAATGTTTTTTAAAGCACGTTGTAGAATGTTTTTTCACATAAAAATTATGATCGAAATTACGATCGAAACATAGAAAAAACGAAAGCTCGGTTCGCAAAAAAACCAAAAACTCGAGCTCGGATCGACTCGATTTTGCCTCTAGACATGATCCCAATACCATCAAACCGATCCCCCAAAAGCAACCAAAAGTACAAAAAACTTTAAAATAAAAGCTATAAAATCAATATCGTCAAACCAATCATCCGAAATTCAACTGATTTCCTGTTTTTCAAGCAATAAAATCCGATACTCATTAGTGATTACTGATTATCCCATCCTCAAAAGGTAAATTAAAGTATCCAAAACTAACATCAAATAGTGTATTTAACTAAAAAAGCAAATAAAAAAGCCACAAGCATAGATCTGACCTTTGATCGCCATAAGCAAAGGCGTCTTCAGATCGTTACCTCTGTACCCTTTCAACTCCTCCTCGGAAACCTCGCTGATGTGTGTAAAATGCAACATATAAATTACATCAAATGAGGCATAAAACTAACCCTTTTTAGTACTAATGTTGGAAAAAGTGTTCTTTTGTCTTCCTTTTGTATTTTCAGGATCAAATGAGCTTAATTGAAAAAAAGGAACAAATATACAATCAAATCTAACATAAATACAAAGAAATGGAATAAACGTGGCATGCCTGACCCCTCGACAGCATCTTCCCAAAGCAAAAACAAGAAGAAAGCTGAGCATGGGGTTGTGCCCAGCTGAGCACGGGGCTGTGCCCAGCTCAGCACGGGGCGTGTCCAGCTCAACACGAGGCGTGTCCAGCTCAATACGGGGCCCTGCTCAACGAGCACGGGGCCGTGTCCAGGATGGTCAGCCCTGGCACAAAAGACAAACATGTAGAAGCTTCTACTGCCCACCACGGGGTCGTGCTCAGCGGACACGGGGGCGTGGTCAGCTTCCTGCAGGCGCATTTATTGTAATTGCGAATTGCAATTAATGAAGAGAGAGATTCGGATGGACATGGGGCCGTGCCCAGCGGACACGGGGCCGTGCCCAAGCTTCTGTTCAGCCTATAAATAGGAGTGTTTGGAGCTCTTGCAACTCATCCCTTGGCACACCACCTCTCTCACATTTCACCCACCACCCACCACCATCACAACACCATCATCCACCACCATCATCCATTGTCCATCATAGAGTGTGTGAGTCATCTCGGGATCCAATATTGATCGTAAGAGTTCTTGACAATCAAAGGCCATGTTTGCCTAAGTCTCTTACATCACTTGGTGAAGACAAGTGTTTAGTGTAATACTTTTTATTTTTAATCTTTTGCACTTTTTAATTGGTTTTGTATTAATGACTTTAATTACTAGTTTCTTATGTTGAAGGTGATTTTTCCTTATCGTTTGTCCGTGGTGTCTTGGCATTATTTTACTGTCTATATAAAATAAAATATTTTCACCATTCATATCTCCACGGTCTATATGGAGGTATGTTGGCTACCTGGTCAGGGGTTAAGGGAACGCTTTGGTAAGAGTCTTGCCATTGTTCAGTGTATAGATCCTGCAAAGGACATGGGTCAAATTTAGTAGGACCTTCTTCAATACCCAAAGGTATTGGATGGCGGGGGTCCAAACTCTTTGATCCCCTCATAAGTTAAACTAGTATTAAAACTTTAACCCAGCTACTTGGGACTGTATCCCTGCTGACTCAGACTACTTAGCTGAGGGTAACGTCGCCTTCAAAAGAGGGGCCTACCACATTATGCATTAATAACTTAATTAATTATCTTTCAATAATCCGACCCTTTAGGATTGGTATCCTTGCTGACTCAAACTACTAGGTTGAGGGTAATGTCGCCTTCAAAAGAGGGGCCTACTACAATAACTAAGATAATCTCTTAAACAAGTGCAAAAGTGCGAAAATAATCAAAGGTTACACTAACACACGAGTCGGATCCAAGTGATTCATCTTGCCTATCTGTTTTATTTTTATTTTATTTTCAGCATTTTAGTTAGCTTTATTTTCTTAGTTTAAAAATCTTTTTCTAACATTTTGATTTGATTAGACGTTGAGGATAAACCGGTACTAAAAGCTCCTGTGTCCTTGGACGACCTCGGTATCTTACCAACACTATACTACGTCCACGATGGGTGCACTTGCCCATATGTGTGTTTAGTGTTAGTAAATATCGTGTTTTATAAATTTAAAACTTGGCTAAAAAGTGTAAAAGGGCTTAAAATACATACCTAAATATATATATATATATATATATATATACACTAGCACGCATCAAGTTTTTGGCGCCGTTGCCGGGGACACAAGGATTTTAAGAAAGCTTAAAATCGACGGCCTAATCTGTTTTTCAAAAATTTTTCAAAACACGCGCACATTTTTCTGTATTTTAGTTTAGTTTGCATTTACAGTAGCCTGAACACGGGGCCGTGTTCACAGAACTCGGGGCCATGCTGCATATTTTTCATTAAACACCCAGATACAGAGTCTGAACACGGGGTCGTGCTCACTGAACACGCCCCCGTGCTCAACAAGACCAGTAACCTTTAATAAAACGCCCAGATACAGACCCTGAACACGGGGCCGTGTTCACCAAACACGGGGCCGTGTCCAGCCTCTGTTTCCGTCTTCATTCTTGTTTTCTGGTCCCGAGACTCAGTTGTGGTCTGTTGAGTGATCCCTATGGATCAATACTCAGGAGGCTACAACTACACCTATGAGGAGATTATATGAGAGACTATTGCACTAATTGTGGAAACCCGCACTCGGTACAATATTGTAACTTATTTCAACCATCCAATTCATACAACTATTATGAGGAGCCCAGGTACGAGCCATCGACTTCATACACATCCTATGAAGACCAAAGGTATGAACCTTCTCCCTCATACTCATATTTTGATGAACCAAGGTATGAACCCTCATACTCATACTTTGAGGAGTCAAGATATGAACCACCACCTTCATACACTTATTATGAGGAACCATGGCGTGAACAACCCACCTCATATGAGTACTATGAAGATCAAAATTACGACCCTTATCCATCATATACTTACAATGAAGAACAATGGTATGAACCATCTACTTCATATGATTACTATGAGGAACCAAGGATCGAACAACCGGATTCAAGCTTTGAGGATCCCGATCCTTTCTCTATCACCGAAGTGACCGATAGGATATTAGAACACATTAAAACTATCGAACGGTGCATAAAAGAATCTCGCGCAAGGGAAGAGGAGTCCCGCGCAAGAGAAGAATTAAATAAAGAAACGATAGTTGAAGAGTTAAAAATTGAAGAACAAATAAGTGAAAAACCGACACATGAGCTAAACAACGAAAAAGGTGAGGCCGATAATGTTAAAATTCAAGAAGAGTCTAATTTCGAAGAAATTAATCTCTTGTCACCTTCTTTTGAAAATCATTGTTTAGTATCAACTCATGCTAAGTTTTTAAAAGAGCTAAACACTAACTCAAAAATTGAAGAAATGGTAAGTGTTAAGTTAACTAATGATCAAACTTCGCTAATAAAAGAAGACCCTTTTGAAATTAACATTACACCGGTTCCATGTTTCTTTCAAAATTCCTTTACTAGTAATATCACCATTGATAAAGATCTTTGTGTTAACATAATGCCTAACTACATTTTCGAAAAATTAAGTATTAGTGATTTTTCTCCACTTCAAATACCCATTTTTCTATCCGATCGGAAAGTAATAAAATCAATCGGTGTAATTGAGGATGTCTTGGTTCAAACAAATCAAATGGTAATCCCAACCGACTTTGTCATCCTTGATGACGCTCCTCTAGTGTTGGGACGACCATTTGTAAAAACTCATGAAGCTTTGAAAAACCGGAAATACAACCTACCTCTTCAATTAGGGGCATTCAAAAGGAGCATTGATCTTGAGCGCTCAATGAAATATCCTTTTGGCAACAATGACCCCCTAATTGAAGATGAGCCAGAACCACCTGATAAGGTGGGTCTAGCCAAGTACCCTTATAAACGTGGCGCACCACGGAGGCATTCCACGGAACTATCCTTAGTTTTAGTTTAGATTAACTTTTATGTTTTCTAGTTTAGTTTTACTTTTCAGGAATAAAAACAAACTCGGGATGGTGAAGGATATTAAAGGAAGCTTGAACCAACACCCCATGCACAAAAACAGAGCCTCCCAATAATTTTTCTTCATTACAACAAGTTAAGCACGGGGCCGTGCTCAATCCAACACGCCCCCGTGCCCAAGGTTCTGTAGAAAATGCCCAGTTCAGGTAACTGGGCACGGGGCCGTGCTCACTGAACACGCCCCCGTGCCCAGCCTTCTGTTTACTTTTGGTACTGCCAGTCTGGACACGGGGTCGTGCTCAGCCAACACCACCCCGTGTTCAGCTACCCAGTACCATAAAATCTTGTTTTTAACCCACTTTTACACATTTTAATCAACCGAAAAACTTATTTTTGGGACACATTGAGGACAATGTGTAATTTAAGTGTGGGGGGATGCTAAAACTTTGAATCTTACAAGTCCTAATTAACAAGCCTTACACAAAACTCTATTGGAACTGCTAGTCACCCCAATTTTTTTAAAAAAATTTCATTTTACTTGTCTAAGTTTAAGTTGGGAATTTCAAGTTCTAACAAGGTTATATTTTTACAAATTTACAACCAATAGCGTCGTGATAAAAAGAACCAACATAAGAAAATTATGAAACGGCATGACAAACTTAGTTAAAATTTGATTATATATACTTGATCACATAAAAACCCATACCCACAAAAGTGAGTTTTGAGCCTTTATTGAGCATACAAATACATATCTTTACACTAAATGCTCATTTTTCGTTTCTTGTGTGAATAGCCGCTTGGTTCTTACGAATCTAGAACTTGCCACGACAATGCATTCCCAGTCCTTACCAACTTAAACCCGAGTAAGTAAATGATGGAGGCATTAGGACTAACCCCTTTTTATTTCTACACCATTATTTTTTTATCACCTACCCAAAATCCCCCTAGTTAACCCCTTTGAGCCTAAACCTTTTCGTTTCTTAACCCAAAACAAACACCCTTTTACCCACCAAAACCTTTTTATTTTAAACCCTTTGTTTTAGTAACAAGCTCGGTTTTTCTTATGACTTCCTTATGTTGAAAAAAAAAGAGAAAAAAAATATATGATGATGATGAAGCCAAAAGAAATAAACAAACAAGTTTATCAAAAAGAACTTTGTTTGAAAGAAATGCTTCATCAAAATAAAAAGTTATGAAAAATAAAAAGTCTTCCGAAAGACCGATGCTTTTTACGCCTTTCGCCCTTTTTCTACTAACCACTAACCCAACCACCTACCTTTAACCCAAGCCTAACCCTTCACCCAAAAGTCCTCTTGATATTTACAAAGGTATATAGTTAAAAAGGAGGAGGATTGATTGCTTGGCAAGCTTATGGTAGGAGTAAGTTCCATGCCGCTCTCGAGTGTTTCACAAAAATACATCTTCGGCCGAGTGTTGAGTGATCCCCCGTGAGGTATGTGAACTTGTATATAAATAGAATTTTAAAAAGGCGTGTTATGCCCAAATAAATAATTTCTCTTATGAAAAGTTCAAAATAAATCATAACGAATAGGATTGTAAATAACAGAAAAATAAAGCCTAATAAAGAATCTTGGATTCCGACACGCTAGACAAGCCCAAAACTTCTCTTCTACCCATTCCATTTGGGCGTGTAAGCCATATTATAAAGAGTTTTGCTTGAGGACAAGCAAAGATTCAACTGTGGGGGTATTTGATGTGTGTAAAATGCAACATATAAATTACATCAAATGAGGCATAAAACTAACCCTTTTTTAGTACTAATGTTGGAAAAAGTGTTCTTTTGTCTTCCTTTTGTATTTTCAGGATCAAATGAGCTTAATTGAACAAAAGGAACAAATATACAACCAAATCTAACATAAATACAAAGAAAGGGAATAAATGTGGCATGCCTGACCCCTCGACAGCATCTTCCCAAAGCAAAAACAAGAAAAAAGCTGAGCATGGGGTTGTGCCCAGCTGAGCACGGGGCTGTGCCCAGCTCAGCACGGGGCGTGTCCAGCTCAACACGGGGCATGTCCAGCTCAATACGGGGCTGTGTCCAGGATGGTCAGCCCTGGCACAAAAGACAAACATGTAGAAGCTTCTACTGCCCACCACGGGGCCGTGCTCAGCGGACACGGGGGCGTGGTCAGCTTCCTACAGGCGCATTTATTGTAATTGCGAATTGCAATTAATGAAGAGAGAGATTCGGATGGACACGGGGCCGTGCCCAGCGGACACGGGGCCGTGCCCAAGCTTCTGTTCAGCCTATAAATAGGAGTGTTTGGAGCTCTTGCAACTCATCCCTTGGCACACCACCTCTCTCACACTTCACCCACCACCCGCCACCATCACAACACCATCATCCACCACCATCATCCATTGTCCATTATAGAGTGTGTGAGTCATCTCGGGATCCAAGATTGATAGTAAGAGTTCTTGACAATCAAAGGCCATGTTTGCCTAAGTCTCTTACATCACTTGGTGAAGACAAGTGTTTAGTGTAACACTTTTTATTTTTAATCTTTTGCACTTTTTAATTGGTTTTGTATTAATGACTTTAATTACTAGTTTCTTATGTTGAAGGTGATTCTTCCTTATCGTTTGTCCGTGGTGTCTTGGCATTATTTTACTGTCTATATAAAATAAAAGATTTTCACCATTCATATCTCCACGGTCTATATGGAGGTATGTTGGCTACCTGGTCAGGGGTTAAGGGAACGGTTTGGTAAGAGTCTTGCCATTGTTCAGTGTATAGATCCTGCAAAGGACCTGGGTCAAATTTAGTAGGACCTCCTTCAATACCCAAAGGTATTAGATGGCGGGGGTCCAAACTCTTTGATCCCCTCATAAGTTAAACTACTATTAAAACTTTAACCCAGCTACTTAGGACTGTATCCCTGCTGACTCAGACTACTTAGCTGAGGGTAACGTCGCCTTCAAAAGAGGGGCCTACCACATTATGCATTAATAACTTAATTAATTATCTTTCAATAATCCGACCCTTTAGGATTGTATCCTTGTTGACTCAAACTACTAGGTTGAGGGTAACGTCGCCTTCAAAAGAGGGGCCTACTATAATAACTAAGATAATCTCTTAAACAAGTGCAAAAGTGCGAAAATAATCAAAGGTTACACTAACACACGAGTCGGATCCAAGTGATTCATCTTGCCTATCTGTTTTTATTTTTATTTTATTTCAGCATTTTAGTTTGCTTTATTTTCTTAGTTTAAAAATCTTTTTCTAACATTTTGATTTGATTAGACGTTGAGGATAAACCGGTACTAAAAGCTCTTGTGTCCTTGGGCGACCTCGGTATCTTACCAACACTATACTACGTCCTTGATGGGTGCACTTGCCCATATGTGTGTTTAGTGTTAGTAAATATCGTGTTTTATAAATTTAAAACTTGGTCAAAAAGTGTAAAAGGGCTTAAAATACATACCTAAATATATATACACACTAACACGCATCACTATCCGAGCTAATTCGGCGGCGGAAGAGGCTGCTGTCTTCTTTGTACAATCGAGACCGTGGCGACGGATTCGAAGAAGCCAAAGAGGGCATAGTATCAGGCGAAGAAGCCGGAGACGGCATAGTATCCGATGAGATTTAAAGCGAGTAGAGTTATGAAATTCGCCGGAGATAAGGGTTAGATGGTGGATTGGACTTTGATTTTCTCTCTCTAAAATTTGGGATGGTGGAATTGGGTTTGGATTGAGAAATATAATAAGTATAAAGCAGATAAAATGAGAGAGATATTTTATGTCAGACATATAAATGATGATGTGATGTGTTTTAGAAATAAGAGAGAAGGGATGTGACATTGAGAGAAAAAGACTAAAATACCTTTTTTGAATTAAATTGATCATAGGTGATGTGTTAAAATTCTATTGGATGGTAGTGGTTCCTCTTTGAACCGAATTATATATATACATACATACATATATACATACATACGTATATATATATAGGGTCAGGATTTAGAGAAAACGTGTCACACCCCCAAAAATACCACAAGCGGAAACCCCCGCGAGGCGTGTGACGTACCAGGATCTAGCCACTAATCACATTGAACCATAAATATATCAATAAAATAAAACTTTCCATTAAATGAAATTGTATAATTCAAACACCAGTTAGAAAATCAATTCAGCGGAAGCATAATAGTTTGTTTATATGAAAATGTTCAAAGCAATGCAACATCGAGAAGCGTTCCAAATGTCACGACCCATGACCACTCCAGTTTCCCAGACAGCAAGTTCCATGACAGTGTACCTAAGGACCTGCAAGCATGCAGAAAAGTGTATCAGACAACGCTGGTGAGTTCACAGTTTGTTTAACCGTTTGTTACCAAGTATTAACTTATGTTATGTTGATAATAACTCGATACCGCAGACGACTCCTTTTTGCCCTTCTCCAATGCTCTATCAAACAATGGTCATGATTTTTAAGTTATTAGTTCACGCCCGTGCTATCCAGGTACGTCGTGAGGGTGCCAAACCTAATAGCGCTATCAACTAATAACCCCGTTGCCCTACAAGCAACTAACCCGGTAGTATGATGGGACTTAAGTGATAGAAAGTGAGTGTATTATCCAACATCAACAATTATTGAAAACCGCCTCACATCCCCTCCAAGGATGTGGGTTTACAAAAACCCGTTTAATTGTTTATCTGTTT
The DNA here is from genome assembly GCF_002127325.2 of Helianthus annuus. Taxonomy (NCBI): domain Eukaryota; kingdom Viridiplantae; phylum Streptophyta; class Magnoliopsida; order Asterales; family Asteraceae; genus Helianthus; species Helianthus annuus. Next base: position 57,754,810 of record NC_035449.2, on the reverse strand, counting down.
GATTATCCCCACCGGATGCATGCTTGTTTTGAGAGAAGTGAACTCACCTTAGTTTTGCTCGGTATGTTAAGTTACCCATTCCAATTCAATCAACCAACCCTACTGTGGTTACCAAGGAAATCAGTTTCATAGTCAAACAAGTCACGTAAACTCACAGTTTGAATTCATAGCGAATATCACATAACAATTATTCAATCTCATACAGGTCATAACTATTTGACACCTTACTGTTGAAAAGATTCTATTCATTTGTTCACATTGCAGCATCTCCACGAAGAACTAGTTCTTCGTGGGATGTCCTCACGGCGAAAGACCCTCTCGACGAAGAGCAATACTTCGTCTAGATGTGTGTCGACGAGAACCTATGTTGTTCGTCAATGACCAGTCGACAAAGGATCAGGTCCTTCGTCAACATGGGTTCTTCATGAGGAGGTCTTTCATCGCTGCATGTCATCAGTTGGTCAGTAATAACAACCCTAAGTGCCGTCGTTCCTCAAAACTAACACAGTTAATCACGTACAATCAGGACCGTTAGTTTCTCAAACAAACTGACATCAATCCAACCAAGACAATGATCATCGAAACACACAAGATTCATTAACACTTTCATCATGCAAACCCTGATCATGGCAGTTTCTTATTATCGCATAACCATATTACAAACACCCTAATTGAACCCTCCAAACCAGATTTGTTGAACAATTATCTTTATTAAATCCTAATGGGTATGCCACTCATGTTTGACAATCAATAGTACTTGCACATTCAAATTAATCACATATAGTCCTATGTCGCACATACACCACAATTAATCATATCATTCAATTAAGTCAAGATCATTCGACAAGATAATTTAATTAATCACCATAACAAAGAACTCGTTCACAGGGATGATACTAACCGAAGAATAGGTGTGCGAGGAACGAGAATAGTCTTCACGAGTGAAGAGAAAGCTTCAATACCCACAACTGCCGTCGCACAGGAGGAGGAGGAAGGGAAAGTGTGTTTAGGGTTTTGTGTTTACGGTTCCAAGATATGAGAGATTTATACACATAAGATGACAGTCGGGCAGTCTGGGCCGCAAATAAACCTGGGCCGAGGCCCTTTTTGGTGAAAGACCTCATGGCGAAGAACCTCCTTCGTCATGGGGTCTGGGGAGAAGAACCTCAATTCTTCGTCGACATGAGCTTGGGACGAAGAACCTAGTTCTCCGTCGACTTGGGTTTTTCGTCGACATGAGTGTGGTACGCACAAGTTAAGACTAAACATCAAACATTAAACAATTCATAAGTTTTCATGAAACACCCAAACATAGCAATAATCACTCAAACATCGTGCACATGATACAATGTAAAACAACTTGCGAAAATAAACAAATGATGCGTAGAGGAAAGACCTTGAAATCTCGGGTTGTCACATCATCCCCAACTTGAAAGAAATATCGTCCCGAAATTTGATAAGTAACCCAAAGCGGCAAGGTGTTAGATCAGGATGACTGTGGATTTTCCCCGGGTGCCACATCATCCCCAACTTGAAAGGGAATTTCGTCTTGAAATTCACCAGTTGCATCAGGATTAGATTAGTCAGTTGGGAAAAGGTGAGGATACTTGAGCTTCATCTGATCCTCACGTTCCCATGTGAACTCCGGTCCACGTCTTGAGTTCCAACGGACTCTCACGATCGGAATTAGGCTATACTTACGGACCTTGACTTCCCGATCCATAATTTCGATAGGTTCTTCGGTAAACTGCAACTTGTCATCGATTTTTAGTTCTTGCAACGGTACCACAAGTGTTTCAATAGACAAACACTTCTTTAATTGTGAAACATGGAAGACATCATGAACGTTACCCAACTCAGCAGGTAACTCGAGCTTATACGCCGCATTATCAATTCGTTCCAAAGTCTTAAACGGCCCGACACAACGCGGATGGAGCTTGCCGCATTTCCCAAAACGTACTACACCCTTCCAGGGTGAGACTTTCAGCATGACACGATCACCAACAGCGAACTCCAAAGGTTTCCTACGCTTCTCAGCGTAGCTTTTCTGGCGATCACGCGCTGCCGCCATACGATTTCTGATCTGAACAATCTTCTCAGAAGTTTCAAGCACAAGTTCTGGACCTGTGATTTGGCTGTCGCCTACTTCAGCCCAACAGAGAGGAGATCGACATTTTCATCCGTACAAAGCCTCGAACGGAGCTGCCTGGATACTGGTATGGTAACTGTTATTGTAGGAAAACTCCACCAAGGGTAAGTGTCTCTCCCAACCTTTACCAAAATCAATAACGCATGCCCGCAGCATGTCTTCTAATGTCTGGATAGTTCGCTCACTCTGACCATCCGTTTGAGGGTGATAGGCAGTGCTCATGTCAAGACGTGAGCCAAATGATTTGTGCATTGCTTGCCACAAATCGGATATAACGCGCGGATCACGATCAGAAATAATGGAGGTTGGCACCCCATGCCTGGAAACTACTTCCTTTAGATAGATACCAGCCAGCTGCGAGAACTTGTCAATTTCTTTTTTGCGAGGAAGTGCGCAGATTTTGTTAGATGTTCAACGATCACCCAGATGGTATCATTTCCGTTTTGAGTTCTTGGCAATCCAGTGACGAAATCCATAGCAATTTGTTCCCATTTCCACATGGGTATCTCTAGTTGTTGAAGCAGACTAGAGGGTTTTTGATATTCCACCTTGACTTTCGCGCAAGTCAAGCATTTACTTACAGACGTCACAATGTGGGCCTTTATCTTCGGCCACCAGTACAAGACTTTGAGGTCCTGATATATTTGATCCGAAACCGGATGAACAGAGTATCGAGATTTGTGCGCTTCGTCCATCACAAGCTCTCTAAGATTCCCAAACAAAGGAATCCATATTCGTTCCATGAAATAGTAAATGTCGTCAGATCACTTTGCGAGTCGTTTCTCTATGCCCCGCAAATACTCAGCTTCAATGTTTTCCCCTTTTAATGCTACAGTTTGAGCAGAACGGATCTGGTCAGGTAAATTAGAATGGATGGTGAGCTGCAAGGCGCGGACTCATTTGGGTTTCGTTTCCTTTCGACTAAGGGCATCAGCTACAACGTTAGCTTTTCCTCGATGATACTTGATTGCGCAGTCGTAGTCGTTTAAAAGTTCTACCCAGCGTCGCTGTCGCATATTCAATTCCTTCTAGTCAAAGATATGCTGAAGGCTCTTGTGGTCGGTATAAATAGCGCATTTGGTACCATACAAGTAATGCCTCCAGATTTTGAGCGCAAATACCACGGCCCCCAACTCTAAGTCGTGAGTCATGTAATTCTTTTCATGGACCTTCAACTGTCGAGAGGCGTAAGCTATAACTTTCTCGCGTTGCATCAGCACGCAACCGAGACCCTGAATAGAGGCGTCATAGTATACCACGAAATCTTTGGTACCCTCAGGTAAGGACAGAATCGATGCACTGCAGAGTTTTTGCTTCAAAAGCTGAAAGGCGTTTTCCTGTTTCGTCCCCCAAGAATACACTACGCTCTTCTGTGTCAGAGCGGTGAGAGGTTGAGAGATCTTTGAAAATCCCTTAATGAATCTACGATAGTATCCAATGAGACCTAGGAATTGTCGCACCTCCGAAGGATTCTTTGGCGCGGCCCAACTCCTGACAGAGTCGATTTTAGCGGGATCCACATGTATTCCCAGCTTGTTGACTATGTGACCAAGGAAGTGTACTTCTCGAATCCAGAAGTCACACTTAGAAATTTCGCGTAAAGCTGCTCCTTCCTCAGGAGTTCCAAGATAAGACACAAGTGCCACTCGTGGTCCTCCTTGCTCTTAGAATAGATCAGAATGTCATCGATGAACACGATGACAAAAACTCATAATGGCATGACCAGAAGCTCATGATGGCCATACCGCATTCTGAAGGTTGTTTTGGGAAAATCCTCTTTCGGACCCTCATCTAATGTTAGCCCGACCGTAGATCAATCTTGGAGTAGAAACTTGACCCTTGCAACTGGTCAAACAGGTCGTCAATGCGAGGTAAGGGGTAACGATTCTTGACTGTCACCTTGTTGAGTTCACGGTAGTCAATACACATGCGAAAGGATCCGTCCTTCTTCTTTACAACCAACACTGGGGGCTCCACAAGGCGAAGAACTGGGTCGGATAAAGCCTCTATCCAACAGTTCTTGGAGTTGATTAGACAATTCTTGCAACTCTCCAGGTGCAAGACGATAAGGTGCACGGGCAATCGGAGCTGCTCCTGGTGTAAGATCAATTTGGAACTCCATCTGACGGTGTGGAGGTAAACCTGGAAGTTCCTCGGGAAAAACATCAGAAAACTCACGAACAACAGGTAAATCCTCAATTCTTCTCTCCAGGCCGAGTATCAGTAACAAGCGCAAGGATAGCTGGATAGCTTCATGGATGAAATGAGACTGACGGTTGCACCACTTCGATGACCCTGAACAGACAACGATTCCCCACTAGGGAGAGGTACACGCACGATTTTCTCCTTGCAAAGTATTTTAGCTCGGTGTTTTGACAGCCAATCCATACCAACAACTATATCAAAGCTACCAAGAGTGATGGGAAGAAGGTCAATGTTGAACACTTGACCTAGAAGATCGAATTTACACCCTAAGAGTACATGTGAGGCTTCCATCGACTTACCATCAGCCAATTCCACTACGTGCTTGACCTCGAGAGGTGCTAGAGTTAACCCTAACTGACGACTAAACCCCAAAGACACATAACTCCAGTTGGCACCAGAGTCGAATAACACAGAAGCAAAAATACCATTGACAGAGAACGTACTGGTCACGACGTTGCCATCGTTCCTTGCATCGTCTGCTCCAATAGTAAACACTCTCCCACGAGCGCCATTCCCACCGCCATTCCCATTATTGTTGTTCCCTGCGTTGTTGTTGTTGTTCTGGCGATTAACCCCATTGTTATTGTTGGTGTTCTGATTCAATTGTGGGCAATCCTTCTTGAAGTGCCCTTCACTGCCACACTGATAACATCCCCTTTGATTACCCTGATTTTGCTGGGTTGTTGTCTTTGTTGCTGTTGTTGGGACTGTTGCTGTTGTTGCTTGTGATGTGGAGCTCTACAGTCTTTCGCCATGTGCCCCACCTTGTCACACCTTTGACATGCTCGGTTACACGAGCCGTAGTGGTGAAAACCGCACTTGTTGAACTTTGGCTGTTTCCCCGCATAAGAACCCAAAGTTTGACTGTTGTTCTGATTCTGGTTGAAATAGGATGACTAGCTGAAGCTGTGAGTGTTGTTGTTGTCAGGCTTCTTTTGCGACTGATTCGAGTTGGTCGCCTTATCTGCGTCATTCCACTTACGCTAGTTGTCAGTGGTGGGGGTAGCAGTAGTAACAGTAGTAGCAGCGACACGTGGTGGCAGCAAGCCACGCTCCACCTCCTGATCAGTGATCTTATGAGCCAGTCTGATGATTCATGGTAGGTTGTCGAGATTTGCTGAAGTGACTAATCCCTTAACTTGTGGTGCCAATTCCTTAATGTTGAGTTCGTTCCTGCGGGGTGGTGGTTGGGATAGGTTAGGACACATGTTTGCCAGCTCATGAGACCGTTTCATATAAGCCTCGATCTCAGATCCCTCCATCTTCAAGTTATAATACTCGTTTTCCAACTTTTGTACTTCATCACGAGGGCAGTACTCCTCTCTCATCATTTCCTAAAAATCATCCCAAGTAGTAGCGTTTGCCATCTCAATGCCCAGCATCTGCAACTGAGCATTCCACCAAGTCAAAGCACCATCCTCCAAGGTGCCAGAAGCGAACTTCACCCTGTCCCCAGCTAGACAGTTACACATAGCAAAGACGGATTTGGCTTTCTCGAACCAACGGAGCAGTCACACCGGACCCTCAGCCCCACCGAAAGTTTGAGGCTTGCAATCCATGAATGTCTTGAACGTACACACGGGTGGATTGTTCTGGTTTTGGTTCACATGTAGACCTAAAACAAAAAGAAAGTACGCACAAATAAGAATCGAGTGAATGACCGAACACTATGCTTTGTCTGGCATATATCGTACCAGCTTGCTGAGCTGCAAAAGACTCAGCCACGCATGTGTTAATCAGGTTAGTCAACTCTGCCTGAGTCATGTTGATGTTTCCACGTCGACTGCCGCGGCCACCTCCACGTCCTCTGTTATGTCCGCCACGTCCGCTCATGATTCTAAACAAGAAGAGTGGAAAAGATAAGGGTCGCAGTTGAGTTGAAGTTAATCATCACTATGACTCCCATCGATTTGAGAAACTCTAACATTATACGAAAGGTGGAACAAAACCCCTTTCACACTTATCAAGCCTCACTAGGATTCACATGGACCTCACATTATTATTATGTGTGCACCCATAATAATAATGCAATTTGCATGCTTATCTCAGTGCCTCTTAACTTGCGCTAAAAGGTTCCCCACACTCAATTAACAAAACGGGAGATGTCACAAAACTAGGAACCACAAAAGTCGAAGGGTAGTGTTATACTATCAAGTATCACTAAAACATGCAGCACAGGTAATCACATCATGATATCTAGTATATAGTTTCATGCAAGTCGTGGGTGTGGGTCTACTAGGTAAGTAATGCATAAAGTAAACAGAGAACGGACCTTGCAATCTGGAGCTGAGTGTCATGGTCGTTTTCGATACTGTTTGGTTATAGTCTGGTTTTATAAAAACGTTTTAAAACCTAGTTCACTATAACCAGTGGCTCTGATACCAAACTGTCACACCCCTAAAAATACCACAAGCGGAAACCCCGCGAGGCGTGTGACGTACCAGGATCTAGCCACTAATCACATTGAACCATAAATACATCAATAAAATAAAACTTTCCATTAAATGAAATGGTATAATTCAAAAACCAGTTAGAAAATCAATATGTTCAGCGGAAGCATAATAGTTTGTTTAAATGAAAATGTTCAAAGCAATGCAACATCGAGAAGCGTTCCAAATGCCACGACCCATGACCACTCCAGTTTCCCAGACAGTAAGTTCCATGACAGTGTACCTAATGACCTGCAAGCATGCAGAAAAGTGTATCAGACAACGCTGGTGAGTTTGTAGGATCGTTTGCTTACCCGAGATGAGTCGATCAGAGGCGTTCTACTCAGTATGAAAGGCGGAAACAGACATAAGGAGTTAGATTCAGCAAGATATCACTTTAAACTGTCTATTGTATTGATTCTGATACGATTACAATTCAGTAGACACTTCGACAGAGCTTCGCCGTCGGAAACACCCAATGTAATTTCGTATGAAATGACACGAAATCACAGCTATATATAGATCTCCTAATTCCGCACCAACTACACTCACACGGAATTACAACTCATGCGATATTACAATTACAAACGAAATTAAGTCTTCGTGCGGAATTACTTGTTAATTCCGTGTGGAATTAACTTGATTCCTTTCATGCGGAATTAGCTCTAGTTCATGATTCCTCGATCTTCGTGCCACGTGCAAAGCAAAACTCGATACAAGACGAAGTCGACAGATGTATGCACCAACAGACTCCCCCTCAGATGTTGACGAGTCTACAGTGTCGAGTCTTTGTCATCTTCAGTCTTTATCAGTCTGCCTGTTTTCTTTGATTCTTTCAGCACCAACACACTCCCTTCTAACAAACTTCTTCTTGGATGTCTTCAGACTCCCCCTATCGATTTGCTAGGATCGCAGCTTGGCTTTCACAGAATCAGAATCAAAATCTGGCTCTTTGAAATCACAGAGTCCTCCGGCATCGGAAACCTGGTATCCTACACATTCTCTACCACACAATAAATTTTACAAAATTTAACATTTAACAAATTAATCTATCTAGACTCTCCCTCAAATTCTATCCAGAATGATATATCAATGATTAGATCTGATGAACCACTTGTAAGAAATTTTCAATCATTCTTAGATAAATCCAACTCCCCATCAAGTTTATCATCATGCTTAGCACTCGGAATTTCGAAAATCAGCTATTCAACATCAGTTGTCGAAAATCTTTTTGAATTTTTCAGAAATTTATGCTAAAACACACTGAACATCTTTTTGGATTTTTTAATAAAATGAAATGCAGTAAAGAAATATTTATAGACAATATTTTTGTGAGTTTGTGTAAGAGGATCATATCAGTTTATGAGACAAATCACCAAGACCATTAAGCTTTAAACATTTTAGGTTCTAAACAATTCACTTAGATTGTCAGTATATTTGTCCACTTAAATTTTCACACAAAGTTCAATTGCTTCGAGATACGAGATTAATGTTTTAAGCACTTAAACTTCTTCGCGTGTCCCACCACTTGAATATACTCCCGTATCCAGATCCCAATATTCAGTCTTACAGGTGAGTATACCTAGATGATATCTGTAAAAGGGTTAAATGCGAAACCATGAGAGCTCAGGTCAGAACTTCCGTTCAGCAGAGAGATGACGGCTCGACTTTCGGTGTGTTCCCTTTAGAGAATCTTTTCTTCAACAGTACATGATTAGCATTTTTCAATGTTTCATCATTTTTTTACTGAGGGCTAGCTATAAAAGCAAATGCAAAAGTATTATACGGGGACTAGGCCATTGCTTCCGCAAAATCAGAAGTCCCAGAATAATACCCCAGATATCACTGAGTATAAAGACCTAGTATCCCAGAAAGAGGGACCTTTCAAACAAGATTTCGGGGGTTACCCATATATTCAAGAAATGTTCCCCACGATATAAGCAAGTTTGTAATTTTAGGTTTATATCTCGTTACAATCTACTAAATGTTTAAAAACCCACTGGCACATCCACAGTGAGATTGTTTATCACATATGACTTAACAATTCTTTAGCATGTTGTGATAGTCCACTGATGTACTATGATTTCCTCTTTTCACAATCAAACTCATTTTTAAATTTTATCATGTTTTTGACTTTTTCACATTTTCTAATGTTTTTGGATTTTCTGAAATTTTTACTCCCCCTAAAATGCAAACACATTCAAAGAAATTTAAAAAACAAACTGTACAATTTAATGACAACTTGATGTGAATTGCTTCAATTCTCCATCCACTCGGCATAAACAATAAGAACTCCTCCTTACAACAAAACATTTTCTCATTTTGATTTCAAAACACTTAATGTTTGTTTTAATCAAAAATGATTTTTCCGGAAAATAAGTTTTGTTGGTTTTAAACCATTTGTAGGTTAGGGATTCATCATCTTGTTTTCAATCACATGAATGAGGATTACAACAAGTTCAAATCAATGACCTTGATAAATCACTTTGAAAGAACAAACCTTTGTACCACACGTAATGAGAAATCACTTTTCGTGAATTTCTCAAGAAAAATACCACTTGTAAGAAAAACATGTACAACTTAATGTCCCTAATTTACCACTTGTAGGTATGCACATTCAAACCTTTTATAAAGAATGATGTCGATTCCTGCTCCACTCTTACCAACCTGGAAGCTCTGGCAAGTCACACTTAAACATAAAAAAAATTTCAATAAAGATGTCGATTCATGCTCCGCGATTACAAACTTGGGAGCTCCGGCAAGTCAGGTTTTTCAATGAAAGAAAATGTCCACCCAAGCCTGACCAGCCTTGGGTGAAATTAACTCATCTGCAGTTGGGGTGTAAGTTGCTTTCTTTGTAGCATAAAAATCTTTTACCCCTTTTTCCTTTCCCTCGACCATCTTTCCAAAAATTTTCTTCACATTCCCATTAAAAGCTTTATCAACATCAAACTCATTCTATTCAAAGTGAAATTGATTTGATATTTCAACTTTTCCAACCTTTGATTTTAATTCTCAGCCCGCAATGGTGGAAAATGAACATCATCCAAAAACGGAACTGAGTTTTCATCATTTTTAACAACATGTGACTCCTCTGATTTTGTGGAATCAGATTCGTCGTCAGGTTTTACATCTGATTTCTTAACAACCCAAGCTTGATTGTCAAGATTTCCCCTTTTCTTGTAAAACCTTTTCGAACACTCACCAACTTCATAAGTTGAATTTTTAAACACTTTAAACTTTTCAGTTGGTGGTTCGGTTTTATCAACAACAACTTCTTTCAGTTTTTCTGAGACTCCCTGTTTTGTGTTGGTTGCTTTAGGACAGTTCCAAGCAATGTGTCCAACTTCTTGACACCTGTAACAGGTTCTTGTCTCTTTTCTTTGACGAGCTTCATTTTTCTTCTTTTCAGCAAGAAATTCCTGATTTGACTGTCTCCAGAATGAGCTCTTCTTTTCATCCTCAGCACACGTACCTGACACAAATTTTGTATTTTTAGAAATTTTCTCATTTTTATAATTTTCTGGTGGAATAAATCCAAGACCTTTCTTTTTGAAATTACCATTGTGGTTTGGTTTCTTTCGATAACCTGAACCAGAACTGTAACCCATTTTCTTGTTTATCCTTTGTTTAATTCTTGAGGTGTAAGGCTTAGGTTTTCCAGAAAGATTTACATCTTTTATTTCAGAAATATTAATTTCTGTCAGTTTGAAAACCCTTTTGATCATTTCAGTTTTAACACCTCTTATTGGAAATTCTTTATCAAAATATAATTTGTCAGAATCATTCAAAGTATATGCAACTTCAAATGTTTCATCATTCAAATTAGATTTTGACAACAAAAATTCTTTACTATACACCCGTTTTCCCGACAACTTTGAACTCTTTTCAGACGAACTCGAACCCCTGACTGACAAACACGAACTTTCGGACTCGGACTTTGACTCTGACTCCTCATCCTTATCCAACACCTGATCGACCACCCTTTTTATTAATTCGGCTCATGATCTGTGTCGAACGCTATGAACGTGATGTCAATATTGTCTAGCAATACATCGGTTATCTTAGACATTAACTTTATATTGACTGCCTCTTTTACTTGTTCCTCATTCGGTTTTCTTGGCGAATACCCTTCCCAAATCGGAGGCGGACACTTGTTATAATTAACACTCTGTTTCTTACCAGTATCCTTTTTCTTCTGCTTCTTGTCGTCAAATGCTTCAAAACCTGCAACAGTTGGATAAATTCTGTCAATTAAGTAATCAGAACTCGAATAACTTCTTAGTAATCGTCTGATTCTTTCATTTTCAGCTTTCTCTGTTTCCAACTCTTGCTTCCATTTTGCACATTCTTCAATGTAAAAATTTATCTCTTTCTACTTTGACATCATTGTTGCATTCATCATTTTCAAAGCATCTTCTCTTTCCGAGTTTGTCTTCTGCAAACTATTCACAGTTCTGTTCAATACATCGTACGACTCTTTCAAATTCTTCACATCAAACAACAACTTTTCTTTCAACTTTTCTGATTCACTAAACCTCTCATCTTTTTCTCTACATTGTTTGCAGGATTCCAAACATGTAAGACATGGTTTTGTGACTTCAACGATCTTTTCAATCTCCACAATCTTCTCGACTTCAACTACCTTTTCCACTTCAACTATCTTTTCGACAATCTTAACTTCCTTCATTTCTCTTGCAGCTTTTCTCTCTTTCAGTTTCTTCAATTTATCTGCAAAATAAAATTCAAAACTGTCAGAAGATAAATGAGTTTTTCCAAGATTTATCTGTTCAATTTCTTCATCATCATCACTAGTATCTGTTGAACTGTTGTCAGAAGAAACAGATTCTTCATCTTGACTTTCCTCTTCATCAGTTAGCAATGCAATCCATTCTTTCATCAATTCTGGCTTTTGAACAATTTTAGCAAGGAAAGCCTTAAACTCCATATTCTCATCCACATACTTATCCCAGCTAAAACCTGGAGCCATTTTCTCATCATCTTGATCAATGATACCAAAATAAGCTTTCTTATTTGCATCTTCGATCATTTTCCCATGTGCAGTTTGTGATTCCTTTTGTTGATGCGGTTGATGAGCAACCTGTTGATATATAACTTTTTGATAGTAATCATCTTTTCCAAAAGGATTCTCTGCTCCACTAGGTTTCTGATTTTTGCACTCTCTTTTGAAATGACCTTTCTCCCTGCATCGAAAACAAATAACTTTAGATTTATTCAAACCTAAGTTAGAAAGATTTGCATCTAAGAAATCATTTCTTCCTGTAATCATTTTAAACTTTTCTGCTCTCCTCAAGACGCTAGCTAAACACCATTTGATGTCCATGAGCTCCAATTCTTCTGCATCAATCTGGTCATAATCTTCCTTTGTTAGCATCGGATTGCCAATTTTTCCAGCTATCAATCCTTTATAAGATTCCAAAGCAGTAACCAGTAATGCCATATGATTTTTAACCACCTCTTCAGAAAAATTCTGACCATTTTGAAGATGCAATGCAACATTACGCTGAGTCATATGTCCATTACCAACATTTGAACTTTGAACACTTGGAGGATTAACATTAAAAATCCACTAGTGTTGATTGAACTTTGACAGACTGATCCTGATGAATTTCCTGCACTAAAAGCAGTTTGGATCTTTGGACTTGCTTCAACAGTTTGAACATTTCCTTTGTAGTACAATTTGATATCTTGTTGATTGCTCGAGCTGTTCATTCTGGCAATCTTTTGCTGTTCCAGATCCCGTGCCTCCAGCTTTTCAATAAACTGTCCAATTGACAATCTGCTAAACTCTCTATAATTCTTTAAGATCATAAGATAAGTACCCCATCTTTCTGTGGTAATGCGTCAGCTAACTTTTCAACCCATTCTGCTGGAGTTTTAGTGATCTTCAACTGAGACATAGTACGCACAAGATGATAATATCTCTCAATGAGAGTCTTTGTAGATTCACCTAGCATACTTGTAAACAATTCAAACTCTTTTTTCATCAAGGATGCTGTACTCTTGAGCATCTCTGTACTTCCTTCAAACTTTTTCTTAAGTACTTCCCAAATCGAAAATGCACTATCATTATGCTGAAGCAAAATAAAAATGTCTTCTTTGATAGCTTGTTGTAGCAGACTTATCATCATCTTCTCTCCCTTATAGCTATCTCTCTCTTTGTCTGAAAATTCAGAAATGATTTTGTCAACATTCAAAGCAGTCTGTGGTCTAACATATTCTGTTTCAATACTTTCCCAAGCTCCCAACTGGTTTGCCTGAACCCAATTCTCAAAATGATTTTTCCAACTATGGTACTCCTCAATTTCCATAAGCTTCGGGGGTTTTTGTAAAGTTCCAGTTTCATTTTCTAAGTTCATATTTTGAACAATGGCAGCCGGAGTAGTCGGAGATGTGGCAAACGCGTTGTAAAAATCTTCGTCAGAACTTTTTAAACGAAATTAGATTCTTCAAACAAGATTAACTTCAAACGATATTAGGTGGAATGAGGGATCAAGAGATAGATAGGGGCCAAACAAAATTACCTGCAACAACAACTTTCAAACGAAATAAAAAACTTACACACGAAATTAAGTAATTCCGTGCGGAATTACTCAGTGTTCACACGAAATTAGCTTTCAAACGATATTACTGAAACGGAATTCTAATTCCGTGCGGAATTAGAATTGTTTTCAAGCGAAATTAAGAGTGAATTGTTATTTCGTGCGAAGTTAATGAATTATTTCAAACGAAATTAGTTGATGTCATCATTTCCGAATAGAAATTCAAGCGAAATTACAGATTATTTCAGTTTAAGATTGAATTATGGTCCAATTTTCTCAAGGATTTGTTAAAACATTGTTTTACTTGATATATGTGAAATTCAGATCATTTTGACCGTGAAAAGTTGTTCAAATGAGAAAAGAAGGTGTAGAAGTAAGAATATGAGATGAAATCTGCAGAACTCCTCCTCCTGAGCTCTGATACCACTTGTAGGATCGTTTGCGGACCCGAGATGAGTCGACCAGAGGCGTTCTACTCAGTATGAAAGGCAGAAACAGACATAATGAGGTAGATTCAGCAAGATATCACTTTAAACTGTCTATTGTATTGATTCTGATATGATTACAATTAAGTAGACACTTCGACAGAGCTTCACCGTCGGAAACACCCAAAGTAATTTCGTATGAAATGACACGAAATCACAGCTATATATAGATCTCCTAATTCCGCACCAACTACACTCACACGGAATTACAACTCATGCGATATTACAATTACAAACGAAATTAAGTCTTCGTGCGGAATTACTTGTTAATTTCGTGCGGAATTAACTTGATTCCTTTCATACGGAATTAGCTCTAGTTCATGATTCCTCGATCTTCGTGCCACATGCAAAGCAAAACTCGATACAAGACGAAGTCGACAGATGCATTCACAGTTTGTTTAACCGTTTGTTACCAAGTATTGACTTATGTTATGTCACACCCTGGCTTTGCGGAAGCGTGGTTAATTCGGTGTGACTTCTTAATACCATAGCTTAACCATAACAAAGCTATATGAATAAAAACCATGCAAGATCATCCATTTAATTAAGTTTTAAAAACCGAATATAACAACATTGTATCAACGGAAACACATCCTAACGACAATAAACATTGTTCAACAACACATACATCAACATAACATAAACACAGTTTAAGGACTGTGACTTGTCCAGGAAAGAGTCACATTCCCTAAACCCGGATGACCTCGTAATTAGTGCAGCGGGAAAACGTGTCATACCACGCCAGATTCTTTAATTCCCTGAAATACATGTAAGTTGAAAAATCAACAATAATGTTGAGCGAGTTCATGTGTAAGTGAGTAAATAAACCTTTGTAAGCATAAAAATCCTGGTATGTAGCAAATAAGGGAATTGAGATCACCAATGGTTTGCAAGGTCATTGATATGTGTGAAGTGCAAGTAGGGAGACTCAAACCTAGCGGATTTATGCGTCGGGCACAAAGTCACCCCGAGGTCCGTTTCTAGTTTGGCCTGGGGCTGGACTCGCTACACCCAGATAGATCTACCGCTCCTGTCCCTCGGTCCTACCATGAGGATTAATGACCTCATGTTACTCCTACCCACTCACATGATCTAAGTAGTAAACCTCCTTACGCTAACCATACCATGTATAAAGTACTTGTAATCATAGTAACATGTATTTCACCCCCGCAGTTTATAAAACTGAAAACAGTTAAGAGAAAAGGGGGACATGAACTCACAGTGGTGCGTCTCTACCAAGTATACCTCCAAATCAAGCAGCTGTGCGACGACCTACATGTACTAATTCTATTAGACGGACGACCGTGCCTTAGCTTTATGGTTTAAGTTTTTGGGAAATAGTTAGACAACTATTTCGTGTTTACATTCTGTATATACTTGGTAATTATTTTCCTTCCCAAGGATGGGGGATTTAATACATGTGCGTTCGAAATATATTATTAAGTCTCACTTAAAATATATTTTATTTCTAACTCCAAAATATAAATATTTTTCTCAAAAATATTATATTTTTATTTCACATAATTTTCCCAAAATAATACCTTGACAAAAATACGCGTTCATAAATATTTCTTTAAAATGCGTAAGTTACGTTTTAACGAACGAGTGGTAATAATAATTACCGGTGTAACTTATATATTTATCGTGAAAGTGTTCGTATTAATTTGGATTCGTTAACATTCGATAATATTATTTTTACCCTAAAAATAATATTTATGTATCTTCACAAATAATGACAAGTAACGTTGTGAAAAATATATTTACTAAATATATATTTATCACGTTTAATTTTGTGAAATCCCACCTCCGATATTTTGTAAATAAAGTCGTGGCGAAACTTATATTTTGAAAACATGTCGAAAAGGATTTCTAACACTTGTAGTGAAAACAATTCTAAGTGTTAGGTTTTTAGAAAAATTTCGCCAGAGTTTCCTCTGTAACTGGAGGTGGCCACGCTTTCAAGCGTATCATTTTCTTTTATAAATCAGTCAACCATTTTCTTATTCAATCAAAACAACGTCCAAAACAATAAACTAGTAAATAAATATGTATATCGCAAGAATCTCATGAACTTGTGATTTATTCAAAAATATGAAGTAAATCCCATTACATTTAGTGGATCTCTATATAAAGCAATCCGATTTCGTAAAAACCTCGTTTTTAGAGAAATTCCGTCTTTACAACTTCTCGTCATCTTTTACAAAAATAGTTATTTTATCGAAACTTTGTGCTACACAAGTGTTTACACACTTGTGTGTTCTAAAAATCATTCTTGTTAGTGTAAGATCCGTCTTTAGAAAACATGGTTTCTTTGATACTTGGTTCTGTAAAAATACCGCTTGTAGATCCGTAGATCTAATAGTTTTAAACACTATTTCACAAGAAAAATCGCTTTTACACAAGTTCATGATTCGTGTGTGGTAGAGTTCCATCCTTTAACCCTTGTTACATCCAAAACAACTCTATGTCATGATCCATGATCATGACCAACCCGGGTTAAACGATGATCCGAGCTACCACAACATAGATCGGGTCCAAATAACTACATAATTCAAATACTACAAGATTTACACAACAAACAAGCTTTTAACCATCACTTTTAGTGTTTTTAATAGACTTTTATGCTTCATCTTGCATGTTTATGAGTTTTAACCGTTACATATCATTTTAACCACTTTAAAATAGTTCGAGAAGGTGATTCAAGTAACTTACCACTAGCTCGAGGCTAGGGAAGAATCTAGACGCAAAAAGAGTGGTTAAAAGCAATAGAGTGAGGTCCTTCGCCTTCCGAATGCACCAAGCCTCCTTATACGTGATCCTTGATGCTTGAATGGACTTGGAATGTGAAGATCAAAGCTCGAAAAATTGATGGGTGTGTAGGGGATCTCGGCCGAGAGCTCTAGAGGGAGAGAGGAGAGTGTTTTGTGTGAGTTGTGAAATGTGAATGATCATATGGTTCTAATCTTGTTCTTATAGACAAAAGTTTTGGTTAAGGTCCAATGGATTACATGTCCACTAGATATGGGACATGTGAGATTATTATAATCAAAATGGTACAAGTGAGGGTCACAATGTGACCGAAATCGGCTAGGGGGGGGGGGTTCTTGGTTAGTTTCCAACTAATTAGCTAGGTTATAGTTAGGTTAATCTAGGTTAGTTAAGTGATTAACCCGGTTAGTAGTGTGTTGTGCTTTATGGCGGGTGTTAGGGTATTCAGGGACCCTAACTGGCTCAGAAAAAGATAAATAATGTAATTGACAATATTTTCATGTTCCGGGTATAGTCCGGTTGTTCGGTTGGATAGTAATCCATCAAAGCGCTTAACAAAGCTTTAAAGTGCCGTTGTTATTATTTTTAGTGACACAACTCATTCCCGACACTTCGGAAAGTGTCTAGTAATATTTTTCTCATGTTCTGGCACTTTATTTGTTAGCTAAAAGCTGAATTGTTAATTAAAGTGCTGAATTTTGTGCTTAGAGTACGTTTTAGGCACATCCGATCACTATAACTCATTCCTAGAGACGCAGTTCTACAACCCTTGTATCCCTACACTCACCACTAGTGTAGTAACTATTTCTGGCTCATACAGGCCTTAGAGGCAGTGTCTGCCTGATGCTGGCTTTATCAGCATGTTCAATAGGTTATCCGTTTATATTGCTAATGTGCTTTTGTGCATCATGTTTGTCACTAAGGTTCAGCTTGTAAATAATGCAGTGACAGTAAATAGAGTATGATGCAAGTATCTACATGTATCAACATTCAAGTAGCAGTTTATCCACAATTTTAGGTAAGCACAGTAATTAAACAGTAATTAATTATTAATTAAGTCGTACGGATACCTGGTTTAGTGAGGGTTGTCACATGTTATGTTGATAATAACTCGATACCGCAAACGGCTCCTTTTTGCCCTTCCCCAATGCTCTATCAAACATTGGTCATGATTTTAAAGTTATTAGTTCACGCCCGTCCTATCCAGGTATGTCGTGAGGGTGCCAAATCTAATAGCGCTATCAACTAATAACCCCGTTGCCCTACAAGCAACTAACCCGGTAGTATGATGGGACTTAAGTGATAGAAAGTGAGTGTATTATCAAACATCAACATTTATTGAAAACCGCCTCACATCTCCTACAAGGATATGGGTTTACGAAAACTCGTTTAATTGTTTATCTGTTTGATTGTCCCCACCAGACGCATGCATTTTTTGAGAGAAATGAACTCACCTTAGTTTTGCTCGGTATGTTAAGTTATCTGTTCCAATTCAATCAACCAACCCTACTGTGGTTACCAAGGAAATCAGTTTCGTAGTCAAACAAGTCACGTAAATTCACAGTTTGCATTCATAGCGAATATCACATAACAATTATTCAATCTCATACAGGTCATAACTATTTGACACCTTACTGTTGAAAAGATTCTGTTCGTTTGTTCACATTGCAGCATCTCCAAGAAGAACTAGTTCTTCGTGGGATGTCCTCATGGCGAAAGACACTCTCGACGAAGAGCAGTACTTCGTCTAGAAGTGTGGCGACGAAGAACCTATGTTGTTCGTCAATGACCAGTCGACGAAGGATCAGGTCCTTCGTCAACATGGGTTCTTCATGAGGAGGTCTTTCATCGCTGCATGTCATCAGTTGGTCAGTAACAATAACCCTAACTTTCTTCGTTCCTCAAAACTAACACAGTTAATCATGTACAATCAGGACCGTTAGTTTCTCAACACAAACTGACATCAATACAACCAAGACAATGATCATCGAAACACACAAGATTCATCAACACTTTCACCCTGATCATGGCAGTTTCATATTATCGCATAACCACTATTACGAACACCCTAATTGAACCCTCCAAACCAGATCTGTTGAACAATTATCTTTACTAAACCCTAATGGGTATGCCAATCATGTTTGACAATCAATATTACTTGCACATTCAAATTAATCACATATAGTCCTATGTCGCACATACACCACAATTAATCATATCATTCAATTAAGTCAAGATCATTCGACAAGATAATTTAATTAATCACCATAACAAAGGACTCATTCACAGGGATGATACTAACCAAAGAGTAGGTGTGCAAGGAACGAGAATAGTCTTCACGAGCGAAGAGAAAGCTTCGATACCCACAACTGCCGTCGCACAGGAGGAGGAGGAGGAAGGGAAAGTATGTTTATGGTTTTTGTGTTTACGGTTCCAAGATATGAGAGATTTACACACATAACATGACAGTCGCGCAGCCTGGGCCGCGAATAAACCTGGGCCGAGGCCCTTTTTGGCGAAAGACCTCATAGCGAAGAACCTCCTTCGTCATGGGGTCTGGGGCGAAGAACCTCAATTCTTCGTCGACATGAGCTTGGGACGAAGAACCTAGTTCGTCGTCGACTTGGGTTTTTCGTGGACATGAGTGTGGTACCACAAGTTAAGACTAAACATCAAACATTAAACAATTCCTAAGTTTTCATGAAACACCCAAACACAATAATCACTCAAACATCGTGCACATGATACAATGTAAAAAAACTTGCGAAAATAAACAAATGATGCGTAGAGGAAAGACCTTGAAATCTCGATTTGTCACATCATCCCCAACTTGAAAGAAATTTCGTCCCGAAATTTGATAAGTAACCCAAAGCGGCAAGGTGTTAGATCAGGATGACTGTGGATTTCCCCGGGTGCCACAAAACAGTAGAAAGTGTGAGAACGCTTATTGATCGTCCGATCAAAACAATCTATGGACTAGATTGGCGCGGTGGCATTTTGGTAAATAACATCATTTTTATTTCGTGGACGTGCTTCATTAAGGGTAAAAAAGGTAAAACACCATTTCTCACCTAAACGCCATTGAAAAAATAAAACGCCAAGTAAGTACAAAACGCCAATTTTATCACTGCGTAATTTTTTCTGGGTTTTTATTTAAGCTCTCTGGCTACAAAAACACCACAAAATATGAAACTCCATAATATATTATGCCAAACCTTACATACGAATAAATGTTAATTACATTTTTTGTTATAAAAATAATATCCCGCCTAAACTACGCGCCAAAAAAATTCTATAAATAGAAACGTCTCACCACCTTCCGTTTATCACACCAAAAAAACACACAAAAAACACAGTGGTTGCTTAAAAAGTACAACTCAATGTAAAACGCCAAAAAATACAACGACGGCAAAACATCTTTTCTTTGATACTCAGTAATGTTCTGCATGAACTTTCGCTGAATGATTTGTTACGTGAATGTAGAAAGATTTTGCTGCATGAGATGGACAAAATTGAAAAAAGAGGGACTGGTGACACCCAAATGTCATTCTTTCATCTTTTTCTTGAAGAAGGTTTGGATGATAAGAAGAGACCTATACCAGTGTAAATGCTACTTTGGCCTTGATGATTATAATGAAGACGACGGGCAGATTGCATCCACCCACAAATGGTTGATCTATATCTCCAATTCCACAAAGACACTTCAACACATGAACAAAGAAAATAAACAACGCCAAACCCAAAACGCCATTTATTTGTCACAGTTCTTGTAGTTTCAAAAGACAAAAGAGACTGATGACACTGAAGATTTAAATCATAAATTGCTTCTACTTTGTTT
Organism: Helianthus annuus; assembly: GCF_002127325.2. Classification (NCBI taxonomy): domain Eukaryota; kingdom Viridiplantae; phylum Streptophyta; class Magnoliopsida; order Asterales; family Asteraceae; genus Helianthus; species Helianthus annuus. The sequence continues at coordinate 57,734,372 of NC_035449.2, read as the reverse complement.
TTTTTTTCTTTATCTGTTGTTTGTTTTGTAATTTCATTTAATAAACAAACAAAAGTATTTAAATAGTATATAATAAAACGCCAAAATGAGCAAATGCTTGTAAAACGCCATAATGCCATAAAAACGCCCCAAAAAACTACCAAACTATAATAAAATTACTTTGAACAACTACTATTATTAAAAAAAATAAATAAATAAGCGTCAAACAATGTGCAAAGAATATAAAACAAAAAAAGTCCAATCGTTATCTAACCGCCATTGGAAAACAAAACGCCATAATTACATCCGTCAAAAGATTTGACGTGTTACACTATAAAACACAGTTGAGTCTGAAAACAAAAGACGGTAAAACTGCAAAAAACAGTAAAATGAAACGACGGAAAACATAATTACTAACATTTATAATATTAAAGGCCAAATTCTTGGGAAATTAAATTTATTTAACTTTTTCAAAAAGCCATAATTACCTGTCATGCGCGGGAGAAAAGCCAATATAAAACAAGACCATGAGAACACAAGATCAAACACGCCAAAAAATTTGACTAAAATGCCACATATTATCCAAAAGGCCAAAAACTTTTAAAATGGCTAAGGTTATTGCATGGAGGTTTGAAAGAAAAGAGAAAAGATTCATCATAAAGTTCTCTGATAGGAGAAGGGTAAATGTAAGGACAATCAAAGCCATGGTTGGGATGAATGAAAATGTTCAGAAGGATATCCTGGCCCTTGGGGTTCCAATGGACAACGATTGTGAAAGAACAAGAACTGTAATAAAAAGACTCAAGAGAAAATTTCCGGCAGAAGATGATGATGATGATATTGACGATACTCCTATACCAAAACTTAGCAGTTGGGTGATGCATGAGGAAGAAGGAATGCTTGAATTGACTTATAAAAACGGGGTGCAATATTCAAGGCCAATGGAAGAAATGTTGAAGACAGGGTTGCTATCTATAATTGAACAACTCAGTGATTTAGCACCTTCAAACGATCCAAAATCCAAAGATGCAGTGATATTCAAGAATAGGCTGCAGCAAAGAAGAGAAGAGCTAATGGCGTTATATGCAAATATGAAATTCGATGATGAAGAATATGAAGAAAGTGATGAACAAAGCGATGGGTACATCTCCGATGTAATCCGACCTACAGAAGACTATTAGTTAATTTGGATTTCGTATTATTGTAATTTTATAAAATATTAATCTATGGTAATCAATGTGTAAGACCTTGGTTGATTATTACGAATTTTTATACAGTTTTCAACTATACTTGTATAAATGTGCGTATACATGACTTACAAATACCTATTTCTTTAAAACTTTTAATAAATAAATTAATTCAATATTTTATAAATACATTCGCCGTTTAAAACATGACGACGAAACAAGTCGCGGAAGCTTAATTCTTGATTGTGTTCGGCTCTTTTGCTCACTTGATCGTCATTCGTACTGTCTTGTAAGTTACCTATAGTCAAAACACCCAAACATTGTTAGTTATGAATGTTAAAACTAGTTTATATGAGTTCCCATGACCCAACAACAAACAACAAACAAAATTTCAGAATAATGAGCCGTCGCGTGGCGCGACGGCAATGCATCATAATTGTCGCATGCCCCCGACTCCAACTGGGGTTCCCCGTCGCGTGACGCGAGGGTCCCATTTCTACAGCGAGTTTGGTTCCAAACCTGCACATTTCCAGCCAAACTATATTTTGCCGAAACGAGCGTAACTTGCTCATTTTTTAATCCGATTTACATCACGTTTCTTCCTACATGATCGTAATTTAATTCTCCATCAAATGGAGTTGACATCCAACATCCGGATTAATAAAATTTTAAACTTTTAGACTTTCGTCTTAAAATGAACTTATGAACTTTTGACCCGTTCATGTATTAATCGAACAAACACTAGGTTGTTGCACTCAAATCATCATGAACCTTATTTTATATAAATTTCCTATTATTCAAGGTTCAAACCATGGGTTTCCTAAGTATTTTTAACCCGTTTTCATTCATATGCTTATTTTGACCCGCTAAGGGATTTTAAGCATATTTTTTACACGAATCACTTTCATTCGTTTCTAGCATTATATTACCACATTTCTTATCAATTAATATTCCTCCACAAATATATATGTGGCGGATTTAATGTGGTGCTTTATATATTCCGAGTTTTACCACTCGGATTATCATTTTGCGGCAAAGACTCATATAGAGTTATTTGACCATAGATTGTCATCTTTCACTTTTGATACTTATTTTAAGTATTTATTTAATCATAAAACACGTTTCCAAACCACCTTTAAAGGTCGTTTGCTCAATTTAGCTTACAAGGGCGTTTTGGTCAATTTTAGTCCTTCTTTTACGATGAAGGACTTTTAAATACTTATTTGACCCAAAATCCGACCTTCTAACCATGATTTTGTTTAGAAACCATTATATTTCTAAAACACCATGATTATAACTCAAATGATTCGGTTTACCTAAAAGATAACCGAATATTCATTTTTTAACCTTGTCTAGCTCTTATAGAACCTCAAGTTCTAAACGATGAGCTGAATCATTATACATACCTGACTCGGATCAATATATTGACCCGTTTTAATACTTTACTTTAATAATCGCTACTTAATAGCGACGTAAGTTATCCTTCCCCTATTCACTCTTGTGAACATAAGACTCGAAAATACTCATTAGTCGATATTTTCAAATGGTGATATTTTCACCATTTGACACGTTGGGTCTAAGTGACCGTTTGTCTTTGCGAGATGGATTCATTATCATCTTGTCTATATGACTCGCTCCGGTTTACACCGTACAGTCATTTTACTTATAAATCATTTCTTGATTATTTTGACCCCTTTATGTCGTATGCCGTAAGGTATCTTTCAAAAACTAACGGTTATCGTCAACGAGTGACCGAATTACCGTTTGACCCTTATTATTCGTATTGATTTACTTATAAGGAAAATCATTCGAAACTCATTATTTATTAGTCCCTGCCAGACTAATTAATCATATTAGCGGCTTTTTAACCATTAAACAAGGTTTATCATTATTGTCTTTTGTTTCGAATCGCACATGTCGTGTCGGAACATCATAATTCAAACAAGACTTTATATTCGTGACTTATAAAACCAGTAGGTATTAATACAAATAGTGTAAGTTGTACTTACCTAGCATCCAGATTATGCTTTTCCGTCCTTCTTGATTTGTTTGACCCACTTCCTTCCCAAGCTTTCACCTAACTTGTCAGGCGTCAAACTATCATTGTAAGTTGTAAGATGGTTAGACTAGTCATAATCATTCACGTCTATTCCATCCTACGTTCTTTATGTCGAATTTACCATTTGATCATATAAAAGGTCATTTTGACTTTAAAAAGTCAAACTGCCTATTATCATAATTAATTACACGAAGTAGCTCAACTACTCGTTTAATTACTTGGTCAATTATCCGGTAAGCATCATCTTTATGTTACCATTTTAATCACTTATTAACCAAGTTCTTGTCATCATAATTCACCGAATTAATACACTATGATATTAAATATTTTTTAGCATAATTATATCATAAATTTTAACATATCATACTAAACTCATATAATAGTAAGTATGATTATATACTCAAACACACTATTGTTCAAGTATTTCCTGATTACTATCATGTATGATGATTCTAATCATAATTATATCATCAATTTCATCCTATGATTAATACCCACTTATCCTAGTGTAGTAAATCATCAAATCATTCAAATTATATCATCATATGTATAATTTTCACTTAGGGTTTGATTCCTAAGCAAATATACATCACTAATTCAATCATAGCATCAATAACCCATTCATAATTCGCGATTATGATGATTATCTAAATTTCACAAATTCACAAATCATCAAAATTTGACATACCTTATGATCCCCTAGCTTGGGTGATCATTAATTCACGTTCAATTGTGTTAGTGCATGCATTTGTCGACTTCGTCTTGTATCGAGTCTTAGACTAGATATGTTAGATCAGGGTTCGTTGTACGAGAAAATAGGGTGTTTAAGGTTGTAATATTGTTGATTTCGCTTGAAGAAGCTATTCCGCTTGAAATGACATTATTCAGTTTCAAGCGGAATCAACAATCTCCTTATTCCGCTTGAACTGATGTCAGTGTGTTTCAAGTGGAATCTGATTAGTATATATAGGTTACAAGCAAAATCAGTAAGTAGTTGTACGTGTGGTCTTGTATTGGATACCGAGGTGCTGCCGGTTTATCCAGGGGCTGTAATCATTGTTATTTCAATCAGAATCAAGTTAAAAGTGAATTGCAAGCTGTGTCTAAGTCAGTTTCTTGTTTTCCGCACCTGAAACTGATCAAAACTCCTCTGAACGACTCGTTCGGGTCACATACACGATCCTACAAGTGGTATCAGAGCTCAGGAGGAGGAGTTCTGCAGATTACAGCTGTTTTTCATTGCATTTTCTTACTTCTACACCTTCTTTCTTGAATTGAACAAAATTTAACGGTTAAAATCAGCTCAATTTTTCACAGACTATGTAAAAGTGCATTTTAACAAACCCTTGAAAGTTTAACATTAAAATTCGACTTAAAAATGCTAAAATTGGACCTTGGATGTGATTCCGCTTGACCGAACAGAAGTGATTCCGCTCGAGATTGGGTTATTTTGCTTGAACATTTCAAGCGAAATCTGCTATTCCGCTTGAAATTGTGGTGATTTCACTTCAAAACCCTATTCCGCTTGAATAGTTTCAAGCGAAATCAGTGATTTCGCTCGAAATTCCTGATTCCGCTCGAAAGGTCTTATTTCGCTTGAGTTTTCAAGCGAAATCAGGTCATTTAGTTTCAATTTCTTATTTCGCTTGAACAGCTTATCTCGCTTGAAGTTGTGTTTCAGGTATTCCGCTTGAACAGGTTATCATATTTCGCTTGAACTTGCAAGAATCATGAGTGAAGAGTTTTTCAACACGTTTGCCACATCTCCGACTACTCCGGCTGTCATTGCTCAAAACATGAATTTGGAAAATGAAACGGGAACTACGCAAAAACCCCCGAAGCTAATGAGTATTGAGGAGTATTACGGATGGAAAGATCGGTTCGAGAACTGGGTTCAAGCTAACCATCTAAGATCGTGGGAATGTATTTTGAAGAGATATGTTCTACCTCGTACTGAACTGCGAACTGAAAAACAAATCTCGGAGTTTAATGACAAAGAACAAGAAATGTACCGTGCTGAAAAAATGATGATCAGTTTATTTCAGCAAGCTATCAAAGAAGACATCGTTGTGTTGCTACAACATGACAAGACCTCAAAATCAATCTGGGATGCTCTTAAAGTCAAGTTTGAGGGTAGTGAAAATATGATTAAGAGCAAAAAGGCATTACTTAAGAAAGAATTTGATCTTTTCTCTAGTTTGCCCGGGGAAGATACAAAGAAGTTAATTGAACGATATTGCCATTTAGTGCGATCCATGTCGATGCTAAGTATAACTAAAGATCGTGAAGAGTGGGTCAAAAAGTTAGCTGACGCATTGCCACAGAAAGAATGGGGAACTTACTTGATGATCTTGAAGAACACTGGAGTTTATGATGGGTTGACAATTTCTCAGTTTATCGAGAAGATTGAGAGTCAAGATCTGGAACAGCAAAAGATTGCAAGGATGAACAATCCAAGTGGTCAACAAGATGTGAAAATGTACTACAAAGGTAGTGTTCCAGAAGCTGAAAGAAGCCCAAAAATTCAAACTGCTTTTAGTGCAGGAGACTCATCTGAAAAAGTTGATCAAAGTTCAAACAAAAGCAGTGGTTTCTCTTCCTATCCGAGTGTTAATCCGAAAGATATAACATCAAGCATTCAGCATCAAAGTTCTAAAAATGGAAATGGTTGTGTGATATAATGCAACATTGCGTTGAATCTTCCAGATGGTCAAAGTTTCTCTGAATAAGTTGCGAAAGATCACATGGCATTACTTGGTTCCGTGCTTCTATCTTATGAAGGTTTGGTTGCAGGGAGGATCGGGAATCCTATGCTAACAAAGGAGGATTACGATCAGATAGACGCTGAAGAGATGGAACAAATGGAAATCAAATGGTGTCTAGCTAGTGTCCTTAGAAGAGCTGAGAAGTTTAAACTGATTACTGGGAGAAATGACTTTCTTGATGCACATCTTTCTACTTTAGGTTTCGATAAATCTAAATTTACTTGTTTTAAATGCAGGGAGAAAGGTCATTTCAAGAGGGAATGCAAGAATAGAGATGCGAATGATGCAAAGAATCCATTCGGAAAAGAAGACTACTACCGGAAAGCTATATACCAACAAGTTGGTGAGCAACAACAACAAAAACCACAAGTGGCTCATGGTAGAAAAGTGATTGAGGATTCAAAGAGAGCATGTTTGGGGAATCAAGAAAGTTTTAACTGGAACAAATACATTTCATCCGACAGCAAAGCATGCCTAATCAATCAAGATGATGAAAGACTACCTGAAGGCTTTAGCTGGGATATGTTTGTGGATGAGAAAGGAGAATTTAAAGATTTCATTGCTAAAATTGTGAAAGAACCAGATATGTTTACTGAATGGATGAAATCTATTGGAGTTAGTGTGAAGAATGAAGATGAAAAGTCTGTTTCATCAGAAGAAAGTTCACAGAGTTCAGATGAAAGTTCAGAAAGAGAAGCTGTCTTTGATCAAATACCATCTGATTCTGGTTCTTCGGATGATGGTTCTGACAAATCAGTAGAGTTTAATCAATTACCAACTGATGACAGTAGTGATGATGAGGAAGAAAAACATATTAATGTTGCAAAATCTCATCTCTCTACTTAAAGTTTTCATTTTTATTTTGCAGATCGACTGGAAAAGCTGAAGGAGAGAAGAGCAGCAAGAGAACAGAAGCAGATGAAGTCTGAAAGTGTTGCTTAAGAAGGTGAGACTGTTCAAAATGAAGAAGCTAAAATTGTTGCTGAGGAGATTGCTGAAACTGAGCATGTAACTGAAGCAGAAAAGGTGGTTGAAGTTGAAAAAATCATCGAAGTAGAAAAGATTGTAGAAGTCATCAAACCTTGCATAAAGTGTTTAGAACTGTCACACCCCCAAAATCCACATGCGGAACACCACCGCTTGGAGGCGTGACTGACCAGGATCCAGCCACCAATTATACTGAGCAATTTAATTAATAACATAAGTAATACTCACCAACCACAAGATTGACAAATATCATAATCAAGGTTCAAAAGTATTAAGTTAATAGTTCAGATAAGTAGCGGAAGCATAGACAAAATAGTTTAGAACAAGATTCTTAGTTCAAGTTAGTTTAGAACCCAACACACGGGTTAGACGACCACTACACATCCGCAAGCCGCAAGCTCCTGAATCACTGGGTACCTGCAAAGCATGCAGTAGGGTATCAACATAATGTTGAGCGAGTTCACTAGTTGTCCAGTTTTAGTTTTCGAAAACGTAAGTTGTTTAGATAAAGCATTTATAATCACGTTGTGGGGAGCTACCCCATCTGTAAGCTCACTAAACTGTAGTTACCGAAACTGTTGACGGAAAGTTGTTGTGCCCCGAGTCAATGTCTATCGTCATTGACCAAGATGCAAGGTCTATTAGTTCACGCCCGATCTCCCCCGGTCACGGTGTGAGGTTGTCAAACCTAATAGCGCTATGAACTAATAACCCGTTCGCCCCCGGCGATTAATCGGTACTGTAAGCAGGGACTTAAGGTGATAGAGTTTCGTTTAGATTGGCTAGTTGTGATTTATAAATAATATCCAAACGTATCTCCCCTGGAGATAGTAAATACCCATTCGGATTTCCCCCGGAAATAATAGTTCAAAAGTATTTTTCCCAAAGTTGGCAGTTGTCCGTGTCCCACCCTGGGACGCATGCTTTTGGTGTGTGAACTCACCTTGGGTTGCTCGGCAGATTAGGTTACTGGTCAAACACGCTATTCACCACGTCCTAACATGGTTACCAGTATAGGTCAGGTTTGGGTACAGAGAATGTCACGTATATTTACAAATAATCTAACACATAGCATGCATACAGTTACATGTTGAGTTATTGGGCCTGTTCTACTATCGGATCAGTCAACGATATCAACTAACACATAGTTCAGTTAAACAGGCAGCCCAAACAAATCACGTTGTGGCCCAATAGCTAAAGTGAACAGCCCAGTCGAGACAAGGTGGTCTCGACTCGAGAACATGCGGTCTCGAGTCGCAACCAGGAGGTCTCGGCTTGTAATGGTTGGTCTCGAGTGGTGCAGGCATGACTCGTAACCCTGGAGATCTCGAGTCCCGTCTCGAGTTGTCACGATGTGGTCTCGAGTCGAGACCTTGATGGTCTCGAGTCCCTGAAGTCCGTTTTGAAGTTGCTGGGTCCGGGTCTCGAGTCGCAACCGTTGCGGTCTCGAGTTGCAGCTTCATGGTCCCGAGTCGCAACCGTTGGTCTCGAGTCGTTTACCTGCTGATTCTGATGCATCTGCCCGAATTGTACTATGCAACAGAATTCTGATTTCATGCCCTTATGTACTATCCAATAAGGTTTCACAAACATGTTTTCTTGTCTAACAATTAACCAAAATGGATTAAACACAACAATTCAAATCTTCATATCATATTCCTATCACATTCAAATAGTTCATCATTTTAAGTCAAACATGTTCATCTTATCAACCTATGTTCATTCATTCTAACATAACTCCAAACCGGGTCACAATTCAATCATCAACATCGGTCCTAAATCTAGCACATAGCCACCGATTTTTATCCTTAGATTCAAGTGTATTTATGCATTTGTCATATGAATCTTGCACACCATTACTAACAACATTCTTAATCAATTTAACACATAACCAACATGTAGATCATTTTCAACCAAAAACATATAATCACTCGACATCCTTAACAAATTATTCATGGAAGACATTTAAGCAAAGCATGCATATCATTTATCAATCAAGTTTCACAAATTCTAAAAGTGTGAAATGCTAACCGAATGGTGTTTGGTGTGAGAATGGCACGGAATCAACCGAAAGGAGGACCTTTGAGCTAGGACAAGGGCTTGATCTTTGCTACACTTGATCCGAGGTAAGAGGAGAGAGTGGTGTTGCTAGGGTTTTAGTGAGGGAGAGAGTGTGTGAGAGTGTAAGGGAGAAGGTGGATGAGGGGTTTTATACCCGGTTTGGGTGGTGCACCCTACAAGGGTTTCGAGTGGGCTCAAGGGGTGTATGGCCCAGTCCGGTCCAACCGTTACTGTTTACTCGAGACCGAGAATGGTCTCGAGTCGGGTTCGTAGTCTCGGTTCACTAGTATTTATACATATATATATATATATATATATATATACTACACATACATACATAGCAAAAGGATCACATGGAACATCAAGGTAACACGCACTTTCATTTATTAACAATGTTAATACAAAAGGGTTACTCGGGAAAACCTAGAGTGTCACATTATCCCCAAGTTTTAAGAACTTTCGTCCCGAAAGTTAAGGCAGCCACTGACAAGCTAGTACGTGTGAGAGTGTTTCAACGGGGTGTCACATCATCCCCCTGTTAGTTTGGAATTTCGTCTCGAAATTCGGTTGTAGCTTCAGTGCTGGGGGGTTTCGTTTGGGAACAACTGGGGGTACTTGCACTTCATCAGGTCTTCCCGCTCCCAGGTAAACTCTGGGCCACGTCGCGAGTTCCAACGAACTCGCACGAGAGGTATCTGGCTACGTTAGAGGGTTTTGATTTCTCGATCCGTGATCTCAATCGGTTCCTCAGTAAAGTGTAGCTGTTCGCCAATAGTGAGTTCCTTAAAGGGGATTATGAGTGTTTCATCTGACAGACACTTCTTCAGATTAGACACGTTGAAAACGTTGTGTACCGCACTCAGCTCTTCAGGCAGATTCAATCTATAAGCGACCTTACCGATCCTCTTGGTAATTTCGAATGGTCCAACATATCGCGGATTAAGCTTGCCCCGTTTACCAAAACGAACAACACCCTTCTAGGGTGAGACTTTAAGTAGAACCCGGTCCCCGACCTGGAATTCTAGTGGTTTCCTACGCTTATCAGCGTAGCTTTTCTGACGATCACGAGTTGCCGCCATACGATGTCTGATCTGGGCAATCTTCTCCGTTGTGTCTACTACCAGTTCTGGGCCTGTGACCTGGCTGTCACCAACTTCCGCCCAACAAAGAGGTGATCGGCATTTACGACCGTACAATGCCTCGAAGGGTGCTGCCTGAATGCTGGTGTGGTAGCTGTTATTATAGGAGAATTCCACTAACGGTAGATGCTTCTCCCAATTCTTGCCAAAATCGATCACACATGCTCTAAGCATGTCTTCCAGGGTTTGGATGGTGCGTTCAGACTGCCCATCCGTTTGTGGGTGATAAGCGGTGCTCATGCCCAAACGTGAGCCAAAGGATTTGTGCATAGCTTGCCGCAACTCGGAAGTAAATCGTGCGTCTCGATCGGAAATAATGGAGGTTGGCACCCCGTGCCTCGATACTACTTCCTTTAAGTAAACCTCTGCCAAGGTAGAAAACTTGTCTGTTTCCTTAATGGCCAAGAAATGTGCGGACTTGGTCAATTGATCTACTATCACCCAAATAGTGTCATTCCCGCGTTGGGATCTAGGTAGGCCAGTAACGAAATACATGGAAATTTGCTCCCATTTCCACTTCGGGATTTCTGGTTGTTGGAGTAGGCCTGCTGGTTTCTGATACTCAGTCTTGACTCTTGCGCAGGTCAAACATTTGCTGACATATGTTGCTATGTGGGCTTTCATGCCAGGCCACCAATACGTGGTCCTCAAGTCGTGGTACATCTTACCAAACCAGGATGTACTGAGTAACGGGACTTATGCGCTTCGTTCATCACAAGTTCACGTAGATCTCCATAGAGTGGAACCCAAATGCGCCCTGTCACATAGTAAGCGCCATCTTCTTTTTGTTCCAATCGTTGCCTCGATACTCGCAGGGACTCAGCCCTGATGTTTTCCGGTTTCAGAGCTTCAACCTGAGCATTTCGAATCTGAGTAGGGAGGTTTGACTGGATGGTAAGTTGTAACGCTTGCACGCGCTTGGGCGCAGTGTCCTTTCGGCTGAGGGCGTCTGCCACGAGATTGGCCTTGCCCGGATGATACTTGATTGCGCATTCATAATCATTCAAAAGTTCGACCCACCGGCGTTGTCGCATGTTTAATTCCTTTTTCTTAAAGATATGCTCGAGACTCCTGTGATCGGTGTAAACAGTGCACCTGGTACCGTACAGGTAATGTCTCCATATCTTAAGCGCAAAAACCACTGCTCCTAGTTCCAAGTCGTGCGTAGTGCAGTTTCTTTCGTGAGTCTTAAGCTGTCGAGAAGCGTAGGCAATAACTTTCTTGCGTTGCATCAGCACGCAACCGAGCCCATGAATAGACGCATCGCAGTAAACCACAAAGTCGTCGGTACCTTCAGGTAACGAGAGGATAGGAGCACTACAGAGGTTATCCTTTAGTTTCTGAAATGCAGACTCCTGAGCTTCATTCCATTTGTAAGCAATACCCTTTTGAGTGAGAGCCGTGAGAGGCTGAGCGATCTTTGAGAACCCCTTGATAAATCTACGATAGTATCCTGCCAATCCCAAGAACTGACGAACTTCGGTCGGAGTCTTAGGGGTAGGCCAATTCTTTATAGAGTCGATCTTAGCTGGGTCGATATGAATCCCGTCCTTATTGACCACGTGCCCAAGGAAATGGACTTCTCGAAGCCAAGAGTCACATTTTGAGAACTTGGCGTACAGTTGCTCGTTGCGAAGGAGTTCGAGGATAAGGCATAGGTGCTGTTCATGCTCTTCTTGACCTTTCGAGTAGATTAGGATGTCGTCGACAAACACGATCACGAATTTGTCGAGGTAAAGCTTGCACACTCGGTTCATGAGGTCCATGAAAACCGCAGGCGCGTTAGTCATTCCAAAGGGCATGACAAGGAACTCGTAATGACCATAACGAGTTCTGAATGCAGTTTTGGAGATGTCTTCATTACGGACTCTTAGCTCATGATAGCCCGATCGTAGGTCAATCTTTGCATAGTAGCTCGATCCTTGCAACTGATCGAATAGGTCGTCAATACGCGGGAGAGGGTAGCGATTCTTGATGGTAACCTTGTTCAGCTCACGATAGTCGATGCACATCCTGAATGTGCCATCCTTCTTCTTAACAAAGAGTACCGGCGCTCCCCAGGGTGATAAACTAGGACGGATAAATCCTTTATCCAACAGTTCCTGCAGTTGCGTAGAAAGTTCCTTCAGTTCAGCGGGGGCTAGTCGATAAGGCGCACGAGCTATGGGCGCTGCTCCGGGAGCCAGCTCGATTTGGAATTCGACTTGACGGTGGGGAGGGAGTCCAGGTAGTTCTTCAGGGAACACCTCGGGGTAGTCGCGTACTACTGGAAAATCTTCAATCCTCTTTTCCTTTTTCTGTGTGTTGGTGACAAGTGCTAAGAGAGCGGTGTGCCCCTTTCGCAAACATTTCTGGGCTTTTAAGAACGAGATGATGCATGTGACTTCTCCGCCTTTGTCACCTTGCACGATGAGGGGTTTCCCAGAACGGCGGGGGATGCGAACCATTTTCTCTTTACAGAGGATTTCAGCGCGATGTTTGGATAACCAATCCATACCGATAACGACGTCGAAGCTTCCAAGAGCAATAGGGAAAAGATCAATGCTATAGGTCTGACCAGACAGTACTAGTTTGCAGTCGTTGATAACATGTGAGGTCTCGATGTTTCTACCATTAGCTAGCTCGACGGTATGTTTAGAACTTAGTAACGAAGGCGGGTGCTTAAGCTTCTTACTAATACGTAGGGACACATAACTAGCATCGGCTCCAGAATCAAATAATACAGAAACATAACGATCATCGAGTATGAACTTACCCGCCACGACGTTGGGGTCATTCCTCGCTTCTCCAGCTCCAATCACAAAAGCCCTTCCCCTTGCACCATTCCCAGCATTGTTGTTTTGATCGTTGTTTCCAGCTACCTGATTGTTGTTGCGGTTCAGGTTCAGCTCAGGGCAATTCTTCTTAAAGTGCCCCTCAGCTCCACACTGGAAACAACCCTTGACGTTTCCGTGATGCTGCTGCTGCTGCTGGTTCTGCCCCGCGGGACGTGGACTCCTACAGTCCTTGGCCTCATGTCCCATCTTGTTACATCGCTGACACTGGCTTTTCCCACAAGGCCCACTGTGATGTCGATTGCACTTGTTGCACTTGGGGTGGTTCCCGCGATAGCCACCCTGTTGTTGAGGGCCCTTGTTGTTGTCAGTTTTCCTTTGCTGGGTTGGGGCCTGAGTGGGGTTAGCATCCTTGCTTTGATTTCCTTCCCACTTACGCTTGTTGTCATTAGAAGTTCCAGAAGTAGCACTGATCCTTTTGGGCAGCTTGCCCTGTTCCACGGCCTGATCAGTGAGTTTGTGAGCAAGACGAACGACCGGCTGAATGGTATTGAGGTTGGCTGCAGTCACATGGCTTCGAATCTCTGGAGCCAAACCCTTGATGTACAATTCGATTCTTCGATACATAGGTCGAGACAGGTTTGGGCAAAGAGCAGCATAGTCGTTGGACTGTTTGGTGTATGCCTCGATCTCTGACCCAACCATCTTGAGCTCAGAGTACTCGTTTTCGAGCTTGTGGATGTCATCCCTGTGGCAATACTCCTCCTTAATCATGTCCTTGAAATCCTCCCACGCAGTAGCATTAGCAGTTTCCAAACCAAACATCTGAATTTGCGCCTTCCACCAGGAAAGCGCGTTTCCTTCAAGCGTACCAGTAGCAAACTTCACCCAATTCGCAGGGGGACACTCACAGACAGCAAAGACAGCTTCGACTTTCTCAATCCAGTGAAGAAGACCTATGGCACCCTTAGTGCCATTGAATGGAAGAGGTTTGCAATCCATGAAAGTTTTGAAAGTACACACGTGTGGTTGCGCAGGTGCATGCTGACCTGTTGTGAGAAGCGGAGTGAATAGGTTTAGGGGTAAAAGACGATGCGGCGGTAGGATCTAAACATCCTAGGATAACGATTTTACCTCCAGGGTGAGCTGCGAAAGCTGCAGCCAACGTGTGAAGCAGGTTAGTGAATTGAGCCTGAGTCATGTTGATGTTTCCTCTTCCACGTCCACTCATTGTCTTCATAATCAGAAAACATAGTATGAGTGTGATATCGTAATGTAGCGAGAATGAGATTGAAGAGGGAGGTGTATCTATCTAACTAGGCACACGAGTACGTATAGCAAAACAGAAGACATAAAGTAAGCAAGTAAGTAAACACTAGTCCGAGCTATGAAGTCTAATGTGTTGAGTCTTGCACTTGGAGTGTAGTGTCGTCACGAGTCACGGGTTATAGTCTGGTTTTCTCAAAAAGATTTCCCCTTTTTAAAACTAAGTTCACTATAACCAATTGCTCTGATACCAATCTGTCACACCCCCAAAATCCACATGCGGAACACCACCGCTTGGAGGCGTGACTGACCAGGATCCAGCCACCAATTATACTAAGCAATTTAATTAATAACATAAGTAATACTCACCAACCACAAGATTGGCAAATATCATAATCAAGGTTCAAAAGTATTAAGTTAATAGTTCAGATAAGTAGCGGAAGCATAGACAAAATAGTTTAGAACAAGATTCTTAGTTCAAGTTAGTTTAGAACCCAACACACGGGTTAGACGACCACTACACATCCGCAAGCCGCAAGCTCCTGAATCACTGGGTACCTGCAAAGCATGCAGTAGGGTATCAACATAATGTTGAGCGAGTTCACTAGTTGTCCAGTTTTAGTTTTCGAAAACGTAAGTTGTTTAGATAAAGCATTTATAATCGCGTTGTGGGGAGCTACCCCATCTGTAAGCTCACTAAACTGTAGTTACCGAAACTGTTGACGGAAAGTTGTTGTGCCCCGAGTCAATGTCTATCGTCATTGACCAAGATGCAAGGTCTATTAGTTCACGCCCGATTTCCCTTGGTCACGGTGTGAGGTTGTCAAACCTAATAGCGCTATCAACTAATAACCCGTTCGCCCCCGGCGATTAATCGGTACTGTAAGCAGGGACTTAAGGTGATAGAGTTTCGTTTAGCTTGGCTAGTTGTGATTTATAAATAATATCCAAACTATCTCCCCCGGAGATAGTAAATACCCATTCGGATTTCCCCCGGAAATAATAGTTCAAAAGTATTTTTCCCTAAGTTGGTAGTTGTCCGTGTCCCACCCTGGGACGCATGCTTTTGGTGTGTGAACTCACCTTGGGTTGCTCGGCAGATCAGGTTACTTGTCAAACACGCTGGTCACCACGTCCTAACATGGTTACCAGTATAGGTCAGGTTTGGGTACAGAGAATGTCACGTATATTTACACATAATCTAACACATAGCATGCATACAGTTACATGTTGAGTTATTGGGCCTGTTCTACTATTGGATCAGTCAACGGTATCAACTAACACATAGTTCAGTTAAACAGGCAGCCCAAACAAATCACGTTGTGGCCCAATAGCTAAAGTGAACAGCCCAGTCGAGATAAGGTGGTCTCGACTCGAGAACATGCGGTCTCGAGTCGCAACCAGGAGGTCTCGGCTTGTAATGGTTGGTCTCGAGTGGTGCAGGCATGACTCGTAACCCCGGAGATCTCGAGTCCCGTCTCGAGTTGTCACGCTGTGGTCTCTAGTCGAGATCTTGATGGTCTCGAGTCCCTGAAGTCCGTTTTGAAGTTGCTTGGTCCGGGTCTCGAGTCGCAACCGTTGCGGTCTCGAGTTGCAGCTTCATGGTCTCGAGTCGCAACCGTTGGTCTCGAGTCGTTTACCTGCTGATTCTGATGCATCTGCCCGAATTGTACTATGCAACAGAATTCTGATTTCATGCCCTTATGTACTATCCAATAAGGTTTCACAAACATGTTTTCTTGTCTAACAATTAACCAAAATGGATCAAACACAACAATTCAAATCTTCGTATCATACTCCTATCACATTCAAACAGTTCATCATTTTAAGTCAAACATGTTCATCTTATCAACCTATGTTCATTCATTCCAACATAACTCCAAACCGGGTCACAATTCAATCATCAACATCGGTCCTAAATCTAGCACATACCCACCGATTTTTATCCTTAGATTCAAGTGTATTTATGCATTTTTCATATGAATCTTGCACACCATTACTAACAACATTCTTAATCAATTTAACACATAACCAACATGTAGATCATTTTCAACCAAAAACATATAATCACTCGACATCCTTAACAAATTATTCATGGAAGACATTTAAGCAAAGCATGCATATCATTTATCAATCAAGTTTCACAAATTCTAAAGGTGTGAAATGCTAACCGAATGGTGTTTGGTGTGAGAATGGCACGGAATCAACTGAAAGGAGGACCTTCGAGCTAGGACAAGGGCTTGATCTTTGCTACACTTGATCCGAGGTAAGAGGAGAGAGTGGTGTTGCTAGGGTTTTAGTGAGGGAGAGAGTGTGTGAGAGTGTAAGGGAGAAGGTGGATGAGGGGTTTTATACTCGGTTTGGGTGGTGCACCCTACAAGGGTTTCGAGTGGGCTCAAGGGGTGTATGGCCCAGTCCGGCCCAACCGTTACTGTTTACTCGAGACCGAGAATGGTCTCGAGTCGGGTTCGTAGTCTCGGTTCACTAGTATTTATACATATATATATATATATACTACACATACATACATAGCAAAAGGATCACATGGAACATCAAGGTAACACGCACTTTCATTTATTAACAATGTTAATACAAAAGGGTTACTCGGGAAAACCTAGAGTGTCACATTATCCCCAAGTTTTAAGAACTTTCGTCCCGAAAGTTAAGGCAGCCACTGACAAGCTAGTACGTGTGAGAGTGTTTCAACGGGGTGTCACAAGAACCATGCAAGGAATGTGCAGCAAAAGATGAGAAGTGGCTAAGCTTGTGAGAATGAAGGAACAATTACTGTTCAATCTTAACTATGTGAAGGAGTCTTATGACGTTTTGAACAGAACAGTAACTGGTCTTCAAAAGACAAACTCCGAGAGAGAAGACGCTTTGACAATGATGAATGCTACAATGATGACAAAACAAAAAGTAATCAATCATTACATTGAAGAAAATGATGAGTTAAAGCAAGAGTTGGAAAAAGAGAAAATTGAGAATGAGAGGATTAGACGTTTATTACAAAGTTATTCTAGTTCTGATTATCTTATTGATCGAATTTATCCGACTGTTGCAGGTTTTGAAGCATTCAAAGACGACAAGCCAAAGAAGAAAGATACTGGTAAGAAACCGACTGTTAGCTATAACAAGTGTCCGCCTCCGATCTGGGAAGGTTATTCTCCCAGAAAACCAAATGAGGAGCAAGTTGAAAAAGCAGTCAATATAAAGTTAAAAACCGACACAACTGATGAATTACCAGAAAACATTGACATCACTTTCACATCGTCTGACACTGATCATGAGTCTGAGTTAATCAAAAAAGTGGTCGATCAGGTGTTGGATACTGATGAGGAGTCTGAGTCAAATCTGAGTCTGGAGGGTCAAGTTCGTCAGTCAACAGTTCTAAAACGATGGTTTAAAGGACTTACAGTAAAGAATTTTTGTTATCAAAATCAAATTTGGATGATGAAACATTTGAAGTAGCATACACGTTAAATGATTCTGACAAGGAGTTTCCAATAAGAAGTGTTCGTTTTGAAATAATCAAAAAAGTTTTCAAAATGACAGAAATTAATATTTCTGAAATAAAATATTTAAATCTTACTAGAAAACCTAAAACATACACTTCAAGAGTACAACAACGATTAAACAAGAAAAAGGGTTACAATTTTGGTTCTGGTTTTCAAAAGAAACCAAACCATATGGTAGCTATAAAAAGAAAGGATTGGGTTTTACACCACCTGAAAATTATAAAAATGATAAAATTTCTAAAACAAACACAAAATTTGTTCCAGGTGGAAGTGCTGAAGAAGAACAGAAGAAACCGTTCTGGAGACATTCAAACCAGGAGTTTCTTGCTGAAATGAAGAGAAAAGGAACTGGAGTTTTTCACCGGGCATCTGTTTTAAATGCAATGAAGCTGGTCACATTGCATCAGTTTGTTCACAAATGGCAAAACTAAAACAGGAAGTATCTGAAAAACTGAAAGAAAAAATTGTTGATGTTGAACCACTAACTGAAAAATTCAAAACTTTTGAAAATTCTACTTATGAAGTTGGTGAGTGTTCAAAGACAAAATTTGTACAAAAAGAAAGCCAAGGACAATCAAGTGTGGGTTGTCAAGAAGTGTGGTGAAAAAGTCGGCGATGAACCTGATTCCATAAAATCAGAGGAGCCACAGGTTAAAGTAAAAGAAGAAAAAATTTGTGCCTTCAGCAGATGATGTTAAATTTCCATCTCTGAAGTTTGAAAATATTAAGCAAAAAGTTGGTAAAGTTGAGATCTCAAATCAATTCTTTTCTGATCAGAAGGTTTGAGAAAGTATTCAATGGGAATGTTAAGAAAATGTTTGGGAAAATGCTTGATGGGAAAGTAAAAGGGGTTAAAGATTTTTATGCGACAAAGAAAGCAACCTATAACCCTACTGAGCAAGAGTTAAAAACACCCAATGTTGGTAAGACTTGGGTGGAAATTCTTTTCCCTTGAAAAATCTGGATTTGACGGAGATCCCAAGTTTGTAATCGTGGATCAGGAATTGGCATCATTCTTGTTAAGATAGTTTGTGTGAATGATTTTAATGTTGATAAATTTGTACAGGTTGTGACTTTGCCGGAGCTTCCAGGTTGGTAAGTGCGAAGCAGGAATCGGCATTCTAGTTGGTAAAATGTTTGAGTGTAGATGTGTTATTCCTAAACTTGATGCAAGTGTTTGTGTTCTTACAAGTGGTAAATCAGGGACATTAAGTTGTACTTGATTTTCTTACAAAATTTTACTTCCAAGTGGTACGGTTTGTACTGACAAAGTGATTACTCAAGGTCATTAAGTTGAACTTGATGTAATCCTCATTAAAATGGTTGAAAAACAAGATGATGAACCAATCCCTACAAGTGGTAAAAACAAACTTATTTTCTGGAAAAATCATTTTGATTAAAACAAACTTAAGTGTTTTGAAATCTAAATGAGAAAAGAGTTTGTTAAAAGGGAAGTTCTGATTGTTTATGCCTAGTGGATGGCGAATTGAAGCAATTCGATATCGATTGTCATTTTTCTTGTATAGTTTGTTTTCAAAGTTTTTTTAAGTGGGTCAAGAGCCCAGTTTGTTTTTTCAAACTTTCTTTAAATGTGTTTGCATTTTAGGGGGAGTAAAAATTTCAGAATATCCAAAAACATTAGAAAATTTGAAAAATCCAAAAACATGATAAAAACCAAAAATGAGTTTTATTGTAAAAAGAGGAAATGATAGTACATCAGTGGACTGTCACAACATGCTAAAGAAATGTAAAGTAAAAATGTGATAAACAATCTCACTGCGGATATGCCAGTAGGTTTTTGCACATTTAGTAAATTGTGATGAGATATAAACCTAAATTCAAACTTGCTTATATCGTGGGGAACAACTTCTTGGATATATGGGTAACCCCCGAAATCTTGTTTGAATGATCCATCTTTCTGAGATACTAGGTCTTTATACTCAGTGATATATGGGGTATTCTCCCGGGACTTCTGCTGAATGGAAATTCTGACCTAGTTCCCGTATAATACTTTCCGCATTGCTTGAAAAATAGCATCGCCCTCAGCAAAATGATGAAACAATAAAATTGATAATCATTGCTGTTGAAGAAAAGATCCTCTAAAGGGGATACACCAAAAGTCGAGCCGTCATCTCTCTGCTGAACGGAAGTTCTGACCTGAGCTCTCACGGTTTCGCATCTAACCCCTTTAGAGATATCATCTTTGGTATACTCACCTGTAAGACTGAATATTGGGATTTGAATACGGGAGTATATTCAAGTAGTGGGACACGCGAATAAGTTTAAGTGCTTAAGACATTAATCTCGTATCTCGAAACAATTGAACTTTGTGTGAAAATTTAAGTGGACCAATATGCTGACAATCTAGGTGAATTGTTTAGAACTTAAAATGAAATGAAGCTTAACGGTGTTAGTGATTTGTCTCAGAAACTGATATGACCCTTTTACACAAACTCACAAAAATATTGTCTGTAAATATTTCTTTACTGCATTTTTATTATCAAAAATTAAAAAGATTTTTAGCATGTTTTAGCATAAATTTTGAAAAATTCAAAAAGATTTTTGACAACTGGTGTTGAAAAGCTGATTTTCAAAGTTCCAAGTGCTAAACATGATGACGTGTTTGTGAAAAGGAGTCTGTGTTTGGAAATGAATGTGTTTTGATCAAATTTACAAGTGGTTCATCTAAAGGTTGATTAAATTTTGAGGGGGGAGTATGAATATCTAAACTTGAAATGTTTAAATGCGTGAAATTTATTTTGAGGTAGAGATTGTGCAGGTGTAAGTTTGAGCCAGGAAACGATCTTGAACCTGTGAAAGCCAGACTACGATCCTGAAGCAGATGATGCCGATGAACTTAAGGAATGCCAGCACATTGTTAGGGGGAGTCTGTTGATGTTGATTGAAAGAGTGAAGCCCAGAGACTGATAAAGACTGAAGTTGCAAAGACTCGACACAGTAAGACTCGTCAACATCTGAGGGGGAGTCTGTTAGTGCATGCATCTGTCGACTTCGTCTTGTATCGAGTCTTAGACTAGATATGTTAGATCAGGGTTCGTTGTACAAGAAAATAGGGTGTTTAAGGTTGTAATATTGTTGATTTCGCTTGAAGAAGCTATTCCGCTTGAAATGACATTATTCAGTTTCACGTGGAATCACCAATCTCCTTATTCCGCTTGAACTGATGTCAGTGTGTTTCAAGCGGAATCTGATTAGTATATATAGGTTACAAGCGAAATCAGTAAGTAGTTGTACGTGTGGTCTTGTATTAATACCGAGGTGCTGCCGGTTTATCCAGGGGCTGTAATCATTGTTATTTCAATCAGAATCAAGTTAAAAGTGAATTGCAAGCTGTGTCTAAGTCAGTTTCTTGTTTTCCGCACCTGAAACTGATCAAAACTCCTCTGAACGACTCGTTCGGGTCAAGTATACGATCCTACAAATTGTGAATTTGAGCTTCGATTGAGCCTTCAATTTGATGATATTGTTGAAAGTTAGGGTTTTTAAAGCTCTTTGGGAACTTCTGGTCGAACAGAACTCCTAGAACACACTGAATGTGTGTTTTAGCTTTTTAATTTTCTTTGTATAATTAAACTTTCAAGTTAATCCACTTTGGCCCCTCTTGTTTGGTTAGTTTGTTAAGTAGGCCACAACCCACTTAATTTCTAACAATATTCCCACTTATTAACTAGGTTAAACATTCCTAGTTAATTTAGTGAGTTCGGGGAGATTTATGACTAAGTTTATTTTAAGTCCCGTTAACTCGGGCCTTCTATAAACTTTATTTCCACAAAAGCCTTTATATAACTTTTATTTAATGTTAGGTTGATTTATTTAAAATCCTAATATTCACCGGATTAATTTTATTACTAATGGTAATTTACCCGTCTTTTAATATTAACGTGGTTTGATTACCAAACCCGTTTTCGGGGTGTTACAAGTCTATCCCCCTTAAAGAGGTTTCGTCCTCGAAACCTTTCGTATATAGCTCATTGAGTTTTAAACTCAATGCATTTGACCCGAGTAATCCTTTAAGCATTTCCCATACCTTAACCAATTGTTAATATTACCAGAAAAGTATGGTAATATATTTTTGGTTACAAAGCATATACGTATTTCATACGAAATAATACAACTCAAAATAACGTAATCTCGTTATTTCCATTAGTTTAGTTAACTTAGCGAAATCAATCGCTTTCATACTATCGAATTCCTTAGGAACTCGTTATTTTGACCCGTTTAAAGGTCTTTAGTGAAATCTTTCGCTTTTAGAGAACAACTCTTTTGTTTGAATTGACTTCCCAATACTTCGCTTTGGTTGTCTCTTGATCCCTCCAGTAGGTAATCATTATTTTCTGTTAGTGAGGTCTCCTGTGCCGTCACTTTTATCTTGTATTTATATACTTTTGTTGTTTACTTGACCGAGTCACCAATTTGGCCACTTGATCATGTAAATTTATTGGTTTTATTTATTCCACGCTATTCTCAAAGTAAATAGCGTATTAACCAATTTCTTAATTTGAATCTTGACCTTAACCGATTTTACTAACTAGACTTATTAGTCTAGTTACTTTATACCCATCACTCGGGTTACAATGTGATTACATTTCACATTACTTCTCTTGACCGTGGTCGCGTCACGTCACGTCATGTTTAGGTTTATTTCAACCTTTCTTTATTGACATTATTTCTTTTCGAAGATATCGTCTTGCACCTGTCAGTGTCAAGACCTGTATCTTTAATATTTACCATTTAAATTCATATCAGAATTCATGTTTATAAAAACGTTATTTGTTACTAAAACTGAAGTTTTAGTTTAGCATCTTTTCTTTAACTTTTGTAAATTAATCCTACTAGGATATTGACAATTAAGAATTTATTCTTGTACAGTCTTTGTTTTACGCGGGGATTCTCAACTGGTTCCCTCGCTTTGTCTAAGTAACCCGTAGGTTATATCACTAAGCCTCGTGGGCTATTTTTTAGGCTTTTACCTTGTCAAGGCAAGGTCTTTTATAACTCATTTCTTTTAATTTATGACCCCTAGGGTCATTTTGGTCCTGTAGACCTTTTTACTATTTATAACTCGAAGGTTATAATGATCCCGTAGATCATTTCTTACTCATGTCATTCTTAAAATATATATTTGGTGTCAAGGCACCTTGTTTATGCTTGGAAATCATTTGATTTCAAATTTAAGATCCGTTTACTTTGACTGTAGTTCGTGACTACAATCGTTTTATTTCGGACCTTTCTCCCGACTCTTTGACTTCTCATGTTATTTATGCATCAGTTTGTATCATGCTCACCGTTATCCGGTTTACATTTATTCGTATTTAATCATGTCCCATTACCGGGCTCCTTAGTCTTTTAGTCATAACTCAGAATCCGAGTCCTTTGACTTTAAATCCACGTTCTCGTCTCTCGGTTTACGCATGTGTTTATTTTCCTACCCATCAACCGGGTGATTTTTACCAAAGTCATTATTAATGCAACCCTTTAGGTATGCATTAAGACTTCGTTTTGACTTGTTTGGTTGTCTTAGCGAAATCCATCGCTTTATTTAACCAAACCTTTATTCTTTATGTGACCATGCTTGATGGTCTTATAAATTCTGAATGATGATTAACATCATCATCCTTTCTTTACTACGACCAAAGTCAATGACTTCGATCGTTTTTGTGTATGGGCAATACCTTCGTTTCTATGACCTCGCGGGTCATTTACAATTTGGTTTTACATGCGCTTTTTGTCAACCATAGCTCTTTCATCCAAAATGACCTATTTCACGAATTCCCTTGGGTCATTTATTTCTATGCGCACCATACATTGTTTTTTATGGTTCCCTCGAAAACCATTTATACGAGTATGCCCATAAAATTGCTTGACCCCAAGGTTCTTTTTAACTTTTCTTTCATCTCGACACTTACCTCATCGGACACAATTGTGTTCATTATAAGAAGCTCACGGTATTATGTGTTCACTACTTACTTGGCCAGAGTAAGCGATCAACACATGGTACACATGACCTTATTATAATTACCACCTCACGTCCCATGTAAGTAATCTCTCGATTTATTTAAATTGGTAAAACTTTATTTAATTGCCTATTAACAATTATTAGTTTTACCCGTTTTATCTTTGAACATATACAATGTTCCTTTTTTTATAACCACTTATACAATCAATTCGTTGATGTGATCATTACCTTTCTCAATTTAATCTTTATTGAGAATACTTTCTTGGATGATTACTTTCGTCCAAGTTTATGTTTAAACTAAATTCAGTTATTGTCTTATTATTCACGATTGTGAATAATACTTATCTCTACTGAATTTCTCTTGGAATTTTCATCCTGGATAGGTAACCTATCCAGGTTTTCCAAGTTTCATATTCTATATGCAACTATCATTCATTATGTGTTTGTTGAATATTTCCGTTTATGCTATAAGTTTAAGATGTGTACCTTGTAGATACTTGCCCTGATAAACTTTCCTTGTTGTTTGATCTCTCCTTTGAGATCGTTTCTCGATTCCAGTCTTTAGCGTGTATGACTTACTTGTCATACTTCAGACCATTTCTTTATCGTATCGATAATTCGTTAAACTCTCATCATCTTTAAATGCGAGGTTCCTTCAACTAAAATTTATACAAAGATTAGTAACGTTTGGCATTAATAAGCGCCCGTATTATAATACAAGGCTTTCTACGACACATGTTACACACATAATTCGTTTAACTATATCGGTCTTCTATCTCTTTATTTAGGGTAACGTGTTTTACACGATAACCCTATGTGTTGTTTTCAACACTTTACATGCTAGACCGTTAATGTATTGAATACTTACCGAATTTTGCGATCAAGCTTCGAACCGAACACTTTACTCCTTAACCTAGAGCTCTGATTACCAACTTGTAAGACCTTGGTTGATTATTATGAATTTTTATACAATTTTCGACTATACTTGTATAAATGTGCGTGTACATGACTTACAAATACCTATTTCTTTAAAACTTTTAATAAATAAATTAATTCAATATTTTATAAATACATTCGTCGTTTAAAACATGATGACGAAACAAGTCGCGGAAGCTTAATTCGTGATTGTGTTTGGCTCTTTTGCTCACTTGATCGTCATCCGTACTGTCTTGTAAGTTACCTACAGTCAAAACACCCAAACTTTGTTAGTTATGGATGTTAAAACTAGTTTATATGAGTTCCCATGACCCAACAACAAACAACAAACAAAATTTCAGAATAATGAGCCGTGGCATGGCGCGACGGCAATGCATCATAATTGTCGCGTGCAGCGACTCCAACTGGGGTTCCCCATCGCGTGACGCGAGGGTCCCATTTCTACAGCGAGTTTGGTTCCAGACCTGCACATTTCCAGCCAAACTATATTTTGCCGAAACGAGCGTAACTTGCTATTTTTTATCAGATTTACGTCACGTTTCTTCCTACGTGATCGTAATTTAATTCTCCATCAAATGAAGTTGACATCCAACATCCGGATTAATAAAATTTTAAACTTTTAGACTTTCGTCTTAAAATGAACTTATGAACTTTTGACCCGTTCATGTATTAATCGAACAAACACTAGTTTGTTGCATTCAAATCATGATGAACCTTATTTTATATAAATTTCCTATTATTCAAGGTTCAAACCATGGGTTTCCTAAGTATTTTTAACCCGTTTTCATTCATATGCTTATTTTGACCCGTTAAGGGATTTTAAGCATATTTTTGACACGTATCACTTTCATTCATTTCTAGCATTATGTTACCACATTTCTTATCAATTAATATTCCTCCACAACTATATTTGTGGCGGATTTAATGTGGTGCTTTATATATTCCGAGTTTTACCACTCGGGTTATCATTTTGCGGCAAAGACTCATATAGAGTTATTTGACAATAGATTGTCATCTTTCACTTTTGATACTTATTCTAAGTATTTATTTAATCATAAAACTCGTTTCCAAACCACCTTTAAAGGTCGTTTGCTCAATTTAGCTTACAAGGGCGTTTTGGTCAATTTTAGTCCTTATTTTACGATGAAGGACTTTTAAATACTTATTTGACCCAAAATCCGACCTTTTAACTATGATTTTGTTTAGAAACCATTATATTTCTAAAACACCATGATTATAACTCAAATGATTCGGTTTACCTAAAAGATAACCGAATATTCATTTTTTAACTTTGTCTAACTCTTATAGAACCTCAAGGTCTAAACGATAAGCTGAATCATTATACATACCTGACTCGAATCAATATATTGACCCGTTTTAATACTTTACTTTAATAATCGCTACTTAATAGCGACGTAAGTTATCCTCCCCCTATTCACTCTTGTGAACATAAGACTCGAAAATACTCATTAGTCGATATTTTCAAATGGTGATATTTTCACCATTTGACCCGTTGGGTCTAAGTGCCCGTTTGTCTTTGCGAGATGGATTCATTATCATCTTGTCTATATGACTCGCTCCGGTTTACACTGTACGGTCATTTTACTTATAAATCATTTCTTGATTATTTTGACCCCTTTATGTCTTATGCCATAAGGTATCTTTCAAAAACTAACAATTATCGTCAACGAGTAACCGAATTACCGTTTGACCCTTATTATTCGTATTGATTTACTTATAAGGAAAATCATTCAAAACTCATCATTTATTAGTCCCTGCCTGACTAATTAATCATATTAGCAGCTTTTTAACCATTAAACATGGTTTATCATTATTGTCTTTTGTTCCGAATCGCACATGTCGTGTCGGAACATCATAATTCAAACAAGACTTTATTATTCATGACCTATAAAACCAGTAGGTATTAATACAAATAGTGTAAATTGTACTTACCTAGCATCCAGATTATGCTTTTTCGTCCTTCTTGATTTGTTTGACCCACTTCCTTCCCAAGCTTTCACCTAGCTTGTCAGGCGTAAACTATCATTGTAAGTTGTAAGATGGTTAGACTAGTCATAATCATTCACGACTATTCCATCCTACGTTCTTTATGTCGAATTTACCATTTGATGATATAAAAGGTCATTTTGATTTTAAAATGTCAAACTGTCTGTTATCATAATTAATTACACGAAGTAGCTCAACTACTTGTTTAATTACTTAGTCAATTATCCGGTAAGCATCATCTTTATGTTACCATTTTAATCACTTATTAACCAAGTTCTTGTCATCATAATTCACCGAATTAATACACTATGATATTAAACATTTTTTAGCATAATTATATCATAAATTTTAACATATCATACTAAACTCATATCATAGTAAGTATGATTATATACTAAAACACACTATTTGTTCAAGTATTTCCTGATTACTATCATGTATGATGATTCTAATCATAATTATATCATCAATTTCATCCTATGATTAATACCCACTTATCCTAGTGTAGTAAATCATCAAATCATTCAAATCATATCATCATATGTATAATTTTCACTTAGGGTTTGATTCCTAAGCAAATATACATCACTAATTCAATCATAGCATCAATAATCCATTCATAATTCGCGATTATGATGATTATCCAAATTTCAGAACTTCACAAATCATCAAAATTTGACATACCTTATGATCCCCTAGCTTGGGTGATCATTAATTCACGTTCAATTGTGAATTTGAGCTTCGATTGAGCCTTCAATTTGATGATTTGTTGAAAGTTAGGGTTTTTGAAGCTCCTGGGGAACTTCTGGTCGAACAGAACTCCTAGAACACACTGAATATGTGTTTTAGGTTTTTAATTTTCTTTTTATAATTAAACTTTCAAGTTCATCCACTTTGGCCCCTCTTGTTTGGTTAGTTTGTTAAGTAGGCCACAACCCACTTAATTTCTAACAATATTCCCACTTATTAACTAGGTTAAACATTCGTAGTTAATTTAGTGAGTTCGGGGAGATTTATGACTAAGTTTATTTTAAGTCCCGTTAACTCGGGCCTTCTATAAACTTTATTTCCACAAAAGCCTTTATATAACTTTTATTTAATATTAGGTTGATTTATTGAAAATCCTAATATTCACCGGATTAATTTTATCACTAACAGTAATTTACCCGTCTTTTAGTATTAACGTGGTTTGATTACCAAACCCGTTTTCGGGGTGTTACACAATTATTAACAAAAAGATACAAAACGCCAATAAATGACATGGAAAAAGTCATAACGCCAAAAAAATTAACTATGTGACACAAAAAGAATTAATTCAACGAGAAGAAATCTGAGAAAAACAGTAAAACGCCAAATAATTAATAACTCTAGATAACGCCAAAATTATCTTGCACGCAAAAAATAAAGCAGCATCTCAAACGCGAAAATCGGGAAAGGAGAAGAATACTAAAAAGACAAAAAAAACCCCTTGGACCCTGATCATGCCGCACGCCACGTGTTAGGCCAGGATGCGTTCTCACACTTTTGAGCGTTTTCTCCTGAACCCGTTTCTATATATATATATATATATATATATATATATATATAGGGTAGGGTTCTAGAGTGAACAATGATTCATTTGTGAACAAAATGAACAGATCTTGACCTTTGATTTAGTAGATGATGAGATCTAAGATTAATGGTATTTTTGTAATTATTATGTTATGTTTCAGTAATAAATAATTCTCACAAGGGTATTCTTGTAACTTTCCATTAAATTTAACATTGGAAACCTAGAAGCAGAGGAGTAATCATCGCCTCTTTCAGTTTATAGGAGATCATATCAATCTCCTTATTAAAACAAGAAATCATACTCTTTCTCTTCTTATCCCACAGGCGAATGATTCCTGCCATCGTCGATACACATCTGCGATTTCAGTCATCGGATCCAATAAACAACATGCTACAACCGTCGATACACAAGGTGTCATCGGAATACATATCTGCGAGTTCAGTCATCGAAATCCAAGTAAAGGTACGACGTCTTAGTTTGTACCTTTGAATCCTATTGTGTATAATTTCTATTTCCGTTAATGCTATGTAATCGGAAGATGTTGTCTGATGTTGAGCAAGAAAATTATTTATATAGCAATGTGTTGTTGTAGGCTAGGGTTAATTGAATTAAATTCTTGATTTAACTCTGTTTTTTGTTGATTTTACTATGTTTTTTTTTTATTTTACTCTGTTTTTTTTTCATCATCATCATCCTGACAAAAATGTGGCTTTTTTTCTGATGAGTTGTTATTACGGAGATGTAGGACTACGTTGATGTACACTTGTGTATTATAGTGATTGATATTGAATTTGGGGAAAAAATTATATGTTGATTTTACACTTGGTTATACACATATGAACTAGGTATTTTTTTATTAGTACATTGGGTTATGAAGATTTATTAACACACTGTGTACACATGTGTATGCGGCAATGTACATATGTGTATATTGTTATGAAGATTTGTTAATACACTTGGTTGTGCACATATGTACAGGGTATTTTTTTATTTATCTGTAACCTGGGTTGTACACTATGTACACATGTGTATAAGTAGCAGAATACACATCGGTGATATCAAGACTGTTCGGTCATTTAAGTTTATGGATAATGTGCAGGAAATGATGTTCCTAACAGAGTCCCAGAATAGGTCTAATGTACATTCAAATGAAAGATTTTCAACCTAATGTGTGGATGGGAGACGCGATTATCAACTACATTGCTTCGATGCTTAATTATGAAGATTGTGTGCTTCCATGCTAACACGCTCTACGATCAAGTAATGGCTGAAGCGGTTGCATACAACGTGGCGAATAGGCTTATTATTTAAAAGGCTCCATGTAGAGAACAATATGTTTATGACTAGTTTTTTATTTATTCTAACCATATGTGGTTACGTGGTTAGGTTGGTTATTGTTTTCATCTTGGTTTAAAAAAGCGCGAGGCGATCCGAAGCGTTTTGAAGCGAAGCGACGAAGCGCGAAACGTGAGGCATGAGGCGAGAGCTTCACGTATGCGAGGCGCTAAAATAAGAAAAAAAATAAAAAAATTATTATACATATCAATATAACATATTATACTCGTTAATCAATCATAAAAACAAAAACATAATTATATAACACACTTAAACGATTAAAAAGCATAATCAAAACGTACATGTAAAGTCAAAACACACTTAAACACTTCAACTTTTAGTTCAAAATCCAAACACACTTCAAAAGCATAGTTCAAAATCCAAACACACTTAAAACACTTAAAAACATACACATGACATAGTCTTCCAATATTGAAGCTGATTTAACAGGAAATAAAAAAAATGAACTTGAAGCTGAAACAGGAAATGTAGCGATTTAACAGGAAATAATAAAAAAAAGAACTTGAAGCTGATTAAAACAGGAAATATAAAAAAAGGTTGCTGGAAATATAAAAAAAAAAGAATGTAGCAACCTGAGAAAGCAGGAGCAGCGATGATGAAATGAAACGATGAAGAAGAAGCAGCAGCAGCAATGAAGAAGAAGCAGGCAGCAGCAACTGCGTGAAGAAGAAGAAGCAGCAGCCAGCGTGATTTTTTTTTTTTAGGGTTTAGACTTAATAGAATCTGTTTTTTAAAAGCAGGTCACAGGTAAATTAGGCCCATGTTGGCGGGCTTTTTAATTATACAACAAACATTATAAAACCAGCCTAGAATGGCGCCTCAGCCGCCTAACGCCTCGAAATACTAGCGCTTTAAGCCCGCTTCATAGCGCCTCATGTACTTTAGCGCTTTATGTGAAAAAAAGCTTTTTTATGGGCGCCTCGGGCGCCTCACGCCTTAAGCGCGCCTTAAGCTCGCTTTTTTAAACCAAGGTTTTCATGATGGAAACTAGTTGTTTGGTTGGTTGGTTTAGTTTTATTATAGTTTTGGATTAATTTCTGTGCACTAAATGTACAATGTATTCAACTGTACATATGTATATACACAAATGTATTTATAAATATACATATGTGAATTAATGAATATACAAAATTGTGATGTTCCACCCAATCATATAATCAACATCATCATAATGCTTCAATCTAAAATAATAATTTTTATACGCGTAAATACACGGTAACCCCAATATAAATCAACAAACGGATAGAAATCAATAATGAGATGAACTAAAACTGATCACTGAATTCATGTAGCTAGCATTAGTTATTACTTCATGTATATTCGAGATCATCGTAATACAACAAAATTAATTAATAAAAAGGCAAACATCTTTACAATGCGTATAATCGAGATCATCGTAATACGACACATTTAATTAATAAAAAGAGAAACATCTTTACAATGCAAATAAAAAAAAACCAGAAATTCAGCCATGACGCGATCGCGTAGCATGGTAGCATAGGAGCACACTAACTTCACAGCATACTTTTTCCTTAGACGTGTCAAACACGCCTTTTCTCCAAAGCTTCCATATGGAAGCACATTAGACCTATGCCAGGCTCTGTTAGGAATAGCATTTTCCTGCACATTATCCATAAAATTAAATGATCGTACAGTCTAGGTACATTTACACGGTATAACAACGTAATATACACCAGTGTATAGACTACATAATACACAAATGTATGCTATATGTGTACACTTGTGCACTACTTACTGAATATATTTAGAATACTACAAGTTTTAACTTTGCAGCATGCACAAGTGTTTTCTGACCCAATAAAGCCGCTCTTACACTAATAAAATACACAAGATAAATCACTACACCCATTTACCGTTACTTACACGTTTGACTTTGTGTATCAACTAATCGGGTCTAAAAACCTAAAAAAAGAAAACAATGAATTCAATGTCGATCATATCTCAATTCGAAAAAAAAAACAATTACCAGAAGTTGATGGGAGCACTAGTCAAATCAGATCACTGGCCGGAAAACAGTAACTCAAATCCGATCTGTCCTGCAGTCCAATTTACACCCAAATCACTTCACTGGTATATATAGCACTCAGCAAAATATTTAAAAAAATAATAAAATAGGAATAAACACTTACCTAAGCTGATTGTATTTGAAGTGATGATGTAAAAGAAATAGGAATTGGTGCGTGTGTATAGGATGCTTGTCAAATTGATGATTGCAACGTGAGTGTGAGTGCAGACAAGAATAAACTACTCATCTTCCACAACGGAACGGACTGAGATTTGCTTTTAATTTATTACTATTAATATTAATTAAAGAAATTAATTAATTTTGAAAACAGACGAGAAATTAAAATCAACAAAAGCCACATATTGTCGGGATGATGATGATGATGAAATTAAAAAAGCCATATATTGTCGGGATGATGACGATGAAAAAAAAGAGAGTAAAATCAACAAAAAACAGAGTAAAATCGACAAAAAAAACAGAGTAAAATCAACAAAATGTGTACAACCCAGTTTATTAAGTTATCATAACAAATATACACAGTACATCGCCGTCTTGACAACAAAATACACACAAGATACACATGTGTACATCACATAAAAACAGAGTAAAATCCATTATCTTGTTAAATCAACCATATCCTTCAAAAAAATTAAGCATATACTCGAACGACGATTGATAAAAAAACACACCATTGTACCAAAACCTCGTGATTAAACAAGTTTTAGAACAGATTATAGAAACCCTAACTTCTGATTTGATGTTCTTAAAAGAATTATAAAATATAAACAACATGCACAGATTTACTGAATCATATAAACATTTACACTTTAGCATTGTGTACCTTTGTTATTTAAAAGCATATGAGTATTCCGGCGACTGGATATCTTCGACGGATCTCCTCTGGTTTTCCTCCATGACGGCGGCGATGGTGAGAGACAGTCTCCGACGGACCTCCTCTGGTTGATGGAATATTTGTATCGAACAAACAGATTAACCCCTTGTTGGATCCGGCAACTTGTCGGTACCCACCATAACGCTATTGTAAGGGGATTGAAGTTTGAGGGGATCTTGGTAGGTGGCTAGAGAGCGAAGGAAATAGAAGGGTGTAATGTTATCCGGCAACTGGTAGATGGGCTGTGGTCGGCGTCGGCGTCAGAAGAGAGGTGGTGATTGTCAGACCCCCAAAATCCACCTGCGGAGTATCACCGCTTGGGAGCGTGACTGACCAGGATCAAGCCACCAATCATATAGAACCATATATATAGTAAAAGTAATTGCCATTAAACCAAACCAAATCCATATGAAAGGTGTTTCAAAACACAAGTAAGTTATCACCGTTTAGCGGAAGCGTATAAATAAAACCCATTATAATAATGTATCAAATGTCATAAGTGTTTAACAAGACAATCACGATCCAAGCCCACAACGACCAGCTCCTCCCTGTGCAAGCTCCATGTATCTAACGACCTGCAAGGCATGTAACAGAGGATCAACAACTAGTTGAGCGAGTTCACAGAAAGTAACTGCGTAATAGTATATTCGTTTATAACATGTGGCTCTACTGGGCCGATAGTACGTTCTGTTGGTGGGGGCTTCCCATGTTTTATAACCACTAGACTATTCGTAACCATATGTGTTCTACATATCCCGAGAACAGTAATACGTACAAGTTTACGTAGGTTTTACGTAAGTATCCTTCACAACCGAGGATAGGGGTACGTGGGGGTTTACGTAGGTTTTACGTAAGTTCCTGACACAACCGAGGCAGTAGTGAGTATAATTTCACGGAGTTTTTACGTGAGTATCCTTCACAACCGAGGATAGCGAGTAGCATAAGTATACGTAGGTTTTACGTATGTGTCCTGCACAACCGAGGACGATGGTATGGTAGGCTAGTAATAGTGAAAGTACGATTCTTTTCAATCTCATTCCTTCAATCTCAATTCCCGTGCCCTGGGAATCCCATGCCTTAGTAAGAGTGTGAACTCACCTTGGTTTGCTCGGTATGCAATGCTCTAGGGTTTATCAATTGTCTAAGTCCATTACACACGACCTAGGATATGTTGCACATGATATGATGTAAGTGTTTGCATCCAATTAGGGTTTGTAAGTCATTGATAATCAAGTAACTGTGTTTTGTGTGCTTATTGTGTACAGGATGATATCACCCAGAATGATTCATACATGCAAGATCATACAGTTGTATTCAGTATCATACGATCATATATAGAATCATACGTCACGTAAACAGTTAATCGTATTCACATAATTCATGCGTCGCGTCTTTGATTTCACAGTTTAGTCTAACGTGGATATTAACCTAAGGGCCACCGTTAACATACTTAACATATTAACATCGTTATTAAACTTCACAAGTTTAACGTAGTCAGGGATTTAACAAAGTGTCATACACAGCTTAACAGATTAACATTATATAACATGCAATTCATTGTTTTCAAAGTGAACATCACACAATATCAGACAGGGCCTTGCCCTTCTAAAACTCAAACAAGTGTGTGGGGGGTTTCCCCTGTTCAAAAGTCGGACAGGAAGTGTGGGGGCTTTAAAGGTCGGACAAGGGATCAAGTCCCAAAACTCGGACCCCCTTACAAGTATAAAGCTCGGACAGGGATCAAGTCATGAAAGTCGGACCATGGGTTAGGGTTTGGGGGTTCAAAACTCGGACCAAAAGAGGTAGGGGTTCAAAAGGTCGGACACACATAACACCTAACAAAAGTCGGACTCCCCATATCAAGGAAAGTCGGACCACATGCGTTTGTTGAAAAGCTCGGACCAACATCCTAAAAAGAACTCGGACTGATGTTGTGCTTATAAAACTCGGACACACTTACAAGTTTAAAGGTCGGACATCATGCTAGTCTTCAAATAATTCGGACACTCATGAGAAGGATCAAAAACTCGGATATGTTATGCATTACCCAAAACTCAGACTATCATAAACATTAGGGTTGCGAAACTCAGACAAGCATGTAACTCACAAAACTCTGAGTAACATATCAATCACTCGATCTTTGAGATTAAAGCAGTTACGTTTCTTGGTTTCTAACCCTAATTTCATACATATTGACGGCAGAATCATAATCAATCAACCTATGCTTAACAACAACAATCATCACAAGAATAATCTATCGAGCATGCAACTAATCATCATCATAATCACAATTATCCAGAATCAAATCAAAATCACAGAATATTATATGAGGAACTAGGGTTTTCATGAACGCATAATCAAGAATCAAGAATTGATAAGAATCGAGCAATCAATAAACAATAATCATTTACCTTGTGTTGATTCTAGAGAAATGTGGAATCGAAAGTGATGAATAGCTTGCCAATGATGATGGTGACGATTGCTAGGGGATTAGAGAATACAGTACGTGCTTTGGTTTTGTGAAAATGATTAGTGAACAAGGGATTAGGGTTAAGTATAATTTAGGTTTCACTAATTACTCTATACTACCCTAAGTATTATATTTTACACAAGAACACCATCTCACAACAATTTCGCAGTTTCACCACCAAGTTTATATATTTGTCAAGTCTTTCAATATTTAACAAACAATCATGCACAATCACACAATACCATTCATTGCATCAAAGCGTATACAAGTCCATAGCAACTAATTGTGCAAATAAACAACTAAACAATAAATGAACGTGCAATAAATGCGAAATAGGAATCTTGGAAATTCGAGTTGTCACATTATCCCCAACTTAAAAGAAATTTCGTCCCGAAATTTAGCATGCGGTTACTGAGGAAGCTAGGTAAGTTGTATCATTTACTGGTTTTCCTGGGGTGTCACATCATCCCCCCGTTGATTTGGAATTTCGTCCCGAAATTCCGCAGTAGTAGCTTCAGTCTCAGTAGTGGTTGCATTGGTTCCGAATAACTGGGGGTACTTTTCTTTCATTTGGTCTTCGCGTTCCCAGGTGTGCTCTGGGCCACGTCGGGAGTTCCAACGAACTCGAACAAGAGGGATTCTCTTACTTTTGAGGACCTTAACATCCCGGTCCGTGATTTTAACTCGTTCTTCGACGAACTGCAACCGCTCGTCGATAGTGAGTTCCTTAAAAGGAACTATGAGGGTCTCATTTGACAGGCACTTCTTCAGATTCGACACATGGAATACGTTGTGAACTGCACCGAGTTCAGCTGGTAGGTTCAGTCTATAGGCTACCTTGCCTATTCTTTCTATGATCTCGAACGGTCCGACATACCGCGGATTGAGCTTGCCTCGTTTACCAAATCCAACCACACCCTTCCAGGGTGAGACTTTAAGTAGCACTCGATCCCCAACTTGGAACTCGAGCAGTTTTCTGCGTTTATTAGCGTAGCTTTTCTGGCGATCACGAGCTGCCGCCATGCGTTGTCGTATCTGTGCAATTCGTTCGGTAGCGTCAACTACCATTTCTGGACCTGTAATCTGACTATCCCCCACCTTTGCCCAACAGAGAGGAGACCGGCATTTACGTCCGTACAATGCCTCGAATGGAGCGGCTTGTATGCTAGTGTGGTAACTGTTGTTGTATGAAAACTCCACTAACGGGAGATGCTTTTCCCAGCTGTTGCCGAAATCTATAACACATGCCCGAAGCATGTCTTCTAGGGTTTGAATTGTGCGCTCAGACTACCCATCCGTCTGAGGGTGGTAAGCTGTGCTCATGTCTAATCGAGAGCCAAAAGCTTTGTGCATAGCTTGCCATAGTTCTGAAGTGAATCGTGCATCCCGATCCGAAATAATGGAGGTGGGCACCCCGTGCCTTGAAACAACTTCTTTAAGATAAACGTCTGCGAGGGTGGAGAACTTATCCGTTTCCTTAATAGCCAGGAAGTGTGCAGACTTGGTGAGTCGATCCACGATCACCCATATAGTATCATTCCCACGCTGAGATCTACGCAGGCCAGTGACAAAATCCATGGAAATTTCTTCCCATTTCCACTGTGGTATCCTGGGTTGTTGCAGTAGGCCTGAGGGTTTCTGGTACTCTGTCTTGACTCTCGCACAAGTCAAACATTTGCCGACGTAAGTTGCAATGTGGGCCTTCATGTAGTTCTAATGTCGTGGTACATTTTATCCGAACCTGGATGTACCGAGTAGCGAGACTTATGAGCCTCATCCATCACCAGTTCTCGTAAATCGCCGTATAGTGGGACCCAAATACGTCCTGTTACATAGTAGGCGCCGTCTTCCCTTTGTTCTAATCGTTGCCTTGAGCCACGCAAAGCTTCAGCCTTTACGTTTTCTGGTTTCAATGCTTCCACCTGAGCATCTCGTATTTGTGCAGGGAGATCAGACTGAATAGTGAGCTGCAAAGCTCGTACACGCCTAGGTAGAGTGTCTTTTCGACTGAGAGCGTCAGCCACAACATTGGCCTTGCCTGGATGGTACTTGATGGCGCATTCGTAATCATTAAGTAATTCGACCCATCGTCGTTGACGCATGTTCAATTCCTTCTGCTTGAAGATATGCTCGAGACTCCTGTGATCGGTGTAAATAGTGCACTTGGTACCGTACAGGTAGTGCCGCCATATCTTGAGCGCGAAAACAACAGCTCCCAGCTCTAAATCGTGCGTCGTATAGTTCCGTTCATGAACTTTGAGTTGCCGCGAAGCATAGGCAATAACTTTATCCCGCTGCATCAATACATAACCAAGCCCCTGTATCGATGCGTCACAGTAGACTACAAAATCATTTGTGCCCTCTGGCAATGAGAGAATAGGTGCGCTGCATAGTCTATCCTTCAGGTACTGAAAAGAAGTTTCTTGTGTATTACCCCAACGATAGGTAACACCTTTCTGTGTCAGCATAGTAAGCGGCTGTGCGATCTTGGAAAAGTCTTTGATGAATCGTCTGTAGTACCCCGCCAAACCCAAGAATTGGCGTATTTCCGTTGGTGTACGCGGTGCAGGCCAGTTCCTGATCGAATCTACCTTGGATGGATCGACATGAATCCCATCCCTGTTCACCACATGGCCAAAGAAGTGGACTTCACGAAGCCAGAAGTCGCATTTTGAAAACTTGGCGTACAATTGTTCCTTTCGAAGAAGTTCCAAGATAAGACGTAAGTGCTGCTCGTGTTCCTCCTGACTCTTGGAGTAGATCAGAATGTCGTCGATGAAGAAAATGACGAACTTGTCAAGATAGGGTTTGCACACCCTGTTCATAAGATCCATGAAAACTGCAGGCGCGTTCGTCAGCCCAAATGGCATGACTAGAAACTCGTAGTGACCGTAGCGAGTTCTGAATGCTGTCTTGGAAACGTCCTCATCCCGGACTCTCAGCTGATGATAACCAGACCTTAGATCAATCTTGGAGTAGTAGCTCGACCCTTGCAACTGGTCGAATAAGTCGTCAACACGAGGAAGAGGATAGCGGTTCTTCACTGTGACCTTGCTCAGCTCACGGTAGTCTATGCACATCCTGAAAGTGCCATCCTTCTTTTTCACGAATAGTACTGGAGCTCCCCAAGGCGAAGAGCTTGGACGAATGAAGCCCTTATCCAAGAGCTCTTGTAGTTGCTTAGACAGTTCTTCCAGTTCAGTTGGAGCTAAACGATACGGTGCGCGAGCTATAGGTGCTGCTCCTGGAGCTAGCTCGACTTGAAACTCGACTTGACGATGAGGTGGTAGACCTGGTAAATCTTCAGGAAACACTTGAGGAAATTCGCATACAACTGGAATATCCTCTATTCTTTTCTCCTTTGTCGATGCATCAGTAACAAGTGCCAAGATAGCCGTATGACCCTTTCGTAAGCATTTCTGAGCCTTCAAGAAAGAGATGATGCCAACCACAGCACCACTCTTGTCACCTTGAACTTCGAGAGGTTCCTTTCCCGCACGAGGAATACGAATGATCTTCTCCTTGCATAGGATCTCCGCCTGCTGCTTGGATAACCAATCCATGCCGATGACGATGTCAAAACTACCCAGAACTATTGGAATAAGATCAATCGAGAAGGCCTGGCCCGCTAGGACGATGTTACAACCCTTGACTACATGCGTGGCTTCTACACTTTTACCATTTGCTAGTTCTACGACATGTTTGGTGTTTAGGGGTGTGGGTGCACGTTTTAACAATTTACTCATTTTCAAAGACATATAACTCGTATCCGCACCCGAATCAAACAAAACAGTAACATAAATATCGTCAAGAAGAAACTTACCCATAACTACGTTGGGATCATTTCTGGCATCACCCTGCCCCAACACAAATGCACGACCCCTTGCTTCATTGCCGTTGTTGTTCCCACCATTGTTGTTGTTGTTGCCATTTCCCTGATTGTTGTTATTGTTGTTGTTGTTGTTCTGGTTCCTGTTTAGCTGAGGGCAGTGCCTTTTGAAGTGACCTTCAGCACCGCAATGAAAACACCCCTTGTTGCCCTGTTGCTGATTCTGCTGCGCTTGAGGCTGCTGCTGATTCTGGTTAGCAGGCCGAGGGCTTCTACAATCCTTGGCCTCATAACCCATCTTGAGGCATCTTTGACAGCGACCCTTGTTACACTGGCCACTGTGGTGTCTGTTGCAGTTGTTGTACTTTGGAAGGTTCCCTCGATATCCGCCCTGCCTGTGGCTACCTGAAGAGTGCTGACTGGGACTCTGATAACTGTCAGTCTTTCGCTGCTGAACCTGTGACTGAACTGAAGCTGATCCCTTGCTGGAATCCCCATCCCATTTTCTCTTGTTGTCACTGGGAGTAGCAAGTGTAGCAGAAGTAGTAGCGGTAGCAGTAGCGCTGATACGTTTAGGCAGCCTATTCTGATCCACTGCCTGATCTGTGATGCGATGAGCGAGGCGCTGAATAGCTTGGATATTATCAAGATTAGCCGATGTCACATGGCTCTGGATCTCTGGCGCTAACCCCTTGAGATACAACTCAATGCGCTTGATTGGAGGGTCCACCATAGTGGGACACAGCATGGCCAGTTCGTTCGACCGTTTAGTATAAGCTTCGATTTCTGACCCAGTCATTTTCAGATGGTAGAACTCATCTTCCAACTTGTGAATATTTTCCCGGGTGCAGTATTCCCTTTTGATCAATTCCTTGAAATCATTCCAAGGGGTGGCGTTAGCAGCTGCAAACCCTAGGATCTGCACTTGTGCGTTCCACCAAGTTAACGCAATCCCCTCTAAGGTACCAGTGGCATATTTGACCCTGCGAGCCTCAGGGCATTCACACATTTCGAATACTGCCTCTAGCTTCTCAAACCAATGGAGGAGTCCCACTGCCCCCTCGATGCCACTGAACGTGCTAGGACGACAATCCATGAAGTTCTTGAAAGTACAAACAGGTTGCTGAACGTGTTGACCTAATGTGTAAGAACAGAACGAGGTTAAACATAAGAGTTGTTTAGGAACGTAGGATCTAAAGATCCTAGGATGAGTTACGACTACAGGGTATACCTCCTGCGTTTGCAGCTGCAAGTGCCGCAGCTACTCGTTCATTGATAAGTGCCGTCAACTGGTCTTGAGTCATGTTCACACGTCCAGACATGATCTTCATAGTAAAAGTAGAATAAGTGAGTTTGATTCGCGAGTAGTGCGATGACAGAAGAGTGTAAGCACATAGGTGT
Source organism: Helianthus annuus (assembly GCF_002127325.2). NCBI lineage: Eukaryota > Viridiplantae > Streptophyta > Magnoliopsida > Asterales > Asteraceae > Helianthus > Helianthus annuus. The sequence goes on along the minus strand of NC_035449.2, from coordinate 57,694,191 downwards.
TCTCAAGCAATAACAAATAGTGAGCAATGTAATCTAAGCATACCATGAGCAAAGTTCTATACAATTCTAGCATGTAGGCAATAAACATAAACCTTATTACCTAGGATGTTGAGTCTTGCACGTGGAGCGAAGAGTCGTTGTGGATCGTTGAGAGCACTGTTCTGGTTATAGTCTGATTTTAATAAAAACGTTTTCCCATATTAAAACCAAGTTCTCTATAACCAATGGCTCTGATACCAATCTGTCACACCCCCAAAATCCACCTGCGGAGTATCACCGCTTGGGAGCGTGACTGACCAGGATCAAGCCACCAATCATATAGAACCATATATATAGTAAAAGTAATTGCCATTAAACCAAACCAAATCCATATGAAAGGTGTTTCAAAACACAAGTAAGTTATCATTGTTTAGCGGAAGCGTATAAATAAAACCCATTATAATAATGTATCAAATGTCATAAGTGTTTAACAAGACAATCACGATCCAAGCCCACAACGACCAGCTCCTCCCTGTGCAAGCTCCATGTATCTAACGACCTGCAAGGCATGTAACAGAGGATCAACAATTAGTTGAGCGAGTTCACAGAAAGTAATTGCGTAATAGTATATTCGTTTATAACATGTGGCTCTACTGGGCCGATAGTACGTTCTATTGGTGGGGGCTTCCCATGTTGTATAACCACTAGACTATTCGTAACCATATGTGTTCTACATATCCCGAGAACAGTAATACGTACAAGTTTACGTAGGTTTTACGTAAGTATCCTTCACAACCGAGGATAGGGGTACGTGGGGGTTTACGTAGGTTTTACGTAAGTGCCTGACACAACCGAGGCAGTAGTGAGTATAATTTCACGTAGGTTTTACGTGAGTATCCTTCACAACCGAGGATAGCGAGTAGCATAAGTATACGTAGGTTTTACGTATGTGTCCTGCACAACCGAGGACGATGGTATGGTAGTCTAGTAATAGTGAAAGTACGATTCTATTCAATCTCATTCCTTCAATCCCAATTCCCGTGCCCTGGGAATCCCATGCCTTAGTAAGAGTGTGAACTCACCTTGGTTTGCTCGGTATGCTATGCTCTAGGGTTTATCAATTGTCTAAGTCCGTTACACACGACCTAGGATATGTTGCACATGATATGATGTAAGTGTTTGCATCCAATTAGGGTTTGTAAGTCATTGATAATCAAGTAACTGTGTTTTGTGTGCTTATTGTGTACAGGATGATATCACCCAGAATGATTCATACATGCAAGATCATACAGTTGTACTCAGTATCATACGATCATATATAGAATCATACGTCACGTAAACAGTTAATCGTATTCACATAATTCATGCGTCGCGTCTTTGATTTCACAGTTTAGTCTAACGTGGATATTAACCTAAGGGCCACCGTTAACATACTTAACATATTAACATCGTTATTAAACTTCACAAGTTTAACGTAGTCAGGGATTTAACAAAGTGTCATACACAGCTTAACAGATTAACATTATATAACATGCAATTCATTGTTTTCAAAGTGAACATCACACAATATCAGACAGGGCCTTGCCCTTCTAAAACTCAAACAAGTGTGTGGGGGGTTTCCCCTGTTCAAAAGTCGGACAGGAAGTGTGGGGGCTTTAAAGGTCGGACAAGGGATCAAGTCCCAAAACTCGGACCCCCTTACAAGTATAAAGCTCGGACAGGGATCAAGTCATGAAAGTCGGACCATGGGTTAGGGTTTGGGGGTTCAAAACTCGGACCAAAAGAGGTAGGGGTTCAAAAGGTCGGACACACATAACACCTAACAAAAGTCGGACTCCCCATATCAAGGAAAGTCGGACCACATGCGTTTGTTGAAAAGCTCGGACCAACATCCTAAAAAGAACTCGGACTGATGTTGTGCTTATAAAACTCGGACACACTTACAAGTTTAAAGGTCGGACATCATGCTAGTCTTCAAATAATTCGGACACTCATGAGAAGGATCAAAAACTCGGATATGTTATGCATTACCCAAAACTCAGACTATCATAAACATTAGGGTTGCGAAACTCAGACAAGCATGTAACTCACAAAACTCTGAGTAACATATCAATCACTCGATCTTTGAGATTAAAGCAGTTACGTTTCTTGGTTTCTAACCCTAATTTCATACATATTGACGGCAGAATCATAATCAATCAACCTATGCTTAACAACAACAATCATCACAAGAATAATCTATCGAGCATGCAACTAATCATCATCATAATCACAATTATCCAGAATCAAATCAAAATCACAGAATATTATATGAGGAACTAGGGTTTTCATGAACGCATAATCAAGAATCAAGAATTGATAAGAATCGAGCAATCAATAAACAATAATCATTTACCTTGTGTTGATTCTAGAGAAATGTGGAATCGAAAGTGATGAATAGCTTGCCAATGATGATGGTGACGATTGCTAGGGGATTAGAGAATACAGTACGTGCTTTGGTTTTGTGAAAATGATTAGTGAACAAGGGATTAGGGTTAAGTATAATTTAGGTTTCACTAATTACTCTATACTACCCTAAGTATTATATTTTACACAAGAACACCATCTCACAACAATTTCGCAGTTTCACCACCAAGTTTATATATTTGTCAAGTCTTTCAATATTTAACAAACAATCATGCACAATCACACAATACCATTCATTGCATCAAAGCGTATACAAGTCCATAGCAACTAATTGTGCAAATAAACAACTAAACAATAAATGAACGTGCAATAAATGCGAAATAGGAATCTTGGAAATTCGAGTTGTCACATTATCCCCAACTTAAAAGAAATTTCGTCCCGAAATTTAGCATGCGGTTACTGAGGAAGCTAGGTAAGTTGTATCGTTTACTGGTTTTCCTGGGGTGTCACATCGATCGATGAAAGAAGGGTGAGAGATCAAAGGTATGTTTGGTAACTGATGGTTGATTGTGATAAATCTCTTTAAATGTGATATATAATTTAAAAAATAAAATTAACTTTATATGTTTAATGACAATCCTACCCCTTATCATCTTAAACAAAATCAAGGGCCAAGATTAGTTCACACAGAACACTAAATATTGCAAGAACACGCTGAACAACATAAACAAATGTAAGATGTATTGTTTCTCAAACTATAATTCAAAATAAAATATGAAAAATTTTCATTTTTATATAATCTACACATATGTAGTTTATGTGTAGGTTAAATTACCTACATGTATCTAGGCTATGTTTAGGTATAAATATACGGTTTTTTTATGTATAGATAATATACATATGAATATAAAAAACATAAAATTTAAAAAAATATGAATCTTAAATCCCAAAATTTAGTGATTTAGAGTAGTTCTTTTTATTCTCGCAATAATTAGTGTTCTGTAAACATTCCTATCCTATATATATATATATATATATATATATATACAGTACAAAGATCCGTTAGGAACCACCCTTTATTGCGAGAACCGCGAGAACCAATGTGAACACAACAAAAAATGCCTAGGTTTTTTGGGGGTTTTAATTTTTAGCATTTAGCTTGGAGGAAGGGAGGGGCTTAGGTTTTTTTTTTTGGGGGGTGGGGGGGTGGGGGTGGGGTTAGGTTTTTTTAGCTATTTTAGGTTGTGTTCACATTGGTTCTAGCGGTTCTCGCAATAAAGGTGGTTCTCGCATGAACCTTACCCTATATATATATATATAGGGGACCGCTAAAATGAAAAACACCTCCGGTTGTAAGAACCGTGAGAACTATACGGTACCCGTAAACACAAACTTGTGGTGCTCAAAAGTACACACACGGCATTTTTTTTTGAATTTATTTTTTACAAATATCTTTATAATACACGCATCTAAGTTTATAAAAAAAATTTTTGGTCCACCTCGCTCCGGATCCAAAAGTTCTCACGGTTCTTACAACTGGAGGTGGTTTTCATTTTAGCGGTCCCTTATATATATATATATATATATATATATATATATATATATATATATATATATATAGATAAAGTATAATGTACATCAGGGCTTAACCTACATTAACATACATGACAAAAAATATAACGTGCGTTATTATCATAGAACGTGCGTGATTATAGTCCCATGCGTGATTATGTGGTCCCATGCGTGATTATGTGGTCCCATGTGTGATTATGTGGTCCCATGCGTGATTATACCCCAGATCCAACGGTTACCATTGTCTCCTACGTGATGTATGATAAGGCTTTTTGTATGTTAACCTTACTCTATATATATATATATATATATATATATATATATATATATATATAGGGGAAGGTTCATTTGAGAAGAAATTTATTGTGAGAAGAAAAAGAAGAAAGGGCATAATGGTAAAACATTAAATAGTTTATAACTCCTCCCATTAATTATATTATTTCTCATTAATAAGGCAAACAACATTTTATCCTACACATTTCAAAAATTATCCTACATATATCTTACACTTACCGAAATTTGCCCTACGCATATCTAAATTTATCCTACACATTTAAGAATTTATCCTACACATACTAAAATTTGTCCTACACATGTCGAAAATTGTCCTCCACCCTAAATTATTTTATCTTGAAAGAATATATTTAAAAGTGAGTTACAATTTTTTAATTAGTTTGGTAATTAATTACAATTAGAAGTTTACCTATATGCACTTATTAATAAAATTGAATACACATATTAAATGAAGTAAAATGGAGCATTTCTATTGGTTTAAAACTTATTCTTTTTATTCTTACAAAAATTTTCTTCTCATTTGAACCTTCCACTATATATATAGTCCATATATTTTATATAAATTTATATACAAAATATTACATTTAGAATTATATTAAAAATAACTAAATATTATGCAAATTTTATAATTAAAAAATATATAAAAGAATTTACAAGTGTATATAAATTAAGTAATAAATAACAAAATATTCGAACTCATCTTTAGAATAGAGTTGAGACTTAGCTGATCTAGAGCTCTTGCTCTAGTAAATTAAACAAGATTGAGTTCCAACCTTATTGAACTCGGGATTGACTTAAACTATGGGGTATGGGGCGGGGTTGGAGCGTGGGTTGGGTACAAACGTCTAAGTCATCATTCCGGGTGGGCTTGGGTTTTGGCGTGGCCCCTTGGTCGGGGTTTCAGCCTGTCGTTGGGCGGGCCTAGCGGTCTTCCGTGGCCGGCTCTCATTGGCTGGGTTGGCTAGGCTAGATGGCTAGGATTTAAATTTAAAAAATAACCGTTTGTTCAAGCCAAACCCATACCCCAACTACTATAAAACCCCCCACCGCATGTCCACATCGCTACCCCAACCCTTCACTCCACCTACCCGAACCCGCTACCCACACTTGAAAAATGGCCACATGGACACACAAGGAAGAGATAACACTTGTAACAAGCGTCGTGGACGCGATGAAGGGCCGCCAACCCGGTGAGACCCGTTACTGGCTGGAAGCATGCCAAAACAAGTGGCGCGTCGTGGGGAACGACCGACACAATCTAAACGCATGCCAACACAAGTGGCGCGAACTACGACCGAAGTTCGACCGTTTTAAAGCCTACTACGACAGTGTCCCGGGCGGTGATATAAGTCACGAAGAACGGGTGGCGGTGGCCAACATCGAGTTACGGGGCAAGGAGCGGAAGCCGTTTGACAAGCTCGCCCTGTTCGAAATCTACCTAACGCTTAATTAGTGTTTTTTTATATGTCTAATTATGTTTTTTTAGATTTGTAATCTTTTTTTTTTTGTAGGATTTTGTAATTTTTAGGAAATTTTAATAATAATTTTAGGCTTTTTTTATAATTTTGTGTGTATTTTTATAATAATTTTAGGCTTTTTTTCATTTTTTATAATAATTGACACGTGGCCAACCCACGCAGGCTAGCCACGCCCCGCCATACCGACCCAACCCACACGTGACCAGCGGTGCCCCTCGAAGTCCACGTGTTAACCCATGCCCCAAACCCTCGCCCCACCTACCCTAAGCTTAAATCCAAGTTGTTAATCTTGAATAACAAATCTAAAAGGTGTGGGTCTGTATGTAACTTTAGTGTTATCAAGTCATTTTCATTTCTTGAGATTTACTTTAAGATAGTTGAAAATCTGGTGAAATGTCGATTCAAGAATTATAAGGTGTTGAGTGCGTATTCGTTTCAGAATAATTACATTTTTGACACCTAGAAATCTCGGTGTTCCAAGGAGTCGAGCCCATGACAGGGGTCTCGATGTCCAGTCAGCGTGTGGCAACCATGGCAAGGTAAAATTGGATTTCCTTAGTTAAAAGTCTTCAGAAGTTTCTTCGGATCTACAAGGTTGATAGAAATTGCATGGAAACTGATCGATAGTAACTAACAGTTAGTAGGAATTACATATCAGTAGTACTGACCATTAGTAGGAACTATGAAAAAGCAACACCAGTAGCAATTTGGGCGTCTAACAACAATTAAGTTCAGCACCGACTAAGGGACTGATGATATTATAAACTTAATTATAAGTTATGTATGTAATTAGTATATTAAACTTAAGCTTAGAAGTGTGTAATAATTATATTCGAACGGTTATGTTGGTTTTGAGAGCCACCGTTTCAAATGGCGGTTATTCCCTCCAAAACCAACCACCCTTCAACCGTCGTGTACAATGTATATATATGAACTTGCCGGGAACATTCACCGGTACCAAGACTTTATCACACAGATATTGTCCATCGATAATACTTCCTGCATATTCCTAATCACTATGAATCCCAAATCTTCAAGTAATTCCGCTGCAAATTATCATTTAAATCAACAAAGTGGTATCAGAGCCAGCCACTTCTGGAAGAGAAGAAATCCCGGCAGATTCGTCATCAACACTACCGTGTTTACACTGTACATATGAGAAGAGAGAGAGACAAAGATATCAAAGAAGGTGTTATTACTGCAATCTAACAGGGCATCAGAAGAAAGAAAGTGATGAGGCTTCTCAACTCATTCGTTTAGCGACAAACACCGGATCACAATCACAAAAAGGAGTTGATGATGAAAATCAATACGATTGGAGTTCAGAGTATGTGGTAATTGGTACAGACGGCAGTTACTGGTCAAAAATCTGGTATGTTAGCAAATCTCTTAAACGACATTATTCTGGAAACATAGATATGTTCAAACGAATAAAGAAGATGTATGAAGTTGAAACAAACACAGGAGAATGTAACTTTTACTTCACTAAGGGAATAGGTGTTGTAGAAATATCGTCCGGTTCAGAAAAATTACGAATACAAAGCGTATTTTATACACCTGATATTGATCGAAACGTACTGAGTTTTGATCAATTAATAACACAAGGTTACACAGTACAATTTATGGGTGACAAACGTAAACTGTATCCAACATTTAGTATACCCACTGTCGATAAAAGAAGTGATACTACATGTCATTATAGAGAAGATGAAATGGGTAATTTAGAAAAGGAAGAGTTGCTTAGATCAGAGTCTGATTATGAGAAATTCAAGGATGATTTCTTGAATTCGTATTTCGAAAGTTTAAATATATCGTCAGAAGAACCGGACTGGAACATAATGATATTGCAAGCAATGTCGTTTAAGGAATTTCAAGATTGTAAGGCCCTGATGGATATGCTGGAAGATGACGGTTATGTAGGAAGGTATAAATATTTCATAGAAAAAAATTCAAAGAAATGGTCGATTGGTTCTTGAAGGTTAAGTTAGAAATCAATTCGAGACCATTGCCTGCATATGCAGAGGATAACAAGAAAATAAGTCTGTTAGACTTATATCTAGCGGTAAGAAGAGAAGGTGGTCATTGACGTGTGACAAATAATCATATGTGGGCTGTTATATCGAAGGATATGGGGCTTGAATATCATGATGGAGAGTTAATGCGGTTAATGTACGCCATGTATCTGGATGTGTTAGTATATTACTACAAGATCAAGACAACAAAAGTCAAGGCAGCCGAGAAAGAAATCGGAGAGGACATCGGCATGAAGAGACGTACCAGAAGTATGGAGATGGAAGCTAGCACCAGCATGATGTCTCATGAAGAACCGGAACAGGCAGTAAATGAACATAAGTCACCGGAACAAGCAGCAGATGAGCATTACGCATTCTTTGCCGGAAACGATTGGTATGGCCTAAAACGACTCAAGCAAAGGAAGAAGTTTGATTTTAAGAGAGCCGAAAAAGCAGTGAATGAAGCTAACGAAAGTGTGCAGAAAAATTCTCGAAGAGAGAATTAAGTTTATGGGGAGTGAATGATGATATTATAAACTTAATTATAAGTTATGTATGTAATTAGTATATTAAACTTAAGCTTAGAAGTGTGTAATAATTATATTCGAACGGTTATGTTGGTTTTGAGAGCCACCGTTTCAAATGGCGGTTATTCCCTCCAAAACCAACCACCCTTCAACCGTCGTGTACAATGTATACATATGAACTTGCCGGGAACATTCACCGGTACCAAGACTTTATCACACAGATATTGTCCATCGATAATACTTCCTGCATATTCCTAATCACTATGAATCCCAAATCTTCAAGTAATTCCGCTGCAAATTATCATTTAAATCAACAAAGTGGTATCAGAGCCACTTCTGGAAGAGAAGAAATCCCGGCAGATTCGTCATCAACACTACCGTGTTTACACTGTACGTATGAGAAGAGAGAGAGACAAAGATATCAAAGAAGGTGTTATTACTGCAATCTAACAGGGCATCAGATTGCACAGTGTAAGAAGAAAGAAAGTGATGAGGCCTCTCAACTCATTCGTTTAGCGACAAACACCGGGTCACAATCACAAAAAGGAGTTGATGATGAAAATCAATACGATTGGAGTTCGGAGTATGTGGTAATTGGTACAGACAGCAGTTACTGGTCAAAAATCTGGTATGTTAGCAAATCTCTTAAACGACATTATTCTCGAAACATAGATATGTTCAAACGAATAAAGAAGATGTATGAAGTTGAAACAAACACAGGAGAATGTAACTTTTACTTCACTAAGGGAATAGGCGGCGACAAAAAGGACTTTTAGCGGCGACACGTGTCGTCGCTAAAAGTACATGTTTCTTGTAGTGATTCCTAATCACTATGAATCCCAAATCTTCAAGTAATTCCGCTGCAAATTATCAAATAAATCAACAGGGACAACAATAATTAGGTAATTAGCACTAACTGGGCGATCAGTAGTAACCAAGTTATTGTTGACAGAAGCAAATTACCAACAGTAACTAAGTTTCTGTTGTAAGAGTTCTTGCTTACTGACGGTAACCGAAATAACTACCAACCGTTTTTACCGCCAACTAATACATTATTTTAAAAAGTATTGTGTCATTTCAATTTAATGTTGTGATGGTTCCACAAATACAATATGAAAGTCTTTAATCTAGCTATATTGGTAGATGTTTTCACACATAATACACATGCTCAATCTTGTTTTCTTTTTGATTACTCGATTAAGATTTCATGAGTACAATCGAAACAGTTTAATCTGGCTGTAACTAAACACAATTCAAAAAACATTATCCAGGCACGTACAAACCAACATGAGGTGCAAATTCAAAGTTTAAATCACCATTCACCGATATCTGATGTTTGGGTTGCTAGTACCACTAGCAGCTTTTATTTCGGGGTCCAAGGAGATTGCTAGTGAGGGAAGGGGTCCCACAAAAGTGTCAGGTAGTCATCCCGAAATGGGCAATGAAGGTTTCTTGCAGTGGGTTGCAAAAGGAGAGGAAGGGGTCCATATGTTGGATTCGTTTGGAAAGGTGAAAAGATTAGTTGTGAATTATTAAAGAAAATGAGGTGAGGTTGTGGTGGAGGCTTGTGCTACGCCTATTGACACAGAAATAAAGACTCTAGATTGTGGCACACAGTGGCTGTTTTTGAGATTGCGATCGACGATTGAGAGGAGCTAGACGAGTCATGTGTCTGCGAGAAAGCTTTTCATCAGGACCATCTACAGCACTCACACGTCTATAGGTTTGTGTAGTACAAAACCCACTTGGTTATAAAAAAATTATTTTAGATTTAAAACTTTAGATAATATATATATACACATATATACCAGTAGGAAACCAGCGTGATGCTGCGAGGGCAACAATTCGGTACTGGTACAACTAGCTGGTACCATTTGTTTATCCCTACACACTGTATAGGTTTCCAATTAGTATATCACTTATCTTATGATATATTTTATAGTACTTCTATTAGTTTTCATATTCATAGCATCAGTGTGGTGTATCTATATCACATATTGTTAAAATGAACATGTATCAAGATAAACTCTCTATTTTCAATGAAGAACAAACAGAAAGAATCAAGAATCTCATAAACGATTCAACTCACAACTCACAGCCTATTAACAGATCATCGTGTAGATACACGATGATCTGTAAACTCTTACAATGGATCTAAACAGAAACAAGATCTTAATAACCTTAAGAGAGAGACGACTGATAGAGAGGAAAAATATCTGAGATGTTGATGTTGATTATGATTCTCTCGCAAATGAGTCTGGCAAAAGATAAGATGTCACACCCCCAAAATACCACATACGGAAACCCCTGCGAGGCGTGTGACGTACCAGGATCTAGCCACCAATCACATTGAACTCATAACAATATCTCAAATAAAACTTTCATTTACTAAAATAAGCGTTACAAAACATTATTTATTATTAAGCGGAAGCATAATACAATAGTTAAGAATATCATAATCCAAGTGTATAAAAACCATTAGTCTTGTCTCTCGTGATTCCATGCAACTCGACCCATGACCACTTCAGCATCCCAGACAGCAAGTTCCAAATAATTGTACCTATAGACCTACAAGCATGAAGGATAAGTGTATCCGCATAACGCTGGCGAGTTCACTGATTTGTTAACCGATTGTTACCAAGTATTGATTTATGTCATGTTGATAATAACTCGATATCGCAGACGGGTCCTTTTTGCCCTTCTCCAATGCTCTATCAAACATTGGTCATGATTTTAAAGTTATTAGTTCACGCCCGTCCTATCCAGGTACGTCGTGAGGGTGCCAAACCTAATAGCGCTATCAACTAATAACCCCGTTGCCCTACAAGCAACTAGTTCGGTACTATGACGGGACTTAAGTGATAGAAGTGAGTATATTATCCAACATCAATATTTACTGAAAACTGCCTCATATCCCCTACAAGGATATGGGTTTATGAAAGACTGCCTCATATCCCTTACAAGGATATGGGTTTATGAAGACTGCCTCATATCCCTTACAAGGATATGGGTTTATGAAGACTGCCTCATATCCCTTACATGGATATGGGTTTGTGAAAACTGTTTGTTTGTTTGCCTGTTTCATTGTCCCCATCGAACGCATGCTTGTAAAAAGGATAGTGAACTCACATTTGGTTGCTCGGTTGGACTCTTAAAAATAGCTAACAGTCAAGGTTGGTCAATCACGTCCTTGAGGAGAGATGAGGGAACTAGAGAGAGGAAGAGATGAGGGATCGATGAAGGGGGTTGTTTGTGTCTGCTTGCTGCCGTCGCACTCTACAAGAAGAGTTTAGGGTTTCTTTTTTTTCTAATCTATCTCATGCACATCAACATATACGTAACTTATAAAATAAAAGAGGAGATGGGGCGGTATGGTTATTGGGCCGCAAGGGGTTGGGGTTGGGTTGGTTTGGGCCGAATTGGGGAGGGGTTTGTTTTTGGTTTGGGCCGAGACTGACACCACAAGAGTGTGCGGTCGTGGGGTGGTGTGCGACCCGCGAGCTTGTGCGACAAGGTTTTAAACATGCATTACATATGATATCCTACTAACACTCAATCATTCAGTATAACCAAACACTTTTAATTAAACGTATAACGTACTCGCAAGTTACAACGCAACACGCAACGTGAAAAGGAATCGGTATAAAGAAAAGACTTGAAATTACGAGTTGTCACATCATCCCCAACTTGAAAGAAATTTCGTCTCGAAATTTGATGAGTAGTAACGAAGAAAAGAAGTGATATCTCAGAATGACTGGGGATTTTTCCTCGGGTATCACATCATCCCTAACTCGAAAGGGAATTTCGTCCCGAAATTCACTAGTTGCATCCGGATTCAATTTGTAGAATCGTTTTCAGACCCAAACGAGTCGATCAGAAGAGGTCTTCACCAATACAAAAGGCGGAAACAGATGTATAAGTGTTATTTCAGCTGAATTACACGAGAAATCACTTTAAACTGTCTTTCTATTGATATTAGATCGATTACAATGCTGTAGACACTTCGGCAGAGCTTCGCTACCGGAATCAGAATCGTTACAAATGAATTGGCACGAGAGGTATTTATAGGCCGGTGATTTCGCACGGAACGATTCATGCGAAATAGTAATTTCGCACGAAATCACTCAAACGAAATCAGTTTCACACGAAAACACTATTCCATGCGAAATACCTGTTTGATTTCGTACGAAATGACCTCTGTGTCATTTCGTGCGAAATACTCAGAAGTAACCATTTCTCGTTTTCCATGCCCTGATCTAACTAATACAATACAAGACTCGATACAAGACGAAGTCGACAGACGTATGCACCAACAGACTCCCCCTCGGATGTTGACGAAGTCTTTGGTGTCGAGTCTTCGCTTGTCAAACCTTCAGCCTTTATCAGTCTTCATGTGCTCTCCAAAGATTCTCCATTGTAAGCATCCTCAATCAATCTCTTTCTTTATCTCTATCTCTTCCAGAATCGCAACCTGACTCTATACATCTCTTGATCAGGTCTCTTGATTCCTCTTCCCAGAATATTAAGCCTGGCTCTTATCTTGACTAACTTCAGACTCCCCCTTTCGACAAGCTGGGATTGCAGTCTGGAATTTACCATCTTCAGGCTTTGGATCAAATCACCTGACTCTAATCACTTTCACAGGATCCTCAGGTATCGGAACCTGGCTATTCATCCTTCATTCCTGCACAGACTCTACCTCACAATAAATTTCGCAAATTTTAAAACTTTATAAATTTAGAAAATTCATTGCATGGATCATTCAAAAATGATTTAATCTCAGATAACCACTTGTAAGAATACTATTATTCTCAATCATTCTTTCCCAACCTGTTCATCATGTTTAGCACTTGGAATTTTGAAACTCAGCTCTTCAATATCAGTTGTCGAAAATCTTTTTGAATTTTTCAGAAGTTTTATGCTAAAACACACTTAAAATCTTTTTGGATTTTTTTAAACTTGAAAAAAAATGCAGAAAAGAAATATATACAGACAATATTTTTGTGAGTTTGTGTAAGAGGATCATATCAGTTTTTGAGACAAATCACTTACACCGTTAAGCTTTATTTCATTTTAAGTTCTAAACAATTCACTTAGATTGTCAGTATACTGGTCCATTTAAATTTTCACACAAAGTTCAACTGTTTTGAGATACGAAATTAGTGTTTTAATCACTTAAACTCATTCATGTGTCCCACCACTTGAATATACTCTCGTATCCAGATCCCAATATTTAGTCTTACAGGTGAGTATACCTAGATGATATCTGTAAAGGGTTAAATGCGAAACCATGAGAGCTCAGGCTATTGCTTCCGCAAAATCAGAGAGATGATGGTTCGACTTTAGGTGTGTTCCCTTTAGATAATCTTTTCTTCAACAGCACATGATTAGCATTTTTCAATGTTTCATCATTTTTTGTACTGAGGGCGAGCTTTAGGATTAAAGCAAATGCAAAGTATTATTCAGGGACTAGGCCATTTCTTCCGCAAAATCAGAAGTCCCGGGATAATACCCCAGATATCACTGAGTATAAAGACCTAGTATTTCAGAAAGAGGGATCTTTCAAACAAGATTTCGGGGGTTACCCATATATGCAAGAGATATTCCCCACGAGATAAGTAAGTTTGAAATTTAGGTTTATATCTCAAAAACACTTTACTAAATGTGCAAAAACCTACTGACACATCCACAGTGAGATCGTTTATCACATTTTACTTACCAATTCTTTAGCTTGCTGTGATAGTCCACTGATGTACTATCATTTCCTCTTTTTTTCAACAAAACTCGTTTTCGATTTTATCATGTTTTTGGATTTTCAAATTTTCTAATGTTTTTGGATTTTCTGAAATTTCTTACTCCCCCTAAAATACAAAACCATTAAAAGAACATTTGAAAACAAACTATACAAATAAAATGACAACTGTTGTGAATCGCGTCAATTCTCCATCCACTTGACATAAACAATCAGAACTCCCCCTTACAACAAACTATGTTCCCATTATGATTTCAAAACACTTAAGTTTGTTTTAATCAAAATGATTTTTCTGGAAAATAAGTTTTGTTGATTTTACCACATGTAAGATTGGGGATTCATTCATCACTTTGTTTTTCTTTACAACCACTTGTAGGAAAGATAAATCAAGTACAACTTAATGTCCTTGATTTACCACTTGTAGAAATAAACCTCATTTCAACCACTCGTAGGTTTACTCAAACACACATTCAAGAATGATGCCGATTCCTGCTCCACGATTACCAACTAGGGAACTCTGGCAAGTCCAGAGTTTTACTCATGATAGGTTCTATCCCAGTTACTAACCCGGGATTAACCATCTCCATCTGGCCTTTTCATTTTCTTCTCATAAAATTCTTTAACCCCCTTTACCTTCCCATCAGTCATTTTTTTCAAAAATGTTTTGCACTGTGGGGTTAAAGGCCTTTTCAATATCAAATTCTTTCTTTTCACAAAAAAATTGATTTGAAATTTCAACTTTACCAATTTTAGATTTCAAATTCTCAGCCCGCAATGGTGGAAAATTTGCATCATCCAAAGGCGGAACTAATTTCTCTTCTTTCATAACAACCCGTGGCTCCTCTGATTTTGTGGAATCAGATTCATCACCAGAAATATCACTTGACTTCTTAACAACCCACTTTTGGTTGCTAAGTTTCTCCTTTCTTTTGCAAAAATTTTTTGAACATTCACCAACCTCAAAAGTTGAATTTTCAAAACTTTTAAATCTTTTGTTTGATGGTTCGTTTTTCTCAACAACTTTTTCTTTCAGTTTTAGAGACACTCCCTGTTGTGTGTTGATTGCCTTTGAACAGTTTCTGGCAATATGACCAACTTTATGACAATTGAAACAGGTTCTCGTCTCCTTATTCTTTTGATCAATTTCTTTCTTCATTTCCTCTTGCTTCTTTGCAAGGAATTCTTTGTTTTTCTGCTTCCTGAACGCTTGCCCTTTTTCTTCTTTTGATGAAGTTCCTGAAACAAAAACAGTTTTTGGTTTATAAGTTTTCACATTTTTATAATTTTTTGGTGTAATAAAACCAAAGCCTTTCTTTTTGAAATTACCTGTAACAACCCGCACTTTCGTGCGTTGTTACTACTCGCTATACTCGTCACGCCTAGCACCAGAGATTCGGATCATAATGTAACAATATCAGGTACATCGCTATATCGAAGTATAATCGAATAATTACGCATATTTTATCACTATTACAAAGCTATTTTCGCAAATAATAACGCTCACGATGACGTTGAGTGAGGACCTATTCTACCCTCCTCGATAGTCGTGAGGTGTCAAAACGTAAACAATCAACGCTAACAAGGACTATCGGCTGAGTACCATGCCTCCAGCCGTCATGACGATGATGGCAATACGAGCAAGTAATACCCCGATAATCACTATGGCACATCACATCGAAGAACGCACTCGAAGGCACGCGTAACACGATCATCGCACTGAATATTGGATATATAGATACGTATATACGACCCTTTTGTGATTAATTATAATAAATAAATAAGTAATAATATAAATATATAGAAATGTGGCCCAAACTATCGGAACGCACCAAAAACGAGGATCGAAAGGCCTCCGTACGGATGGGCCAGCCGAACGGCTGGGCCAACCGATCGGACGGGCCAGCCGAACGGCTGGGCCAACCGATCGGACGGGCCAGCCGAACGGCTGGGCCAACCGATCGGACAGGCCAGCTGAACGACAGGACAGGCCAGCCTATCGAACAGGACAGGCCAGCCTATCGGTCAGGATAGGCCAGCTATCGGACAGGACAGGCCAGCCTATCGAACAGCCCAACCTATCGGACAGGACAGGCCAGCCTACCCTCCTTTCCTTCCTCCTTGCCTATAAATACCCCTCATTCACCTCCAACACACTTGTTGTCACTGTTGCTGCTCGACCAGAAGTTCCAACCCCTTTATCTCTCGATTTCTCGCGATTCTTGTAAGTTTCTACCTCAAATCTTGTACTTCCTTGATCTTTATGCATTCCCCCACCTTTCTATCTTCCAAATTCCAACTTTTAACCGTGAAATCAACGGATTTGAGGTGATTCTAGGATGATGTCATCAGGGAGTTCTTATGAACTTCAAGTGTTGGACTCATTCCACCAAGAACAACTCAGATCTAAAGGATTTCCACAAGAATAAACAAGATTTTCACATCAGATCTACACCTAAACGCGAATAAAAGGATTGAAGGATGGTTTTCCAACTTTCTTTCAACTCTTTTACTCTCAAAGTATTAAAAACGGTGGAATTGGAGCTTAAACCGACCTTCTACTCATTCTGAGTGTCGTGTTGGTCAAATATCTGATTCCTAGCGATGAAACAACCAATTTCAGGTTAAACAAGGAAAAACCGCCAAGAACGGCGAGTTCTGATGGAACGGGGTGATTCCCGGCCGATAGAACAAGCCGGTTTTGGTGGAATTTCAGTTGTTTAACGCGTCCCAGCAAACGTCTCGACCAAAACCACCGAAAAACTTGCAAAATTGTCGAATACATCTGGTCAGGCTAGCCGATCGGGCAGAACAGGCCAGCCTATCGGACAGGACAGGCCAGCCTATCGAACAGGCCAGCCTATCGGACAGGACAGGCCAGCCTATCGGACAGGACAGCCTATCGGACAGGCCAGCCTATCGGACAGGACAGGCCAGCCTATCGGACAGGACAGGCCAGCCTCGGACAGGCCAGCCTATCGAACAGGCCAGCCTATCGGACAGGACAGGCCAGCCTATCGGACAGGACAGGCCAGCCTATCGAACAGGCCAACCTATCGGACAGGCCAGCCTATCAGACAGGATAGGCCAGCCTATCGGACAGGACAGGCCAGCCTCTCGGACAGGGCAGGCCAGCCTATCAGACAGGCCAGCCTATCGGACAGGCCAGCCTATCGGACAGGCCAGCCGATCGGACAGGCCAGCCGATCGGACAGCCCCTTCGACCGGGCCAGCCTTTGATTTAATTACCATCCGTTTTCGTGTATTAAGTTATCATTTGACGCGCTATCCAATACTCATGAAATCAGTCTGAAATCAGGGCATTCTCAGGCATTATCCCGTCAATCCAACCAAATACGCACGGTGAGTATACTTGAGCCGTTTTTAATGAATTTGGGTGTAACATACGTTCCTTATAAATCGACTCATCAAACGAATGATTCAATTAGTCAATTTATCACTTGCGAATGACTGTTTGCATATATATACGTGATGCTAGTTGCATGTATGCTAGGACTTATACTCGTGACGTCCCACCACAACTAGTATAGTACTATTGCACCCGATGGGGTCTAGTTATGCCATCAAAGAATCGAGCATCGAGGACTTAACTGGTAGTATCAGTTTTGTGAGTATATATGTCGTGTATTACGTTTATGCATGTGGAAATTCGCAGCACTTTTAATCTACTATACTATTACATATCAAACCTGTATACTCGCCAATACTTTTGTATTGACAATATTTTAACGTATGTTGCAGGTTTAGTTGAAGTCTCCATCAAATCAAGCTAGGAAGTCTAGAAACTCACCTAAAATCTAGGTTGTCGGATTTGAATTGTTCGAGAGGACAAGAAATCTGTGATGACTTATGTGATTGTATTATTTGTTAGTATGGGATAACGAATGTAATAAATATTATCGCAATATAGTTGTTATGGATTCTCTTGAGCAATCTGATTAGCCTAGTGCCGCGCCCCGATGATTCCGCCATCGGTTGGGGTGTGACAGATTGGTATCAGAGCCATAACTATAGGGAATTAGGCAAGACTCGACCTAGTCCGGGTCGACGTCTTAGAGAACGACCTAGTCTATAGTCTAAGCACCTACAGGCTGCCTCGTACGAACCCAGTAGGGTTTGTATTGCGCCGACCTAATGCTTCTGATCGAAATTGCAAAAAACTATGACTTTGTGTGAACCCCGCATACTACAACTTCACACGAAGAAGCCTTTCCTAAGGCTGGAATACTACTTAGCCTTTCCTAAGGCGGACATAATACACATGTTTTCGAAAATACTAGCATCTCACAACCGAGCGATCCAGTCGAGACCAGGTGTGAAAACCAGTAACTCTCGATAGGATTGCTCACTCAGCGCATTTTTCTAGCACGAGAATCTTTCGTTGAGTCAGGAGTGACATCCATACCTCGACGAAAGCCTCCCTTTCGAAATTCTAGTGGAGCTCTCGGATTCATTCGATGAGCGTAACCACAAATTCGGAACGAAACTGTTAAGTCAGGGGTGAAACCCGTACCTTAATGAACCGTTCCACTCCCTAAAATATTTTTCAAAAAAAAAAGCTCTCACCAGGGACTCGACCATCACAATGACTCGAGCCACGCGACGACTTGGAGGATGAATGCCATGAGCTGCATTCCAGTGGAAGCATAAACCTCCAGAGTCAACAAGTGTGCACGAACTTGTTGGGTGTGATTGAGTTACCTTGGGTAGTCGACGCCTAAACACCCGAGGCACTCCGAGTACTTTACTAAGCCTACGACTCACTGGTTTCACATTACGATGAACTTAGCCACATTTTGTGTGTTTAATTACGATTTTTCGCTCCCTGTTTTACAAAACGCACAACTCGCACAGCTATCGCAATCCAAAACAAAGACCGATTGTTCGCAACAAAACTAATGTCTAAATTGTCCGAATTCCTCTCGCATACTCTCTCTCTCTCTCTTTCAACGCGCCCTCGTGCATTCTAAACTATAATGTATGTGTGTAAATATAAACTACAACTATCTATATCTAAGTACAATCAAAACATTGTGTGAGAATCTAGGAAGTTTCGTGTCTCCTATGTGGCCTCTATGTGAAGTCTATTTATATTGCACGTTACAAGTTTCGATCGCGCTCCATCGCATCGTAAGCTCAAAATCATTATGATCGAATCTCATTCCAAATCTATCTGTCTAGATGCCTTCCAACAACTCTGCCTCGAGACAAACAGCTAGGAGAAGAGCCAAACGAAGCGCCGATAAGAGGATTGCCTCGCTTGTGACCAAGGAAGTGGTCAAACTCATTCCTCAAATTGTCGCTCAAGTGCACTCTCTCAGCAGCTCTCGAGCCTCGAAGGACTCTAAGACGGAAGCGCCGCAGTCTACTTTTCTCTACAAACACTTCAAGGCCTGTGACCCGATGGAATTCACAGGTGAAGGAGGTGTGACCCAACTGCTCCAGTGGTTCGATTCTATCGAAGTCACCCTTCGACAAAGTGGGTGTCCCGATAGTTTCCGTACTACTTGTGCTACCGGAGTATTTCAATCGCGAGCACTCGACTAGTGGACCGCCGCACGCAACACACGTGGGATCTCCGCAGCTTACACCCTCTCTTGGGATGAGCTGAAGGAACTCATGAAGGAAGAATATTGTCCCCCTCACGAAGTCCAGAAGCTAGAAAACGAATTTTGGGAAATCAAGCAAACCGAAGGCGACAATGCTGGCTATACAGCAAGGTTCAAGCAGCTTAGTGCAATCTGCCCAAGTCAAGTCGACACATCAGAAAAAGCCATTCCAAAGTACATCCGCGGTTTGCCTGAGTGTGTGGGTGATTTTGTCGAAGCTGCAAGACCTGCTACCCTCGGAGAAGCTTACCGTTTAGCCGCAGAAATCAACAGCAAACGAGTCTTGGACGGATCCTTCTCCAAGAAAACTGTCAAACAAGCTCATCAAGAAATCATCATCAACTCATCCGACGGTTCCTCTGGCGAATCATCTGACAACTCTTCTGAAGATTCTTCTGAGGATTGCTCTAACGATGTTTCCGTCGATTCACCAGACGAATGCGCTGACGACACTGCATCATCTCAGGAAGCACAACCTAGCTGCAAACGAAAGACCGTGAGCCCAGACTCTTCAACAACTGGACTGCCGCAACCAGAACCTCTCCGAGCAGTCCCAGTTCAACCAAAACGTGCTTACAATGGGCCTCATCCCCTGTGTTTCACGCGCACGTATCATCACCCGCCAGAAACAAATTGTCGCTATTGCACAAATTTCAACTGGTATGGTCATCATACACGGCGCTGCCACGCAGGACCACAACTCTGAAGGAAGTCAGCAACAACCACAGTCTTCGCAGGTGTCCTCCACAGCAACGTTATTTTGCTTCTAATGTTGTTGCAATAATACGACTTATCGCTATCGTTTTCTTTTATGTGTGGAACTTATTTCATCTATCGTCGAATGTGGATTCTATTTCTCCTATACTCGAGCACCGTCTAAACGCTAGCACTATGTACTATATAACGTATTTTACCCTTACAACACTCTTAGAATGAGGTACGATATACGTGCAACGAACAACTAATCGCGGGTGCACACGGGATTATTTTGGTCAGTGCACGGAGATCGTAGTAAAGTTCTAATGGTGCCATAATGTTTAAAAGCATGACCAAGGGTCTTGGCCATGTCAACAAAGCGTGACACCAAGGCACGGGGCATAAGTATTAGGGGTAACGCAAGGTGTGCTTTACCATACTACTAAAGCTCTGTGAAGAAAGTGCCATGTGGAGTTGGACGTTATTAGACCTATTATATTATAATGGTTATTTTCGACACACTACAATCGATCGCAAGGCGTAACAAAACAAAATCGCATCACTGCGAGACTTCTCGTAAGTCTGCGTACGCAACACAATTGCCACATCGATGGACTTGGGTAAGTTCACCCCGAAGAGCAATTGGAGCAACGCAAGACTGGTCGTAAGTCTACATCGTAACTCAATCGCAGTTTTGCTAAGATCTATCTCGCAAACAAAATCACTCGATATGTGGCTCGAAATCGCAATCGCATCATGTGTTTATCTGGCAGTCTCTAACGCTGGATATTGAACTATTGTGTGAACTTCTACCGCCTGGTGTGGATCGCTTATTGTGGATCGCTAGACGAGTATCGAAAATCACTCGCCGCTTCTCGCTTAAACGCATTTCACGCCTATTTCATCAACTCGATACTCTTATCGCGTGTCGCTATCACTCATCGATACTCATGTTATCTGTGTTATGTTAGCACGCACGACCTCGCTTCACGAGGAAAAACTAATAGGGTCGAAACATGGTAGTGTTTTGACCATATTAGCATACTTTCGTGGAAAAAGGCCGTGTGGACTAGCATTAGTTACTGTTTGTGGTATAATCAACTCAATCGAATCTCATATCGTTCGCAACGCAACAATCGTCACTTATCAACTATCAGGGTCTATTGCCTATCGATATTCGATTATCGCTTGGAAGTCATCGCAGTTGTGTAGAATTAGGGTACATGACATCGCTTCACGGGACAAAACTAATATGGAAAACGTGGTGTTTTTCCATGTTAGCAACTCTCGTGGAAACATGTCATGTGGGTTTTGCGTGGGAACAAATCGAAATCGCATCTAGTCGAATCGAAAATCGCGTCATTCGCTATCGCTTATCAATCGTCATCTAACCCTGTGTGCCATATCCATGTTCGTATGATCGAACTACTCGCACTCGCTATCAACGTTTTGTTTACACCCAAATCGCTTCAATTCAAGACTCGGTCTAGCATCCTATTGTCACACCCCGACCGCGTATAACATGCAACCGCGGCGGAAAACGTCGGGGAGTGTTGTGGACAGAATTAATTGTTATACAACCATGGAAATTAAAGTCACATTTTATTTATCAAACACGGGTGTTACATTGTCTTAAAAGGAAGTACAGAATTCAAAACATAGTTATACTAGTTCTATCTTCATTTTTAGTCTCTAAGGCACAGGTCCGCCCTAGTATCGTGATCAACATCTTATGGAACAGCTCCTGAAAACACATGTGAAAGTAGGTACGTCAGCATGAAAATGCCTGTGAGATACATAGGTTTTGTGAAAGTGGGATTCATGACTTGAGTTTTAAAGAAATGTTTAATAACAGTCAGTCATGAACCTTGTAATTTGTCTCGCTTTGTAAACCATTTGAAAAGCGATAATATTAGATGATATGTATAGATAAACGTAAGGTTAAATGAATAACCTAGTAAAATGAGTTGAATAAGATAAGTTGTTTTGTAAGACAATGTTTTATAAAAAGTATGTTATTTGTATAAAATGTTATATGTCTAAACTGAAATGATTTAGATAATGCTAAGATATGTAATATTATACAAACACTTATATATAGGAAGTACCAGCGGTGTATCCACCATGTTTGCATCATATTACATACTCTACGTTACTCAAACCATTTACCCAAACCATCCACCATGTAAGATTGTTCTTATATAACTCAAGTGTCAAGTGTTATTGTGTAAACCATGTCAAATATCTATGTTCAATGTAAACCACCAAATGTGTATGTCAATGTCAACGTGTTTATGTTCAATGTAAATCATGTAATGTGTATCCCAAAATGTATCATGTACGGTAAGCGAAATGTATCAACTTAAACCATATGTAAAATGCACAAAACAAGTCGTTGAAGTAAAACGTGGTTTAAATCAACGTTATGTTCTGTGGAAAAATGCATGCTCTATTGATATTAATATTTATGCGGTATTGTGAAATATGCATACATCCAAGCCTTGAGACTGTGGCGATAAACCCTTAAACAAATTAAAGGTTTATCTAAGTTATGTATATCGAATTCGGTCATTCCTTACAATCCTATCAAACCCAGGATTTCAGGAACGGGAGTTGTCAATTCCTATGGTACCACTACCTACTAACGAACGGCGTAGCTAATGTTAATGAATGTATTGTCCCATGTTAAACAAACCAAATGTCATAACAAAATGAAGGCATGTGATGTAAACAATTGTACTAAGTATGCTAAGTAAACATACGAAGCAGAAGTGCTCATGTAAATCAATGTGCCCATATGCTGAGTAAACATATGCAACAGAAATGTTCATGTAAATCAATGTGTCCATATGCTGAGTAAACATATGCAACAGAAATGTTCATGTAAATCAATGTGTCCATATGCTGAGTAAACATATGCAACAGAAATGTAATGTAATGTAAATCAATGTACTAAGTACGCACACAATGGGCATACATAGCATAAAATGTAATGAAATCATGTACTATAATGTACTATTGAGCATAGCAGATATACGATGTGAAAACATGGAAAGCATAAAAGTAACAGATAGGCACATGTGTTTCACCCCAAAACAGTTGGAAAACAGTAAAAGAGGGGTTCTATGTACTCACCTGAGATTGCTTTGTAGTTCTTGTATAATAACCAAATAATGCTAAAGATCACGGGATATCAAACGGCACCTAATAGGTAGCTATGTTAACATACCGGACCAAATCGGAAGGATCGGATAGTATGCGGGTTCGTAAACCAAACGAGTATGGAGACTCGTGTAATATGGTTTAACAAAGCCTACATACTAAAATGAAACCTAACCTAAGTGCTTGCGACCCATCACGACCCGTTTAGGTAGTTTATGCTACCTTAACGCGTCGTTCGCGTAGAACGCGTTTGGAACGCCTAACAACGTGACCACAAGGCATAACCTCGGGAGGTTATAGCTATGGGCACCTAATGTGTTTGGTCGGATCCTAATGATCGACCAAATGGGTCGGGTTCGAAAGTATAAGCGATTGTTTAGATCGCTTACCTTACGACCCTAAATAAGTACTATACTAAAAGTGACGAGCTAAGCATGTTAGAACATGCTTAACTAAGTTTAGAAAACGGGTTTGGCATCAAAACAAACGGCTTTGATGCTCACGAGTAGTTTGGTTACAAAACATGCAAGAATGCACATTTTGGCCGAAACTACGACTCGTCACTGAGCCTAGATAACGTGGTAATCAGTAGGTATAGTCACTACGGGCTATAATCATCGTGATCACGCTCACGTTATGAAGTTCTAATGAACTTCGGGTTGACCATAGGCTGGTCAATGCAGAAAGTCAACAAAACGTTGACTTTCGTACTCGAAAAGCGAATAAAAGAACGAAAGAATACTTACGGAGGGTCCCCGAATGCTAATCTAGATCAAAGAGCTTAGGTATGAAGCAATGGCATCAACTTAGAGCATTTTGATCAGATTGTGTGAGTTTTTAGCAAAAGGGGGGGGGGTATTTATAGCAAAAGTAGAGCCGTTAGGATCGTTTCTTGATTTTCGTGCCACGATCCTAAGCGTTCACTTGTCAAAATGTTGTGGTTACTGAAAATGGCCCTTGGCTCTTGATTGGGTGAAAGGGCATTGCCCCTTGAACGAACGAAAGGCCAACTGCAAGTGGATTCAATGAATCTGCTGTACTGGGGACTACTTACGGACTGTATGGGTTTTGGCTTACGGTCCGTAAGCCCTTAGTTTGGCAGATTTACAGTTTTGGTCCCTGCAGCTCCAAAACTTGGTATTTGATGCATTTTTGACACGTTTAAGCCCCGTTAACCCCATTTCAAAGCTCTAAAATGAAGTTAAATTATAGGGAACTTAAAATGTGCTCAAAAATATCCCGGATGTCGGTTCGTTTGGCCGTACGGTCGCGATGTTCGGTTAATTACGACGGAATGCGCATAGGCGCGAAAGACGATCCAAATTGCGCGACGAATGGATTTTTCTCATGCCATACACTAAGGCATAATATAAGGATGCTTACATAAATTTTTGGATGTCCGGAGGTATTCAGAACGTAAGTTATGCGCAAAAGTGCAAACTTGTGCACTTTTTGACACTTTTAGCCCCTGAAAGATCCAAAAGTTTGTTTTAGCATACCAAACCCCTCAAAGCCTATTTCTAAGCTATGTAAAGGATATTTATGGTATGTTTAACTTATGGACATGTTCCGGAATGTTTGTTACAGTTCAAATTGGCATACTTTCGCAGTTTGTCAAGTTTAGTCCCTGTAAGCGAATTAACTTGTTTTTGCCATACCAAAGCCTTCAAAACTTACTTCTAAGTTATGTAAAGGTTATTTAAGGTATGTTGAGTATATGTTGATGTTCCAGAGTATTTGTCGCATTAAACTGAGTACGTTTACGCACCAGTTTGCGTATAACTCTCCAGAAAGCGATGTAGAGTTTGAAATTGAGCAAAAGTCAAAACATGAAAAATGTAAAACACAACCAAACAAACATTGGGATCAAATAACATTGTTTTATTGATAATAGAACTGTTCACAATGATTACAAGCACAAATGTTACAGTCTCCCCTACTTGTGGAAATTTCGTCCCGAAATTTATTTAGAGGAAACTCGTGGAAACAGATGCGGATATTTCGCCTTCATTTGATCTTCACGTTCCCAAGTAAACTCGGGTCCACGTTTAGATTCCCAGCGAACCTTGACCAAAGGAATGCGCTTGCGTTTGAGCCACTTGACTTCACGTTCCAGGATTTCCACCGGTTTCTCAACAAATTTTAGTGTTTTATTAACACGAATTTCATCAAGCGGTATGTGGAGGTTTTAATCAGCTAAACACCTCTTGAGATTGGACACGTGAAAGGTTGGATGAACATTTCCAAGTTTAGGAGGTAACTCAAGTCTGTAGGCTACCTTACCGATTCTTTCAACGATCTTGAATGGTCCAACGTATCTAGGTGCAAGTGTTCCTTTCTTTCCGAATCTGATCACACCTTTCCAAGGTGAGACCTTAAGTAATACACGATCACTGACTTGAAAATCCAAGGGTCTGCGTTTTAGGCCCGCGTAACTTTTTTGACGGCTTCTAGCTATCTGAAGGTTATCACGAACTTTCTTAACCTTATCTGTTGTCTCTAAAATGAGGGCAGGTCCAGTAAGCTGAGCCTCGCCGATCTCATTCCAGCAGACTGGTGAACGACATTTTCGACCATAGAGAGCCTCGAAAGGAGCCATGTTGATGCTGGAGTGATAACTGTTGTTGTAGGAGAATTCAATCAACGGAAGATGTGAATCCCAACTACCACCAAAATCGATCACACAAGCTCTAAGCATATCCTCCAGTGTCTGGATTGTTCTTTCAGATTGACCATCCATTTGCGGATGATAGGCTGTGCTCAGATTAAGTTGGGACCCCATGGCAGATTGCATGGTTCTCCAAAAATGAGAAGTGAAACGAGCATCTCTTTCAGAAATGATGTTCAAAGGAACACCATGTCGAGCTACAATTTCATCCACGTAGATTTGAGCAAGTTTGTCAGCCGAAAAATCCTCATGGATTGGCAACAAATGCGCTGACTTGGTAAGGCGATCAACGACTACCCAGATGACATCGTGACCTTTCTTTGTGCGCGGGAGTTTGGTAATGAGATCCATAGTAATGTTTTCCCATTTCCAAACTGGGATCTCTGGTTGCTCCAATAATCCGGAAGGACGCTGATGTTCAGCCTTAACCTTAAGACAAGTAAGGCATTTTGATACGTATAAGGCAATGTCTTTCTTCATACCAGGCCACCAATACTGAATACGAAGATCCTTATACATCTTATCTGAGCCAGGATGAATAGAATAACGAGACTTATGGGCTTCATCCATGAGCAAGGTACGAAGATTATCTTGGCTAGGGACCCACAAACGATCCATGAAGTAATACGATCCATTGTCCTTCAGTTCCAGAGCAGGTGTTATGTGATAAGGAAACTCCTTATCCATCAAACCTTGTGAAACACAAGATTGTTGAGCCTGAGAAATACGAGCTTGTATATCAGATTGAGCTTGAATAACAGATTGGACACGAACACAATGAAGCTTAGTACATTCCTTGCGACTCAAAGCATCGGCCACGACATTCGCCTTACCAGGATGGTAGCGAATCTCGCAGTCATAGTCGTTTAGAAGTTCCACCCAACGTCGTTGCCTCATGTTGAGTTCTCTCTGATTGAAGATGTGTTGAAGACTTTTGTGGTCAGTGAAAACCACACACTTTGTACCGTACAAATAGTGTCTCCAGATTTTGAGAGCGAAGACAACTGCACCCAACTCCAGATCATGAGTGGTGTAGTTCCTCTCATGTATCTTCAACTGCCTTGATGCGTATGCTATGACTTTGTTTCTTTGCATCAGGACGCAGCCAAGACCTAATTTAGATGCGTCGCAATAAACGATGAAATCATCATTGCCCTCAGGCAATGTTAGGACAGGCGTGTCGCAAAGCTTTTGTTTCAAAGTCAGAAACGCTTCCTCTTGTTTGACTCCCCAATCAAAGGCCTTGTTTTTCTGTGTTAGAGCAGTTAGAGGAACTGCAATCTTTGAGAAGTTTTCTATGAAGCGGCGATAATATCCCGCTAGACCAAGAAAAGAACGAACTTCAGTAGGGGTCGTAGGCGTATCCCAATCCTTAATCGCACTGATCTTGGAGGGATCTACATGAATACCTTGTTCGTTGACAATATATCCCAAGAATTGAACCTCTTTAAGCCAGAATTCACACTTGGAGAATTTGGCGAAAAGTTGCTCTTTCTTTAGGAGTTCCAACGTAAGACGAAGATGTTGTTCATGATCAGCTCGCGTCTTGGAATAAATTAAGATGTTATCAATGAAACCGATGATGAACTTATCCAAATAAGGTTTGCAGACCCTATTCATCAAGTCCATGAAAACAGCAGGAGCATTAGTCAAACCGAATGGCATGACTGTGAACTCATAATGTCCATAACGAGTGCGGAACGCTGTCTTGGGAATGTCTTCTTCATGCACACGAAGCTGATGATATCCAGATCATCTTTGAAAAATAAGAAGCACCTTGCAATTGATCAAAGAGATCATCAATGCGAGGTAGGGGATATCAATTCTTGATGGTAAGCTTGTTAAGCTCACGATAATCGATACACATCCTAAAAGATCCATCCTTCTTCTTGACAAAAAGAACGGGAGCACCCCAAGGTGAAAAGCTAGGACGGATAAAACCTTTGTCGGAGAGCTC
The DNA here is from genome assembly GCF_002127325.2 of Helianthus annuus. Lineage (NCBI taxonomy): Eukaryota > Viridiplantae > Streptophyta > Magnoliopsida > Asterales > Asteraceae > Helianthus > Helianthus annuus. The sequence goes on along the minus strand of NC_035449.2, from coordinate 57,666,061 downwards.
CTGAAGCTGTTTAGATAATTCTTGCATCTCAGATGGTGCAAGACGGTATGGAGCTCTGGCAATGGGATTTGCACCAGGTACGAGATCAATACGGAACTCGACTTGGCGTGCTGGAGGTAGACCAGGTAACTCTTCAGGGAAAACTTCAGAATAATCCCGAACGACAGGAATATCTGAAATAGTCTTACCCTTTCCTTTATCTGCTGTAACATGTGCTAAGAAAGCCACATAGTTCTTCCGAAGATACTTCCGTGCTTTAAAACAAGACATAAGTTTGAGACCACCGGCAGGCTTCTCACCACGAACCTGTAGGATCTCGCCTGTCGATAGTGGCACACGAACAATCTTCTCAGAACAAACTATCTCTGCGCGATGCTTAGATAACCAATCCATGCCCACTATAACGTCGAAGCTTCCAAGTTGCATTGGCGTGAGGTCAATAGGAAAAATATGGTCGTTAAGGTTCAACTGGCAGTTGCGTAGAACAGAATTAAGAACAATGGGTTCACCACTGGCAACCTCTACTGTCAAAGGTTTACCTAGTTTCGTTCTAGACACGCGAAGCATTGGCTCAAAAGTCAATGACACAAAACTCTTGTCGGCACCCGAATCAAAAAGAACAGATGCTGGCTGATTATTAATAAAGAACGTACCGTTCACCACCTCCTTGTCTGCTTGTGCTTCTTGTGCGTTCATGTTGAAGACTCGACCTCGAGCCTGAGCCTGATTTTGGTTTGCATTCTGGTTCTGGTTGGCTAGTCTTGGACACCGATTTCTGTAGTGGGTCAGATCCCCACAGTTATAACAAGCACCTGGTGGGTAGTTTGGTCGTGCAGCCTGACCCTGTTGCTGAGCAACTTGTTGAGCAGGGTTCTGAACTGCGCGATTCTGAGCAAACCGACAAACTTCGGCAAGATGACCTGACTTCCCACAGTTAGTACAGAAACGGCACTGATATTGCGGCTGATGGTGACTGTTGCATTGATTGCACAAAGGTGCACTTCCTGAGTAGGGCTTCTTTGCTGGAGGCTGGTTGGGAGCTGCCTGGTTAGCTTGGGCAGTGACAACATAGTTTTGGGAAGCCTTACACTTCTTTGCCCTTTTTGATGAACCAGACTCCTTTCCATTCTTGTTTTGACCTTTCTTGCTATCTTCCTTGTCAGCCGACTGCTTCTTGCCCTTGTCACCCTTCCTGTGTAATTTATTCTTTCGAATCTGCGACTCAGTCAACGTCGCTGATAACTCGATCGCCTGACGGAGTGTGGTAGGGTTGCTACCAGTAAGGATGTCTTGTACCGAGTCAGGCAGGCCGTCGATGTACCTTTCGATAGCCTTATCGAGTGGGGTAACCATAGTCGGGCAAAGCAGACTCAACTCCTCAAACCTATCCGTATAAGCCCTGTGCTCGCCACTATCTTGCTTCAAAACATCAAATTCTTTCTCCAACGCTCGTTGTTCAGGACGAGGACAAAACTCCCTCATCATAAGAGCTCTCAGTTCAGCCCATGTCTGAGCTAGAGCAACTTCTGCACCTTGATCTCTCATAACCCCGTTCCACCACGTAAGAGCCCTCTTCTGGAACACACTCGAAGAAAACTCGACCTTGCGATTGTCAGGACACTGCACATGACGGAAAGTGTTCTCGATGCTCTCGAACCACTAAAGAAGCCCAGTTGCTCCCTCAGAACCACTAAACTTGAGTGGCTTAGCCGAGTTAAAATCCTTGTATTTGCATGTACCATTGTTGTTGTTGTTGGCCTGGTTCCATTGAGTAAAGAGATTTGGGAATTGAGCAGCCATCTGCTGCGCAATAATTTCTGCCAGCTCGGCAGTAGCTATCTGGTTGTCGCGTCGAGGAGGCATTCTAGAAGAGAAAAACATGAAATGAAACGAGTGAGATGATTGGATGAAGAGAATGAGATGAAGCAAAATCAACAAAACCAAAGATGGCGGTTATGCATCGCAAAGCAAACAAGCGACATGAAATGTCTAGTCAAAGTAAATGGGTCAGAATTAGTGTATCGCGAAGACATGCTCGCTTATAAGTGAACACTCACCCCAAGAGTTCCCAGGTAGGAGTGACTGGTCCGATTATGTGGATTTGTACGAACACTCTAGCCTTAGACAGAAAACCCAGGGTACAGGCATTCACTCTTCCAGTTCGCACGTGTTCACACCATTAACCCAAAACTTTGACGGGATTTTTGAAATCCAAAGAGGTTCAAAACCATATAACAGAGGTTCAAAACCTAGTAATCAATCATCCTAGAACAGATGATTAATTTTCAAAGCGGATTCGGAACCGAAGTTCTCGTTGTGGTTATCACCTAAGGATAGGTGATGTGCATGTTTCAAACTCTAAACACAAGATAACTTGTGTTAGGGTCCTAGAAAGTTATAGTCTAGGTCAAAGCATTACTAATAACCTAGTTCCCTATAACCATTGGCTCTGATACCAACTCTTCTGTCACACCCCGACCGCGTATAACATGCAACCGCGGCGGAAAACGTCGGGGAGTGTTGTGGACAGAATTAATTGTTATACAACCATGGAAATTAAAGTCACATTTTATTTATCAAACACGGGTGTTACATTGTCTTAAAAGGAAGTACAGAATTCAAAACATAGTTATACTAGTTCTATCTTCATTTTCAGTCTCTAAGGCACAGGTCCGCCCTAGTATCGTGATCAACATCTTATGGAACAGCTCCTGAAAACACATGTGAAAGTAGGTACGTCAGCATAAAAATGCCTGTGAGATACATAGGTTTTGTGAAAGTGGGATTCATGACTTGAGTTTTAAAGAAATGTTTAATAACAGTCAGTCATGAACCTTGTAATTTGTCTCGCTTTGTAAACCATTTGAAAAGCGATAATATCAGATGATATGTATAGATAAACGTAAGGTTAAATGAATAACCTAGTAAAATGAGTTGAATAAGATAAGTTGTTTTGTAAGACAATGTTTTATGAAAAGTATGTTATTTGTATAAAATGTTATATGTCTAAACTGAAATGATTTAGATAACGTTAAGATATGTAATATTATACAAACACTTATATATAGGAAGTACCAGCGGCGTATCCACCATGTTTGCATCATATTACATACTCTACGTTACTCAAACCATTTACCCAAACCATCCACCATGTAAGTTTGTTCTTGTATAACTCAATTGTCAAGTGTTATTGTGTAAACCATGTCAAATATCTATGTTCAATGTAAACCACCAAATGTGTATGTCAATGTCAACGTGTTTATGTTCAATGTAAATCATGTAATGCACAAAACAAGTCGTTGAAGTAAAACGTGGTTTAAATCAACGTTATGTTCTGTGGAAAAATGCATGCTCTATTGATATTAACATTTATGCGGTATTGTGAAATATGCATACATCCAAGCCTTGAGACTGTGGCGATAAAGCCTTAAACAAATTAAAGGTTTATCTAAGTTATGTATATCGAATTCGGTCATTCCTTACAATCCTATCAAACCCAGGATTTCAGGAACGGGAGTTGTCAATTCCTATGGTACCACTACCTACTAACGAACGGCGTAGCTAATGTTAATGAATGTATTGTCCCATTTTAAACAAACCAAATGTCATAACAAAATGAAGGCATGTGATGTAAACAATTGTACTAAGTATGCTAAGTAAACATACGAAGTAGAAGTGCTCATGTAAATCAATGTGCCCATATGCTGAGTAAACATATGCAGCAGAAATGTTCATGTAAATCAATGTGTCCATATGCTGAGTAAACATATGCAACAGAAATGTTCATGTAAATCAATGTGTCCATATGTTGAGTAAACATATGCAACAGAAATGTAATGTAAATCAATGTACTAAGTACGCACACAATGGGCATACATAGCATAAAATGTAATGAAATCATGTACTATAATGTACTATTGAGCATAGCAGATATACGATGTGAAAACATGGAAAGCATGAAAGTAACAGATAGGCACATGTGTTTCACCCCAAAACAGTTGGAAAACAGTAAAAAAGGGGTTTTATGTACTCACCTGAGATTGCTTTGTAGTTCTTGTATAATAACCAAATAATGCTAAAGATCACGGGATATCAAACGGCACCTAATAGGTAGCTATGTTAATATACCGGACCAAATCGGAAGGATCAAATAGTATGCGGGTTCGTAAACCAAACGAGTATGGAGACTCGTGTAATATGGTTTAACAAAGCCTACATACTAAAATGAAACCTAACCTAGGTGCTTGCGACCCATCACGACCCGTTTAGGTAGCTTATGCTACCTTAACGCGTCGTTCGCGTAGAACGCGTTTGGAACGCCTAACAACGTGACCACAAGGCATAACCTCGGGAGGTTATAGCTATGGTCACCTAATGTGTTTGGTCGGATCCTAATGATCGACCAAATGGGTCGGGTTTGAAAGTATAAGCGATTGTTTAGATCGCTTACCTTACGACCCTATATAAGTACTATACTAAAAGTGACGAGCTAAGCATGTTAGTACATGCTTAACTAAGTTTAGAAAACGGGTTTGGCATCAAAACAAACGGCTTTGATGCTCATGAGTAGTTTGGTTACAAAACATGCAAGAATGCACATTTTGGCCGAAACTACGACTCGTCACTGAGCCTAGATAACGTGGTAATCAGTAGGTATAGTCACTACGGACTATAACCATCATGATCACGCTCACGTTATGAAGTTCTAATGAACTTCGGGTTGACCATAGGCTGGTCAATGCAGAAAGTCAACAAAACGTTGACTTTCGGACTCGAAAAGCGAATAAAAGAACGAAAGAATACTTACGGAGGGTCCCCGAATGCTAATCTAGATCAAAGAGCTCAGGTATGAAGCAATGGCATCAACTTAGAGCATTTTGATCAGATTGTGTGAGTTTTTAGCAAAAAGGGGGGGGGTATTTATAGGAAAAGTAGAGCCGTTAGGATCGTTTCTTGATTTTCGTGCCACGATCCTAAGCGTCCACTTGTCAAAATGTTGTGGTTACTGAAAATGGCCCTTGGCTCTTGATTGGGTGAAAGGGCATTGCCCCTTGAACGAACGAAAGGCCAACTGCAAGTGGATTCAATGAATCTGCTGTACTGGGGACTACTTACGGACCGTATGGGTTTTGGCTTACGGTACGTAAGCCCTTAGTTTGGCAGATTTACAGTTTTGGTCCCTGCAGCTCCAAAACTTGGTATTTGATGCATTTTTGACACGTTTAAGCCCCGTTAACCCCATTTCAAAGCTCTAAAATGAAGTTAAAGTATAGGGAACTTAAAATGTGCTCAAAAATATCCCGGATGTCGGTTCGTTTGGCCGTACGGTCGCGATGTTCGGTTAATTACGACGGAATGCGCATAAGCGCGAAAGACGATCCAAATTGCGCGACGAATGGATTTTTCTCATGCCATACACTAAGGCATAATATAAGGATGCTTACATAAATTTTTGGATGTCCGGAGGTATTCAGAACGTAAGTTATGCACAAAAGTGCAAACTTGTGCACTTTTTGACACTTTTAGCCCCTGAATGATCCAAAAGTTTGTTTTAGCATACCAAACCCCTCAAAGCCTATTTCTAAGCTATGTAAAGGATACTTATGGAATGTTTAACTTATGGACATGTTCCGGAATGTTTGTTACAGTTCAAATTGGCATACTTTCGCAGTTTGTCAAGTTTAGTCCCTGTAAGCGAATTAACTTGTTTTTGCCATACCAAAGCCTTCAAAACTTACTTCTAAGTTATGTAATGGTTATTTAAGGTATGTTGAGTATATGTTGATGTTCCGGAGTATTTGTCGCATTAAACTGAGTACGTTTACGCACCAGTTTGCGTATAACTCTCCAGAAAGCGATGTAGAGTTTGAAATTGAGCAAAAGTCAAAACATGAAAAATGTAAAACACAACCAAACAAACATTGGGATCAAATAACATTGTTTTATTGATAATAGAACTGTTCACAATGATTACAAGCATAAATGTTACACCTATCGCTTGGACCGAGGGAACGAAATTCTATGTGTCTTATCGGCACGCGTGACACCGCCTCGCGAAACAGAGGTAATATGGGCAAAACAAGGTGGATACGCCGCTGGTACTTCCTATATAATTGTTTTAATCATATTAACAAACTTTCGTGGGAAAGTGCCACGTGGGGCTCGATGTAAATTATTTTTCCGTACTGTTAAAGGAAACCAATTTTTATAAAATTTTATTAAAACCGTTGGACAAGTGAAATTTCCTTACAACATGGAGAAAACATCGAATCAGTTTAGCTCCGTGCCCAATGGAAGTTTCATAAGTCCAGTTTTTCCTTAAAACTTTTGCAAATGACAAAAAGAAATCTTCCCGAAAATGATGGTTCGACAATCGAGTTTCAGCTCGAACCCAAGTTGTAGGAAAATTTTCTTCAAACTTGTTTTGCCGCCGAATTCTTTTAAAATGTATAACTCAAAATCTATTATCAAACTAACAAAAACCCTTCCCACAGCGCTGGTGTGGACATCGATGCCGTTAGCGCCGCGCCATGAGAGGATTTTTCCTAAATATCTTCGAAGATTAATCGATTATCGGCAAGTTTAAAACGCTATGGAATCGCTTTGGTGTGTGTTATCGCTTTTGGTTATTCGAATCGTATCTTCTCACCGCTCTCGCTCGTTAAATCTTAATCGATCGCTCGCTTATCTAGACGCTTTTAACCGCTACTCTCATTTGCACCAACTCTTACGACCCTACTAATGGATTAATTTCAGGACGAAATTTTGTAAAGCAGGGGAGACTGTAACAACCCGCACTTTCGTGCGTTGTTACTACTCGCTATACTCGTTACGCCTAGCACCAGAGATTCGGATAATAATGTAACAATATCAGGTACATCGCTATATCGAAGAATAATCGAATAATTACGCATATTTTATCACTATTACAAAGCTATTTTCGCAAATAATAACCCTCACGATGACGTTGAGTGAGGACCTATTCTACCCTCCTCGATAGTCGTGAGGTGTCAAAACGTAAACAATCAACGCTAACAAGGACTATCGGGTGAGTACCATGCCTCCAGCCATCATGACGATGATGGCAATACGAGCAAGTAGTACCCCGATAATCACTGTGGCACATCACATCGAAGAACGCACTCGAAGGCACGCGTAACTCGATCATCGCACTGAATATTGAATATATAGATACGTATATACGACCGTTTTGTGATTAATTATAATAAATAAATAATAATATAAATATATAGAAATGTGGCCCAAACTATCGCAACGCACCAAAAACGAGGATCGAATGGCCTCCGTACGGATGGGCCAGCCGAACGGCTGGGCCAACCGATCGGACGGGCGAGCCGAACGGCTGGGCCAACCGATCGGACGGGCGAGCCGAACGGCTGGGCCAACCGATCGGACAGGCCAGCCGAACGACAGGACAGGCCAGCCTATCGGACAGGACAGGCCAGCCTATCGGACAGGACAGGCCAGCTATCGGACAGGACAGGCCAGCCTATCGAACAGGTCAACCTATCGGACAGGACAGGCCAGCCTGCCCTCCTTTCCTTCCTCCTTGCCTATGAATACCCCTCATTCACCTCCAACACACTTGTTGTCACTGTTGCTGCTCGACCAGAAGTTCCAACCCCTTTATCTCTCGATTTCTCGTGATTTTTGTAAGTTTCTACCTCAAATCTTGTACTTCCTTGATCTTTATGCATTCCCCCACCTTTCTATCATCCAAATTCCAACTTTTAACCGTGAAATCAACGGATTTGAGGTGATTCTAGGATGATGTCATCAGGGAGTTCTTATGAACTTCAAGTGTTGGCCTCATTCCACCAATAACAACTCAGATCTAAAGGATTTCCACAAGAATAAACAAGATTTTCACATCAGATCTACACCTAAACGCGAATAAAAGGATTGAAGGATGGTTTTCTAACTTTCTTTCAACTCTTTTACTCTCAAAGTATTAAAAAACGGTGGAACTGGAGCTTAAACCGACCTTCTGCTCATTCTTAGTGTCGTGTTGGTCAAATATCTGATTCCTAGCGATGAAACAACCAATTTCGGGTTAAACAAGGGAAAACCGCAAAGAACAGCGAGTTCTGATGGAACGGGGTGATTCCCGGCCGATAGAACAAGCCAGTTTTGGTGGAATTTCAGTTGTTTAACGCGTCCCAGCAAACATCTCGACCAAAACCACCGAAAAACTTGCAAATTTATCGAAAACAGCTGGTCAGGCTAGCCGATCGAACAGGCCAGCCTATCGGACAGAACAGGCCAGCCTACCGGACAGGACAGGCCAGCCTATCGAACAGGCCAGCCTATCGGACAGGACAGCCTATCGGATAGGACAGGCCAGCCTCTCGAACAGGCCAGCCTATCGGACAGGACAGGCTAGCCTATCGGACAGGACAGGCCAGCCTATCGAACAGGCCAGCCTATCGGACAGGACAGGCCAGCCTATCGGAATGGACAGACCAGCCTCTCGAACAGACCAACCTATCGGACAGGCCAGCCTATCGGACAGGATACGCTAGCCTATCGGATAGGACAAGCCAGCCTATCGGACAGGACAAGCCAGCCTATTGGACAGGCCAGCCTATCAGACAGGCTAGCCGATCGGACAGCCCCTTCGAACGGGCCAGCCTTTGATCTAATTACCATTCGTTTTCGTGTATTCCGTTATCATTTGACGCGCTATCCAATACTCATGAAATCACTCTGAAATCAGGGCATTCTCAGGCATTATCCCGTCAAGCCAACCAAATACGCACGGTGAGTATACTTGAGCCCTTTTTAATGAATTTGGGTGTAACATACGTTCCTTATAAATCGAACTCATCAAACAAATGATTCAATTAGTCAATTTATCACTTGCGAATGACTGTTTGCATAGATATACGTGATGCTAGTTGCATGTATGTTAGGACTTATACTCGTGATGTCCCACCACAACTAGCATAGTACTATTGCACCCGACGGGGTCTAGTTATGCCATCAAAGAATCGAGCATCGAGGACTTAACTGGTAGTATCAGTTTTGTGAGTATATATGTCGTGTATTACGTTTATGCATGTGGAAATTCGCAGCACTTTTAATCTACTATACTATTACATATCAAACATGTATACTCGCCAATACCTTTGTATTGACAATATTTTAACGTATGTTGCAGGTTTAGTTGAAGTCTCCATCAAATCAAGCTAGGAAGTCTAGAAACTCACCTAAAATCTAGGTTGTCGGATTTGAATTGTTCGAGAGGACAAGAAATCTGTGATGACTTATGTGATTGTATTATTTGTTAGTATGGGATAACGAATGTAATAAATATTATCGCAATATAGTTGTTATGGATTCTCTTGAGCAATCTGATTAGCCTAGTGCCGCGCCCTGATGATTCCACCATCGGTTGGGGTGTGACATTACTGTTAGTTTGAAAACCTTTTTGATCATTTCAGTTTTAATACCTCTTATTGGAAAATCTTCATCAAAATATAATTTGTCTGAATCATTCAAAGTATATGCCACTTTGATTAATCCGTCATTCAAATTAGATTTTGACAACAGAAATTTTTTATTATAAACCCTTTTGCCCTGGTTGACTTTTTGACTTGATGTGTCGGATTTAGACTTTGACTCTGATTTTGACTCCGACTTTAACTCCTCTGTTTCATCTTTATCCAACACCTGATCAACCACTTTCTTTATTAACTCAGACTCATGATCAGTGTCAGACGATGTGAACATGACATCAATGTTTTCTGACAAGTTATCAGATGACTCAGACTCCCATTGTAAGTTTGTTGCCTTTTTGACTCTTTTCTAATTTGGATTTCGCGGAGAATATCCATTTTCGACCGGGGGTGGACATTTGTTATAAACAACACTTGGTTCTTACCAGATGTCTTCACTTTATCATCTTCTTTTGTTTCAGATTTCTTCTCTTCAGAAGTCTTTTCTTTTTCAAACGTCTTTAATCCCTCTACTATGGGGTAAATCCTATCAACCACAAAAGTAGAACATGAGTAACTTTTTAACAATCTATTAACTCTCTCGGTTTCAATTCTTTGTGTTTCTAACTTCAATTCAAGCTCAGCACACTTCTTAGTGTAATAATTAACACTATCAAGCAGCCTCATGTATGCTCCTTTAAGTGTCTTCATTGCTGTAGCTTGTTCATTGCTCGACTCGTTGTATTGATTCATGGCTTTGTTCAGAACATCATATGACTCTTTTATCCTGTTCAAGTTGTGAATCAATTCACTGTTTTGCTTTATCAGAGAGTCACAGTTTACACACTTGTTAGATGTTTTGACTTCATCAATTTCCTTTTTAATTTCAAATGTTGGAACTTCTTTGACTTTTCTTACTTGGATCTCTTCTTCCACCCTCTTCTTTTTCTCAACTTCAGATTTTCTCTCTAGGGCATCTTCTTCAAACTTTTTCTTTTTCTCAGCTTCAGCATTTAAATGCTTTCTGATTTTTTCAGCCCAATAGTCATCAGTAGTATAACTTTCACTATTATCTTTAACAATTTGAGTAACAAAAGCTTGACCCTTGAGAATTTCTTTATCTGGACAATACTTATCCCAGCTAAAATTTTCCCAGCTAAAACCTTCTGGTAATTTCTCATCATCTTGATTTATCAGACATGCTTTATTATCAGCTGGAATATATTTATCCCAACTGAAATCTTTTGATGAACTTCCATTATCTTGATTAACAAGACACGCTTTCTTTGAATCTTCGATCACCTTTCGAGCATGAGCAGTTTGTTGCTGTTCTTGTTGATATGGTTGTTGAGCAACTTGATGATAAATTGCCTTTCGATAGTAGTCGTTGTTCCCAAAAGGATTTTGAGCTCCGCTTGCTTCGTGATTTGTGCACTCTCTCTTGAAATGCCCCTTTTCCCTGTAACGAAAACAAGTGACTTTAGATTTATCAAAGCCTAAAGTAGAAACATTCGCATCACGGAAATCATCTCTTCCTGTAAATTGTTTAAACTTTTCTGCTCTTCTCAACACACTCGCCAAGCACCACTTTATATCCATCAACTCCATTCTTCAGCATCAACTTGATCATAATCCTCTTTTGTAAGCATTGGATTCCCGATCCTCCCTGCAACCAAACTTCCATACGACTCTAGTACAGTCACCAACAAAGACATATGGCTTTTTGCAACTTCCTTCGAGTAGTTCTGATCATTTCAAGATTTAAGGCAATGTTACATTGAAGAACTTTGCCACTCTTTGTTGCGGAAAAATGTGGATCAAATGATGGAAATGAAGTAAATCTTGTTTTGCTGCTTGATCCCTGAGATGAACTTTCAGAAGAACTTTTTGCATTAAAAGCAGTTTCAACTTTTGGTGAAATGTTGGTTTTCTCACTAACACCACTTTTGTAATACAAACCAATGTCTTGTTCTCCATCATAGTTCTTCATTCTTGCTATCTTTCGTTGTTCCATCTCTTGAGCTTCAAGTTGTTTAATGAACTCGCTCAACGTTAGTTCGTTAAAACCTGGTTTGTTTTTCAACATCATAAGATGCGTGCCCTACTCATCATGCGGCAACGCATCAACCAACTTTTCAATCAATTCGTCATTATCTTTTTGAATGTTTAATCTTTTCATATTCTTCAATAAGTTGCAATATCTTTCAATAATCTGCTTGGTGTTTTCAGTTCTCAATCCTCAGAATAAATCAAATTCTTTCTTCATAAGCGACTTTTTATTCTTGATCATTTCATCACTCCCAAGAGACTTTGATTCCAATTCTACCCACGTCGAATGTGCACTTCGTTTGTGTTGAAGTAAAGTCAGAATGTCTTCTTTAATAGCTTGCTGCAACAGACTTACCATCATTTTCTCATCTTTGTACTTCTCTTTCTCCTCAGCACTCAATTCTCTAATCGGAATTTTCACATTATTGTCCCCAACTGGTCTAGCATATTGAAATTAAGTATGTTCCCATGCATCTAAGTGATATGCCTCAACCCAGTTAGCAAAACGTTCGGCCCATCCACTATACTCCTCAATACTCATCAGTTTAGGCGGTTTTTGTGTTGTCCCCGTTTCATTTTCTAACATAGTGCTTTGAGTAATAGTCATCGGACTAGCAAATGCATTATAAAACTCGTTCTCCATGATTTGGTTTTCCAAAGTTCACAAACAGTCAGTTTCAAACGAAATACCCTCTTCACATGAAATAAAGTTTTCAAGCGAAATCAATCTGAAGCTTCACACGAAATGAGCTTTCGTACGAAATTAAATGCTATTTCATACGAAATAACACTCTGATGAACACTCTCAAGCGAAATAACTGACTCGTGCGAAATTAAATGCTGATTTCGTACGAAATAACGAACTGATGAACTGTTTCACACGAAATAAAGATTTCGTGCGAAATAAAGTCTGATTTCGTGCAAAATCAAAGCAATATTCAAACGAAATGATATCAACTTTCATGCGAAATAACGATGACGTCAGCAATTCGGACAGTTTTTGAGCAAATTGACCAAGAAATACTTAGAATTCGATTCTGAAACTTTCTAGGGTTTGATAAAACAGTGTTTCGCACGATATACTTGAAAATCAAGCCATTTTGACCGTGAAATTATGTTTAATTTTGAAAAGGTGTAGAAAACAGATTTTGCAGCTGAAATGGTAAGAATACTTCCTCCTGAGCTCTGATACCACTTGTAGGATCCTTTTCAGACCCAAACGAGTCGATCAGAAGAGGTCTTCACCAATACAAAAGGCGGAAACAGATGCATAAGTGTTATTTCAGCTGAATTGTACGAGAAATCACTTTAAACTATGTCACACCCCGATTTCCACGTGTATCACCGGTGGGCCCGGTGGGGGATTACCGTGACGTAGTTGGCAACAATATAGTCAAACCACACAATTATATAAATGCACAGCGGAAGCTTAAAGATAAATATATACTTCAACCTCTGGTTGTAATATCAAAAGTATTACAGAAGTCGAATGTATCCACAGCGGATCAAAATAATAATAAAATATTGTTCAATCAGATACGGCATCGAGTTTGCGAGACTATTCGTGATGCTTAGGAAGCTATTACCAGCCAATTTCGTATAGTACCTTCACTTAATCTTTTGGGGAAAAATACGTCAGTTTACACTGGTAAATACATTCAACTGACACATTTGAAAATGTTTATTAAAATTGATTTGAATGCACAAGGCACAAACTCTTTTATAACTTGGGAAAATTATTAAAATCTTGTGAACGTATTACATGTACTTTTATGCGTTCAGTAGCCCGGATCGTGCCGGGTTAAAGATTAATAGACACACCACATTGCGTAAACCGTAGTATAGAAACCAACGGCTACGTCTTTTAATTAAATGTCGACAATATATACCGGGTGTACGCCTACACCGGGATGTCGATGGTCGTGGCCATTTCGTAAAATGATGCCAAGGATATCCGGGACAACGGTCATTAACCCCCCAAAGGCTTTTAAGAAACAAAACTGTTTAAAAGAGCCGATCACATTACACAAATTAACCACCTCAGCGATGGAAGATATGATGCTCAATCAAGCGGTATTATTATACCGTATCCCAAGCCCGTATAGGGGAAATAAGTTAAAAGTATTTACCTTTGCAAGTATATTCCTTAATTTGATTAAATCACCGATAGCTTTTACTGGGGCTCCTAATCTGGAACGAAGGTTTTAATTAACCTCTTAGAATCCTAACGGGTCTTTATATTAGCCGTAGCCTAGACCGGTTGGTTCCGATATATAGATATGGTTTAATCGCGTGAAAGGCGAAAACCGAGAATGGAATGCGATTCTGCCCCAAACAAGTTCAGAGACTTGTTTTATATGGGTTCAATGTTCACACTCTGTATTTTGGGGTCAAAATAATATAGTTTGACCCGTATCGGCTAATTTATGAAAACTAGTTTCATAAGCCGAACCGTGCGCGCAATAGGCGAAACGGTTAACCATGAGAGTCTTACGCTTATTTCCTAAGTCAATATGCCTTAAAGAGGTTGTGGTATCAGTAGGATACCTTCCGTGATGCCCGTAACGAGTTTAAGTTAATATTACGCCCCGTAGGGGCTTTTCGGTCATTTTAAAGACTTTTAAAGAGCTTTTCGAGTTCTACAGGGAATCTGAGTTTCCCGAATAGTTTATAAAGTCTAAAATACGTTATTTATTATTTAAAATCAGTAGTAACTGGAATCGGGTCAAAAGACCTTGTAGAACTCAAGTTTTGGCCGAAAAGGGCATATTCGGTATTTACCGAACCGTAGCCATAACCGCAGGTTATGAGCAAGGTAAAAATTATTAAAAATCTTTAAAATTCCAAAAATATTATTTTATAACAGTGGGTAAAAGTTTTGGTGACGAAATCTTGGTTTAGATGGGCGTTATGCTAATTGCGCCGTTTATTACAAAAGTTTACTTTAATTGCGCTATTTAGCATAACTCTCATTCTAGACCTCGGATTGACGTGAAACTTTAAGGACATGCTTATAATTTAGTAAGCAAGGTTATGGTCCGTTCACGTGTCCAAAATACTCGTTTTATTTTTAAAAGGCCGTTACGGTCAACTTTTAGGCGATTAACGGAAATGCGTAAAAGACTCGGACAATTCATGAACCGATCACAGAGGTCTATACCATCATGTAACCTGGTCCTAAGAGAGTCCTAAGGCATATCTATACCTCAATAAAACGGGTCAGAACTGAAGTCAAAGCAAAAGTCAAACTTTTGCGACATTCGGCTCCGAACCGGGTCAATATAGCAAATGGTCGATTCAAACGAGCGTAAACAAGTTTATATACTTAATATCATGTTTTATGAGTGCCAAAACAGGTTTCATAGTATATACATTACAGATTATGTATAAAACGGCAAAATAGCTTTCTGTTGACCTTTTAAGTGCACGTTTGACTTGACATTTGACATAGTTAGAGTGGTGATCAGAGGGAACCCTTTTAGGGGTTTATTACCCACATAAATACCAACTCATAGCTACTTTTGATCTGACAATTCACTGGACCATTACAGATTTATTCTAAAGTCAAACCGTAGTTACGACGGTTTGGTTTTTAGCTATATTACTAAGTAAAACTGAACTACAAAAGATGTAAACGACTTACAGAAGCTTAGGCTTGCTTAGAGAACAAAGAAGAATGCTTGAGAGCTTCTTAGAATGATCAGATGAGTGTATTTGAGTTGTGTGTTGGTTATGAACCAAGGATGGCTATTTATAGTGAAACAAGGCACTCAAGATCATTACACAACACCTACAACTGATCATGGATGATGGGCAGGTGTCCCATAGAGCTATGGGTCGAGTATAGGGTGCCCATGCCTCATTTATTGATGTTTGATCGTTCATAAGCTCAAAAGGCAAGAAAATACAAGGTTTCTGCATCTGGGCGTCCAATACGGCCCGCATGGAGGATCCATGCATGTTTTAATGCGGGCCGCCTGAGATTTAAACATCAGGCGTGTAAAAGAGGTGGCTCGCGGCCCGCTTTCACTTAACCCAAGCTCTAATGCGGGTCGCGAGAGGCCTGTTTTTCAGGTTTTTAAATCTTTTGAAATGATTATCAGAATCTGGCAATTAATAACGAAATCTTTCGTAATGATTAACCTGACCTTTCGGGTTTGAAGGGGTAACTTTGCGGTTTGGCCCTCGGTTAATTACAACTAAGGACCTCATGTTATTTACCCGTGTTGTTAAGTCCCCGGTTAGTTTATTAATTATTTGGAAAGTCTTAACTTTCATTGTTGACGCTTTTAACCCTTCTCATACGAATCCGATCATAACTTTCTCGTTTTAAAACGGAACTTCGCGGAATTTATACAGCATATTCTAGTGAGCGTATAATACTGTTACAAAGCCTCGAGAGCGTTAAAGGGTCACTCAGAGGTATAATTAAACATGTTGACACAGTTAACCCCTGTAGCTTGTAATCTCTCACTTTCTTCCGCGTTTCGCTTCCGTACGATCCATGATTTATTCGTTTGAAGGTACTAGCACCATTTAGGGTTACTATACAGTATATCTACCCTTGTTTGACATTTATAACCCTCGAATTTACATACTTTCAAGGTTTGTCAAATTTAGTCCTTTATTTAATATAGATGCCACGTGTAATCAAACGACACGTGTTAACACATCATTGGACACAAAAATTCGAGGTGTTACATCCTCACCCCCTTAAAATAAATCTCGACCCGAGATTTACTCAAATAAATAGGGGTACTTTTCTTTCATTGTGGCTTCGACTTCCCACGTATATTCGGGACCTCTACGAGCATCCCATTTGACCTTTACAATCGGTACGTGCTTTCTTCGAAGCTTCTTCACCTGTCGATCTTCAATCGACAAAGGTTTTTCTACAAACTTTAAGCTCTCATCTATATGCACATCTGTGTGTGGAATCACCAATGATTCATCGGCGAAGCACTTTTTGAGATTGCAGATGTGGAACACATTGTGAATTCCATTGAGCTCTTCAGGCAAGTTCAACTTGTAGGCAACTGATCCGACACGTTCAATGACCTCAAAAGGTCCTATGTATCTCGGACTCAGTTTGCCCTTCTTGCCGAAACGCATCACTCCCTTCCAGGGTGACACCTTAAGCAACACCTTTTCACCCACTTCGAAGTGAAAATCCTTACGCTTTGGATCAGCGTAGCTCTTCTGCCTATCGCGGGCAGCCTTTAGACGTTCCCGAATCTGGACAATCTTGTCCGTTGTCTGGAAAACTATCTCTGGTCCTGATAATTGGACCTCTCCTACTTCCGCCCAACAAACAGGCGATCTACATTTCCTACCGTATAATGCCTCGAAAGGCGCAGCCTTTATGCTGGTATGGTAGCTATTATTGTAGGAGAATTCGATTAGGGGTAGATTCTTATCCCAGTTACCACCTAAATCGATCGCACATGCACGAAGCATGTCTTCTAACGTCTGGATAGTACGCTCACTTTGACCGTCCGTCTGTGGATGGTAAGCCGTACTGAAGTTCAAACGCGTACCCAAAGATTGCTGGAAACTCTTCCAGAAATGTGACGTGTATCTAGTATCCCTGTCGGAGATAATAGACACAGGTATGCCGTGTAAGGCTACAATCTTATCAACATACAGTTGGGCTAACATATCGGAGCTATACTTCTCCTTGATGGGTAAGAAATGAGCTGATTTAGTCAGCCTATCGACTATGACCCATATCGTGTCGTTTCCCTTCCTGGTTTTTGGTAACTTGGTAATAAAATCCATAGTTACACATTCCCACTTCCACTCGGGAAGCTCAGGCTGTTGTAGCAAGCCAGACGGCTTTTGGTGCTCGGCTTTGACTTGAGCACAAGTCAAGCACTTTGCTACATGGGCGGCCACAGACTTTTTCAAGCCTATCCACCAATAGTTTGCCTTTAAATCTTGATACATCTTGTCTGCACCAGGATGGACAGAATATTTGGAACTATGGGCTTCCTGGAGGATAACATCTCGTAGTCCTCCATAAATTGGAACCCATATACGTCCGTTCAATCTAAGGATTCCATCCTTGCTAAGAGTCAACTGCTCCTCAGTTACTCCTAACTTTTCATTAGGATAATTAGCTTCCAACACAGCCTCTCGCTGTGCAGCTAATATTCTTTCAATTAAATTGTTCTTGACCTTAATGCTCTTGGCATTGATTCGAATAGGTTTTACCCTTTCTTTCCTGCTCAGGGCATCAGCGACTACATTCGCTTTGCCGGGATGGTACCTGATCTCACAATCATAGTCATTCAAGGTCTCCATCCAACGGCGCTGCCTCATGTTCAGCTCTTTCTGATTGAACAGGTGCTGGAGGCTTTTGTGATCAGAATAAATCACAAATTTAATACCATAAAGGTAATGCCTCCATAATTTCAGTGCAAATACAACGGCACCCAACTCCAAGTCGTGGGTGGTGTAATTCTTTTCGTGCACCTTTAATTGCCTTGAAGCATAGGCAATCACCTTGCCCTTCTGCATAAGCACACACCCCATGCCTGTGTGTGATGCATCGCAGTAAACTACGAATTCATCTGTACCTTCAGGTAGTGTCAACACAGGTGCGTTGCTTAGCTTCTGCTTCAGAACTTCGAAGGACTCTTGCTGCTTTGGGCCCCAAATAAATTTTTCTTTCTTCTTGGTTAAGGAAGTCAGGGGCGCAGCAATCCTCGAAAAATTCTCAATAAATCTCCTGTAGTATCCTGCTAATCCCAGGAAACTACGAATTTCGGTAGGTGTCTTTGGCTCTTGCCAGTTCATGACTGCCTCTACCTTAGCGGGATCCACCTGGATACCACGCTCACTTACAACGTGACCCAAAAACTGAACCTCTCGTAGCCAGAATTCACATTTCGAGAATTTGGCGTAGAGTTTCTCACGCTGTAGTAATTCGAGAATGCAACGGAGGTGCTTCTCGTGGTCAGCTTGGCTTTTGGAATATATAAGAATATCGTCGATGAAGACGATGACAAATTTGTCCAAATACGGCTTGCAGACACGATTCATGAGATCCATGAACGCAGCCGGTGCATTTGTGAGCCCAAAAGGCATCACTAGGAACTCGTAATGACCATAGCGAGTCCTAAATGCAGTCTTATGTACGTCTTCATCTCTGACCCTTAGCTGATGATAGCCCGACCTCAAGTCGATCTTTGAGAAGTAGCTCGCTCCTTGCAGCTGATCGAACAGATCGTCTATCCTTGGCAAAGGATATCTATTCTTTATGGTAACTTTGTTCAGTTCACGGTAATCGATGCACAACCGCATCGATCCGTCCTTCTTCTTTACAAATAGGACAGGTGCTCCCCAGGGAGACGAACTAGGTCTGATAAAACCTTTTGCCAACAGTTCATCCAACTGGGTTCTTAGTTCCTTCATTTCAGTAGGAGCTAGCCTGTAAGGTGCTCTTGCTATCGGAGCTGCTCCAGGAATGATATCTATTCTGAATTCCACTTGTCTGTCTGGTGGTAAACTAGGTAGTTCTTCGGGGAAAACCTCAGGGTATTCAGAAATGACAGGAAGATCCTCTATCTTCGGCTTAGGCTCTTCAATTATCACCTGAGCCATGTAAATGACACATCCTCTGTTCAAACACCTAGAAGCTTTGAGCATAGATACGTCCTCGGGCAATCCGTACTGCGTATCTCCTCGAATGGTAAGCGATTCACCACTCGGAGTCTTTAATACTATATGCCTTTTGCCGCAAATGATTTGGGCCTGATTACGGGATAACCAGTCCATGCCTAGGACTATGTCGAAACCCGCTAGTTTGAAAGGAAGTAGAGATAGAGGAAAAGAATGGTTCTTAATGGACATTTCATATCCCTCTAGAACAGTGGAGACGGTTTCTATCGTGCCGTCTGCTAACTCTACCTCGTATTTCACATCTAGGGTTTTGATAGGCATATTTAATAGTTGGCAAAATTTTTGGTCTACAAAGGATTTATCGGCGCCTGAATCGAAAAGTACTCTTGCAAATATATTATTTACGAGAAAAGTACCTGTAAGCACATTGTCGTTCAGCACAGCCTCCTTTGCATCCATGCGGAAGACTCTCGCTTTCGTCTTCTTGTTCTCCTCCGGTTTCCTGGCATTCTTAGGGCAGTTGCTCTTGATATGCCCCTTTTCATTGCAACCACAGCATGTTGCATCCTTGATTTTCTTGCAGTCCACCGTCTTATGGTCCTTGGACTTGCATAGTCCACAGGCAAAAGACTTTGGCTGGGACTATGAATTTGACCCAAACCTACATTTCCCAGAGTGGGGTTTCTTGCAGATTTTGCAGTTGGGTCTTTCACCAGTTTGCCCATCTTTCTTCGTCTCCGACCCTCTTTTGCCATCACCGTTTCCACGGTGCTTCTTTCCTGACCTTCGTGAGGTATCATCCTCACGTTTCCTTTTCTCAGCCTCCTTGCTCCTTAGCGTCCTCAGACGGACAGCATCTAAAGTGAGAGACAAGGAGAGGTCAGTAACTGACCTGAAGGTCGTCGGCCGAGAGGCCTTCACACTCGCCTTTATCGCAGGCTCCAAGCCCCCAATGAAACGGGCGATTCTTCTAGACTCTGGTGTAACAAGGTACGGAACCAGGCGAGACATCGTATTGAAGCTCGTCAAATAAGCCTGGCAGTCCAGGTTCGTCATCACCAGTGACACAAAGTCAGCCTCGATCTTCTCAACCTCATGCTGAGGGCAGTAGTTTTCCTTAATGAGAGCAATAAATTCCTCCCATGTCATCTTGTATAAAGCAGACTTACCTGATTCCTGCACCAACGCTCTCCACCATGCCAGGGCCTCGCCCTTAAATGACTGGGACACAAACTTCACCACATCCTTCTCTGCGCACCCACTGATGTCCACAATAGTGTCCATCTCATCCAGCCAGGTGATACAATCAACAGCACCCTTTTCCCCTGTGAATTCCCGGGGCTTACAAGACACGAAGTACTTGTAGGTGCAACCCTTGGCACCGGACGCATCAGTATATTCTCGTTCACGATGAATACTATTCTCAGTGGACGAGTTATTATCGTCATCTTTCTTGGGTTTGGAGAGTGGTTTGGATTGTGACTTTGGTTTAGAGGGTGGTTTTGATACGGTTCTGCCTTGGGACTCAGTATATTGACGATCCAGAGCTGCCTGAACAGCATTGTCAATTAGAGCCTTTAACTGTGCGCCTGTCAAATGCACTGGCGCATTGTCGTAGTCATCTTCATTTGTATGGCTATTCTCTCCATTGGGATCCGCCATTGTAACTTGAATCTGTTACAGAAGATAACAAAATTTTATTCAGGAGATTATATTTGGTTAGCTTATTACTCATTAAATCTTAGGATTTGAATATATCCTATTTTAGCTATATCAATAATATTGGCGGCATAAAGCCTAATCACGAGGATGTTTTATACTATTAGCCGAGATTTCAGAGAATCAAAGGCATAGAGATTTGAACCGTAGTTCTTTTATCTCTTTCTGACAGGGAGTCATAGAGCACCACTGCCTTTTGTCTTTATAAGACAATTATTACGGCCCATAGGCACTACACCTCTAATGGATGTTTTAATATGGTTGGCCCGTAGGCACTACATCACTTAATGGATGATTTAATAAGATTTGGCCCGTAGGCACTACATCACTAATGGATGTTTTAATAAGATTGGCCCGTAGGCACTACATCACTAATGGATGTTTTAATAAGATTGATCACCTTCATTGGTGATTTAACCCACGATTTATAAATCATTTAGTTGGGTTTTGAAATCCTTAAAGGATTATTGTATAAGAATGACGCGCGTGATTTTAACGAATCACATCTGCCATGATTGTTAACATGCTTGCAGCGGTTAACAGGGAATCTGAATCTTTTAATTAAGTCCTACCATCTTGGCCGGATCTTAAAAGACACCAGGCTAGGTTTCACTCGTAAGATTCTTTATTTAGGCAGATCAATTTAAAAGGAATGGTTTTGATTTATTTCATACATATTAAAACAAAACTCATAACATACACTCCATAATCTCAAATACAATCACATATTGCCCTAAATGGGTCTTTCAAATAGTACATACCTCCATAGAGGTTTAAAAATAAGTGACAAGTCCACGCAGGGACTAACATAAAATAAGCGTCCATGCAGGGACTAAAAGATAAGTCCACGTAGGGACTGAAATACGATAAGTGTCCACGCAGGGACTTATTTCAAAATAGAAATTAGTACAACTATTAAGGGCTAGTGGTCACGTTTCTTCTTTTTGCCCTTTAGTAGGTTCGCCAAGCCTTTGAGAAATCCTCGGTGGCTCTTTTTCTCTTCCTCGAACTCTCTCTCCACACGATCTAGTCGATGGAGTATCTCTTCCTGTTCAGGAGGAGAGAATCGTGGTTGTGGCGCTTGTTGCGGAACTGGAGGTCTGGGAGGTATTGGATACCCATGAGCTGAGTAGTCCGGTGCTCCCATGTTCCCATGAGCTCCGTCAGGGTAGCGTGCGTTATATCTAGCCGACATCGCATATGGGTCGCGCTCATAATTGTAGTTGTAATGTGCTTGCGATGGTTCGAACGGGTTGTAAGCCGTTGGACCCGTGTAAGCAGGTATGGGTTGGTCATACCCAAATGGTGGCGAATTTGGTGCAACTGGTGCGGAGTTCGCCTCCTGTATAGGACTTGAAGGTCCTTCTTCTTGTAGTGGCGGATAGTGGCTACTACTAGAGTGTCGAGGGGTGCTGAAGTGGATACCTCCTCCTCCTCGTGTGGACATACGAGCATTTGTCCTCCTACGCCTTGGCGGATCAGGCATTACTGGTTGCGCCGGTGGCGGAGGTGGTGGCGTAACTGCCACAAAGCGTGAATCCTCAGAGGGATCCTGTGGATGTCGCGGTTATTGTGATGTCTGTTGAGGTGGTGTGTAGTACCACTCATGTCGGTCAAACAACGCTTGGAAACTATCTGGTCCTTGATAGGGTGTGCCATGGAAGGATGACCCATCAGAGACGTCTATCGGATGCGTGGGCGTACCACGAGCAGGTTCTGTCGGATCAGTATCTTCGTCCATATGATCCTCGGAGAAGTGATCTTGTGGCCCTAATGGAACAAAGCCTGAAGGTTCCTGTATGTAGTCAGCTGGATTAAACTGACCTATGAAGTATGGACTAGGGTCGTCATAATTCCGGTGCGATACCGAACGTTGTAGAGGTATGAAGGAAGGTTGTGGGTTGTTGGGATCATTCTCTGAGTTTGGCCCAAAGGAGTGCCGGTATGATGGCGTTGAGCTGTGCGAGGTGGAATGCCTCGCAGGTTCGTAAAGGTCTCTTCGTCGTTGTGGTTCTTCGCTCCTTGTCATTGAAGAAGGTCTTGTATCTCCACTGCCTCTTCTTCCCCTTCCTCTTCCTCGAAATATAACAGGTGGCATTTTCCTGCTCCAAAACTTATTAAAAATTGAAATGAAAATAAAGACAAAAAGGAGTATTAATCCGAATTTGTCCTAAGTTATTGTCTAGACTCAAGTATGTGCAATTGTGTCATTGAGATTAAACACAATAGGATAGTGTTTAATTCGCTCAACGTTGGCTCCGATACCAACCTGTCACACCCCGATTTCCACGTGTATCACCGGTGGGCCCGGTGGGGGATTACTGTGACGTAGTTGGCAACAATATAGTCAAACCACACAATTATATAAATGCACAGCGGAAGCTTAAAGATAAATATATACTTCGACCTCTGGTTGTAATATCAAAAGTATTACAGAAGTCGAATGTATCCACAGCGGATCAAAATAATAATAAAATATTGTTCAATCAGATACGGCATCGAGTTTGCGAGACTATTCGTGATGCTTAGGAAACTATTACCAGCCAATTTCGTATAGTACCTGCACTTAATCTTTTGGGGAAAAATACGTCAGTTTACACTGGTAAATACATTCAACTGACACATTTGAAAATGTTTATTAAAATTGATTTGAATGCACAAGGCACAAACTCTTTTATAACTTGGGAAAATTATTAAAATCTTGTGAACGTATTACATGTTCTTTTATGCGTTCAGTAGCCCGGATCGTGCCGGGTTAAAGATTAATAGACACACCACATTGCGTAAACCGTAGTATAGAAACCAACGGCTACGTCTTTTAATTAAATGTCGACAATATATACCGGGTGTACGCCTACACCGGGATGTCAATGGTCGTGGCCATTTCGTAAAATGATGCCAAGGATATCCGGGACAACGGTCATTAACCCCCCAAAGGCTTTTAAGAAACAAAACTGTTTAAATGAGCATATCACATTACACAAATTAACCACCTCAGCGATGGAAGATATGATGCTCAATCAAGCGGTATTATTATACCGTATCCCAAGCCCGTATAGGGGAAATAAGTTAAAAGTATTTACTGTTGCAAGTATATTCCTTAATTTGATTAAATCACCGATAGCTTTTACTGGGCTCCTAATCTGGAACGAAGGTTTTAATTAACCTCTTAGAATCCTAACGGGTCTTTATATTAGCCGTAGCCTAGACCGGTTGGTTCCGATATATAGATATGGTTTAATCGCGTGAAAGGCGAAAACCGAGAATGGAATGTGATTATGCCCCAAACAAGTTCAGAGACTTGTTTTATATGGGTTCAATGTTCACACTCTGTATTTTGGGGTCAAAATAATATAGTTTGACCCGTATCGGCTAATTTAGGAAAACTAGTTTCATAAGCCGAACCGTGCGCGCAATAGGCGAAACGGTTAACCATGAGAGTCTTACGCTTATTTCCTAAGTCAATATGCCTTAAAGAGGTTGTGGTATCAGTAGGATACCTTCCGTGATGCCCGTAACGAGTTTAAGTTAATATTACGCCCCGTAGGGGCTTTTCGGTCATTTTAAAGACTTTTAAAGAGCTTTTCGAGTTCTACAGGGAATCTGAGTTTCCCGAATAGTTTATAAAGTCTAAAATACCTTATTTATTATTTAAAATCAGTAGTAACTGGAATCGGGTCAAAAGACCTTGTAGAACTCAAGTTTTGGCCGAAAAGGGCATATTCGGTATTTACCGAACCGTAGCCATAACCGCAGGTTATGAGCAAGGTAAAAATTATTAAAAATCTTTAAAATTCCAAAAATATTATTTTATAACAGTGGGTAAAAGTTTTGTTGACGAAATCTTGGTTTAGATGGGCGTTATGCTAATTGCGCCATTTATTACAAAAGTTTACTTTAATTGCGCTATTTAGCATAACTCTCATTCTAGACCTCGGATTGACGTGAAACTTTAAGGACATGCTTATAATTTAGTAAGCAAGGTTATGGTCCGTTCACGTGTCCGAAATACTCGTTTTATTTTTAAAAGGCCGTTACGGTCAACTTTTAGGCGATTAACGGAAATGCGTAAAAGACTCGGACAATTCATGAACCGATCACAGAGGTCTATACCATCATGTAACCTGGTCCTAAGAGAGTCCTAAGGCATATCTATACCTCAATAAAACGGGTCAGAACTGAAGTCAAAGCAAAAGTCAAACTTTTGCGACATTCGGCTCCGAACCGGGTCAATATAGCAAATGGTCGATTCAAACGAGCGTAAACAAGTTTATATACTTAATATCATGTTTTATGAGTGCCAAAACAGGTTTCATAGTATATACATTACAGATTATGTATAAAACGGCAAAATAGCTTTCTGTTGACCTTTTAAGTGCACGTTTGACTTGACATTTGACATAGTTAGAGTGGTGATCAGAGGGAACCCTTTTAGGGGTTTATTACCCACATAAATACCAACTCATAGCTACTTTTGATCCGACAATTCACTGGACCATTATGGATTTATTCTAAAGTCAAACCGTAGTTACGACGGTTTGGTTTTTAGCTATATTACTAAGTAAAACTGAACTACAAAAGATGTAAACGACTTACAGAAGCTTAGGCTTGCTTAGAGAACAAAGAAGAATGCTTGAGAGCTTCTTAGAATGATCAGATGAGTGTATTTGAGTTGTGTGTTGGTTATGAACCAAGGATGGCTATTTATAGTGAAACAAGGCACTCAAGATCATTACAAAACACCTACAACTGATCATGGATGATGGGCAGGTGTCCCATAGAGCTATGGGTCGAGTATAGGGTGCCCATGCCTCACTTATTGATGTTTGATCGTTCACAAGCTCAAAAGGCAAGAAAATACAAGGTTTCTGCATCTGGGCGTCCAATGCGGCCCGCATGGAGGATCCATGCATGTTTTAATGCGGGCCGCCTGAGATTTAAACATCAGGCGTGTAAAAGAGGTGGCTCGCGGCCCGCTTTCACTTAACCCAAACTCTAATGCGGGTCGCGAGAGGCCTGTTTTTCAGGTTTTTAAAATCTTTTGAAATGATTATCAGAATCTGGCAATTAATAACGAAATCTTTCGTAATGATTAACCTGACCTTTCGGGTTTGAAGGGGTAACTTTGCGGTTTGGCCCTCGGTTAATTACAACTAAGGACCTCATGTTATTCACCCGCGTTGTAAAGTCCCCGGTTAGTTTATTAATTATTCGGAAAGTCTTAACTTTCATTGTTGACGCTTTTAACCCTTCTCATACGAATCCGATCATAACTTTCTCGTTTTAAAACGGAACTTCGCGGAATTTATACAGCATATTCTAGTGAGCGTATAATACTGTTACAAAGCCTCAGGAGCGTTAAAGGGTCACTCAGAGGTATAATTAAACATGTTGACACAGTTAACCCCTGTAGCTTGTAATCTCTCACTTTCTTCCGCGTTTCGCTTCCGTACGATCCATGATTTATTCGTTTGAAGGTACTAGCACCATTTAGGGTTACTATACAGTATATATACCCTTGTTTGACATTTATAACCCTCGAATTTACATACTTTCAAGGTTTGTCAAATTTAGTCCTTTATTTAATATAGATGCCACGTGTAATCAAACGACACGTGTTAACACATCATTGGACACAAAAATTCGAGGTGTTACAAACTATCTTTTTGTTGATATCAGATCGATTACAATGCTTTAGACACTTCGGCAGAGCTTCGCTACCAGAATCAGAATCGTTACAAATGAATTGGCACGAGAGGTATTTATAGGCCGGTGATTTCGCACGGAATGGTTCATGCGAAATAGTGATTTTGCACAAAATCACTCAAACGAAATCAGTTTCACACGAAAACACTATTTCGTGCAAAATACTCAGAAATAACCATTTCTCGTTTCCCGTGCCCTGATCTAACTAATACAATACAAGACTCGATACAAGACGAAATCGATAGATGTATGCACCGACACAATTCAACAGTTTCAAACAGGTTAGGGTACTTGAGCTTCATCTGTTCCTCGTGTTTCCATGTGAACTTCGGTCCATGTCTTGAGTTCCAATGAACTCTCATGATTGGAATTCGACTGCACTTGGGTTCCTCAACAATTGCAACTTATCATCGATCTATGCTTCTTGCAACGGCATCACAAGTGTTTCATCGAACAAACACTTCTTTAGGTTAAGACATGAGAGACATCATGAACGTTACACAGTTCGGCAGGTAACTCAAGTTTGTACGCCACTATGCCAATTCGTTCTAGAATTTTGAATGGCGCAATGTAATGTCGATGAAGCTTGCCATGCTTCCCAAAGCGTACCACATCCCTCCAGGGTGAAACTTTCGACACAAACGATTACCTACTGTGAATTCTAAGGATTTACTACGCTTAACAACTTTTCTGATGGTCACACACTGCCGCCACACGATTTCCAATCTACACAACCTTTACAGGAGTTCGAGTACAAATCTTGGGCCTGCGGTTAGGCTGTCACCCACCTCAGCCCACAAGGAGATCGGTATTGTTGTCCATACAATGCCTCAAATGTAGCTGCTTGAATACTAGGATGGTAGCCGTTGCAGTGAAACTATAACAAAGTTAAATGTCCCAACTTTTACCAAAGTGTATCACACCTGCTTGCAGCATGTCTTCGAGGGTCTGGATGATCCGTTAACTCTGACCATCAGTTTGAGGGTGATAACCAGTGCTCATGTCAAGACGTAAGCCAAGGGATTTGTGTATTGCCTGCCACCAATCAGGTATAACACAGATCTCAATCAGAGGTAGTAGAAGTTGGCACCCCGTGCCTAGAAACCGCTTCTGTCACAAGCTGCGAGGACCCGTCAGTTTCCTTGGTTGCAAGAAAATGTGTTGGTTACATGAGACAATCAACGATCACCCAAGTGATATCGTTTCCGTTTCGAGTTTTAGGTAGACCAGTGACGAAATCCATGGCAGTCTGTTCCCATTTCCATATGGGGGTTTCTGATTGCTGACACAGACCAGAAGGTTTCTGATACTCCGCCTTGACTCTCGCACAAGTCAAACATCGTTCACATGCGTTGCTATGTGGGCCTTCATGCTCGATTACCAATACAAGACCTTTAGTTCCTAATACATCCTATCAAAACTCAGACAAGTAGAATGTCGAGATTTGTGTGCTTCGCCGAACACAAATTCCCTAGGGTTGCCGTAAAGTGGAATCCCATATTCATTCCATGATGTAGCGAATGCTGTCTTGATTTCGCCAGAAGTTGCTTCCCCATGCCCCGCATGGGTTCAGCTTGAAAATCCTCTTTCTTCAATGCTTTGGTTTGGGCAGAACAGAATGAATCTGACCAGGTACGTTAGAGTCGATGGTGAGCTACAGAGCTCGTGCACGTTCTGATTTCTCAGTTGTAATCATTCAAGAGTCCCAGCCAGCGATGCCGAAGTATGCTTACTCTTTCTGGTCAAGTATATGCTGAAGGCCTTTGTGATCGGTATAAACTGTGCATTTGGTATCATCCAAGTAATACTTCCAAATTTTAAATCCAAAGACCATGGTTTCCACCCCAAGTTGTGAGTCATGAAGTCCCTCTCGTGAATCTTCAACTATCGAAGAGCGTAAACTATCATTTTCTCGTGTTGTATCAGCGTACAATCGAGACCTTGGATCGATACAGCCCAGTACATCATAATATCACATGTACCATTGAGTAAGGTCAATATTCAGTGCATTGTAGACTTTGGCTTCAAAGCTGAAAAGACGTCCTCCTGTTTTGTCCTCCACGAATACACAGCATCCTGCTGTGCTAAAGCAACAAAAACTATGCGATCTTCGAAAATCCCTTGATGAATCTGCGATAGTACTTAGCGAGACCAAGAAATGGCCACACCTTCAAAGGACTCTTCGGTGCCGATCGATTTCTAATAAAATGGATTTTAGCGGGATCCACATTTATCCCCAATTCGTTGACTACATGACCAAGAAAGTGTACTTCTCGAATCCTGAAGTCACACTAAGAAAGACTTCGCGTGGAGTTGCTCCTCCCCTAGGAGCCCTAAGATAAGATACGAGTGCCGCTCATGGTGTTCCTTTCTCTCGGTTGTGATTTAAAACGTCATCCATGAACACGGTTAACGAATTTTGCGAGATGAGGTTCACACATACCATTCATGTGATTCATAAGGATGCTGGTGTGTTGGGTAACTTGAATGACATGAACAGAAAATCATAATGGCCGTACTGCGTCTGTAATGGCGTGTTAGGAACATCTTCCCATGGGTCTTCCTTCAGGTGACAGTCTGATCTTAAGTCGATTTCCGAATAGGAGCTTGATTCCTTATTGAGTTTACGGTAGTCGATACTCGTGCGAAAGGACTCGCCCTTTCTTTTCTCAAATAGAGCGCGGGCTCCCCAAGGCGAGAAGCTAGGTCAATTAGAACCCCTACCCAGTAGTTCCTGAAGTTGATTAAACACTTTTTGCAACCTTCCTGGTGTGAAACAATAGGGGGAGGGGTACTAGAAATCAGGGTTGCTTCTGTCGTGATTCAAATCTGATATTCCACCTGACGTTGTGGGGGGGGGAGGGGAAGGGTAAACCTGAAAGTTCTTCGGGCTGCGTACCAGTAACCAGTGATAGTGTAGTAGGATAGCGGAAACGCTGCTAGACTTCCCTAGTCGAAGTGATATTGACATTCAGTGAATTTCCACCAGGGAGGGATATACATGTGATTTTTATCTTTAAAAAGGTTTTTGCTCAATGTTTAGACTACCAGTCCATACTGACGACTACATCAAAGCTTCAAAAAGTAACGGGGAAAGAGTCAATGTCGAACACATGACCTACAAGTTTGAGTTTGCACCTTAAGCTAATGTGTGAGGCTTCAATTGGCTTGCCATCAGCCACTTTTACAACGTGTCTGACTTCAAGAGGTATCGGGGTTGAACAGAACAGAGATGAAATGATTAGTTACCAAAACGTACAGTCCACCATGTTGATATTATACCTGGCGTCGCCCACGCTAATCCTAAATGCTCTTCCATGAGCACCCATTCCAGTGCCGTTGTTATCGTTACGAGGATTCCCAACACTATCATTGTTCCCTTGGTTGTTGACGTCTTGACCTAACAACGACCAATCCTTGTCGAAGTCACCTTCATTTCCGTACCGAAGGTTATGATTGCGAATACCTTGTTGTCACCGTGGCCATTGCCCCTAATGTTGTTGCTTTGTGAACAAATCTCAGCGATCTTACACATCCCATACTCTGGTCGATTGTCAGTGGTTATGCCCTGAGTGATTCATAAGGGTTGGCTCCCAAAGGTTGCTGACTAGGGTTAGGGACTCGATTGAAGTCAGTCTACGAGTGTTCGTTGTTGGTGAGCAGGGTCGTCCTAATACTAGGGTTGGTAATGTATCACGCTCATCCTCTTGTCCCTCGGTCTTGCGAGATGATTGGATAATACATGGTGTGTTGCTAGAGAATTGCAGAGGTGACCATGCTTCTGAGATGCCAATTCGTTGAGTTCAAGTAAATGAGAAAAGTGAGGATAGTACAGACCAAACATTCGATGCTTCGGCAACTAACTTAGAGATGCTCACACTAGCACCTAGCATTCCTATACGGTTCACTAGACGTTCAGATACGTGTTCAGGCAACACTCATAATCATCGAGATTTGTAAGGATTCGGAAAGAATTGAAAGGATCACATTTGAGTAGGAGACACTCATCGCTAAGACTCCTATAGACTGTTGTGTTTATCACTAGGTCGAACAATGGAACAGAACCCCTTTCACATTCGCTAAGCCTCACTGGGACTCACATGCACCCCACATTATTATTATGTGTGCATCCACAATAATACTGTGATTTGCATGCTTATCTTAGTTCCTCCTAACTCATGTCAAATGGTTCCTCGAACTCAAATGTCAAACCAAGGTTGTCAAAATGACAAGATCACAAAAATCTAAGGATTACGACATATTAACGACGCATCATAATGTAAACAAGCAATTCATGAAATTATGTTGTAGTGACGAGTGTGTGTCCGTATGCTACATCATAAACAAGTATACACTAGTCATGTAATGTATACAATAGGTGAAAAGACGAACCTTGCAATCTGGAGCTGAGTGTCATGGTCGTATTCACGTATTAAGAAACTGTTCGGCTATAGTCTGGTTTTATAAAAACATTTTTAAAACCAAGTCCAACATAACCAGTGGCTCTGATACCAATCTGTAACAACCCAACGTAACCGCACCATGATATTGTCCACTTTGACAGGCAGCACGCCCTCAGCGCCCGCCCCTCACGGTTTTAAAATGCATCATGATGGTGAAGGTATCAAGCCCCTTATAAGGAAGCCTTCGTTCCCCTTCACAACCAATGTGAGATGTCACAATCCACCCCTCTTACGGGGCCCAGCGTCCTCGTTGGCACACCAGTCCAGAAACCCGGCTCTGATACCAAATAGCAAGTTACAAGTAATTGTACCTATAGACCTACAAGCATGCAGGAAAAGTGTATCCGCATAACGCTAGCGAGTTCACTGATTTGTTAACCGATTGTTACCAAGTATTGATTTATGTCATGTTGATAATAACTCGATACCGCAGACGGCTCCTTTTTGCCCTTCTCCAATGCTCTATCAAACATTGGTCATGATTTTAAAGTTATTATTTCATGCCTCTCCTATCCAGGTACGTCGTGAGGGTGTTAAACCTAATAGCACTATCAACTAATAACCCCGTTGCCCTACAAGCAACTAGTTCAGTAGTATGATGGGACTTAAGTGATAGAAAGTGAGTGTATTATCCAACATCAACATTTACTGAAAACTGCCTCATATCCCCTACAAGGATATAGGTTTATGAAAGACTGCCTCATCTCGATACTCGTGCGAAAGGACTCGCACTTCCTTTTGTCAAATAGAGCGTGGGTTTCCCAAGGCGAGAAGCTAGGTCAATTAGAACCCCTACCCAGTAGTTCCTGAAGTTGATTAAACATTGCAACCTTCCTGGTGTGAAACAATAGGGGCGGGGGGCACTAGAAATCAGGGTTTGCTTCTGTCGTGATTCAATGGGGGGGGGGCGGGAAGGGTAAACCTGAAAGTTCTTCGGGCTGCGTACCGGTAACCAGTGATAGTGTAGTAGGGTAGTTGAAACGCTGCTAGACTTCCCTAGACGAAGTGATACTGACATTCAGTGAATTTCCACCAGGGAGGGATATACATGCGATTTTTATCTTTACAAAGGTTTTTGCTCGATGTTTGGACTACCAGTCCATACTGACGACTACATCAAAGCTTCCAAAAGAACGTGGTCACTTCAAAAGAGAATGCCCTAACCTGAAGTGAACAACCACCAGAACCCGTTCACAAACGACTATTATCGGCAGGCGATCTATCATCGACCAAACCAACAGCCAGTTGTTCAGAGGTCGCAGATTGAGAATAAACCGGAAAAGGCGCTTATTGTGAATCAAGACGATGAAAAGGTAGCTCAAGGTTTCAGCTGGGATAAATATATCCTCGGAAGCGATGGGCAGGCCATGATGGCAGAAGTAGTTGAAATATCTAAGATGGTGTCTGAGCCAGAAATAGTTACTGAAGATGTTTGTGTGGTTGCAGAAGAGGTTTCTGTTGAAAGTGTGGTCGATATTGAAGAAATAGCTGCTGAAGTGTATTACTACCAGTCTGAGCAGGAGGTATTGGCAAGTTCAATGAAATCGATAATGCCTCCTAAAATTTTTGAATCTTTTGCAAGTTATTTCGAAGAACCAAAGACCGGATCATGCCTAAGATTTGAAGAGAAGAAAGAAGTCATTGAGGAATTGATAGATGTGTTGAAAGAGCTGACTGGAGAGGCATTAAAAGACATAGCTGACAAAGCTCTTATGGGAAAGCTTAAAGAGGTAGACTCAGAACTCGAGGAGTCAAAGTCTGTCAGTAGTGTGTCAGTCAAACGAGAGGAAACTGGAGATGAGGAGATCAAATCAGTCAAAATTTCTGAGTCTGAGTTAAACAATGTCGGTAAAATTGATTGTGTTGAGAAGGTAGTGGAAAAAGTGGTTTCAATCCCTGAAACACCATGCCAACAGTGTTTAGAACCGTGCATGGAGTGTCTTGAAAAAGACACTAAGTATCAGTAATTGAAACACCATACTGATATGCTTAAATTTGACCTTGGCCAAGTTAAAGAGGCGTATGATACTCTTGCCAGGTCAATCAAAATGATCCAAAAGGAAAGTGTTGAAAACGATAAAGCAACAAAATTGGCTAAAGCAACACTGTTTGATAAACAAATTGAGGTCAATTTTCATTCAGACACGATCGCATCGCTTAAGAAAGAACTTGAATTGGCTAAAATTGAAAACGATCGGATTGATAAAAAGTTGATGAGTTATGTGGCTTCATCGTATGTTCTTGAACAGATTGTCCCTCAGCAGCCACATGCTGTACCAATCTTTAAGAGCGTTCCACCCCCAATGTGGAATCATTATACGCAGAAATATCCAGATGGGGTGGAAGCTGCTTTGAATCTCAAAATGAGATTGATTGAGGATGATTTGCCTGAAAGCATAGATGTCACATTCTCTGCATCCGACACCGACAATGAATCACATGTTATCAAAACAGTTGTCGATCAGGTGTTGGATGAGGAGAGTGATAAATCTGAAAAGTCTCAATCTGAAAAGGTTGTTAGTGATTCTGAAGATGAGGGTAATTTCTTAGATCGGTTCATACCGAAATCGGATAAGAGTGCGAATGATGATCCGATTATGGTGGTATACACTATGATTGGAACAGATAAACTTTACTTCGATTTCGAGTATCCTCTTCAGAATGTGAAGATTGAGAATGTTGAAAAAGTGTTTAAGCTGATTGAAATGAACATTAATGAGGTTAATCACAATGAATTCTTTTCAAAACCTAAAAAATCGTTTGTTACATCACGTCCTACAAGTTCGGGAAAGAAAGAAGGGGATGGTAAAGGTAATAACAAGAAAAACAATTTTAAAAACAAAGGAATCGGTTTTGAGAAGAAAACGGCTAAGCAGGTGTTTAAACCGAAAGAGAAGATGAATGATATTTTTGTCGGTGGTCCAAGTGTAGACGATGAAAAAGACTATATTTTTAGTCAAAAGGCTGTGCACGATTTCAATGCAGCGAAAAGGTTGAAAGAAGAGACAGTCAAATAAACTTTTGTTAAATATGACAAAAGGGTGTGCTATCGTTGTAGTGAAATCGGGCACATGGCGAAACAGTGCAAGAAAGTGATTGAAAACCTGTTCAAAAACCAATTGTTCAAAAACCAAGTGTTCAAAAACAAACTGTTCATAAACCAACTGTTCATAAACCAACTGTTCAATAACCAATCGTTCAAAAACCTCGACCAAAATCACCGATTGATACAAAAGGTAAAAAGCCGATGGTTTCTCCGGTTCGCATTTTAAATAGAGGTGAATCTTTGAAGTCGGAGGATAAGCCGAAATCGACTTTCGAGGTTGGCGAATCCTCTAAGTCTCGCAAGACTTCAAAAATTTACCCTAAAACAAAAATTTTTGAAAACCAATCTTGGGTCGCGAAGTCGAAATCATCTGTTGAGGTCAAAAAGATGGAGAATGCTTTGAAAATTGAGTCAGATGTTTTTAAAATGACGTTGTTGAGTTTGAAAATGAAATTGATAAATTTCTTGCTGAGTTTCCCCCGATAACCAACAAAGTAAAATCAAGTGTGAAAGAAGAGGTTTCCAACATCACATTTAACATTTCGAAAACAGATGAGAAGTGTGATGTTGTATTCGGCAGTGTGTCTGAGGTTAAGAAATCATGGGCTTCATTGTTTGAATAAGTTGATTTGATGTTTGGAGGGGCTGCCCAAGTCTATAATGTCAAAGTGGATTATGGATAGTGGTGCTTCAAGGCATATGACTGGGACGCTAGCTCTTCTCTACGACGTCAAATCCATAAATGGAAGCTATGTTGGATTTGCCGGGAATCAAGGCGGGAGAATCGTTGGACAAGGAACATTGACAAATGGCGTGATTTCGTTCGACAAAGTGAACTACATAGTGGAGTTGGAAAACAATTTACTCAGTGTTTCGCAAATTTGTGATAAAGCTTTCAGTGTACATTTCACCAAAACAGAATGTGTGGTTTTTGAAACAGAATGTTGTTGCGCGCTCTGCGGGAGAACGATCTTTATATTCTTGATATGAGCGTCGCATCACCAACAACTCATCAGAAACAATGCTTTGTATCAAAGTCAAAAGCAACTGAAAAAGAGTCGATAATGTGGCATCGTAAGATGGGCCACATTCATGTGCGTAAAATGAACTTTTTAGTACACAATGATTTGGTTGATGGTGTAAATCTGAAGAATTTTCACTTGAATGATGATTGTGTAGCGTGTAAAAAGGGGAAGCAGACTCGGAAGTCACACCCACCGAAGATCCTCAATTCAATCAGGTTACCTCTTGAGAGATTACACATGGATCTCTTCGGGCCTGTCAATGTAAAGAGCATCAGTGGAGACTTGTATTGCCTGGTGGTCACTGATGACTTTACGAGATTCTCGTGGGTAGTGTGCTTAGAAAGAAAAGATCAAACTTTTGAGTCGTTGATGGTGTTATTCAAGAAGATGGAAACGGTGTATAAGCTGCCGATCCGGAGGATTCGTAGTGACAACAGAACGGAATTCAAAAACAACAAGATGTACGAGTTTTGCAATGAGAAGGGAATTCTTCATGAATTCAGTGCGCCATACACACCACAACAAAACAGCGTTGCTGAATGAAAGAATCGGACCCTAATCGAGACAGCTTGCACAATGTTAGCCGATTCCAAACTACCAATCTTCTTCTGGAGCGAAGCAGTATCTGCAGCCTGCTATACGTTGAATCGTGTTCTTACTGTCAAGAAGTACAAAAAGACATGCTTTGAGCTGCTGCACCGATATAAGCCAAATCTTGAATTTTTGGAGCCATTTGGGTCTCCTTGCACGTTTATTGATGAAAACGGTAAATTTGGCGCTAAATCGAATGAGGGTTTCTTTGTAGGTTACGCAAGCCCACTGAAGAGGGTGTTCGTACCATGCCTGGGGAATGTGATTCAAGTCTAGCATGTGGATTGTCAGAAGCATACTCCATCACCACAACTTCTCGGACAAAGATTCCTGTTCGATTACGAGAAGCTCTGGGAGTCGTTTCAACTACCGGTTCAGCCGAGTGATGAGGAACTAGCTCTTCTGTACCAGTATCAGCAATATATGTCACAAGAGCAAGTGTCTAGACCGCTAGAAGTTTTTCAACCCACCGTGGGTACTCACGATGATGAAGCAGGACCGAGTGGAACAGCTCACGAACCACCAGAGGAACCAGCTCCATCATTTGACAATTCTGATGACTCAGAGGTGGAACCCGCTCCAACTTTTGACGAGGAACCAAATGATACTTCGACGGAGGCTGAGGATCAAATCATTGATCTTGATATATCGAACTTAGAGTCGGAAATGATTGTACCTGACAACGCTATGCCTAGGACTTTGTCTTACCATCCGTCAGAGCAGATAATTGGTGACCTGCAAAGTGGTGTCAAAACCCGAGACCAAATAAACTGAGCTCTTACATGTTTCTATTCTTCTATTGCTGATTTACAAAAAGAATTCTCATTAAAGTGATTTATTTCATAGATCGAGCCCAGAACCTACAAAGAGGCGTTGACTGAGGATAGCTGGGTGAATGTGATGCAGGAGGAGCTGCAACAATTTGAAAAGCTGGGTGTCTGGAGACTCGTCGATCTGCCTGAAAATCAAAAGTTAATCAAAACAAAATGGGTTTTTAAGTGTAAACGGGATGATAGAGGTGTCGTGGTGAGAAACAAAGCGCGACTAGTGGTACAAGGTTTTAGTCAACAAGAAGGCATCGACTACGATGAAGTCTACGCGCCGGTTGCCAGACTCGATGCAATTCGGATATTTCTAGCCTTCGCGTCATGGAAATACTTTAAAGTGTACCAGCTAGACGTCAAATCTGCCTTCCTTTACGGAAAAATCAAAGAAGAAGTGTATGTGGGGCAACCGCCGGGGTTCACAGATCCAATGCACAAAAATAAGGTGTATCTACTGGACAAAGCGCTTTACGGACTTCACCAGGCCCCGAGAGCCTGGTACGAGACGCTTTCCCAATACTTGTTAGCCAACGGGTTCACAAGAGGGACAGTAGACAGCACTTTGTTCACCATGGAAGAGGCAGGCCACTTGTTGATCGTGCAAATTTATGTTGACGATATCATTTTCGGTTCCACCAACGACGACCTATGTAAAGAATTTGAGAAAGTGATGAAGAAAAAGTTTGAGATGAGTTCGATGGGGGAGATGAAGTTCTTCCTCGGGCTGCAGGTGGAGCAAATGCCCGATGGAATCTTCATTCATCAAATGAAGTATGTGAAGGACGTGCTTGACAAGTTCGACATGACTGAATGTAGTCCTGCATCAACCCCCCTTGCACAGAATCACGGGATTTGTCCGGATGAAAACGGAGTGAAAATGGACGAGACTCTGTACCGATCAATCATTGGATCCATGATGTATCTCACGGCTTCCCGTCCAGACATCATGTACCCAACATGCCTCTGTGCCAGATATCAGTCGAATCCAAAGCAGTCACACCTGACCATTGTGAAACATATCTTACGGTATTTGAAAGGCTGCCTAAGCATCGGCTTGTGGTATCCTCGTTTGGGTGACTTTTCTTTATCAAGTTTCGCTGATTCTGACTTTGGAAGCTGCAAGCAAAACGCAAAGTCCACCACTGCTGGGTGTCAGTCCTTCGGAACTCGACTTGTCACCTGGCAGTGCAAGAAACAAACCGCAGTAGCGCTATCTACATGCGAGGCTGAATACGTTTCAGCCTCCAGCTGTTGTTCGCAAATCCTTTGGATCCAACAGCAGATGCGTGATTTCGGTTTGCAGGTTTTAGATGCTCCGATCTATGTGGACAATGAAGCAGCTATAAACATCACTAAAAATCAGGTTCACCATTCTAAACCGAAACATATTGAAATCTGTCACCACTTTATCCGTGATTGTCACGAGAAAAGGTTAATTCGGATTGAGCACTTGCACACCGATGATCAGAAAGCCGATTTTTACACAAAACCCTTTGATAAAAAGAGATTTTACTATCTTTTGAAATTAAACGGGATGAAAAATCTGCAATCTGGGAGGGTAATAGAATGTGAAGCCGAGTTGGGCGGCGATCTGACGTGAACCATGTCGTGTTGTCAAACTTTGTTTGTACAGTTTATTTTCTGCTTTTCGATAAAAACAAAATCACAAAAATATGTTTTTCTTTTTAGGGGGAGAAATTCGCAGAAAAAAACAAAAACATGATAAAATTCAAAAATCCAAAAACATTAGAAAAACTTCAAAAAGAGTTTGTGTAGAATAAGGGAAATGATAGTACATCAGCTACACAGACACAATACACTAAAGAATTGTAATGTTTAAAATGCAATTAAGCAGTCTCGCTAAAGATGTGCCGATAGGTTTTTGCAAAATTAGTAGGTCAGTTTGGGATATAAACCTAAAATTTACTTGCATCTACGTGGGGAACACCTCCAGGATATATGGGTAACCCCCGAAATCTTGTTTGAAAGGTCACGTATTCTGAGATACTAGGTCTTTATGCTTAGTGATATTTGGGGTATTATCCCAGGACTTCTGCTGTATGGAAATACTGACCTAGTCCCCGGATAATGCTTTACGCATTGCTTTACTCGTAAAGCCTCCCCTCAGCATAAAAATGATGACACATTGAAAAATGTTAATCATGTGTTATTGTAAAAAAGATTCCCTGAAGGGAACCCACCGTAAAGTCGAAGCCGTCACCTCTCTGCGTATACAGAAGTATCGACCTGAGCTCTCACGGCCCTCGCATTTTACCCCATTACAGATATCATCTAGGTATACTCACCTGTAAGACTGAATACTGGGATCTGGATACGGGAGTATATACTGAGGTGGGACACATGTAGAGGTTTAAGTCTTAAAACACTAATTCTGTATCCCGGACAGATTGAAAATTTTGTGAGAATTTAAGAGGATCAGTATATCGGCAATCTACGCGAATTGTTTAAGGCTTGGTATGAAATTATAGCTTAGCGGTGCTTGTGTCTAGTCGGCAGCCGATATGATCCCCTAACACGCTCACAAAAAGATTGTGTGTACAGTTTTCAGTTTATCCTGTTAAAAATCCAAAAAGATTTTAGTTTTCATCTTATTTTCGACAACCGACGTTGGGAATCAGACGATCAAAGCTTTGTGCAGATCATGTCTGTGATTGATGAGGGTTGGGTAAGCAGGAGATACTTAAACTATGATTGGTACATTGTTTGACAGTTTGAAATGTGTTTGACAGTTCAGAAGTTCATTAATTTGAACTGTTTTTAAAGCAAAAAGATAGCGTACTTCATAATCCGATCAACCAAGGTCATTAACTTGGACTTGGTAGGCTAAGCAGTTGACCAAGGTCATTAACTTGGACTTGGTTAACTCGGTGTGTCAGTGAACAATCGGAAATTGTTAAAATGTTAAAAATTGTAAAAATCATGTTCTGATTTCGCCCCAAAAACACTTAAATCTGATTTCGCTCCTAAGCTACTTCAGAAGATGATTTCGCTTGTAACTTCATCTGATTTCGCTCGAAGTGCTACATTGGCCATTTAGAGCGAAATCAGACCAGCTATATAAGCCATCTGATTCCGCTCATAGTGTCACTTTTTTGTTTTCGTTCCAAGTTGTTGGGATTGAACCCATGAGAGGAACAGATAATTAAAGCCAAAACTGGATCAGAGCAGTGGATCCTGAATAAGCAGATGTTAATATACAAATCTCTCCCCTTGAAAGTGATTACAACTACTGATGACCTCCTATCTACTGATCTTGCTAAACTGATGACCCATAACTGCTGCTCAACTAAAGATCTGATGGAAGACTAAAGTCCTGCTGATTCAATCTACTGCCTTGAGTCAAGCACTGCTGATTCGGACAAGTGCTGCTGGGTTCACAGCAGTAGAAGGTTGCAGCAGCTGTTCTAAAGTCTGTTTTGTTATAGAATGTATTAGCAGTAGTTAACACAAGCAGTGTCTGTATAGATCAGAGGTTTGAGTTTGTTAGGAGGATAGATGTCACTTTCATGGTGACGTCAGCTAAGATACTCAGTAGTTTGCAAGTGCCTATAAACAGTTCAGTACTTTGTACTGTTCTATTAGCTCTTTGCATCATTCGTCTTCTTTGCACAAACAAACTACTGAGCTCTGGCTGAGGGGGAGTTTGCAATCATTCATCAATCATTGTAATCGTGTTTGAAATAAATTCAATCTTTCGGTTCATTGTGTAAAGATGTTTGATAAAAGTATTACTCTCGTTTGATTGTATGCAAAGTTTGTGTTCATTATAATATCCGCTGCACACTCATCCATCTTCATCTTATTTACAAACATAAAATACAATCAAAAACAAACTCAGATCCAACAATTGGTATCAGAGCTTGGACAGTCAAATTTGATTTAACAATCATTTTGACGTAAATAGTTCAGCTCATAATAGTTGATACTGATCGTTTGTTCGTCGTTGAAAAACAGAGTAAGGATTAATCACCATTAAAGTTGATTTCTCAGTATCTGTAAAACAACAAGAATGACGTCACAATCACAGGACGATAAAAACAACATCGGCTCGCTTTTTAAACCACCTATGCTAAAAAGAAATGAGTACAACATCTGGCAGAGGAGGATGGGTCACATCCTCGCTCAACAAAGTACAGGTTGTTGGAAGTCTGTCATCTTTGGTCCTCATGTTCCTACAGTGCCAAGCGCTGAAGATGCTAAAAAACAAGTTCCAAAACCTGTTGAAAATTATACTGAAACAGATTATCAAAAATTTGAACTAGATGCTAAAGTGTTTAGTATCATAGCATCAGTGCTTCCCAACGAAATATATGCTGGACTGTTACATTGTGACAGTGCCAAAGAGTTGTGGGACGCGCTTAAGGAACAGTTTGGGGGTACCGAAGAAGTCATAGAAAACAATAGGG
Organism: Helianthus annuus; assembly: GCF_002127325.2. NCBI lineage: Eukaryota > Viridiplantae > Streptophyta > Magnoliopsida > Asterales > Asteraceae > Helianthus > Helianthus annuus. The sequence goes on along the minus strand of NC_035449.2, from coordinate 57,625,130 downwards.
AAATTCTGAACCAACAGTATGAAACATTTTGTCATGTTAAAGGTGAATCACTGACGCAACAATTTGAGCGTTTCAGTTGTCTCATCAGTGAACTGAGGCTTGTTAAAACCACTTTTACAAACTCAACTCAAAATAGTAGGTTCCTCAGGTCACTGCCAGAAAAATGGGACACCATAGCTTTTGTCACCCGAAATTCACCTGAGTTCAAGGATCTGACCTTGACCCAACTCCATGGTCGACTCCTAACCTACGAAAGGGAGTTGAACCAGAAAAGGAAGTTACAAGAGTCAGGGAAAACCGTTGATGATTATTCATTCGGTAACACTGCTCTTCTGGGTCAAGAAGAATCTGGTGGTAGTGGTAAGGATCAGGGTTATGATCACTTCATTGACATAACTGCTGGTGCAAATTTTAACAACCCTGATCCTCACTCTACAGGTTATGCATTCACTGCAAATGAAAACCAGATGTCAGACAATTTAAGCTTTGAACTCAATGATTTACAGCATTTCGACCCACTGATCTAGAGGAAATGGACATCCTGCACCAACTGACCTTGCTAAGTGTTAGAACTAGCAAGTTTTATAAACGAACAGGGAGAAAATTCCCAGGGTTGCATGGGAATCTAAGGGTTGGGTTGGATAAATCGAAAATCAAGTGTTATAAGTGTAACAGGTTAGGACATTTTGCTAGAGAGTGTAGGAGTCAAACAACTGGTCCCATAATCACTCATCCTAGTTCAAACCCTAGACCTCAAAATCAAAACACTCTGCACTATGCCTAATATGCCCCAGCAGCTCAAGTGAACGTTGCTCACTATGTTGTTGCCCCTGTGCCAGTGCATTATGTCCAAACAGCTGCTCCACAGATCCAATATGTTCAAACCCATGTCCCTCAGGCACAAGTGCAACCTGCACCTCAAACCACTGCTCCAGCAGCAGTACAACCAGATCAACAAAGCTTTTTCACTCAAGGGTTTGTTGACTAGAGCAGTATGCCTGAAGACCTTAGTGATGAAAACTTTGCACTCTATGCCTCCAATGTTTCTTCTCATGATGAATTTTGTTTGATGGCATTAGAGTCAATACAGGAGGGTGTTGAATCTGAAGAGGAACAGCTAGTTTCTGAAACAGTGGATGAGGTGATTGAAGTAGTGGTTACTACTATGGCTAATGAAGTACTGTTGAGAGAAAGTTCAGGCACCCTGATTGAACCACTGACAGATCCATGGTCAGAAGAGAACAAAGAAGAAAAGGCAGGAGAGAAAGAAGAGAGAGCTGAAGATGAGGAAAATCCTCAATGTGATTGTGCAATGATGGCTGCTACCAAGGTATCACCTCAAGTTCTTGAAAAACTGTGTTCTGACAATTGCATTATTGCTTTTGCTAACATCAAAGAGGTGAATGAAAACCTTCGTGATAAAATCTTATCTGATGAAGTCAAATTTGAAAGATCTCTAAAAGAACTTAAAAACAAAATGGCTGAAAAAGAGAAAGAGATTAGCAGCATGAAAGAAAAGCAAAGCATAACCAAAACCCAACTCTAAACCTTGGTAGAAAAATACCAAGTTTGCAAAAAGGAGTTAGAATCCACCCAGATCACATGTGAGAGATGGGTGGAATCATGCAAAGGGTATGAGGTTATGCTTGAGAAACAGATAAAAAGCAATGTGAAATTTGGGGTTGGTTATAGAAAACATGATGATGAAAACACTGCTTTTGGAAAATCTGTTTTGACCACTGATGTAACTGCTGAGTTCATCCCCACAAACAAGAATGGCCAAGAAGTGAAAATCACTGACAAACTTGGTAACAAAATCACACTTGACAGACCAATGGGCCCCTCTGCTTTTGAGGAGATTGAAAATCATCAATTTAAACCAAAATGGTCTGATGAGTGTGATATTCTTGAAAATTTCAAGCCAATGGACTTTACATCAACTGATGGTGTTAAAGCTCCAAAAGCTAGAGTTATACCTCTCAAGGACATCCCAGCAGTGGTTAAAGCCTCTGCTACAAAGGAGTTTGAAAAGAGAAAAAAGAAAGAAAAAAATTGATAACTTGTTTTGTGAATTCTGTGAGAAAAGGAACCATCTTACAAAAGATTGTTTCCATTTAAAAGCTTATGATATAAACAAAACAAGTGTCATAGTCTCAGCTGAAAGTTGCATTGTTTGTGGTAAAACAAACCACAAAACTCAAGCATGTGTGTATCTCAAAAACTTTGATATCAAAAAGAATGAGTACCTTGCTAAAACATCCTTGAGTCCATCAGCATCATCATCGGTCAAATTCACCAAAAAGCAACCACTATTTGTACCAGTTCAAACAGCTGTCACAAAACAGCTGAACCAAACATCTGTCAAAAGAGATATTCAGGTTACTGATGCACCCCCTGCCAATCAGTTCAGAAAAGGCAAGGAAAAACAGTCTTACCAAAGGATTCCACACGTTTATGAGGTCTACAAAAAGCCCTCTAAACCCAGAGTGAACAGGCATCCTTTTGGTTATCAGCAGGTGATTGGTCAAGACCCCCAACAGTGGTTAGCTAGAAACAGCACTAAAACTGTCCAAACCTCTGACTTAACCACTGTCCATTACACTGCATCCATACCAGACACTGTTGAGACTCCATCCAAAGCCTTGTTGGCTTTGAAGTCCTTAATGAACTAATCCTTTTACTTCATGTGCAGGAAGCTTCTGCATGCTTTGATAGTCTTTGGTATGTAGATAGTGGAGGCTCCAGGCACATGACAGGATGTAAAGCCCTCCTCAAAGACTTTAAAATCCATGGAGGGGGTGATATATCCTTTGGGAATAATAGTAAAGGGAAAGTTCTGGGGTCTGGTACAGTGCAATCTGGTAATGTAAAATTTGAAAATGTCAATCTAATAGACAATCTGAAATTCAACCTTCTGAGTGTGTCTCAAATGAGTGACAAAGGGTTTGGGTCATTCTTCACAATGATTGTTGTAGGATTGTTGGACCAGAAATGGTCAAAAAGATTGAAGCAATAATCAAAAATGGTCAAACTAAACTTGTTGCTCAAAGAAGTAGCAATGTTTATGTTGTTGACATGTCAAAAGAGTGTCCCAGAGCTGATGCCTGTCTGTTCTCAGCTGCCTCTAACAAAGAGACAGAACTTTGGCACAGAAGGCTGGGGCACACAAATCTTAAGACAATCAGTGAAATCTCAAAAAATGGTTTGGTGAGAGGCCTACCACAAAAATTGTTTTCATGTTCTGAACATTGCATTTCCTGTTTAAAAGGAAAACAGCATAAAAGTTCTTACAAGTCCATTGAAGAGTCCAAAACAACCCAGTGTTTGCAAATGCTACACATGGATTTGTTTGGCCCAGTTCAGGTCATGAGCCTCAAAAGGAAAAGATATTGTTTGGTTATAGTTGATGACTTTTCTAGATTTACATGGACTTTCTTTTTGCACTCTAAAGATGAAACTGCAGGCATTTTGCAAGACTTTGTGACACAGGTTGAAAAGCAATTTGATCTTCCAATGAAAAGCTTTAGGAGTGACAATGGCACAGAATTTAAAAATAAGGAGTTGGATGCTTTCTGTGTGAAGAAAGGGATTGTAAGGCAGTACAGCATCCCTAGAACACCAGAGCAAAATGGGGTTGTTGAAAAAAAAAGAACAGAACTTTGATTGAGGCTGCCAGAACTATGCTTGCAGATTCAGGTTTGCCATTAACTTTCTGGGCAGAGGCAGTAAACACTGCTTGCTATGTCCAGAACAGAGTTTTAATAAACCCCAGGCACAAAAAAGACTGCTTATGAAATTCTGTATAAAACTAAACCACTGATCTCATACTTCAAGGTGTTTGGCTGCCCATGCTTTATTTTGAACTTAAAAGACTCCATTTCAAAATTTGCAGCCAAAATTGATTGTGGTTATCATCTGGGATACTCAGCCACTGCCAAGGCCTACAAAGTGTTCAATACACGGACCAAGGCAGTGGAGGAGACTTTGAATGTAAAGTTCAATGAACTTTCCTCAATGAAAATCCCAGCAAATCCTGCTGATCTGTTTGATCTTGAAAAGTTTACTTTTGAAAATACTGCTGTCAAGACTAACAGTGCAGGTCCAACAGAGGATACAACACCAGACTATGGGTATGAAATCATCATCCCTCAAAGGTCTGCCACAAATGGAAAAGCATCAGTTGTTCAAAACAGCTGTCAAAGCTCAACCACTGCTACCTCAACAGTTGTTGACCAAAGTAGCCCTTCTACCACTGCTTCCACATCCTCAAACACTGCTGACAAAAGTCCTCAAACAGTGGATAAAAGTCAGTAGTGGTCCACTTCATTACCACCCATTCCACCACCTTTTGAAGTCACTGCTGGGTCATCAAAGTCACCAGCAGTGGTTAGCTCAGATGATACACATTTGCAGCCTTCACCAACAAATGCCATCATACCATACCAAGGAGACTTAATCTTCTTGAGATCTCATCCACCTGATCAAATCATTGGCAACATAAATAAAGGGGTGCTCACAAGAAGCCAAACCCAAAACATTTGTCTTTTTGCTGGTTTTCTATCACTCCATCAGCCAGTCAAGTACCAAGAGGCGCTAAAAGACAACAACTGGGTAGAAGCCATGCAAGAGGAGCTCCAACAGTTTAAAAGACAACAAGTATGGGAGCTTGTACCACTGCCAAAAGAGGTTAGTCCCATTGGCACAAAGTAGGTCTTTAAGAACAAAACAGATGAAAGGGGCATTGTTGTCAAGAACAAAGCCAGGCTTGTGGTTCAAGGTTACAGACAGGAAGAGGGGATTGATTATGATGAAACATTCGCCCCTGTTGCAAGATTGGAAGCTATCAGACTGTTCCTGGCCTTTGCTGTCAACCACAACATGAAGGTGTTTCAGATGGATATCAAAAGTGCTTTCCTCTATGGTACATTGCAAGAAGAGGTGTATGTATGTCAACCTCCAGGCTTTGAGGATCCATTTTATCCTGATCATGTCTACAGGCTAAACAAAGCCTTGTACGACCTGAAACAAGCACCAAGGGCCTGGTATGAAACTCTTTCCAAGTTTCTACTCTCAAATGGTTTCAAAAGAGGTACCATTGATAAAACACTGTTTCTTAAATGGAGAGGGAAAGATTTAATGATTGTCCAAATTTATGTGGATGACATTATTTTTGGAAGCACATGTACCAAAATGTGTGAAGAGTTTAGAGAACTCATGACAGCTGAGTTTGAAATGAGTGCAATGGGTGAGCTGCAATGCTTTCTTGGTCTCCAAGTACAGCAATTGCAAAATGGAACCTTCATTCATCAAAGCAAATATGCTAAAGAACTTTTAACTAAATTTGATATGAATGATTGTAAACCATGCAGCACACCCATGGCCACAAATAACCTGGTCATGTCTGATGAAAAGGATGAGCTGATTGACCAAACACTTTATAGAAGCATGATTGGGTCTTTATTGTACCTAACTGCATCTAGACCAGACATCATGTTTGCAACATGTGTCTGTGCAAGAAGTCAATCGGCTCCCAGAAAATCAAATCTCATTGCTGTAAAAAGGATTCTTAGATACATAAAAGGTGCTCCCACACTTGGTATCAGGTATCCAACTAATGGGAATATCAAGCTTTCAGGTTTTTTTTCAGAGAGTGACTTTGCTGGATGTCATACCACAAGGAAGTCCACTTCAGGAGGGTGCCAGTTTCTAGGTGATTGCTTAGTTTCTTGGCAAAGCAAAAAGAAAGCAGCAGTTTCAACATCCACTGCTGAGGCTGAATACATTGCTGCTGCAAGCTGTACAGCCCAACTCCTGTGGCTTCAAAATCAGTTACTGGATTTTGGTATCACTGCCTTAAACACACCACTCATGTTGGACAGCCAGGCAGCAGAAAATATCATAAAAAATCCAGTTTCCCACTCTACCACAAAGCACATCGACATCAGACATCACTTTGTGAGGGATTGCTATGAAAAAGGTTTGATTTCTCTGCATCATGTCCCAACTAAAGACCAGCTAGCAGATGTGCTCACAAAAGCACTTGATACAGCCACATTTGAAAGCTTGGTATCTAGGATTGGGATGCTAAACATGGAATAACAAGCAACATCTTGTTTTTCTATGAATAAAAGCAACAAAATGTTTTCAGAAAATCAAAAATCCATCCTTAAAAATAGCTAAAAATGTAAATTTCATTAAAATTCTTAAAAGTCTGCCATAACCACTGATCGTTCAAAAGTCTGCTCTACTTCAAAAAGCCTGCCCACTACTGAAAGGCAACCTCTGTTCTCTCATTTCTTGATAACCTCTGTTGTTCAAAAGCAGTGTCTTATCCACTGATATGCTATCCACTGATAGTGAAAATAATCCACTGCCCCCTTTCCACTGCTTTCATCAGTTGCTTTCATCAAAAGTACTGTCCTTCATTTTCACCAGTGGTTGTCACGTGGGCAGTACATAGCAGTCAGACCTTTTGTAACGGCTGCCACGTCAGCATTCATTCTCTTTCCTATAAAATTCCCCACTCACCACCAAAACAGGGTTTTACTGTCGAATTGAATTCTTAAAAATTCTCTTCTCAAAGCATTTTTTCTTCTCATCTCTCACAAATTCCTTCGATCATTCGTTTCAAAAATGACAAAATCGAAGTCATCTGCAAAACCCACATCAAAATCATCGAAAACAGCCTCTAAAAAGGCAACTTCCACTGAAATTCCATATAAATCATCTCACAATCTCCTGGGTCTTCTAACAAAACCAGGAACCACCGATGTTTTCGATTCCATCATCAACATCATGGCAAAATCAAAGTACAAAACTTTGTTCACCGCCGATGCACCAATCTATTTGGCGACCCAAAGGGAGTTTTGGAAGAATGCAACCCTTGACAAACAAGGAGACATTGCAACCACCATACACTCTTCTATAAAGGGTAAAAAGGTCCAAATCACGCCACAATCCATCTTCGAAGTCTTTCAACTCGATGATCAGGCAGGTAAAATTCCTTCACTAAAAACGAGTTGCACATTGACTTCATTGAACGAGGGTATGAAGCCACAATGATGAAGAAACTAACCTTAGAAAAAGGTTATTTTCCTCCTGCACCCAGATTCCTATTTCATACCCTCCTACTATGTGTTTCAAACAAAACCACTTCTTTTAATGAGATCCCTATAAAGATTCAAAATCTGGGATATGCAATTCTTCAAGAAGAAAATTTTAACTATTCTCGGGAAATCTTTAAAGATTTGGTTAATAATGTTGAAACCAAATCATTCTTACTATTTCCAAGGTTTTTAAGTTACTATTTTGAAAAGAAATTCAGTAAGGATGATTTAGCTTTAATAAACCAAGGTGAGATAACTGTTATAAACTGCCTAACATCTGAAACTTTTTCACGTATGTTAGCACCTTGCAAAACACAAGCAGGGGTGCCTGAGCAGAATTTAGCAGCTACCACTGCTCCTCAGGTATCTGCTGCTGAGCCTACTGCTCTAGGTGATCAAAGCAGCAGACCAACTATTTTGAAACCCACACCTACAAAACCCAAAAGGCTTTACAAAAAGAAAAATCAAAAACCCCCCAAACCAATCAAAACGGCTACTCTGGAGGATGAGATACCAAAGTTAATGCCTGTGACAACACAAATGTCACAAGAAACCACTGCTGCTTCTTCCTCACAGCAGTTGGTACAAATATCTCAACCCATAACCATAACTCCTCCTGCTTCTTCACAAAAAGAACAGGTTGTACACAAAGGGCCACCACATTATGATGCTCTGGATACACTCGTTTCCATCATCCACTGCTCAATGCCCGGAGCAAGTCCGCTTTCTACACCAACCATCACATCCACAATTCCACCAAAAACACAACTACTGTTGGATGCAATTGATTTGAACCAGGCATTACCCAGTCCTTCTCACTCACCTGTCAATGAGAATATGCCTCAACAAATGACTGAGCCTGCTGTATCATTCATTGCTAACCCACCAACACAACCTGAGGAGGTTACACCCATTGAGTTACAAGTAACTCTTTGTGGTAATCCAAGTGAAGCAGCCACTACAACTGTTGAACCCACTGGTTTACAGTTGGACAGTGGTTACATCAATAAGACTTCCTTGGAGGCAATTCCTTTTATAGCACCTCTGCCAACCACCAGTGGATTTATCTATCCTACTGGCAACATCAAAAGGTTGTCAAGTGTTGAAGGAAGAAGACCCCAGTACCAAGAAAAAGGGGCATCAGTGGTTAATGTTTGGAGTAAACTCCCTACTTCAACCACTGATAAAACCACTGTTAGTTGGAAATCAGATGATCCCATTAATTTGGGTGATGATTTAAAGTACCAGAAATTGACGGCTCGTGTTGAAAAACTTGATAACTCTGTTGTAGAGCTCAAAGATATGCTCCAACAGTTGTTACAGGTACAAAAGGTACAATCCACTGTTGTTCCACCTCAAGCACCTGCTCTCCAACAGGCACCTGCTACAAATGAGGAATCTCTTTCAACCTTTTCTCCATCATCAAGCACAAGTAGCAGATCAGCAACATGAAAAACATGTTCAAGAGCTGAGAAATGCTATGGAGTCTAAGTTCAAAGACACTCAGGCTGATCTAAAGGCTCTCAAAACTCAGATCCTGCACAACTCTGGCACTGCTCCTCCACCTGTGTTCTTCATTGATCACCTCCCTGAAGATAATGCCAAAAAGGGGGAGAAAATTCAGGAGTGGAGAAGGAAAGGAATAACAGATGGTCTCTACCTTGCACCAGAAAATTCAAATATGACCAAACAGATTCCTTTGCCAGATGGGAGTAAGAAAATTGATGTGACCACAAATGCACTTGCAGAAGCACTTGCATGTGTGAAAAGGGATAGAGAGGCCAAAAAGAAAGCCAGGGTGGATTATCCGGATCAGGGTACTTCAGGGTCAAGAGATGATGAAAATATTATTGATGAAAAGAAGAAACCTACAAGAAAAGTAAGGCTACCCAAATCCATTCCAGTCAGACGTTCAAAGTCTGCTCAAAAACCACCACCTAAAACAGCTGTTGTAACTCCTGTTGTATCAGCTGCTGTTGGTACTTCAGTAGTTTCAACATCTGCTCCCACTTCAACATACACCATCTCAACACACACTACATCCACTGCTTTACCACCATCACCACCAAAATCAAAATCACCTCCTGTCAAAAGGCAGAAGACAGCAGTTGTTATAACTTCTGCTGTAAAGACAACAGTGGTTGGAACACCAGTTGTTTCAACAGCTGTTAGTCTATCACCCACCACTGCCACTACAACCACCTTTCCATCCAAAACATCATCAGTCCCTCCTCAAATAAAGAGGAGAAGGCTAATTCCTAAAGATGATGTCTCTTCACCATCACAAACATCTTCAAAATCTTTAGCTCTTGTCAAGATACCAAAACCAGTTCCACTTTCTTCAGTTCCAATGCACAAACCCTTATCTCCTGCAGGTGTTCAATTTCCTCTTGAACTAGAAGCTGTTAGAGAAGAAATAAAATCTTTTTATATTGAGGATGACCCTGCCAAAAAGAGTTTACCTTCAATCAAAGGATATCCCTGGCCCAAAAATATTGATGAATATTTGAAGATAAAGGCCAAGCAAGCAGAAGATATCTCGAAAAGAAACACACAAGGGAAATCTGACAAAGAAGTTTCAAGATACTATCAATATCGGCTCACACAAGTCAGTTCCCTAGAACGTTTTGCAAAGAATGTCAGTCAACAAATTTCAGAAAGAGCAGTTGAAACTTTGAAGAAAGACTACATTGAAAGCATTATGTTTCACAAGAGATACAAAGGAGAGAGACACATGTACAAAGAGTGGACTGTTCCTGAGCTTGAAGTTGAAGCAGCAAGAATTCAAGACATGATAAAAAGGAAAGTCACTCACACTCCTCCTGATTGGGCAAAGTTCAAAAAGAATGTACCTGACAAACAGTTGGAACTAAAGAGAATGAAAGAAGAACTGGTTGCTGCTGATTTTGGTACAAAAAGACAAATTGCTAGATGGAAAGAAGATATGGTCAGGTCAACCTACAAAAGGTTGGAGGAATTAAGAAAGAAAGATCCAAAAATTCCTCAAAAACCTGACTATCCTGAAGCAGAGGTTTCAAAAAGGCCAACAAAGCTGCACACCAGGAAAACCACTGCTCCTACTGGTACTGCCTTTTACAAAAGAAGGAAACAAAGCCAGTTAGGAGCTGAAACAGTTCAAGAAATTCTTACTGGAAATGCTATTGTAAAAGAAGGCTTGTTAAGAAAGTTAAAAGAAGAACTTGAACAGGAAAACTCTGCTACCACTGCTCAGCCAGTGATGAACAGGCCAGCCTCACCAAATACTTCTGCAAATAAGCATCTCTCAAGAAACCCACCAGGCTCAAAAATACAAAAGTGGGAAACTGACAAACAGACCTGCATATTGACTTTGCTCAGGTCTGGTGGAGAAGTGGAGAAAATATCAAGGGAACAAGCTCTTGGCCTGAGTCTTGAAGATTTGCAGGATCTCCTTGATCTTCCACTTAGCAGGGATGATGAAGATACAGATGCCCTTGAATTTGAATTACAATTTAAAGGTCAGATAAGGGAGCTGTCAATGAGGCAATAAAATGTCCACAAATAATGAAGGGTTTTGGCATTATCTGTTCCAGGGGGAGATTGTTGGGATTGAACCCATCAGAGGAACAGATAATTAAAGCCAAAACTGGATCAGAGCAGTGGATCCTGAATAAGCAGATGTTGATATACAAATCTCTCCCCTTGAAAGTGATTACAACTACTAATGACCTCCTATCTGCTGATCTTGCTAAACTGATGACCCATAACTGCTGCTCAACTAAAGATCTGATGGAAGACTAAAGTCCTACTGATTCAATCTACTGCCTTGAGTCAAGCACTGCTGATCCGGACAAGTGCTGCTGGGTTCACAGCAGTAGAAGGTTGCAGCAGCTGTTCTAAAGTCTGTTTTGTAATAGAATGTATTAGCAGTAGTTAACACAAGCAGTGTCTGTATAGATCAGAGGTTTGAGTTTGTTAGGAGGATAGATGTCACTTTCATGGTGACGTCAGCTAAGATGCTCAGTAGTTTGCAAGTGCCTATAAATAATTCAGTACTTTGTACTGTTCTATTAGCTCTTTGCATCATTCGTCTTCTTTGCACGAACAAACTACTGAGCTCTGGCTGAGGGGGAGTTTGCAATCATTCATCAATCATTGTAATCGTGTTTGAAATAAATTCAATCTTTCGGTTCATTGTGTAAAGATGTTTGATAAAAGTATTACTCTCATTTGATTGTATGCAAAGTTTGTGTTTATTATAATATCCGCTGCACACTCATCCATCTTCATCTTATTTATAAACATAAAATACAATAAAAAACAAACTCAGATCCAACACAAGTGTTCTCTCTCCGGCAACTGTGAGCGAAACCCTAAAAACCTTGTGTTCCTACCGAATTGCTGCCCGATTTTCACCAGATCTTGTGATTATCATATTGATTAATCATGGGCAAGGTAGTGTGTGCCTCAATTTGACCTGCATCATTCAGATTATGATATGTCGGCGATTGTTGTTGAACGAAACATAGTTTTAGGGCTTAATATGTTAAATTTGAGCATAAAAACAAACATGTGTTGTCGTTTTAGTGTATAGATTGCATATTTGTGTTTGATTGTGTTAGATCTAGGGATTAATGGTGGTTGTCGATACACAGATTATTCATACGTAGATCTAGGGTGTTTGAGAGGTCAACAATGAAATTAAAACATATCCCTAGTGTCGGAATCATCAGGTTTACAAGATAACATAATAAATTTCATCAGTTAACAAGTTTTGAGTGGTAGTACTTGATTCCGCCCCAAATTGAAGTGTAAGGTGATTTCCCTCCAAAGCGGATGTCCTGATTCCGCTTCTATTTGTCAATGTGATGTTTTAGTGATTTCGCCCCAAACTGTGTTAATCTGATTCCGCTCTTGTGTATCATGTTGTGATTTCGCTTCTAGTTAACATCTTTGATTCCGCTCCTAAGTCAATGTAATCTGATTTTGCCTCTAAATTGTTAGTTTTGATTTCGCTTTTGTGTAATCAAATCTGATTTCGCTTGTGAGTGTTTTATGATGAAATTTTTCCTAAGTGCCTAATTCTCATTGTGTGTTGTACTGTTTTTGATGTGCAGGGTTCCAGTGTGATCTTTGATCCTCTTTACAACAGCTGTTGTGACTTGGATGTGAAGAAAAATTCTGAATTGGCCAAGTTCAGTAGTATCTTGGAGTTCATGGGTCGTATTCCTATTCAAAAGGCCTTGACTGATCAACGACTATTGTACAGATCACATATAGAACGTTTCTGGAAGAATGCAAGTTATGATGATGAAAACAAAACAATTTCTTCAATTGTGGAGGTGCATGGAGAAAATAAGAAGATAATTGTCACTGAGGAGCTCATTCGTGAAGTTGTGAATTTTCCGGACGATGCAGAGTCGCCAACAAGATTTCCAAAACGTATGGTAAAGGGTTGCATGCTCAGGATGGGTTATCAGGGTGCATTGAATGTTGGGAATTATTTGAAGTCGAAATTTGAGAAACCCTACAAGTTCTTTATGCACTGTATATTGATGTCACTGAGCCATACCAAGGGAAGTTACGATACAATGCGTGACTATCAGATGAACATGGTCACTGCATTAGTTTTAAACAAGAAGTACAACTTCTCGCATATTGTCTTTCACTATATGGCCGAGAATATTACTACGAAGAGCAAGACTTGGATGTATCCTAAATTCGTGCAGATGTTAATCGATCATGCTTATCCAGAGATTGAACGAAATTTAAAGAACGATCTGTTGGTGCAATCACATATGAGCAATGATTCGCTCAAACAGCTTGCGAGATACCATCCAAATCACCCTGAACCAAAGATTGGTGCTGAATTCTTTGGTTTTATTAAGGATGCAAACTACATTGATCCTGATCCAGTTGATCATCAAAACTGGTGAAACGAAGAAGAAATGAAAGAGGCAGCCCATGCTGAAGAGCTGAAAACTCTTGTGGAGTTCAAAAACACAAGAAATGATTGGTTTGTCAAAGAAACGAGGAGGAGACGCAGAAAGGTTACTCCTAAAGTACAAGAGGGCGAGGGATCTTCATCACAACAGAAGAAGAAACAAAAGAAAGCCGCGAAAACATTATTGATTGATGAACTTGAAGAAGATGAGCCAGTTGTAACTGCGGAAGAAAATCCGTATAATGTTGATGAAAATTTGATGTTTAATGTTGATGTATTAGAAACAGAGCAAGCTGTTAATGTAGAAGCTCAGAAAGAGAAGGTTATTGACGATATTGAAGGTGATGATGTTGATAAAGATACTACAAGTTCCTCTAGTTCTTCAGAAGATGAAGTAGATGAAGTTGAACGTTTAAGAAGAATTCGAGAAGCAATAGAGAAAGAGAAATTGTTGAGAAAGAGGAAGAGGCAAGAGAAAGAAGATGCTCCATACGTGCCATCCCCACAACATGTTTCTGATTCACAATCTCCTTCAAGCGGCAGAAAGAAAGCTGGGGCAAGAAAGAAAGTTGTATCTCCAAAGATCCGAAAAGTTACACCAAAGATTTCAAAGCCAAAGATCGTTTTAAAGAAGAAACCTTCCAAAGAAACCAGTAAACCATCAACACCACCACATGAGCCAACACCACCTCAATCACCAATCCAATCACCTCCACGACAATCAACACCTCCACAACTACCTTCACCACCAAAACAACCAACACCACCCAGACAACCATCACCAATACACATTTCACCACTACATCTTTCACCACCACAACAACAAACCTTATTCACATCGCAAGAAATCTTTCAAACACCACCACTCACCCAAATGCAACTAACACCTGGTTCTACTGGGCACAAAGGTCTTCACTTTCCCCATGATAATCTTGAAGACATTGGAGATTTCGGATTTGCAAACGATGAACAAGTGAAGAAGTTGGAGAAGAAGATGGATGAAGTGTTGGATGAAAACAAAAAGTTAGCTGCTGAGAACAAGAAAGTTTCTGATCGTGAGAAAATTCTTGAGATGCGTGTGAAGAGACTGGAGACTGATAACAAAGAATTGTTGAAAAAGATTGACACTGATCAATCTGAGATTGATATTTTGAAAGTACGAGTTGCTGAACTTGAAGAAGAAAAAGCTCGAAGAGATGAACAGAATAAATACTTCGAGTTGAAAAATAAAGAGCTTGAAGCTACTAAGGCTTTGAGGGAGCATGAGTTCTACATGTTAAACAAAGTCGTTGAAAGTATGCTCGGAACATCAGTTGAAAAAAAGTTTGAAGAGATACAAGTTGAAGAACTCAGGGCACAACGCCAAGCCGAGATTGATGAACAGATGAAAGATAAAGGTAAAGGCGTTGAAGGTAGTTCAGCAGTGACAGAGAGATCAATTGTTCCTTCCATGGTTGTTGAGAATCTAGAACCTATAACTGCTATATCTGGTCTGTTTGAGGAAGAAACACATCTTGAAGAGTTAATTGGTGATGATGATGAAGAAGATGATGATGATGATGAAGATGATGAAGAAGATGATGATGATGATGAAGATGATGGAGAAGATGATGAGGATGAGGATGACGAGGAAGATGACGATGATGAGAAAGTCTTTTCAGCAAGTGGTCATGGTTCTGATAACGACGATGACGATGCTCAAGGTGGTATGGGTATAAAAGTGACTGAAGCTTCCACTGAAAGAACTGTTGATGATTTGATGAATGATTCTGTGAATGAAGAATCAGGGGGAGCTGAAGGAAAGGGGGAGTCAGGTGATACTCAAAATGTTCAACATGCCGAGAAGTTAATTTTGAGATTGGATACTTATCGGGAAGAAGGTGAACATTTTCATACGTACACGTTGGAAACGATTAAAGAAATAACTCGTATGGTGAATCCTAATTTCAAGTTTGATTTTGAGGAAGAATTGAATGCCTTCGACATCAACCAACAGCCTGAATATGAGTATAAGTATGTTGAGGAGGCTGACATGTACGACAGAGTTGAAGTTGAGGATTGGACGGATGATGAAAGTGTTAGTGAAGATACTTCTCAGTTTCCTACGCTGATGGAGTTCTTTACAGAAGAGAATAGAGATGAGTTGATAAGAAAGATCGCTGAGATCTTAAAAGATAAAAACTTTGATGGCACTCCCAAAGAAATGGAAAAGGAAGAACGGAAAAATGGTTCAAAGACGATCACGAGAGGAAGTTCAAAAGACCGTTGAAGTACTATCAACGTGATCGAAGTGTGTCTCTCGGTGACATCATTAGCTGGGGTTTCTTACCTCAAGTGAATGCTTACGCAATCAGGAGAGAATGTGGGGTGCAGTACTTTGAATATTTATATGACGTGATGTCATTACCATGGTGGGATGTGGAGGAGCTGTCAAAAGTAAGAACTTTAGATTATCTTGTACGAAAAAATGATATTCCGATGTGGGGGTATATAAAGTTTGAATCGTTGAAAGAGTTTCGACATTGGAAACCGCATTACCCTAAGAGAGTGCAGAGAGTAAATCCGGAAACAAGGGTTGAAGAAACAATACTTAATGTGAAAAAGCCGAAGACAAGGAAGACTATCCTAGTGCCACCAATGGAGCAGGATTTCTACAATGGATTCTTGGGCTGGGTATATAGTTACATTTCGACTGAGGCCGTCATTACTTATCGAGCAGGAAGTGAATTAAGAGAAATGCATGTGTATGACCCGATGTGGTTAGTTAACTGCTCAGCGAAGGATATCGAATGTTTATTCATCATACATTATCAGGCAGAAGATAAAGAGCAGGCCATGCAGTTTCAACGTGTTGCTACTCTTTGCTTTCAGAAAGGTATTAACTCTGAAAGTAAATGGAAGTCATCTTGGTGGTCACTCGACGAGAAGATGAAGAGGAAAGCTGAACGTGAACATCGAAAGCTTGAAGAAAAGAGAGGAAAGTGGATGAACATTCAAGCTGAAGAAGAGAAGAAAAGAAAGAAAGACAACGACAGGCTGAGGAACTTGCTTAGGAAGAAGCCAAAGCCTAGAGATGAATCGTTCAAGTCCGTGTAAAGACCCGAAGACAAGACTGAAGACTGCGGCTGTATCCAAGGGGGAGTTTGTTGGTGCACGAATGTCTAAAGCCTGCGTCTTAGTCTTAGTTGTTCATGTATAGGGTCTAAGAATGTTAATTATGTAAAGTATAGGGGGTTGTTATGTAAAAGTTGGATTGTAATGTCTTGATTTCGCCCCAAATGACAATGTGTCATTTGGAGCGAAATCACATCCTTCTGATTTCGCCCCAAATGACACATGGTCATTAGGAGCGAAATCTCACCCCTATAAATAGTGGTAGTGTTTTCTCATTATGTACGTGCATGTTTACTGTGTAGCCGAACTGCTGCTCGACTTTTTCGTGAAAGATTAATGAGAAAACCAGTTTAAAGTGATCTGCTTCTGTTTCTACTCAATTTCTACTTTGATTCATGTTGTTTGTGTATTTCCGCTGCATAAACAGTAGTATCTAGCTCTGATTGACTCACTCGACTGTCAATAACGGTCCTACACCTGCTGGTTCAGCTCAGTTTCCCATTTTCCTCGTACTACGTGTCCTGATCTATCTATCTAGTTACAAGACTCGATACAAGACGAAGTCGACAGACATATGCACCAACAGGGCTATTTGTGTCTGCTTGTTGCCGTCGCACTCCACAAGAAGGAGTTTAGGGTTTCTTTTTTTTCTAATCTATCTCATGCACATCAACATATACGTATCTTATAAAATAAAAGAGGAGATGGGGCGGTTTGGTTATTGGGCCGTAAGGGGTTGGGGTTGGGTTGGTTTGGACCGAATTGGGGAGGGGTTTGTTTTTGGTTTGGGCCGAGACTAACACCACAAGAGTGTGCGGTCGTGGGGTGGTGTGCGACCCGTGAGTTTGTGCGACAAGGTTTTAAACACGCATTACATATGATATCCTACTAACACTCAATCATTCCGTATAACCAAACACTTTTAATTAAACGTATAACGTACTCACAAGTTAGAACGTAACACGCAACGTGAAAAGGAATCAGTATATAGAAAAGACTTGAAATTTCGAGTTGTCACATAAGATATACTGCAGCAAAAGATAAAATATATTGCAGCCCACGTGTACAGCAACAATCAATGATTCTTGCCCAGCCCAACGAATCGCATCATCAGTCCAGTTAGCCCAATGAGTAGTCCAGTAGTCCAGTCCGTAGTAGTCCAGTAACATGAAAAAAAAAAGATATTTGTAACAAATGAATAATATAAAAGTGAAGAGAAAACAATGAGTATTTTTTTATATTTTCAACACCCCCTCACTTTTATCACCAAAAATATCTAGCATGTTTAACCTCTTACATATAGTATATGTTGCTCTATTAACAATCCTTTTGTAAAAATATCCGCAACTTGCATTTCAGTTTTTACACCAACAGTTTTAACGAAACCATTTTGTACTTTTTCTCTAAGAAAAAACAAGTCGATTTCAAAATGTTTAGTTCTGTCATGAATGACAGGATTAGCTGCAATTGATAATGCGGCAATGTTATCACAAAACAAAGAAACTGGGAATTCTACACTAACATGTAACTCACACAACTGGTTAACAAGCCAAACCAATTCACATGTCGCAGTACACATAGCTCGGTATTCAGCTTCAGCTGTAGACCGAGACACTGTCGACTGCTTTTTACTTTTCCAAGTGACTAAAGAGGTACCAAGAAACACACAATATCCTGGGACAGACTTCCTAGACACAACACACTTACCCCAATCTAAATCTGCATATGCAGTCAGATTAAGATGTGAATGTTTTCCGAAAAATATATCATTACCAGGAGCATTTTTAAGATATCATAACACTCTCATTGCCAATAGCAAATGAGCTTTGGTAGGTATATGTGACAACCCTCAAAATTTCATGTATCCGTATGATTTATTTATGTTAATTAAAGTGCTTGATGATTGTGCTGAATTACTTAACTGCTTTCTGATTTATGTGTCATACTTACATGTGCTTGTTGACATACTAGTCTTGTGCAAGAAAAGTTATTAAATAGTCCTGTATGCTTTCCTGGGTGTTGGGAATTAAAAATGTTACAAGAAGATATATATATATATATATATATATATATATATATATATATATATATATATATATATATATATATATATATATATATATATATATATATATATATATATAGGGTAAGGATAGTGTAAAAAGTGCTCAAAGTGTGAGAAGTGTAAGAAGTATATTATAACACTATATATAATACTATATAACACCATATAAACATCGTATAACAATATATAACACTATACATCTATAATAGACATGCTATCAGACAACCTATAGTGTTATATTTGTTATATAATGATATATAGTTTTACATAGTTTTATATGGTATTATATGGTGTTATATATTGTTATACGGTGTTTATATGGTGTTATATAGTATTATATATAGTGTTATAATACACTTCTTACACTTCTCACACTTTGAGCACTTTTTACAGGATCCTCTACCTATATATATATATATATATATATAGGACACTATATGGAATAACTTAGCACTTTAACGAACCGATATCTAACCGGACACTACCCGAAACACCAAAATAATGCTAGAAGCATTGTTTCTATTTTTCTGAACTAGTTATGGTTCCCGAACATCATAACACACTATATTATTACATAACACATCAAGCACCTAACTAAGTCACTTAACTTCCAACCAAATAAACTAACTACCATTACACACTAACTAAATCAACCCCTCCCCCCCCCAAAAAAAAAACGGTTATGCAAGTGGCCCCCACCCCATGATTTTCCTTCATTGTTTAAGTGATTTGTTAAGTACTTTAGAAGACATAAAGACTATTGGTTAATGCATTGTTGGAAGACTTCTTTATAAACCACAAGATATATAACCATACATATCATCTTCATCTTCAAAACAACAAAACTCCTTCTCTCTCCTCTCTTGGCTTCGGCCATAACCCACACCCTCACTATAATCATCATTCAATCATCTTCAACCAATCTAAGAGCATACCAAGGTGTTAAAGTGCATACAACGAAACTCGGTGTTCTCGGAAGTTGAAGGACCTTCTCTATTTGCTATTAACCACCTCTTTTCTTCACTTGATGTAATACCTCGAAAATTCATGTCCAATGGGATAAAGACACGTGTCATGTAAGTCAAACGTGTCAGGAATCCAGATCAGATAAGAATGTATGGTAGGATTGAAAAGGGCGTCATGTTATTAAAATACCTCTGCACGACCCAAGGGCGACATGTTATTAAAACACCTCTGAGCAACCCAAATTATAAATCCCAAGATCCTTAAAATCTGATATATTAACCGGTTGTTCTAAATAAATAAAATTCCATCTTTTATATGGAAATTGGGTCATTAAGAATGTTACTACAAAATGCTAATTTAAATTCTTGATTTAAAAGAAGTTGAGTTTAGTTAATAAGGCATGGTCAACTTTCATAAGAATCCAAGGAGAATTCTTGAGTTTTCCGTCAAATTTAACTTCCCATAAAGTACCAAAACATGTAAGGGCATGCTAAGCATGCAAGGCCTGAGCAAGAGGGACCCTCAACTGATTAAAGGACCCAAGATTCGAACACTACAAAGTTGCATGGTCAATGCTTGGAAGTTTGCAAATTTTTGGCTTCTGGCCATCGGTTACGGACCGTATGGTTTTAAGCTTACTGTCCGTAAGATGCATATTTGGGCGAATTGAACAAGGGTCGGTTACGGACCGCAACCATTTAAGCATACGGTCCGCAAGAGGAGCATACGGACCGCAAGGACTTAGGCTTACGATCCGTAAGCCTGTCGCTAGCAGCAGAAAAAGGACAGCTACCTGTTCAGCCTGTTGCACCGCCTTAGTAATGTGGTTTTCGAAATTAGAGGCATGATAGGCAGTATTTAGCCTCTTAGGGACACCTGGGATGATCTTGTAACAACCATAGACTACTTTGGCATGATCATGAGCCATGGGGTTCACTATATAAGAGCTTGAGTTGTGAACATTTCATGCATTCATTTGCGACATTGCGTAAGTTCACTTCTGGAGCTCCTCTGGTCAGCAACAAGTATTCTTAGCATCCCTAATCCTAATTAAGACTCTTGTAAGTACTTTTAACCTTTCTGAATTCATTTTAGCTTAGTTAATTAGCTAAAACTCAAACCGTCGTAATTAAGGTTTGACTTCGTGATTAATTAAGATTTATCCAGTCAAATCACGAATTAAAAATACCTCTGAGTAGGTAATTATGTGGGTAATAAACCCTTAAAAGGGTATTTTCAGAATCTCACTCTAACTATGATAATTGTCGAGTCAAAGCTTATCTTAAAAAGTCAACAGAATGCTTATATTTGAATTAATGCATAATTAATAATGTAGGACACATGCAACCTGTTTGATCATTAAAATAACTTGGTAATCAATGTAAGAACATGTCTCAACATGTTCAACTCGACAATTTTCAGTTTAGGCTCGGTTTGGAATCGAAAGTCGCATAGTTTGACTTCAACTTTGACTTTCAGTTCTGACCCGTTTAATCCAAGTTTAGGATTGCCTTAGAGCTTCTTTTGGACCTATTTACATGTTAGTATAACCCTCTGAGATTATACAACCTGGTTCATTAGATATCCTATTCACGTGCATGTTTCCGTTAAATGCATATATGTTGACCATTATGCCCAAATGACCTTAAAATGTGATTTTTGAAAATGTAAAAGGGTAGACACCTTTGTTACTGAATTATTAACTTGCACCTAAAATTTGATATTAGTTTGAGGTATAGATTAAGAGTTATGCTCATTAGCGTAATTTGAAACTTTTTTAGTGATTAAATAGCATAAATTGCATATGGCCTATCTAAACCCAAATTTTTATACAAAACTATATACCTACTGATATAGAATAATATTTTGGGATTTTTAAAGATTTTTATTTAATTTTAGGCTGAGCATAACTTAGTGTTCTAAGATTAAATCGTTTAATGCCGGTTTTGCCCTTTTGGGCTATAAAATAAGTTTTACAAATTCTTTTGACCCCGAACCTTTTTCTACTGATTCAATATGTTAAATAAATTATTTTGAGCCTTCTGGAATATTAAAAATATCAGCTTTTTTATATAAAACCCGGAAATGGCTCCAAATCGCCTTTTTAAGCGTTTTTAGCACATAAGTATGTACTAGAACCTTGTTAAGCATAAGGGGTTGAAACCTACTGATATAATCAGTAAATTTTTATGTTCTAACAGTAGGCAAATAATTAAAACTCAAAATTCCGGTTTTGACCTTTCAGGCCTATGTGAAATTACCAAAATGCCCCTACGGAGCATAATATGGTTATAAGTAATAAATTTCACATATATTTGATACCTTAATAAAATGAGTATATTTACTGATTTATTCAGACCTGTAACTCAGAATATTATTTAAACTCTTTTACACCCTTTAAAATGACCAAAATGCCCTTATGAGGCATAGTTTGGGATTAAAACCATTTGGGGCATAATGGAAGGTATCATTCTGATATCACAACATGTTTAAGGCATATTAACTTAGGAAACTCGTATATGATTCATATGATTACTCGTTACGCACTTTACGCGTTCGGATCGGCTTATGTAACTAGTTTACCCATTTTAGCCGAAACGGGTCAAACCATATCATTCGGTCTCAAAATCCAGAATGTGATTAAGTTACCCATGTTAAACAAGTATGCAAGCTTGTTGGGTTAAAACCACATTCTAAAACGGTCTTCGCCTTATCGTGTGTTTAAGCCGTAATCTTCATTCTAAACTAACCGGTCTAAGCTTAGGCTAAAATTAAAAGACCCGTTAGGATTCTAATAGGTTATTAAAAACCTTCATTCCAGATATAGGAGCCCAGTAAAAGCTACGTGCACTTGTTGTATTTGATTTATACTTTGCTCAGGTAAATACGTTTAACTTATTTTCACTTATACGGGCTTGGGGTACGGTATATAAAATACCGCTTGGTCGGGTAATTGACCTTAACCGGTCGGTGGTTAAATCTTGTCAAATGACTCGTTTAAAAATGTTGTTTTGTTTGTTTAACTCCTTTGGGGTTTAAATGACCATGTCCCGGATATCCTTGGCATCATTCAAAGAATGGCCACGACCTTAGCACACGGGTGTAGGCGTACACCCGTAGTGCATTCAAATCAATAAAGTATAATCGTCGGTACGAGAGAAGTCTCGCGGCGGAATTATACTAAGTGGTGTGTCTATTAATCTTTAACCCGGCACGACCCGGACAACTGAACGCATAACAAACATGTAATTCTTTTACAAGATTATAAGCAAATAATTATCCCAAGTTATAAAAAGTTTTGTGCCGCGGGCATTCAAATCAATTTTAAACATTTTCAAAATGAGTCAGTTAATTTGTATTTACCAGTGTAAACTGACGTATTTTCCAAAAAGGCTAAGTGCAAGTACTACACGTAATAGGCTAGCCACTCTTTAGCATCAGTAAAAGTCTCGCAAGCTTAGGATGCACGAAGTCTATTGAATTAAAGTTTCCTCTTTGTTTTGATCCGCCTGTGGATCTATTTCAACTGTTTGTGATACTGGATATTACAATTTTATTTGGTTAAAATAAATCTTTCTTTTGCTTCCGCTGTGCATTTTATATTTTGTATTGTTTGACTATGATGATATCAACTACGTCACGGAACCCCCACCGGGCCCACCGGTGACACGTGGAAAAATAGGGGTGTGACAGGTTGGTATCAGAGCCAACGCTGAGTGAATTAAACACTAGCCTTTTGTGTTTAATCTTGATGTGTGCTAAACAGACTATAAAAAATTAACTAAATTAGACTCTCTAAGCTAGACACTAAAAAGCTTTAATTCTAGACTCGACCTACAACCACACAATCGGCAAGTGTACCGATCAATGTAGTATAACCTAGGAAGTCCGGATATCGAACCACAGGACTCTATGTATCACGCAAATTAGACTCTAACAGACGCTGACAGACACGACTTAACTTGTTTTAATTGTTTTGGGGGGGTGGGGGGTTACGGAAAATCTAGGAAATCTATATTAAACTACTAAATTAAACTAGAACTAGACTAAAGACGAATAAAGACTGAGGATTTTCTTATATGAGAACGAGACCACCTAGACAAGAATCCTGGACTGTTTTTAAGAGATTACCGATTAAGTTAAGTGCACGAGTTATGGAACCGGGATCTTAAAGTATTAAACCTATTAAGAACCATCGAGGCCCCTCGACCCTTCTCAAGGAGAAACCTGTGGAACTACCTAGGCCGTTAATCCTACCGGTTATTAGACGCCTTTCCAGTTGTCTAATTAATGTGTAAGTACCCTGATGTTGACCTATTCTTTTCCAATCATAGGTCTAGGGTAGTTTGAAGTAATCAATTTGACTTGATAGACTAATAAGACCGACAGGTAAACCAAGACATGACCTTTTCCAAGGACTATATAAAGCAATTCGCCGGGTAAGACCTACCAATAGCCCCTCACTTTCCAGGTATTAGGACTAGTAGAACACTAAGACTTAGCAAATTATTACCAATTACTTCTAGAGATTATTGGCCAATTCTCCCTAAAGAGTTAAGGTTTTCTAACGTGATATAGACACTCACCGAAATCCTAAACCCTAATATGACTCTATGTTGTGATATAGACCGTCACTAAGAATCATATGAAGCAAATAATAACAATAAACCAACTCAAAGCATGCATATACATCAAATCATTAAATCAAACCGCTTACAAAACACAATTAATCCATAACAATCATGCAAATAACATAAACGGTAAAAACTTTATTTTAATCCATTCATCAAGTCTAGGCGGTTAATAAATCTAGCCGAGCATGTTCATAAACGAAAACAATTCAAAGATGTTCAACAAAGAATTCATCATAACAAGTTTCGTAAGAAAAGTCAAGAACAAAGAACTAGAAAACCCGATTAGATCTTCAAGTCTTCTTCCCCGAACTCGTACCGATGATTCCTAGGCTTCAGAATCTCCAAAAACGCTCCAAGAATGCTTAATAAGTCGCCCCAGAAGTCCTCCAATCGAAATTCGGGTTTTTTTCACGTTTAGGATCATTATATATGACTTCCCATAAAAGACCCTTATTAAATTCGTAATAATTGCCAGCCAGAAGCTTCTGGCTGGGCGCCACAAAATCAGGGACTGGGTGGTGGGGTGCCACCTTGTTTTTCAGCTCATGTACTACCTTCAGACTCTCGCCGGGTGCCAGAAACTCCTCCCGGGGAGCCAGAGGCTCTTTTTTCAGCTCTTTAACTCTATTTCAACTCCTCGACCTTTCCAACATGCTCCAAGACTTGACACTTCAATATTTTTACTCGTTTTACTCGGTTTCTCGCATATTTGAACATCAAGACCTGCGAAACACGATTTGATCAATAGCATGCATATTCTAATAAAAAACAAAACTAAATATAACGAAAATTATACAAACTTTACACGAATAAAAGATGTATTTTGCAATACATCAAACATCCCCACACTTACTCTTTTTTCGCCCTCGAAAAAGAATTATGCAACGGAATCATAGACAAATATTCACTCGGGTCAAAAGCATAGGTATATTTAATTAAAACCAAGGCTTGCGTTAACTGCGATTGCGAATATATTTGTCCACTTAAACCCGAATCCAATCCTAAAACCTTATCATGTGAATTTAATTTAAGTGCGGTCAGTCTACCTAGGGTCTCACGCTAGAATCTACAGTCCACCTACTCCCGCCTCAAGCTTATAGGACTAAAGGAACGATCACTGGACCAATTCCCAACCGTCTTATATCAAAACCAGAAGAGTTTACAATCAAAAATTTTTTCTTTTTCCAATTTTTTTTTCATTCGCTTTTTTTTTTCATTCGTGAGTCTAGACGATGCTTTCCCTAACTAAGAGGCAATCCGGCTGTAGAGTCGCTATCCCCAACCACAGATTACTTAAGTTTTGGTACTTTTTTTCTTTTTCTTTGCACAGTCGATTTCACACACCCTAGCGGTAATCTTGCTGTAGAGTCGCTATCCCAAGCTCAGACTACATAGAAATGCATTACTTTCATTTAGTTTCTAGCTCACTTTTATTTTTATTTTTTTTATGATCACAAACTCTAACGGTTTTAACTTATAACGGTGCCCCTTATACTATTATTGGCGGTTTTAATTTCCCATATCTCCCAGGCGAAAACCCACTAGTAAACCGACAATTAAGATATATTAGATCAAAGGGACTTAAAACCAAACCCGGGCCTATCCACATATCCCTAACTAGACGCATGCTCGATTTATTATAATCTCATATTATTATTATTTCAACCCGAGCAAAAATTTGTCTTTTCTATCATTTTCCGTTCGAAAATGCAAACTTCTTTTATTTCGAAAGACATTTTCTGGTTTTTCAATTTTTTTTACTTTTTCAATTTTTTAATTTTTTTTGTATTTTTAATAATTAAGACTCGATTATTTACATGTATCCCATCCCCACACTAAGAGATTGCATTGTCCCTAATGCAAGAACGAAAATATGACTGAACAACTACCTAAAAATAAAAACTACAAACGAAATAAATAAAAATGTACAACAACAAAAAGGGAAACGACTTAGCTGAGTATGTGAGACTGTCAAAGTGCCAGTCGTTTCCACATAAGCCCTCCAATTCGATACACGCTCAGCAAACAACCCCTAACCGCGGACACGCGAACGAAAGCGGCTACAAATACCAACCAAGCCTAATCAAGCAAACACCAAACACTAGCAAAAGATAATATGTAATATCACGTTCAACAACCATCCACAAGTGTATCAACCAACCCCAAAACCCCAACCAACTTGTTTAATGTATTTAAGTACAAACCAATAGACGAGGATTAAAAACAGCATAAAGATAAAAATAAGCAAAAGATATAAGCTGTCATCCTCGCTCTACTCCGCATCATCCAACACCTCAACACCCGCCTGTCTCCCACTGGGCCCTTTCCTGAGCGAGTGTCCCAGCCTCGTTTCCTGTTGGCCCGACTTGAAGTTCCTGCACGTGACATTCTGCAAAACAATTCAATAATGGCAATACGAAGCAAACAAAATATTAGTCACAAACTATTTTTTTTTTTTTTTGATTTTTTTTAACATAAACAAATATATACAAAAACAACGGCCGTATAGCATTTCGTTCGCGGCCGTAGTTTATAAACAAAGTGACATTAAAGCGACTTTTGCAAATCTCTTTTTAAGCATAACCGAACCTCGCCCGAATGCAGATTGAGTACGGGCGAGTGGTATCAATAATAAAGTACGCAAAACAAAGCATAATGACACTTAGACGACACTAACACGACTCAAAAATGAAACGCACGACCTAACGGACACTAAACTAAGCAACGACTAGACTAGACCTCAACCTAAGTAGACGCCAAAAATACAAGATTAGAACCTCTACCTCCTCCCGGCACTTTACTCGCCCTCGAGTAATCCTAAGTGCCGAAATTCATCAACACAAAAACATAAGTGCGGAAGCAATGGACACGGGCCGTGTAAGTAGTAAAAATCCAATTTTTATATCAAAAACTACAACCCGTATCCCCACACTTATTTCCAACCATGCCTAAAACAAATTAACCGTTAAATCCAATAAACAAACTCGAACAGCTCATCTAGAACCTGTAAACAGCCTAGACAAACTCACTCATGGTATCCGAACTCACAATAAAGGACGTTAGGCGTCAATAACTTGAGTGTCAGATTGTGAATACAACCCACATATTGAAACCATGTTAACAATTCAACTGTTGTGTAAAATTATCCACTTCATCTTAACCCAAAACCAGCCGACTCCTATACCATTCCTGTCGAAAATCACCTAACATGACAAAACTCCCAAAAAAAAGTCTCAAAGATATGACATTTAATCGCTAATCCATCCTCCCGCAATCTGTAGCAACCAACAACTAAACCGAGCCTCCCGCGCCCAAAACTCATCTTACTTGACAAAAGTTTACAAAACTGGACCAACACTTGACCTAAACTAACACAAAGACCTGACCCGACACTAGACTACAAGACTCGACCACTAAAACTATTAAAATCGGACTCAATGTACAGAGAATGTGCAAGATACATACCAGAGATTCGAGGTAAGCAAGAAGATTTGAGAAATTTTTCGGTTGAATCTTTAATCCCCAAAATCAAATTCGATTTTTATGATGAACTATGGTTAAATGGTGGTTGAAATCGGTCATGATGTATGGATAGAAGGATTGGTGATGTGATTTTAGGTGAGAATGGCAGGTGATGTGAAATCGGTTTGATGTATGGGGTGGGTTTTGGGGAAATATGGTGACGATGAGAAGGGGCTGAGCGGCGGAGAGGTTGTCGGCGGTGAGAAGGAAGGTTGGGGTTTCCGGCGATGAGGGATAGGAGAAGAGGGGTACCGGCGGTTTAGGAGGTGGGGAAGATTGGTGGCATCGGCTAGGTGTGGAGGAGAAATTAGGGTAGTAAAGGAGGGGTTACGACAGTTGGGGGTGGTGAGACAGGAAAAGGTAATAGGTTAGAACTGTTTGATGTTAATGGGATGGGAATATGGGTGTAGGCGGTGTGGGGAAAGAGGAGTAAACAGGGGTTTCTGTGTAAAGGGGAATTGGGAGGTGGGTGGGTTTAACATTTTAGCTTTCAAATAAATTTGGGCTTCAGATATTGCTTATGGCGGCCCGCTAAAAACTGAATATGTGGGTGGCGGCCCGCCAACACGGTATTACTTTCCGATAAAAACTGAATATTGTGTTTATGTTTGTGGGCTGCAGATATGGCTTCTGGCGGCCCGCCAGAAATATCTGTTGTGGGTGGCGGCCCGCCACCACGTTATAAATTTCCGAAAAATTTTGATTTTTTTTTAAACAACCCATCAAAAATCAACCAAAATTTATAGTTTTCACAGAAGAACTTTTGTAAACTTTTGTTGTCTTTGCCTTAGAAAGTTTATAGCTTTTCCCAAACCATCCAAAAACCAACCGAAATTTTTTCTAACACTTAATACTTACTTGGAACCTCGTTTCTCTCGTCAATTCCTGCAAATCCTCGGTGATGCACTCCTGCAAATGACTCAAGACACAAACTAGGACCCGAAAAAACTAACAAAAACGACCGTTAGCTACTAAAAATTACGAAAAAATAAACGAAGATACAAACGGTACAAAATATACACTTGGGTTTCCAACTTTTCACATACTTATGGAGGATCAAAAAGATGCAGCTCACCTCCAGACACACACTCACGGGCTGTAGCACCATTATACTTATTGCCCGAATCAACCCAAACACCCTTATCTCTCTCAAAACCTCTCAACTCCTTAATTGGCGGTTTGAATCTATCCCCAAATTGAACTTTGCTTAGTATCTTTAGCTTAGATTCTAAACGCATGATTCTCTCCTCAAATTCCTCTACTCTCCTATTCGGTGGATCCCCACACTTAAGTCTTATCACCTTCTCTAGACTCGAATCACTCACCACCTTCTCTTCATCTCTCTCATCCTTCGCGCACTCCCCTACTAACGATACCGCCTCCACTTTATCACTTGACCCTCTCAAATTCATAACCTTAAAAATTACCGATTCCTCGCCCTCTCTAAGTGTGATGGTGCCTAAAAAGACATCTATGAGAGCTTTAGCAGTGTTTAAGAATAGGCGTCCTAATGTTAACGGTACGTTTTCATCGGCTTCCATGTCAAGAATGACGAAGTCAGCCGGAAAAACGAACTTGTCCACCTTAACAAGCAAATTCTCGACTATGCCCCTAGGGTGTTTCACGGATCTATCAACTAAGGATAATGTCATTCGGGTGGGTGAAAGCTCGCCAAAGTCTAGCTTTTCGTAGAGAGAAATGGGCATCAAATTGATGCTAGCACCTAGGTCGGCTAAAGCTCTAGTATTAGTGTTACTACCGAACAGACAAGGAATTGTGAAAACACCGGGATCGGTAAGCTTTTCGGGAAGCTGATTTGAGACAACGGCCGAACATCCTCCATGCAATGGGACATTTGACAACTCCCCTAACTTCTCCTTATTCCCTCGAGTATTTTTGATTCTTAAGACGGGAAGGGAACAGGACATATGCATGGTTCACTAAAGGCGAAGGCCTAATATCCACGGGAGGTTTCTCTACTCTCTTCTCACCTTGAGACTCACCGGGCTGTGCGGTACTTGCTGGGCGCAGCCTCGATTGCACTTTGCCGGGAGCCTCCATCTCTATCTCTTCGTCTACAATATCTCCATCCTCATCGACTACTCTCTCCTCTACGCTCGGGTTCCCTACGGTTTTGCCACTACGGGTGGTAATGGCCTTTACATGAGCATTCGGGTTAGGTTGGGTGTTACCCGCAAACTGATCGGGTAATCTCTCCTCTAACTTCCTAGACATATCACCTACAACCCTTTGAAGGTCTTGGAAAGCAGCTTGGTGATTCTTAAGCATAAGGTCATGTTCGCTAAGTTTCTTTTGGGTGGTTTGATCCCTAACAATTAATTGACTCATCATGGACTCCATCCTTCCTAGACTACCCCCAAGATCATAGCTTGACCCTTGACCTGTTTGAACCTGACTACTTGACCCCCCATCATTAACCTGCCCTGAACCCCCACCAAAGAGTGAACCTAAACCCCTATTTGGATTTTGAGCTATTTGAAAACCAGGGGGTCCGTTTGAGTGAAAATTGTTGTTCGAAGCAAAATTATTATTATTACGCCAACCCGAACCAAAGTTATTATTACCAAGCGCACTAGGTTGACCTCTACCTTGACCCCCTCCTACAAAATCGACTTGCTCCTCACCTATTAGCAGTGGACACGCACTCGTGTCGTGACCCCCTCGACAATACTCACATTTGTCTGCCTTAGCCTTAACTTCCTTAAGTTCCCTAGACATGTTTTCCAATACAGCGGCTAAACTAGGATCCATGGTGACATGGTTCACCCCTCGTGCGGGCGCACTAGTAGTGGTATTCGAATTACCACTTTGATACCGCTGATCGGATCGTGATTGGGATTGAGACTGAGCAAATGCCTCAAAACGCTCTAAACACTCAGCAACTGTAAGAATACCCATCATATGCCCCCCCCCCCCCCCCCCCGCGTTAGTATCAAACCTATCACGAGTCTCTTGGGTGAGACCGTTATAGAATTTCTCACATAAAGCCCAATCGGAAAGACCATGTTGGGAGCAACGAGCACAAAGGTTTTGGAAACGCTCCCAAGCAAGGTAGTAAGGCTCGTCGGGCTCCATGCGAAAAGAGTGGATTTGGTCTCTAAGACGTGAGGCTTTAGCGGGCGGGAAATACTTATTCAAAAAGGCTTGACGAAGCCCCGCCCATGTGGTGAAGGTACCAGTTGGCTGAGAGTCCAACCAAGTAGCCGCACGGCCGGCTAATGAAAACGGGAAGAGCTGAAGGTAAGTGGCATCATTTGGGGCTCCATGAAGGCTAAAAGTAGCGAGAATACGGGAGAACCGGTTTATGTGGGCTGGTGCGTCCTCGTCCTCGCGACCGTTGAACTGGATGCTATTGGTGATGGCTTGCATGGCATAAGATGGAATCTGCCATGAGTTCTCGCTAACTATAGGTGGAACAGTAATGGGTGACGCAACACCAGTGAAGCCTTGGGTGGCTTGTTGGTGAACGGTCTGCCTAGCGTTGGCCATGTGTTCTAGGTTCTCTGGGATGCTAGAGGTGCTAAAAGTAGGGCTATCGGGTGGGGAAATCTTAGGTGATGTTTTGGGTGATTGAGGTGGGGTGGGTAATGGAGTGGAATCGAAATTGGAAAGCTGAGACGTGGATGAAATACTAACCTGTGGGCCTTGGCCCAAACGAGACAATGATGATGACTCGGTGACTGGTGGCTTCGGTGGCGGTCCATGCGAACGCAGATGTGGCATCCACTATCCGCAAAAACCTGAATGTGAGAAAAGCAATAGCAGTCACTATGACTCAAATGAAAATAAAAGACTCAAACAACTAAACACGTAGCACGTATATGTCAAATAAGGTCTATCAAAGCTAATAAACGCGATTGCCAAGAGTCCCCGGCAGCGGCGCCAAAAACTTGATGTGTGCTAAACAGACTATAAAAATTAACTAAATTATACTCTCTAAGCTAGACACTAAAAAGCTTTAATTCTAGACTCGACCTACAACCACACAATCGGCAAGTGTACCGATCAATGTAGTATAACCTAGGAAGTCCGGATATCGAACCACAGGACTCTATGTATCACGCAAATTAGACTCTAACAGACGCTGACAGACACGACTTAACTTGTTTTAATTGTTTTGGGGGGGGGGTTACGGAAAATCTAGGAAATCTATATTAAACTACTAAATTAAACTAGAACTAGACTAAAGACGAATAAAGACTAAGGACTTTTCTTATATGAGAACGAGACCACCTAGACAAGAATCCTGGATTGTTTTTAAGAGATTACCGATTAAGTTAAGTGCACGAGTTATGGAACCAGGATCTTAAAGTACTAAACATATTAAGAACCATCGAGGCCCCTCGACCCTTCTCAAGGAGAAACCTGTGGAACTACCTAGGCCGTTAATCCTACCGGTTATTAGACGCCTTTCCAGTTGTCTAATTAAAGTGTAAGTACCCTAATGTTGACCTATTCTTTTCCAATCATAGGTCTAGGGTAGTTTGAAGTAATCAATTTGACTTGATAGACTAATAAGACCGACAGGTAAACCAAGACATGACCTTTTCCAAGGACTATCTAAAGCAATTCGCCGGGTAAGACCTACCAATAGCCCCTCACTTTCCAGGTATTAGGACTAGTAGAACACTAAGACTTAGCAAATTATTACCAATTACTTCTAGAGATTATTGGCCAATTCTCCCTAAAGAGTTAAGGTTTTCTAACGTGATATAGACACTCACCGAAATCCTAAACCCTAATATGACTCTATGTTGTGATATAGACCGTCACTAAGAATCATATGAAGCAAATAATAACAATAAACCAACTCAAAGCATGCATATACATCAAATCATTAAATCAAACCGCTTACAAAACACAATTAATCCATTACAATCATGCAAATAACATAAATGGTAAAAACTTTATTTTAATCCATTCATCAAGTCTAGGCGGTTAATAAATCTAGCCGAGCATGTTCATAAACGAAAACAATTCAAAGATGTTCAACAAAGAATTCATCATAACAAGTTTCGTAAGAAATGTTAAGAACAAAGAACTAGAAAACCCGATTAGATCTTCAAGTCTTCTTCCCCGAACTCGTACCGATGATTCCTAGGCCTCAAAATCTCCAAAAACGCTCCAAGAATGCTCAATAAGTCGCCCCAGAAGTCCTCCAATCGAAATTCGGGTTTTTTTCACGTTTAGGAGCGTGACTACACATATTTTTACAATGAAATTACACACGAATTGGTTTTAAATTTATAAAAGTGATTATTACTTTTACATCAAAACACACACGAAAGAGGCAAGTGTACCCCGTCATATATGTAGTAAAGTATCGGTAAGAACCAAGTATCGATCCACGGAAATGGGCGGAGAAATAATACTAGACCTTTGCCATTAAATTACCGGTAAAAACATACGTTGTTTTGGTTTTAATCAAACTAAAATAAGCATAAATAAATACTTATAAAACATAGTAAATTATATATTAATAGCCTTGCTTAATACACAACCACAGCATGTCAACTAAGTCAGTTTTGGCACTAGAAGCATTCGGTCAATTTTCCATTTCGAGACAATTAGTATCCCTTTCGGGAATCCTAACATGACAATCATTCGGAAAGTTAAAACGATAAACACACTTTAACCACCTAAAATTGTTCTTTAACGTGCAATTGATTAATGTCTATGAAGATCTCCTAAAAATAAGTTAGTCATCCGTTAGGAGTTTTCTAACCTCACTTAATCAAGGAAAGCAACACCGATAAACACAATGCAACCACCGAGACAAGCATAAACTAGATTAAATCACAACCGAGTTCATTTTACAAATCTTACACATAAATTCACCAAGATAGCAATTTTGGCCGAAACTACTAACTAAGCTAACAAATCATGGCAAGAATTCGTAACAACACCATCTAACCCGTTAGAGTCCTTCCGTGAGGGCAAGCTCTCTTGATTAATAATAATTGCATTTTATTAAACCACTAACCCGTTAGAGTATCATGGTGCCTACATTTTAACCAAGTTAAACTAGTTAACCAAATTAAAAGTTTACTAATACATGATTAAATAAGCTTCATTTTGCAACTATCTTACCTAACCAAGCACCAATCATCCAACACAATTACTTATAATCAAGAAATCAATATCAATAACAAGGTTGCAAACTAATCATCAAAGATAATCATAGAAAATACTTCAAAATGTCATTACAAACATAGATTAACATACTAATCAAGCAAGGGATTGTTGTGTTTTTGCCCAAAGGCTTACATTAATACATAATAATCAGTCTAAATGCTTGAAATATAACAAAAGTATGGAAAGATTTGAGAAACCAAACCATAAACAAGCATAAGAATGAGAATCTGGATAGTAAATGAGCAAAACCGGGCAATGTGGCTTGAATCCGAGTGAAAGCAGCAGCCTTCGGAGCCTCAAAATCGCCTGCAGAGCTCCCAAAATGTCCAGGGTTACCTCTAAAATGGTGTTGTTCTGTTTAAATGCTTTTTCGAAGTCGCACGGCCGTTCTTCCGATCGCACGACCGTGCACTTTAAGCATTAATGGTGGTGGGCCACCATACTGCGTGACGTCACAGATCGTTGACTGGTCTTCGGTCACACACGGTCGTTCTTGGCTTGGCACGACCGTTCCTTTCCGAGGTTTGAGTTGCACGCTCGGTTCTTTGGTCGTTCTTTTCCGGGTTTATGTTTGACCTCGGATCCGCACGATCGTTCTTGATCGGGAACGGTCGTTCCTTACCGGGCTTGCCTTCAGTGCCTTGCACGGTGAGTTGCACGCCTGGTTCACTGCCGGATCTTCTTGGTTCGTCGGATATGCACGGTCGTGCATATGGCCGCATGACCGTGCCAAACGCCCAGGTCAGTCTTTTTCCACAGAATCTTCGCAGCTTCATCGTTTTGTCCGGAAAGTCCTCGTTTTTGGTATCATCTCGTCTGGTATGCTGTTTTAGGCCTGTAAACCAAAATGTAGATAATTAAGTATCCGAATGACGGTTTTACGGCCGAAAACGCATAAAATGGGGGTAAAACGGGGGATTAAAATATGTGTAAATTAGCGAATATCAGGGGGGTTACGGAAAATCTAGGAAATCTATATTAAACTACTAAATTAAACTAGAACTAGACTAAAGAGGAATAAAGACTAAGGACTTTTCTTATATGAGAACGAGACCACCTAGACAAGAATCCTGGATTGTTTTTAAGAGATTACCGATTAAGTTAAGTGCACGAGTTATGGAACCAGGATCTTAAAGTACTAAACATATTAAGAACCATCGAGGCCCCTCGACCCTTCTCAAGGAGAAACCTGTGGAACTACCTAGGCCGTTAATCCTACCGGTTATTAGACGCCTTTCCAGTTGTCTAATTAAAGTGTAAGTACCCTAATGTTGACCTATTCTTTTCCAATCATAGGTCTAGGGTAGTTTGAAGTAATCAATTTGACTTGATAGACTAATAAGACCGACAGGTAAACCAAGACATGACCTTTTCCAAGGACTATCTAAAGCAATTCGCCGGGTAAGACCTACCAATAGCCCCTCACTTTCCAGGTATTAGGACTAGTAGAACACTAAGACTTAGCAAATTATTACCAATTACTTCTAGAGATTATTGGCCAATTCTCCCTAAAGAGTTAAGGTTTTCTAACGTGATATAGACACTCACCGAAATCCTAAACCCTAATATGACTCTATGTTGTGATATAGACCGTCACTAAGAATCATATGAAGCAAATAATAACAATAAACCAACTCAAAGCATGCATATACATCAAATCATTAAATCAAACCGCTTACAAAACACAATTAATCCATTACAATCATGCAAATAACATAAACGGTAAAAACTTTATTTTAATCCATTCATCAAGTCTAGGCGGTTAATAAATCTAGCCGAGCATGTTCATAAACGAAAACAATTCAAAGATGTTCAACAAAGAATTCATCATAACAAGTTTCGTAAGAAATGTTAAGAACAAAGAACTAGAAAACCCGATTAGATCTTCAAGTCTTCTTCCCCGAACTCGTACCGATGATTCCTAGGCCTCAAAATCTCCAAAAACGCTCCAAGAATGCTCAATAAGTCGCCCCAGAAGTCCTCCAATCGAAATTCGGGTTTTTTTCACGTTTAGGATCATTATATATGACTTCTGATGTGTGTAAAATGCAACATATAAATTACATCAAATAAGGCATAAACTAACCCTTTTTAAGTACTAATGTTGGAAAAAGAGTGTTTTTGTCTTCCTTTTGTATTTTCAGGATGAAATGAGCTCAAATTCACAAAAGAAGCAAAAAGACAGCTAATTCTAACATAAATACAAGAAAAGGAACAAAAGTAGATTGCCCGAAACCTCAACGGCATCCTCCCAAGCAAAGAAAAGAAAACAGAAGCCTGAACACGCCCCGTGCTCAGCCAGCACGGGGCCGTGCCCAAGAAGCAGCAGAAAAGACAAACCTGTAGAAGCTTCTATTGCCCACCACGGGGCCGTGTCCAGTGAGCACGGGGGCGTGGCGAAAGTACAGCAGGCGCATTAATTGTAATTGCGAATTACAATTAATGTAGAGAGAGAGTGTCAGACGGGCACGGGGGCGTGTCCAGCGGACACGGGGCCGTGCCCAGCCTTCTGTTCAGCCTATAAATAGGAGTGCTTGGTTTCATTCCAACTCATCCCTTGGCACACCACCTCTCTCACACTTCATCCACCACCCACCACCACCATAACACCATCATCCACCACCATCATCCATTGTCCATCGTAGAGTGTGTGAGTCGTCTCGGGATCCAAGATTGATAGTAAGAGTTCTTGACAATCAAGGCCATGTTTGCCTAAGTCTCTTACATCACTTGGTGAAGACAAGTGTTTAGTATAATACTTTTTATTTTTAATCTTTTGAACTTTTTATTTGGTTTTGTATTAATGACTTTAATAACTAGTTGCTTATGTTGAAGGTGATCTTTTCTTATCGTTTGTCCGTGGTGTCTTCGCATTATTTTACTGTCTATATAAAATAAAAGATTTTCACCATTCATATCTCCACGGTCTATATGGAGGTATGTTGGCTACCTGGTCGGGGGTTAAGGGAACGGTTTGGTAAGGGTCTTGCCCTTGTTCAGCGTTTAGAGGTCCTGCAAGGGACCTGGGTCAAATTTAGTAGGATCTCCTTCAATGCCCATAGGTATTGGATGGCGGGTATCCAAACTCTTTGACCCCCTCATAAGTTAACTACTATTAATACTATAACCCGACTATTTAGGACTGTATCCCTGCTGACTCAGACTACTTAGCCGAGGGTAACGTCACAGCCAAAAGCGGGGCCTACCATAATTTGCATTAATAACTTAATTCATTATCTTCCAATAATCCAACCTTTTAGGATTGTATCCTTGCTGACTCAAACTACTGGGTTGAGGGTAACGTCGCCTTCAAAAGAGGGGCCTACTACAATAACTAAGATAATCTCTTAAACAAGTGCAAAAGTGCAAAAATAATCAAAGGTTATACTAACACACGAGTCGGATCCAAGTGATTCATCTTGTCTATCTGTTTTTATTTTATTTTTATTTTTCAGCATTTAGTTAGTTTTTATTTTCTTAGTTTAAAAACCTTTTCTAACTTTTTGATTTGATTAGACGTTGAGGATAAACCGGTATTAAAAGCTCTTGTGTCCTTCGACGACCTCGGTATCTTACCAACACTATACTACGTCCACGATGGGTGCACTTGCCCATATGTGTGTTTAGTGTTAGTAAATATCGTGTTTTATAAATTTAAAACTTGGCTAAAGGTGTAAAAAAGGGCTTAATTATACATAAAAAAATATATTACACTACACACGCATCAAGTTTTTGGCACCGCTGCCGGGGACACAAGGATTTTAAGAAAGCTTAAAATCAACGGCCTAATCAGTTTTTCAAAACCTTTTCAAAACGCGCGCACATTTTTCTGCATTTTAGTTTAGTTTGCATTTACAGTAGCCTGAACACGGGGTCGTGCTCGCTGAACACGCCCCCGTGCTGCATATTTTTAATTAGATACCCAGATACAGAGTCTGAACACGGGGCCGTGCTCACTGAACACGCCCCCGTGTCCAACATGACCAGTAACTTTAATTAAAACGCCCAGATACAGACCCTGAACACGGGGCCGTGCTCACCAGACACGGGGCCGTGTCCAGCTTCTGTTTCCGTCCTTATTTTTGTTTTCTGGTCCCGAGACTCAGTTGTGGTCTGCTGAGTGATTCTTATGGATCAATACTCGGGAGGTTACAACTACACCTATGATGAGGATGATTATAGGGGTAATTATTGCGCTAATTGTCGTAACACACGCTCGGTTCAATATAATAACTCATATCAACCATCCAATTCATACAACCACTATGAGGAGCCCAGGTACGAGCCATCAACTTCATACACATCCTATGAAGACCAAAGGTATGAACCTCCTCCCTCATACTCATATTTTGATGAACCAAGGTATGAGCATTCATACTCATACTTTGATGACTCAAGATATGAGCCACCACCTTCATACTCTTATTATGAGGAACCATGGCGTGAACAACCCACCTCATATGAGTACTATGAAGAACAAAGTTTCGACCCTTGTCCATCATATACTTACAATGAAGAACAATGGTGTGAACCATCTACTTCATATGAGTACTATGAGGAACCAAGGATCGAACAACCGGATTCAAGCTTTGAGGATCCCAATTCTTTTTCTCTCACCGAAGTGACCAATAAGATATTAGAACACATTGAAACTATCGAACGTTACATGAAAGAATCTCGCGCAAGGGAAGGGGAGTCCCGCGCAAGAAAAGAATTAAATTGTAATAATAACGTAGAGATAGTTGAAAGTGTAAAAATGGAAGAACAAGAAAGTGAAAAACCGACACATGAGTTAAACAACGAAAAAGGTGAGTCCGATAATGTTAAAATGCAAGAAGAGTCTAATTTTAAAGAAATTAATCTGTTGTCACCTACTTTCGAAAATCATTGTTTAGTAACCCCTCATGCCAAGTTTTTAAAAGAGTTAAACACTAGTGCTAAAATCAAAGAAATAGTGAGTGTTAAGTTAACTAATGATCAAACTTCGCTAATAAAAGAAGATCCTTTTGAAATTAGCATTACACCGGTTCCATGTTTCTTTCAAAATTCATTTATTAGTAATATCACCATTGATAAAGATCTTTGTGTTAACATAATGCCTAACTACATTTTTGAAAAATTAAGTATTAGTGGTTTTTCTTCACTTCAAATGCCCATTTTTCTATCTGATCGAAAAGTGATAAAATCAATCGGTGTAGTTGAAGATGTTTTGGTTCAAACAAATCAAATGGTAATCCCGACCGACTTTGTCATCCTCGATGACGCTCCTTTAGTCTTGGGAAAACCTTTTGTACAAACTCATAAAGCTTTGAAAAACCGGAAATTCAACAATCTACCTCTTCAGTTAGGGGCATTCTAAAGGTGCATAGATCTTGAGCATTCAATGAAATATCCTTTTGGCAATAATGACCCCCTAATTGAAGATGAAGCTAAACCACCCGATACAACTAAAGAAGATGACCACTTTGTTGAAGAAGAGATCGCCATAGAACAAACCTTTAAGGTTCTTGATCTAGATGAGCCACAAAATAAGGTGTCTTCTAAAGACCCACCCATTGAGCTCAAAGAACTTCCTAAAGGTTTGGAATATGCTTTTCTAGACAAAGATCGTAGTTTACCTGTAATTATTTCTTCTAAATTAAGTAACATAGAAAAAGAGAAATTAGTTAATCTTCTTAAAAAACACAAAAATGCGATCGCTTGGAAGCTTGTAGATATTAAAGGAATAAGTCCTTCCATGTGCACGCACAAAATTTTAATGAATGATGACTACAAAACAGTAATTCAACCACAACGAAGAGTGAATCCTAATGTTCAAGAAGTGGTTAAAAATGAAGTCATCAAGCTACTTGACGCCGGACTAATCTACCCTATCTCCGATAGTCCGTGGGTAAGTCCCGTCCAAGTAGTCCCAAAGAAAGGAGGTATGACGGTAATAACTAACGAGAAAAATGAATTAATACCAACAAGAACCGTCACAAGATGGAGAGTTTGTATAGATTATAGGCGATTAAATGAAGCAACAAGGAAAGACCACTTTCCTTTGCCTTTCATTGATCAAATGTTAGAACGACTATCCGGTCATAAATTTTATTGTTTCTTAGATGGTTTTTCAGGTTACTTTCAAATACCGATAGCACCAGAAGACCAAGAGAAAACAACTTTCACATGCCCCTACAGAACTTTCGCATATCGACGCATGCCATTCGGTCTATGTAATGCACCTACAACATTCCAACGTTGTATGGTAGCCATTTTCCATGATATGATAGAAAAGACAATTGAAGTCTTCATGGACGACTTTTCCATCTTTGGAGACTCATATGACCAATGCCTCGATAATCTTGAACGAATGCTATCCCGATGTGAGGAAACTAACCTCGCCCTTAACTGGGAAAAATGCCATTTCATGGTAACAGAGGAGATAGTACTCGGTCACAAAATCTCGAGCGAAGGAATGGAAGTCGATCGAGCAAAAATAGAAACTATTTCTCGATTACCTCCACCATCCTCCGTAAGAGCAATCAGAAGTTTCTTAGGGCATGCCGGATTTTATAGAAGATTTATCAAGGACTTTTCGAAAATTTCAAGACCTCTAACAAAATTACTTGAAAAAGATGCACCTTTCATCTTTGACAAGGAATGCAATCAAGCATTTCTAACCCTCAAAGAAATGCTAGTCAATGCACCTATCATGATAGCGCCCGATTGGAAATTTCCTTTCGAAATCATGTGTGATGCAAGTGACTTTGCCGTTGGAGCAGTCTTGGGACAAAGAAAAGAAAAGCACTTCCACCCAATTTATTATGCTAGTAAAACGCTTAATGATGCACAAGAAAATTATACAACTACAGAAAAAGAATTACTAGCAGTGGTGTTTGCTTTTGATAAATTCTGTTCTTACCTTGTTCTTTCTAAAACTGTAGTCTATACAGACCATGCAGCTATCAGGTACCTCTTGAAGAAACAAGACGCAAAACCCCGTTTGATCAGATGGATTCTACTCCTCCAAGAATTCGACATCGAAATCAAGGACAAAAGAGGAGCAGAAAACACTGCAGCAGATCATCTCTCACGCCTAGAAGACCCTGCTTTGGAAGCGACCAGGGACGAGCAAATCAACGAGAAATTTCCCACAGAATCCTTGGAGATGATGGAGAGTAGACAAGAGCCATGGTATACTGACTATGCTAATTATCTAGCTAGCGGTATAGTCACCTAAGGATGGCCGCATCATCAAAGAAAGAAATTCTTTGCTGATGTAAAGCATTACTTTTGGGAAGACCCTTATCTTTTCAAAATGTGTGCCGACCAGCTTATCCGAAGGTGTGTCCATGGCAATGAAGCACGAAGAATTCTCCGTCACTGTCATGAAGGTCCATACGGAGGACATCATGGTGTCGCGAGTACCGCACGAAAGGTATTTGATTCAGGATTTTATTGGCCAACCATTTACAAGGATGCACAAAACCTTGTAAAGACATGTGATGCTTGCCAAAGATCAGGTAATATTTCTTCCAAAAACGAAATGCCTCAGAA
The DNA here is from genome assembly GCF_002127325.2 of Helianthus annuus. Classification (NCBI taxonomy): domain Eukaryota; kingdom Viridiplantae; phylum Streptophyta; class Magnoliopsida; order Asterales; family Asteraceae; genus Helianthus; species Helianthus annuus. The sequence goes on along the minus strand of NC_035449.2, from coordinate 57,584,105 downwards.
TGGCATTCTCGTTTGTGAAATCTTTGATGTGTGGGGACTCGATTTCATGGGACCTTTCCCACCGTCAAAAGGAAACAAATATATACTTGTGGCAGTCAATTATTTGTCTAAATGGGCAGAGGTCGAAGCTCTTCCAACAAATGATGGAAGAGTAGTGGTAAAATTTCTTAAAAAATTATTTTCTCATTTCGGGACACCAAAAGCTTTGATAAGTGATAGAGGTACTCATTTTTGCAATCATCAACTCGAAAAAATATTAACAAGGTATGGGGTCTATCACCGGGTCTCAACAGCGTATCACCCTCAAACAAATGGGCAAGCCGAAGTGACTAATCGAGGTTTAAAACGAATACTTGAAAAAACCGTAGGACTAAATAAAAAGGAATGGGTCGATAAATTAGACGATGCTTTATGGGCCTTTCGAACTGCTTATAAAACCACTATAGGCACGACCCCATATAAGCTCGTCTATGGAAAAAGTTGTCACTTGCCAGTAGAAATAGCTCACAGAGCCTACTGGGCAATAAAAAATGTAAACTTAGACTTAGAAACTGCCGGTAAAAATCGATTTTGTCAAATGAATGAATTAGACGAACTAAGAAACTATGCATATTCTAACTCCGAAATTTATAAAGAAAGAATGAAAAATTTACATGATAAATATATTAAGTCTAATGAATTTCGGGTAGGAGATCAAGTTCTATTGTTTAATTCACGACTTCGATTATTTCCTGGTAAACTAAAATCTAGGTGGTCAGGACCTTTTTCCGTCACCCATGTTTTTCCTCACGGTGCAGTAGAAATTAAAGCTCGAAATGGGATACCATTTAAAGTCAATGGCCAACGGCTAAAACTCTACCGAGGATCCATTAAGGATGAGGAAGAGGAGATCTCGCTTCAAACGGTTAACGAATAAAATCAAACAACATACCCAACATGTTACGAACAGGCAAGTGTACATCAAAAACCGGTAAGTCTTCTAACCATTTTCGGAAAAAAAAGGGGGCATGCACACGAGCACAAAAAAAAAATTTAAAAAATTTTGCTTGGCACGAGGCCGTGTTCGCTGGACACGGGGCCGTGTCGAGGCGACTGTCGGGATAAAACCCTCTTTTCATAACAGTTACCTCATTCCACACGCCCCGTTTTGCCGAAAACGCTCTGGTTCCAGGCGATTTTCCGCAGATTTTCGACGTCACTACCACGTTTAACAACATCAAGGTATGATTCTATCATCTTTAGTAGTTAGATTAGTACTTGCACGTAGTTAAAACATCAAAAATTTGAGAAAAATCTAGGGTTCTTCGTGTTCATCCGGATCGAACTTCAAATCTTTGATGCAATCTGTTAGTAGTAGTTTAGGTTAGTGTAGTAGGAAGTAAATAAACATGTATTGTTGATGGATTCGTTCGATTTCCTACTAAAACCTCAAACCCTTGTTTTTGAACCGAAAAAGACGAAATTGGAAGGGTAAACGGTTTGTTTTGGGAAAAACGACACTTAGGGTTTCATTTTCAGGGGAAACCGCAACTACTTGGCTAAAAATTTTCAGGTTTTCGGAACCGGGACGAAAAATGAAGTTTTTAGGTTACAGACGCCTGGACACGGGGCCGTGTCCGCTGAACACGGGGCCGTGTCCAGCCCACTGTTTGCAGTTTCTTTAAAAATTTCTTTGTTTCGTACTAACTTTTGGTGTATTCTTTCAGATGTCAAAGTTCACAAGGTTCAATGCAAGCGAACTCGATGCTAGGGCGCGATATGAGATACTCCAAACAAGACCCGAGGAGTACCCTAGACGAGCATGTACGGACTTGTTAACTATGGTAAACCAACTAGACCGATTCAACAACATCGTGACAGGGCCACTAGCAGTTGCATTGAACACTCGGCTTCGGTCGGTGCATCAATGCACAATGGAGTTTTACAGTACTTTTGCCTTCAATTCGAGGTGTGACCCATTTGACAATGAAGGGGTCGCATTTCGGTGTGGCGGGACAAAGTACTCAATCTCCATGGCACAGTTTGGATCTATAATAGGACTATACGGTGAAGAGGAATCGGGAAATGAGGAAAACACTGGGGGATTACGAGACTTGGATGAGACCGAACGTGAAGCCGCATGGGCCCAAATCGGTGAAGGAATCTACAACCCTAGCAGCACCAAGAGTACCAAACTGAGGGACCCGCTATACCGCTACATTCATAGGCTCCTCACCTACTCGCTGAACCAGCGTCACGACAGTAGTGGCGTTGTGGGGTTGAAAGATTTGGTTGTCCTTCACTGCATCCACAACCGGAAGCCTCTCGATGTTCCATATCTCCTGTTGCGAAACATGCATCTCAATCGCCTTGCTCGCGCTCCAACACCTATCTTCTTTGGGGGATGGGTGTACCGTCTTTTCAAGCACTTCACAAACATTCCAAGGTCCTTTGAAAGAAGTCCATGGTCGGGACGAGTTGACTACCACATTTGCCGAGCCAAGAACTTACTTTATGAGGCGGAAGACGGAACGGTGAGCTTCCAAGGAACACAAGGCTATGCATGGAACCCACAGGAGGCCCTAGTTCTTCATGCACCACCTCCCCAATACCAGTACCAACCCCATGGCGATCCGGGTCAATCCTCCTCACAAGGAGGCGGTTTTCCTAACTTTCAAAGTTTACATGATCTTTTGCAGGAAAACCTCATGTGTACCAGGAACACCTACAATCTCGCCAACAACACATACCACCGGGTCGGAGCTATTGAGCGCAACATCAACGATATATAAGATGATATCGGTAGCATCCGGGAGTATATGGCGGGGCATGGGGGTGGATGTGAGGATAGCGATGAAGACATGGAGTAGGAGGTTTGAAGGGACAAGGAGCGGGCTGATGGTGAGCCCACAGGTTTAAGTACCCTTTTCTATCGAACAATTTATGGCCTGCGTGCCACTTGTTGAACAATTTACTTTCCTTGACTACTTTTTATTTCCGTTTTATTTTTCTTTTATGCTTGGAGACAATTAACTGTGGTAATGTAGGATGTTTGATGTTGCTTGGTGTGGTATTGAGTGATGAAACAGGTACAAACAGAGGCTTAGAGTGCTAGACCTTGGCACTAATAGGCCCAAAATGGAGAAACCAGGAGAAGAAACCTGTTTTTTCAGGCTTACAGACTGTCCACACGGGGACGTGTCCAGCCGACACGCCCCCGTGCTCATCTCCCAGACCTGCTGTTTGGTTACTGACCTGCAATTATTTGCCAGACACAGGGCCGTGTCTAACCAACACGCCCCCGTGTTCACCTTCTGTAAGTTTTCGTTACTGGCAGTTCACCATGGGGTCGTGTCCACTGGACACGGGGCCGTGTCCAGACTGCCAGTAACATAAATCTTTGCTTTTTAACACCACATTACACATCCAGTCAACCTAAAAATTTATTTTTGGGACACATTGAGGACAATGTGTAATTTAAGTGTGGGGGGGAAGCTAACACCTTGAAATTTTGCAAGTCCTAACAACAAGCCTTGCACAAAACTCTATTGGAACCGCTAAACACCCCAAATTTTTTCAAAAAAATTTTCATTTTTTTTACTTGTCTAAAGTTTAAGTTAGGAATCCCAAGATTAATAAGGTTATATTTTTATAAATTTTACAACCGAGAGCGTCGTGATAACAAGAACCAACATAAGAAAATTATGAAATGGCATAACAAATCTAGTTAAAATTTGATTATATAAACTTGATCACATTAAAAATCTATTCCCACAAAAGTGAGTTTTGAGCCTTTATTAAGCATACAAATTTACATCCTTAGACTAAATGCTCATTTTTCGTTTCTTGTGTGAATAGCCGCTTGGTTCTTACAACTCTAGAACTTGCCACGACGATTCATTCCCGGTCCTTACCAACTTAAACCCAAGTAAGTAAATGATGGAGGCATTAGGACTAACCATTTTTCTTTCTACACCATTATTTTTCAATTTTTCTTACCTACCCAAAATCCCCCTAGTTAACCCCTTTAAGCCTAAACCTTTCGTTTCTTTACCCTAAACCCTTTTTACCCACCAAAAACCCTTTTTACCTTTTTATTTTTCACCCTTTATTTTAGTAACAAGCTCGATTTTTCGCAAGCTCGTTCTTTTATGAGACTGAATATATATATATATATATATATATATATATATATATATATATATATATATATATATATATATATATATATATATATATATATATATATATATATATATATATATATATATATATATATATATATATGATGAAGTTAAAAACAAACAAAGCTATGCAAACAAAAGCTTGTTTGGAGAAATACTTCAAAATAAAAAGTCACTAAAAACAAAGTGTTTTACGAAAAACTGACGCTTTTTACGCTTTTCGCCTTTTTTACTAACCACTAACCCAACCACCCACCTTTAGCCCAAGCCTAACCCTTCACCCGAAAAAGTTCTCTTGATATTTGCAAAGGTATAAAGTTAAAAAGGAGGAGGATTGATTGCTTGGCAAGCCTATGGTAGGCGTAAGTTCCATACCGCTCTCGAGTGATTCACTAAAAATACACCTTCGGCCGAGTGTTGAGTGATTTCTCCCGTGAGGTATGTGAACTTGTATATAAATGAAATTTTAAAAAGGCATGTTACGCCCAAATAAGTAATTTATCTTATGAAACGTTCTAAATAAATCATAACGAATAGGATTGTAAATAAATAAATTTAAAACCCAATAAAGATCTTGGATTCCCGACACTCAAAGACAAGCCCAAAAACCTTCTCTTCTACCCATTCCATTTGGGAGTGTAAGCCACATATTAAAGAGTTTTGCTTGAGGACAAGCAAAAGTTCAAGTGTTGGGTATTTGATGTGTGTAAAATGCAACATATAAATTACATCAAATAAGGCATAAAACTAACCCTTTTTAAGTACTAATGTTGGAAAAAGAGTGTTTTTGTCTTCCTTTTGTATTTTCAGGATGAAATGAGCTCAAATTCACAAAAGAAGCAAAAAGACAACTAATTCTAACATAAATACAAGAAAAGGAACAAAAGTAGATTGCTCGAACCCTCAACGGCATCCTCCCAAGCAAAGAAAAGAAAACAGAAGCCTGAACACGCCCCGTGCTCAGCCAGCACGGGGCCGTGCCCAAGAAGCAGCAGAAAAGACAAACCTGTAGAAGCTTCTATTGCCCACCACGGGGCCGTGTCCAGTGAGCACGGGGGCGTGGCGAAAGTACAGCAGGCGCATTAATTGTAATTGCGAATTACAATTAATGAAGAGAGAGAGTGTCAGACGGGCACGGGGGCGTGTCCCGCGGACACGGGGCCGTGCCCAGCCTTCTGTTCAGCGTATAAATAGGAGTGCTTGGTTTCATTCCAACTCATCCCTTGGCACACCACCTCTCTCATACTTCATCCACCACCCACCACCACCATAACACCATCATCCACCACCACCACCATCATCCATTGTCCATCGTAGAGTGTGTGAGTCGTCTCGGGATCCAAGATTGATAGTAAGAGTTCTTGACAATCAAGGCCATGTTTGCCTAAGTCTCTTACATCACTTGGTGAAGACAAGTGTTTAGTATAATACTTTTTATTTTTAATCTTTTGCACTTTTTATTTGGTTTTGTATTACTGACTTTAATAACTAGTTGCTTATGTTGAAGGTGATCTTTCCTTATCGTTTGTCTGTGGTGTCTTGGCATTATTTTACTGTCTATATAAAATAAAAGATTTTCACCATTCATATCTCCACGGTCTATATGGAGGTATGTTGGCTACCTGGTCGGGGGTTAAGGGAACGGTTTGGTAAGGGTCTTGCCCTTGTTCAGCGTTTAGAGGTCCTGCAAGGGACCTGGGTCAAATTTAGTAGGATCTCCTTCAATGCCCATAGGTATTGGATGACGAGGATCCAAACTCTTTGACCCCCTCATAAGTTAACTACTATTAATACTATAACCCGGCTATTTAGGACTGTATCCCTGCTGACTCAGACTACTTAGCCGAGGGTAACGTCACCGCCAAAAGCGGGGCCTACCATAATTTGCATTAATAACTTAATTCATTATCTTCCAATAATCCAACCTTTTAGGATTGTGTCCTTGCTGACTCAAACTACTGGGTTGAGGGTAACGTCGCCTTCAAAAGAGGGGCCTACTACAATAACTAAGATAATCTCTTAAACAAGTGCAAAAGTGCAAAAATAATCAAAGGTTATACTAACACACGACTCAGATCCAAGTGATTCATCTTGTCTATCTGTTTTTATTTTATTTTTATTTTTCAGCATTTAGTTAGTTTTTATTTTCTTAGTTTAAAAACCTTTTCTAACTTTTTGATTTGATTAGACGTTGAGGATAAACCGGTATTAAAAGCTCTTGTGTCCTTGGACGACCTCGGTATCTTACCAACACAATACTACGTCCACGATGGGTGCACTTGCCCATATGTGTGTTTAGTGTTAGTAAATATCGTGTTTTATAAATTTAAAACTTGGCTAAAGGTGTAAAAAAGGGCTTAATTATACATAAAAAAATATATTACACTACACACGCATCAACTTCCCATAAAAGACCCTTATTAAATTCGAAATAATTGCCAGCCAGAAGCTTCTGGCTGGGCGCCACAAAATCAGGGACTGGGTGGTGGGGTGCCACCTTGTTTTTCAGCTCATGTACTACCTTCAGACTCTCGCCGGGTGCCAGAAACTCCTCCCGGGGAGCCAGAGGCTCTTTTTTCAGCTCTTTAACTCTATTTCAACTCCTCGACCTTTCCAACATGCTCCAAGACTTGACACTTCAATATTTTTACTCGTTTCGGTTTCTCGCATATTTGAACATCAAGACCTACGAAACACGATTTGATCAATAGCATGCATATTCTAACGAAAAACAAAACTAAATATAACGAAAATTATACAAACTTTACACGAATAAAAGATGTATTTTGCAATACATCAAATCTCAGTTAAATAAATGCACATTCCTCGAGTTCCGAGTCTAGACAAAGAACATAGGACAAACTCTGTTTTGTTTTGTTTTATTTGGTCTTTATTTTATATATATTGTTGTTGTTATCTTAAATCATGTTTGCAGGTCAAGAATGCCGCCAAGGTTTTTGAGAGGGAGAGGCAAGGGCCCAGTTACGGGCCATGACCATGAAGCCGGACCTTCGCACCGGCGTACCCCCTTTATCACAATGAGCACTAGCCCACAGGAGCCGTAGAGGGTTTACGTCGAACCCGGGAGGCGATCAGTCTCCTTAAGTTCCTCACCGTCTTATTTGCATTATTTCAGGCCGCAATCCGAAAACGAGCCCAACCACCCTCTGCCTTCCTTCATACCCTTGCAGAGGTCCAACTCACACCACTCTTTTGGTGACCCCACTCCCGCATTCCAAAGCCGGTTCAACCCGGCTAACTATCTTCAAGAACCCGTGGGTTTTAACCCACTAGGATCCAAGGATCTCTTCTCGGGTGAAAATGATATGGATGAAGACACGGATCCCGCGGAGCCTGCGACCGGGACCCCGAACCACCCCATCGAGATCTCAAATGGGTCCTCATTCCACGGATCGTCTTATCGCGGTCCGGACAGCTACCAGGCGAGGTTTAACCAGTGGGACTGGTACTTTACTCCCTCTGAGCACTCGTCTCCGTACCCACAGCAGTAGCAGCAGTAGCAGCAACAGCAGGAAGATCCTTCCGAGGATTCTCGATTTGTGGCAGTTACACCACCACCACCACCACCAGTTGAGCAGCCGCCTCAGGAGCCACCAAGGCGGAGAAGGTCAAACGCGCGGATGTCCGTGCAGGGAGGAGTCCGCATCAGCACTCCTCAGCCCTCGAGTGGCAGTCACTACCCGCCACTCCAGGAAGAAGAACCGCAGATGGGGGGACCATCAAACCCCGTCTCAGAGGTAGACTCTACGCCCATAGCGCCACCACCGGGTTTCGATAACCCAATCCCTGCTTATGCCGGTTCAGCGGCATACAACCCATTTGAGCTGCCGGGTCACAACAGCTTCAACTACGCTAATGTAGACCCGTACCAGGAGGCGTGGGACTACAACGCTCGTCACCCGGAAGGGCCCTATGGTGGTCCATGGACTACCGGGTACCCTCCGTATGTGTACCAGCAGCAACCACCTCCTCAACAGCCGTACCAGCAGCCACCGCAACCACAACTGATTCCGCCAGAACGTCAGCAAGAGGTCCTTGATAGATTGGGCCAATGTGAAGAGGAAATCAGAACGGTGCGCGAAAACAACCGAGGCTTCTTCAAGGGTCTGTCAGATCTACTCAAGGGGAAGACCAAAAGAATGGGTCATTGAAGACCTTTGTTGTTTACTTTATCTGGTTGTAATCCAGTCCCTGCGTGGACTTTTTGTTTCTGTACTCAGCTCCTGCGTGGGCTTGTCTTTCAGTATTCTGCCCCTGCGTGGGCATGTCTTTTAGTTAACCCCTGCGTGGGTTTGTTTGTTTGTATTTCGCCCCTGCGCAGGCATCTTATTTGTAGAAAGTCCCATTTAGGGCAAATGTTGTACTGTTTTATTTAGTAATGGAATGGGTGAATTTAAATTTTCATATTTGTTATTATTAAGTATATGCATAAACTTAAAACACAAAGTAAAATGAAAATAATATTCCTGTAAAAGATCTACCATTATTATAAAATGGCAAAATCTAAAAAGGGACAAGACCTAGCCATGTGTCATTTTAAGACAAGGCCAAGATGGTATCTCCATAATTAGATTCAGATCCATAATTAACATCTCAACTTAGGATTGTTCTGCGTTTAATATTAAAAGAGAATCTTAGGGGTAAAACCTAGCCACGTGTCATTGTAGACATGGCCAAAATGGTAGAACCTGTCTAAAAGATTCCAAAATTTTGTTAACATCTGTAGGTATGTTAGCAAGCTGGGCAAATTGTGATGCAGTATAAATCACACAGGCCATCTTTAAATTGGGTTAATTCAAATTGCCTGTATTTACATAACCATCCTTTGAGGGTGAAGTGCCTACGGGTAATAATTAACGTCCTCTGGGACTAGAGACAGTAGAAGTCTGCAACTCACTGTCTATATAAGGGTAATGAACTGTGATTCAGACCCGAACACCTCGATTCTGTGAAAATCCTGGTTATAAATTAACACTGTCCTTGTGACTAAGTTTTATGTTATGTTTGATTGTAATATAGGATTATAATAAAGGTCCTGCATAAATAATTGATTAACAAATTAACCAGAAATGGCTATTTAAAACCATGGTTAATAAAAATATAAAATACTGTTTAGCTTCTAAATAAAACCTTGCCTATTATTTTCTATATGTAGCAACTGAAGCTACATGGCGGGGTCGGACGAGGTGAACAGTCGTCCGGTGGAGAACCATGAGAACGCTAAGATACAGTTAACCAGTGCAGAACTGCAAGCACTCGTTGATAATGCGGTTACCAAGGCCTTAGAGCGGTAGTAGAATGATTATAGTGGGACCCATAGTAGGACCCTGTCCACACCGCATATAAGCCTAAGACTCACTCGGAGTCTCACAGCAAGCCGCCATCCAAAAAGGATGAATCTAAGAAAGATGATGACATGCACTCCTCAAACAACAACAGTATTCCACCCAAAAAGTTAGTATTTGATGATGCTCCACGTACCAAGTCTTGTACGTATAAATATTTCGTTTCTTGTAAACCCCGGGATTTTACCGGAGAAAAAGGGGCTGTGGATTGCATGACTTGGCTGGATGAGATGGACACTGTTGTGGACATTAGTGGTTGTGCGGAGAGGGATATTGTGAAGTTTGTATCCCAGTCTTTCAAGGGTGAAGCCCTGGCCTGGTGGAGGTCATTAATTCAGGCTACTGGGAAGATTCCGTTGTATAACATGTCATGGAATCAATTTGTTGCTCTCATCAAGGAGAACTACTGTCCTCGGCACGAGGTTGAAAAGATAGAATCTGATTTTCTATCTCTGGTTATGAAAAACCTGGATTGCCAGGCTTATCTCACGAGCTTTAATACCCTGTCGAGGTTAGTTCCTTACCTTGTGACACCTAAACCCAAAAGGATAACCCGTTTCATTGGGGGTCTGGCCCCAGAAATCAAAGCGAGTGTCAAGGCCTCTCGGCCCGCTACATTCAGGTCAGCAGCTGACATATCTCTGTCCCTCACGCTAGACGCAGTTAGGCAGAGATTGCTGAGAAATGCGGATGCCGAGAAATGGAAACGCGAAGATGATGGTTCACGACACTCAGACAAGAAGCGTAAAGGAAATAACGACCACAAGAAAGGGTCAGGATCCAAGAAAGGTGATCAACAGACGGGTGATAAACCCAAATGTAAGGTTTGTAACAGGAGCAGATAAACCCAAAGGAAGCTGTTCAGGACGACAATGTGATAACAGGTACCTTCCTCGTAAATGATATCTACACAAGAGTATTATTTGATTCAGGAGCAGATAAATCGTTTGTAGATGATAAGTTTTGTGAATTGTTGAAAATGCCTGTTAAGACCCTAAGTGTGAAATATGAAGTGGAATTAGCTGATGGAACCATAGAAACTGCATCAACTGTATTAGATGGATGTGTCATATCCATTAGGAACCACTCTTTTCCTTTATCCTTGTTACCTTTTAAGCTAGCAGGCTTTGATATAGTGATAGGCATGGATTGGTTATCGCATAACCAAGCTCAGATTATGTGCAACAAGAAACAAGTGGTGGTCAAAACTCCTTCTGGCGAGCCACTCACCATTCAGGGAGATACTCAACATGGATTGCCTGAGCAAGTGGCTATGCTAAAGGCATCCAGATGTCTGAGAAAGGATTGTGTCATTTATATGGCACAAGTAACCATTGACGAGAAGAAGCCCAAGATCGAAGATATACCAGTCATTTCTGAATACCCTGAAGTTTTCCCAGAAGAATTACCTGGTTTGCCACCAGATAGACAAGTGGAGTTCAGGATTGACATCATCCCCGGAGCTGCACCTGTTGCTAGAGCACCTTATAGATTGACACCAACAGAGATGAAGGAATTGAGGACACAGCTAGATGATTTGCTAGCTAAAGATTTCATTAGACCTAGTTCGTCTCCTTGGGGAGTGCCGATTTTGTTCGTCAAAAAGAGGGATGGATCAATGCGTCTATGCATTGATTACCGTGAGCTTAATAAGGTTACTATCAAGAACAGGTATCCTTTGCCCGGATCGACGATCTGTTTGACCAGTTACAAGGAGCAAGCTACTTTTTCAAGATAGATCTCAGGTCAGGCTATCATCAATTGAAGGTCAAGGATGAAGATGTACAACTGCATTCAGGACTCGATATGGTCATTACGAGTTCCTAGTGATGCCTTTCGGGCTCACAAATGCACCTGCCGCATTCATGGATCTCATGAATCGCGTTTGCAAGCCGTATCTGGATAAGTTTGTCATCGTCTTCATCGATGAGATTCTCATCTACTCGAAGAGCCAAGCTGACAATGAGAAGCTCTTCGATGTATCCTGAAGCTGCTTCATCAAGAGAAGCTCTATGCCAAATTTTCAAAATGTGAATTTTGGCTTCGCGAAGTCCAATTCCTTGGACATGTTGTGAGTGAGCGTGGTATCCAAGTGGATCCCACGAAAATTGAAGCTATTATGAGCTAGCAAGAGCCAAAGACGCCTTCGGAGATTCGTAGTTTTCTAGGATTGGCAGGATACTACAGGCGCTTTATTGAAAATTTTTCAAGGAGTGCTGCGCCCTTAACTTCATTAACACGTAAAAATATTAAGTTTGATTGGGGGCCCAAGCAACAAGAGTCTTTTGACATCTTGAAGCAGAAGTTGAGCAATGCTCCAGTGCTGACTCTACCTGAAGGTATTGATGAGTTTGTGGTGTATTGCGATGCATCACACACCGGGATGGGTTGTGTGTTAATGCAAAAAGGCAAGGTCATTGCCTATGCATCACGTCAACTAAAGGTGCACGAGAAGAATTACACCACCCATGACTTGGAGCTGGGTGCCGTTGTATTTGCATTGAAGCTGTGGAGGCACTATTTATATGGAACTAAGTGTGTGATCTATTCTGATCACAAGAGCCTTCAGCATTTGTTCAATCAGAAGGATTTGAACATGAGGTAGCGACGCTGGATGGAAACTCTGAACGATTATGACTGTGAAATAAGATACCATCCAGGAAAGGCAAACGTAGTCGCTGATGCCTTAAGTAGAAAGGAGAGAGTGAAGCCTCTAAGGATTAATGCCAAGCGCATTGAGATAAAGAGTAATCTGAATGAAAGATTGTTAGCCACGCAGAAAAAAGCTGTGCTAGAAGCTAACTATCCTAAGGAAAAGTTAGGGGTGACTGAAGAACAGTTATCCTATGATAAGGACGGGATGTTGAGATTGAATGGACGAATATGGGTTCCTATCTATGGAGGACTTCGGGATGTTATCCTCAAGGAAGCCCACAATTCCAAATATTCTGTTCATCCTGGAGCTGATAAGATGTACCAGGATTTAAAGGCAAACTATTGGTGGATAGGCTTGAAGAAGTCTATAGCCGCTTATGTAGCCAAATGTCTGACGTGCGCTCAGGTAAAGGCTGAACATCAGAAACCGTCAGGTTTGCTACAACAGCCTGAAATTCCCACTTGGAAATGGGAAATGGTGACGATGGATTTCATCACCAAATTGCCAAAGACGAAGAAAGGAAATGATACAATATGGGTTATAGTTGATAGACTGACTAAGTCAGCACATTTCCTACCCATTAAGGAGACTTATAGCTCCGATATGCTAGCTCAATTGTATGTTGATAAGATTGTGTCTCTACATGGAGTACCAGTGGCTATTATCTCAGACAGAGATACCAGATATACGTCACATTTTTGGAAAAGTTTCCAACAGTCTCTGGGTACGTAATTGAATTTTAGTACAGCTTACCACCCCCAGACGGATGGGCAAAGTGAGCGTACTATTCAAACTTTGGAAGACATGCTGCGTGCATGTGTAATTGATTTGGGAGGTAGTTGGGATAAGCACCTACCTTTGGTTGAGTTCTCCTACAATAATAGCTACCATACCAGCATTCAGGCTGCGCCTTTTGAGGCACTATATGGTAGGAAGTGCAGAACACCCATCTGTTGAGCAGAAGTAGGAGACACTCAATTATTGGGTCCTGATATAGTCTTTGAGACGACGGACAAGATTGTCCAGATTCGCGACCGCCTAAAAGCTGCCCGGGATAGGCAGAAGAGCTACGCTGATAAAAGGCGAAAGCTTCTCAAGTTTGAGGTTGGTGACAAAGTTTTGCTCAAAGTATCACCTTGGAAAGGGGTGATGCGATTTGGCAAGAAAGGTAAGTTAAGCCCGAGGTATATAGGGCCATTCGAGATCATCGAATGTGTAGGGTCAGTGGCTTATAAGTTAAACTTACCAAAAGAGCTCAGTGGTATTCATAATGTATTCCACATCTGCAATCTGAAGAAATGCCTAGCTGATGAATCACTAGTCATACCACATACAGATGTGCTCATAGACGAGAGCTTGAAATTTGTGGAAAAACCTGTGTCGATTGAGGATCGACAGGTAAAGAGGCTTCGAAGGAAGCTTGTGCCTATTGTCAAGGTGAAATGGGATGCCCGTAGAGGTCCCGAGTATACGTGGGAGTTAGAGTCCACAATGAAAGAGAAATACCCTCAATTGTTTCCATAAATCTCGAGGACGAGATTTCTTTTAAGGGGGTGAGGATGTAACACCTCGAAAATTCATGTCCAATGGGATAAAGACACGTGTCATGTAAGTCAAACGTGTCAGGAATCCGGATCAGATAAGAATGTATGGTAGGATTGAAAAGGGCGTCATGTTATTAAAATACCTCTGCACGACCCAAGGGCGACATGTATTATTAAAACACCTCTGAGCGACCCAAATTATAAATCCCACGATCCTTAAAATCTGATATATTAACCGGTTGTTCTAAATAAATAAAATTCCATCTTTTATATGGAAATTGGGTCACTGGAATGTTACTACAAAATGATAATTTAAATTCTTGATTTAAAAGAAGTTGAGGTTAGTTAATAAGGCATGGTCAACTTTCATAAGAATACAAGGATAATTCTTGAGTTTTCCATCAAATTTAACCTCCCATAAAGTGCCAAAACATGTAAGGGCATGCTAAGCATGCAAGGCCTGAGCAAGCGGGACCCTCAGCTGATTAAAGGACCCAAGATTCGAACACTACAAAGTTGCATGGTCAATGCTTGGAAGTTTGCAAATTTTTGGCTTCTGGCCATTGGTTACGGACCGTATGGCTTTAAGCTTACGGTCCGTAAGATGCATATCTGGGCGAATTGAACAAGGGTCGGTTACGGACCGCAACCATTTAAGCATACGGTCCGCAAGAGGAGCATACGGACCGCAAGGACTTAGGCTTACGGTCCGTAAGCCTGTCGCTGGCAGCAGAAAAAGGACAGCTGCCTGTTCAGCCTGATGCACCGCCTTAGTAATGTGGTTTTTGAAATCAGAGGCATGATAGGCAGTATTTAGCCTCTTAGGGACACCTGGGATGATCTTGTAACAACCATAGACTACTTTGGCATGATCATGAGCCATGGGGTTCACTATATAAGAGCTTGAGTTGTGAACATTTCATGCATTCATTTGCAACATTGCATAAGTTCACTTCTGGAGCTCCTCTGGTCAGCAACAAGTATTCTTAGCATCCCTAATCCTAATTAAGACTCTTGTAAGTACTTTTAACCTTTCTGAATTTGTTTTAGCTTAGTTAATTAGCTAAAAGTCAAACCGTCGTAATTAAGGTTTGACTCCGTGATTAATTAAGATTTATCCAGTCAAATCACGAATTAAAAATACCTCTGAGTAGGTAATTATGTGGGTAATAAACCCTTAAAAGGGTATTTTCAGAATCTCACTCTAACTATGATAATTGTCGAGTCACAGCTTATCTTAAAAAGTCAACAGAATGCTTATATTTGAATTAATACATAATTTACAATGTAGGACACATGCAACCTGTTTGATCATTAAAATAACTTGGTAATCAATGTAAGAACATGTCTCAACATGTTCAACTCGACAATTTTCAGTTTAAGCTCGGTTTGGAACCGAAAGTCGCATAGTTTGACTTCTGCTTTGACTTTCAGTTCTGACCCGTTTAAGCCAAGTTTAGGATTGCCTTAGAGCTTCTTTTGGACCTATTTACATGTTAGTATAACCCTCTGAGATTATACAACCTGGTTCATTAGATATCCAATTCACGTGCATGTTTCCGTTAAAATGCTTATATGTTGACCATTATGCCCAAATGACCTTAAAATGTGATTTTTGAAAATGTAAAAGGGTAGACACCTTAGTTACTGAATTATTAACTTGCACCTAAAATTTGAGATCAGTTTGAGGTATAGATTAAGAGTTATGCTCATTAGCGTAATTTGAAGCTTCTTTAGTGATTAAATAGCATAAATTGCATATGGCCTATCTAAACCCAAATTTTTATACAAAACTATATACCTACTGATATAGAATAATATTTTGGGATTTTTAAAGATTTTTATTTAATTTTAAGCTGAGCTTAACTTAGTGTTCTAAGATTAAATCGGTTAATGCCGGTTTTGCCCTTTTGGGCTATAAAATGAGTTTTACAAATCCTTTTGACCCCAAACCTTTTTCTACTGATTCAATATGTTAAATAAAATATTTTGAGCCTTTTGGAATATTAAAAATATCAGCTTTTTATATAAAACCCGGAAATGGCTCCAAATCGCATTTTTAAGCGTTTTTAGCACATAAGTATGTACTAGAACCTTATTAAGCATAAGGGGTTGAAACCTACTGATATAATAAGTAAATTTTTATGTTCTAACAGTAGGAAAATAATTAAAACTCAGAATTCCAGTTTTGACCTTTTAGGCCTATGTGAAATTACCAAAATGCCCCTACGGAGCATAATATGGTTATAAGTAACAAATTTCACATATATTTGATACCCTACTGTTATAACTTAATAAAATGAGTATATTTACTGATTTATTCAGACCTGTAACTCAGAATATTATTTAAACTCTTTTACACCCTTTAAAATGACCAAAATGCCCTTATGAGGCATAGTTTGGGATTAAAACCATTTGGGGCATACTTGAAGGTATCATTCTGATATCACAACATGTTTAAGGCATATTAACTTAGGAAACTCGTATATGATTCATATGGTTACTCGTTACGCACTTTACGCGTTCGGATCGGCTTATGTAACTAATTTACCCATTTTAGCCGAAACGGGTCAAACCATATCATTCGGTCTCAAAATCAAGAATGTGATTAAGTTACCCATATTAAACAAGTATGCAAGCTTGTTGGGTCAAAACCACATTCTAAAACGGTCTTCGCCTTATCGTGTGTTTAAGCCGTAATCTTCATTTTAAACTAACCGGTCTAAGCTTAGGCTAAAATTAAAAGACCCGTTAGGATTCTAAGAGGTTATTAAAAACCTTTATTCCAGATATAGGAGCCCAGTAAAAGCTACGTGCACTTGCTGTATTTGATTTACACTTTGCTCAGGTAAATACGTTTAACTTATTTTCCCTTATACGGGCTTGGGGTACGGTATATAAAATACCGCTTGGTCGGGTAATTGACCTTAACCGGTCGGTGGTTAAGTGTTGTCAAATGACCCGTTTAAAAATGTTGTTTTGTTTGTTTAATGCCTTTGGGGGTTTAATGACCATGTCCCGGATATCCTTGGCATCATTCAAAGAATGGCCACGACCTTAGCACACGGGTGTAGGCGTACACCCGTAGTGCTTTCAAATCAATAAAGTATAATCGTCGGTGCGAGAGAAGTCTCGGGGCGGAATTATACTAAGTGGTGTGTCTATTAATCTTTAACCCGGCACGACCCGGACAACTGAACGCATAACAAACATGTAATTCTTTTACAAGATTATAAGCAAATAATTATCCCAAGTTATAAAAAGTTTTGTGCCGCGGGCATTCAAATCAATTTTAAACATTTTCAAAATGATTCAGTTAAATTGTATTTACCAGTGTAAATTGACGTATTTTCCAAAAAGGCTAAGTGCAGGTACTACGCGTAATAGGCTGGCCACTCCTTAGCATCAGTAAAAGTCTCCTTAGCATCAGTAAAAGTCTCGCAAACTTAGGATGCATGAAGTCTGTTGAATTAAAGTTTCCTCTTTGTTTTGATCCGCCTGTGGATCTATTTCAACTGTTTGTGATACTGGATATTACAATTTTATTTGGTTGAAATAAATCTTTCTTTTGCTTCCGCTGTGCATTTTATATTTTGTATTGTTTGACTATGACGATATCAACTACATCACGGAACCCCCACCGGGCCCACCGGTGACACGTGGAAAAATAGGGGTGTGACACTTGAACATCCCTAGCCTTGAGCTAGTGGTAAGAACATCCTACACTTCATATTTCATCTTATTTAAGTGATTAAAGTAGGTTACATGATGATAAACTTAAAGAACACTAAGAAACTTGAACTTGAAACATGAACATAAGCTAAAGTTATGAAGAAATCATGTTGTTTTAGTATTAATATGCTTGTTGATTCTTGTTTGTTTGTGGAAATGATGTTGATCATCATGTAGTCTTGCTAGATCATGATTAAAAACATAATCTAGCAAGATAAGAGGATGAACATGTTAAAGGTTCTGACAGGCTTCCCCCGTCTCTTAGGATCGACTAACCCATGTGCAAGTGCCGTTCACATGGAACCTTTCCCCTCTTCGGCCTTCAAAGTTCTACTTGAAGGAATATAAAATTTCTTGTAAAATAATGAACAAAGAAGGTTTAAAGTCTTGTAGATCTAAATATTTCAAGTTTGATTTACCAAGAAACCAAGTTAAAAATACAAGTTTTACTAAATCTTGGTTCTTACATAAATATACATCATTTTAGTGGTTAACGAAGTGAAGAAATACATGTGTAACAAGAAAAATACATGAAGAAGCATTTTTTAGAAAATATGAACATAAGTTGTAAAGAATCATATTCTTTAAAAATGGGGTTTTTAAAGAAGCAATCACACTTTAAAGGGTAACAAGACTTACTAAATACACTAGTAAGTTACTACACATTTTTATAAATTTTCAAGTTCATGAAATGGTAATTTATGCTTGTTTTAACAAGATTGGTAAGTAAAAATTGTATATTGTTGATTGATGATTGTTGAATAATTTTTGGAAAAGAAAATGATATGCTTAATAGCATGGACACCTCCATTTACAAAGGAAACTCTGGCGAAATTTTCTAAAAATTCCAACACTTAGAAAATATTTTTCTAAACAAGCGTTACAAGTATATTTTATGACATGTGTTTCGAATATAAACTTCGTCATGATTTTTGTAACAAAATACAAAGTGTCGGAGGTTGGTTTTTGTAAATAAAAATGGGTAAATATATATATTTAGAATATATATCTTATACTAGAACACTTGTGTGGATACTTGTTTATTTTGCAAGGTAGTTATACTATTTTAGGGTAAAATAATATAACTTAACAAAGTATCTTGACATGAGAAATTGTGTGGTACGTGATAGAAGTAATGAGTAGATAAACCGTACGTAGGATATGTGTTATGCATGAGAATCTGTTTGTTATCTGACCTTATTAGGACGTGCTTGATTTCCTAATTATTTGAGTAATTAATCTAACCGAGCAAACTAAGGTGAGTTCACACACTTTCTAAGGCATGGGATTCCCGGTGGTTGGGAATGGGTTAAAGAATTAAAACGGAACCTACATATCCTCCTTGGGTAGGATATGTACCGCCATCCTCCATAGGTAGGATGCCAATATTAATCCTGCGTATTCTCCTTGGGTAGAATACGTACGTTCGTCCTCCTTGGGTAGGATAACAACCTTAAAACTTACTAGACAAAACTCTATCATTAAGTCCCTCATTTTATATCGACTTAATCCCCGAGGCCAATGGCGAGCGAGTCATTAGTTAATAGTGCTATTAGGTTTAACAAACCTCACACCGTGCCAGTCGGACGGGCGTGTACTAATGGACTATGGCAAACTGTCAATGATGATAGACATTGACGTAGGGCACAACTATTGTTCATCAGTTGTCGATATGGTAACGGTCTAGTAGTTCACATGGAGAAGCCCCCACTGATCATGGATATGGTTTGGGTAATAAAGAAGGAACTGATTAATCATGCTTTAAACTATGGGGTAACCCCCACGGCAATTAAGCCAACGAAAGACAAACCATGTTTTCGAAAACAACTTAAAACTAAACAACCAACCGTGAACTCACTCAACTTTGTTGTTGACTCGTTGTTACATGCCTTACAGGTCGTTAGATGCTTGTGGAGCTTGCACGAGGAGGAGGTCGTTGTGGAATATGGATTGTTATGTCCCGTGCTAAACATTTAATCCTTATGAACTTATTAAATCTACGTCTTGGACTTTAAACTTATGAACTATGGAACCTATGTTTTGGTCTTATGTTTTATGCTTCCGCTGTTAACTTAAAATCGGTTACTTTCTTTTGGTCACCAATTGTATTGTGGTGGGTTTTATTTACTTAATTACGTTGTTCAATATGATTGGTGGTTCGATCCTGGTCATGTCAAGCCTTCAAGCGGTGATGCTCCGCATGGTGGATTTTGGGGGTGACAGTTTATGCATGAATTGGCTCAAAACATGTACAACATAAGTAATGTCTAGGCGAGTATGAGTTAAATATATAAGTCTTCCTATTAATCGTTGATAACCAGTGATATTTACTAAATTTTCACTTTCTTTATCACACAAAGTAGTTATTACATGATTTTGCTCAATCGGATTATTAACAGGCTTACACCCTGTCATACCATACTCAGCAAGAAGTTCCAAACAGTACTTCCTTTGTGAAAGACATAACCAACCATTTGTAGTTAAGACCTCAATCCCTAAGAGATACTTCAAAGTACCTAAATCCTAAATCATAAACTTGGACTGTACATACTTTTTCGCATTTTCAATTTCCAATTCATTATTACCAGTTATAAAGATATCATCTACATAGACAAGCAAGATAACAAACACAGAATTCATAGACTTAATAAACATAGAATAATCACATTTAATTTGTACAAACCCTAAGTCAATCAAAACACCAACAAGTTTAGCATTCCACATTCTTGGGGCTTGCTTAAGTCCATACAAAGACTTATTTAATTTACAAACACGAGTATCATTTTTGTCAAAATAACCTTCCGGCAACCTCATATAAACATCTTCAACAAGGTCTCCATATAAAACGCATTATTTATATCAAGTTGATAAACATTCTAACTATTATGTACTGCTATAGTTAGAACACTCCTAAGAGTTATCATTTTTACCACAAGTGAACATGTTTCATCCAAGTCTACACCCTCTCTTTGACTATACCCTTTGGCAACTAGTCTAGCTTTATACCTCTCAGTTTCCCCTAATGATTTATACTTGATTTTATAAATCCATTTACAGCCAATTGGTTTTCTACCATGTGAAAGTTCTACAATATCCCAAGTTTTATTTCTATTTAGTGCTTCAATTTCATCATTCATAGCATTTACCCAATTTGCATCTTTACATGCCTCAGAATAAAACTTAGGTTCTACAGATTTATTTAATAAGGAAGTAAAACAAAAATTTTCATTTGTCAAATTAGAGTAGTTCACCACTTTTTCTAACCCATACTTGACCTTTCCTTCAATTATAAAATCATCAAGTTTTTTAGGTAATAAAGAAATCCTAGTGGATCGTCTAACACTAGTAGGAACATCGCGTATATGAATTCCCTCAGACAGGTTATCACTGTCAACATCTAAATGCTCATGCTCAGCCCTATATAGTTCAGATTCAGACCTACTAGGTTGCTGACGATAAGCCATTCCTATAGCAGCCTTAGAAACCTTACCAGATTGCTGAGGCTCATGACCACTAGAATCTGTAGGTTGATCAACCCCTTCTCATCATCTAACTACCTATTTCCTCAGAGTATAGAGATTCACTTTGTTCATGTAAGTCAAAAAAATTCAAAGTATTAGTATTTTCAGGTAAACCAACATCAAATGAGTTTAAATTTTTATTTTCTTTAAAAGGAAAGATAGTTTCGTAAAATCTCACATCTCTAGAATAAAACACACTTTTCTGTTCCATATCCCACAACTTATATCCTGTTTTTTCATCTGAATAACCAATAAAAACGCATTTGTTAGCATGACTTGAAAATTTATCTGAATTATTAAGTATAGTACTAAAACAAAGTAACACAAACACTCTAAGTTGATCTAAAGAGGGTTTGAAACCAAACATAAGCTCATAAGGGATTTTACCATTAAGCATAGCAGGAGTCCTGTTGATCAAGTATACAACACTTAAAATACAATCAGCCCAGAACTTTAACGGGACACTACTTTGAAATAACAAAACTCTTGCAACATTCAACAAATGCATGTGTTTCCTCTCAACAATGCCATTTTGTTGAGGGGTATAAACACAAGTCGTTTGATGTATTATTTCCTTGTTAGCAAAAAAAGCCTTTAAGATGTTATTAGTAAACTCAGTCCCATTATCAATTCTAATTATTTTCACAGACTTTTCAAACTGAGTTTTAATCATCTCAACAAAACATTTAATATTTTCAAACACTTCATCTTTATATCTTCACATATAGACCCAAGAAGACCTAGTATAATCATCGACAACAGTTAAAAAAACTTGTACCCTTCCCTGCTTTTAACTTTATAAGGCCCCTAGACATCCATATGAATAATTTCACCTAATCGTTTAGTTTTGTGGTCACTCAATGGAAGAGGATCTCTATGTTGTTTAGATTTATGATACGTTTCACAAGGAATGGTTTTATCAAACTGTTTTAGTTTTAAATCATCCTTCAAGACCTTAAAAACAATATCAGATGGATGTCCAAGTCTGGCATGCCACAAACTAGTTAAATCAACACTATTACAGCTAAAACAAGTATTCACAGATGACTCACCACAAAAATACAAACCATCATGTTGACTACCAGTCACTAGGATTTTCTTTGTTAACAAATCCTGAAGATAATACACATTTTCTTCAAATAACACGGAAACTTTACTATCTTTTGCAAGTTTATACACCGAAATCAGATTTACACAGTAATCTGGTGTCACACCCCGACCGCGTAAAAACAACAAACCGCGGCGGAAACGTCGGGTAGTCGAGCAACAGAATTATTGTTCCACAACCATGGTATTTAAAGTTATGTTTTATTTTTAAACAAAGGACTACATTGTCTTAAAACAAAGAAACAAAGAGTACATAACAAAGTTAAACTAATCTAGCTTCATTTTATGTCACTAAGGCACAGGTCCGCCTAAGTGTGTCCTGCCCAATCCTAAGTATCGGCTTCTGAAAACACATGTGAAAATAGGTATGTCAACATAAAATGCCTGTGAGATACATATGTTTTATTAAAATAGGATTCATGACTTGTAATTGAAAGAACTATTTTATAAGAGTTAGTCATAAATCTTAGGAAAATGTTTTCTTTTATAAATAATATAAAAAGTCATAAGAAAATCATATGATATATAAAAGAGAGATGTATAGTTAAATAAGTAACCATGTAAAATGAGTTTGTGTAAAATAAGTTGTTTGTAAAACAATGTTTATGTGAAAGTATGTTATTTGTGTAAAATGTAATATGTCTAAATTGAAATGGTTTTAATAACGCTAGATATGTAATATCATAAAAGCACTTATATATAGGAAGTACCAGCGGCGTATCCACCATGCTTTTATCATCTTACACATCGCCTCATTATGTAAATCACGTACCCAAACAAACCACCAAAATGTAATGTTCAAACAAATGTTGAAATGTTTATGTATAAACAAATGTAATGTATAGTGAATAAAAGCATTTACTCAACCCTATAAGAAGAATGTACAAAACAATGTATTTGATATAAAACACAGTTTAAGTCAAAGATATGTTTTGCAAAATCCATGCTATACTGATACAAACACTTATGTGGTAATGTTAAACGTATACATTCAAGCCTTGAGACTGTAGGATAAACCTTAGAACAAAAAAAAGGTTATCAAAATGTTTTCGGATTCACTCATTCCTTACGTCCAAACAAACCTAGGATTTCAAGAATGGGAGTTGTCAAGACCTATGGTACCACTACTTACTACTAAGCGGCGTAGCTAATGTTAATGAACGTATTTCAGTTTCGTTAAAAAAACCAAATTTCATACCAAATGAAAGCAGGCTTCATGAAAATAATGTACCTAGTATGCTAAGTGAAAATACAAAGTAGAGATGTAAAACAGTGTGTCCATATGCTGAGTGAACATATGCAACAGAAATGCAATGTAAATCAATGTGCCCATATGCTGAGTGAACATATGCAACAAAAATGCAATGTAAATCAATGTGCTAGCATGCTAAGTGAACATACATAGCAAAACATAAATGAAATCATATACTATAAGTGTACTAACGAACATAGCAAATATATGTCATGAAAGCACGAAAAGCACGAAAGTAACAAGTAGGCACATGTGTTTCACCCCAAAGTATTGAAAACAATAAAAGAGGGACTATGTACTCACTTGAGAATGCTTAGAAGTCTTTGAATAACACCCAAGCAATGCAAGAAGGATCACGGAATTAATCGGCACCTAATATAGGTAACTACGTTAAATAACGGACCTAACTAGGAAGATTGGATAGAATGAGGTTTCGTAAACCAAATGAGTATAAGAACTCATGTAGAATGGTTTAACAAAGCCTACATTCTAAAACGGAACCTAACCTAAGTGCTCATGACCCGTTATGACACGTTTAGGTAGCTTATGCTACTTTAACACGTCATTTGCGCAAAAGCGCAAACGAGTAGCCTAACTAGTCCTATGAAATGTATTATATGCCTTAACATGTTTAATAATCAGTTTATATGGCAAAAGTTAAGTTACATATGTTAAAACTGAAGTTATGCGTAAAAAGGGCATTTTGGTTATTTTTCCTAAGGCATATAATTACTTATCATACAACTAAGTAGACTAAGCGACCATAAGGTATAACGTCGGAAGGTTATTCCCTATACAACTATGGTCACAAAATGTGTTTGGTCAGATCCTAATGATTGACCAAACGGGTCGGGTTCGAAAGTCTAAGCGGTTGTTTAGACCGCTTACCTTATGACCCTATATAAGCACTAAACTAAAAGTGACGAGTTAAACATGTTAAAACATGTTTAACGAAGTTAGAAAACAAGTTTGATATCAAAACAAAGGGTTTTGATACCCAAGAATAGTTTGGTTGCAAAATACGCATGAACACGCATTTTAACCGAGACTATGACTCGTCACTACGCCTAATCAACGTGGTAATCAGTAGGTATAGTCAGAAGGGACTATCACTACAAAAAAAAATTGAGTATTAGAGACTAATTAATCAGTCTCAAATACATTCAAATCAGTCCCCAATGGATATTGGGGACTGATTTGCTAGTCCCCAGCCAGTCCCATATACCTAGTACTAGATGGTGGTTTTAGTAACTAAAAATCAGTCGCCATTGTATGACACAAACAAGTACTAATGGTCAGTCTTTGATACATGAAAATGTAGTCCTCAATTTGTCCCCAGTACCATATCATTTCAGTTTCCGATACATTTCTTCAGTGACTGAAAATCAGTCTCGGATAATATGATATTTCAATCCCTAATACATAACTTCAAGGACTGAAAGTTAATCCTCTAAACCTATGAATATTGTCCCTAGTACGTTTTGCTTTGTTCGTGATTCATATTAAATTAGTCTCTAATAAGATGTTTTAAAGACTGAAAACTAGTCCAAGGCATCACACAATTTCAGTACTTAATAAGCTTATTTTAGGTACTGAATATTAATCTCACATAGCATGCCATTCAGTACCAAATATGTAGTTTGGGGAACTGATAATCACTTTAAGATAACATTTGTTTTCAATCGCAAAGATGTTTATTTGGGGTCCAAAAGTCAACTTTTGAAAATCAACCCATTTTATGTTCCTTCAATGTTGAAAAATGATCTCTAACAGTATGTCACAAAGTAAATGTAGGGATATCAAAAAGTTTTTACAAATGTCTACACGAAATACACTTAGATAGAGTAATACATGTGAACGAATACAACAAATATAAAGATGTACAACTTGTGGGTTCAATAACACAAATAAATAAACATTACTTATATTAAGAAAAGGAAGACGGGCTTGTTGACATCCGTTAATGCTCCAAAGTTCTTGATTATCCGCCGCTATGTTGTAATTGGTTAAAGTTTCCTGTCACAATTTACAAACTCATAGTCAATGATTAAAACCCTGGATGGCATAATACCAAATCACAAGAACATATAATATGATGCATTTAATATAACAAAGAAGATACGTATACAAATTTCTCATCGAAAGGCTTACGAACTATACGCTAAATGAACCACTAACTAAACGTTTGATATATGTACAAGCCTATCAAGAATACAATTGAAAACGTAACATGTTTATAGTTTGTCAATAGCTAAAAGTAAAAAGAAATATACAGTTTCCTTGCTTCAAATTTGATTATTCACCTGTAATTGTATCTCTTGTATATCACAGCAAATGAACTTCTTCCTAGTTTGAGAAACACAAAAATACAAAGCGAAGAATAATTGTTTTATCTGCAAACAATACACAAACATCCTCCTTGATCGTGAAATGGAAAAAAAGATGTACTAAAAAGTGGAATATTTCAGAAGAGTGCTTGGAATGCTTAACTGATTGGCCACTTTCCAACGTTTGATTTGCAACAAAGCCCTTTTCTTATTCCATCGTTCCAAAAATCTCCAGTCAAAACAAAATCAAACTCATACTCAGACTTTGAATTAGGGATGAGCTCGATACCGAAATATCCAAAAAATGTGTACCAGTCGGTATGGTACGTTCGATACTGGTTCGGTACCGAACTTTTTTAAAGGTAAAATTTAGTAAATACCGTACCGGTCCCAAACCGATACCCGGTACCATTTGCTAATCAGAAGTTAATATACTTTTTGGATTTTTAAGCCATTAGTATAAATATATATTCTTTTAAATATGAGTATTCACTCTTAAATAACATCAACCTGTAATATTTTTCTATATGTTCATTTATGTGATCATCAAATAGCAATACTGATAAACAAGGACACATCAATCAATTCTGGCTATACTTAATTTCACCCAAAATTGATTTTTGCATATCATATAAGTTGAGCACTCAAAAAAAAAAACACCAAAAAAGTTTATTTTTGTAGATCAACTTAAGAACACATGACATGTGATTTATATTCAGTAGCGATATAACAATGGCTTAAAGTTCAACTCAATCTCAACATCAAAAATAACGGGAACAAGATTTTATCATAGATATTGAGTACTGGTCCTCTTAAATCACAAGTTCGTATTGAAATAATCAAGCTATTCTCATTTAGGCATATCATCGACTAACTTGTATGCATACTAACAATACGAAAGAACGAATTTTGTTTAGTTCAACCCAAATCACAAGTTCAAACATATATGTTCATGAATTTAATCATTCATTGTAAAATAAAAACCAAGGAAAATTGATAAGAAATTACTTCGAAAATCCAAAGAACCTAGATACAAAAATGATGAAGAAGACACAAAAGGCATGAGGAAGACACCTGATTATTGTGACATTTGCGAATCGAAATTCATTGGATTTGGAGGCGTGGATTATAAAGAAATGACAGACTAGGGTTGAGGGAGGGGAGTTAATATGGGCTATGGAGGGAAATCAAAATTTTGACGAAATCAAAATTTTTTAGAGTGAGAGGGAGTTCAATTTTAAAGGACGGAAAAATATAAAACTTATGTATACTTTTCTTTAATTCATTTGCATACATTTTGCTTTATTGATTAAATTATAATAAAATATTGACAACATTTTGTAAAATTTCAAAATACTATTAAGAATTTAGAACTATCTAACTTTATATTAAAAAAAACTTAAAAGAAAGAAAAGAAAAAAAAATAAATATTTGTCTTTTTTTAATTCAACAAACATTGAGCGAGCGTATTATACAAACTAGCCAAGTCGCTCATGAGCTACTCGAGCCCGGCTTAATAAAAGCTTGAATTGAGTTGAGGTTAAACGTGTTCGTGTTCAAGCCGGCTCGTACGCTTAAACGAGCCCTTTATTTGTATAATTTTTATTGATATACTAAGTATACTAAATATACATTTATATAGTAGTTATTATTATGTATAAGTTTATGATATAAATAACTATACAACATATTATGTTTTATATATAAAAGTTACAATTATTTATAATAAAAAATTATATAAATTAACTAATAAATAATTAATGATCCAAACGCGAGCTTTAGAAATAGAGCTTGAACCAAACCGAATTAAAGTATCAAAATATTATTAACCGAACGTTTGTCTAAATGAGGTCCCTTACAACATTTTTAAGACTGATTTTTAGCCCCCGATACTTCCATTAAAATGGGAGAACTTGCGCCAAATAACTAGAGACACACAATCAGTCCTTGATAATTTCTTTTACAAAACTCCTTCAAGACTGAGATCCATACTGGAAATATTAAGGACTGATATTTAGTCGCCAATACATTCTGTCTATATTAGAGACTGAAGATTAGTCCCCAACACAGTTGCGTCAATTTTCATTATAGAAGGAACACATTTAAGACTGAAATTTAGTAGCTATTAAATTTCCCTCGAAAAAGCTAAATGGCTCAAACATATCTACGACTAAAATTTAGTCTCAAATAAGGTATTAAGATATTAGCGACCGATTATTAGTCACAAAAATATATCTCGTAAAAATCAGTCCCAAATATTTTTAGTGACTGATAAATCAGTTTTAAATATTACATATTTGAGCCAGATATATCAGCCCCTGAAAATTTAGTCTCGAATGGCCACTTTTCTTGTAACCATCGTGATTACGCTCACGTTGCGAAGTTCAAACGAACTTCGTGTTGACCAAAGACTGGTCAAAGCTGAAAGTCAAACACTGTTTGACTTTCACGCTTAAAAACGCATAAAAGCACGAAAGAAGCTTACAAGAGGTCCAAGCGATGAAGATTTGATCCGATTTGCTCAGGTATGAAGTGGGGAAACTTCAACTTAGAGCAAATAATCAGAACAAGTGTGAGGTTGCAAATGAAAACATGGGGGTATTTATAGATTTCAGGCCACCGTCAGGATCGTTCCTCGATAAACGAGCTTCAATCTGAGCCTTATATGTGTACCCACTGATTTATAATACCATGGGTGCCCAAAACAAGCCCATAGATTCAAAGAAACCATGTGCAAAACAAGGGAACAGCTGGATCTTGCTGGAAATAGATTTTTGCTGATCTGATGTTCTGTCCCGCCCCGTGTACGATATGGGGTCAGCCTACGCGGCCTGTGACCGCCAACAGTTCAGAATCAAGTTTTGTTATTTATAGCTTTGGTCCCTGCAAGCATTTAAGGCACTTTTCGACACGTCTAAGGCCCGTTAAGCCATTTTCAAGGCTCTACAATGATGCCTAAGCATAGAGGACATGAAACATGCTTGAAAATATGTCGGATGTCGGTTCGTTTGGTCGTACGATCACGTTATTCGGTTAATTACGACGAAACACGAACGGACGCGAAAAAACGATTCAAATTATGCGACGAATGGAATTTTATCATGTCAATCACTAAAATAAAATATTTTAATGATTACAAAAATTTTGGGATGTCAATAGATGTTGAGAACGTAAGATATGCGCGTAGGTGCAAACTTATGCACTTTTTGACGCTTTTAGTCCCTGATTGACCAATAAGTTGTTTTAGCACACCAAACCCCTCAAAGCCTATTTCTAAGCTATGTAAAGGATATTTAGGGTATGTTTAACTTATGATCAAGTTCCGTAATGTTCGTTACAGTACGAATCGGCATACTTTCGCAGTTTGTCGAAATTAGTCCTTGTAAGCGAATAAACTTGATTTTGCCATACCAAAGCCTTCAAAACTTATTTCTAAGTTATGTAAAGGTTATTTAAGGTATGTTAAGCATATATTGATGTTCCGGAGTGTTTGTCGCGTTAAACTAATTACGTTTATGCATCGGTTTGCGTATAACTCTCAAGAAAGCGATATAGAGTTTGAAATTGAACAAAAATCGAAATGTGCAAAATGTCAAACTTAAACAAACAAATATTGGGATCAAATAACATTGTTTCATTGATAATAGAACTATTCAGAGTTTATACAATGATTACAAGCACAGATGTCACAGTCTCCCCTATTTGTGGAAATTTCGTCCCGAAATTTATTTAGAGGAAACTTGTGAGAAAATATGTGGATATTTCGCCTTCATTTGATCTTCACGTTCCCAAGTAAATTTTGGTCCACATTTAGATTCCCAGCGAACTTTGACAAGTGGAATGCGCTTGCGTTTGAGCCATTTGACTTCACGGTCCAAGATTTCCACAGGCTTTTCAATAAAATGCATCGTGTCATTAACACGAATTTCATCAAGTGGTATGTGGAGGTTCTCATTAGCTAAACACTTCTTGAGATTGAACACATGAAAGGTTGGATGGACATTTCCAAGTTTAGGAGGTAACTCAAGTCTGTAGGCTACCTTTCCGATTCTTTCGACGATCTTGAATAGTCCAACATATCTAGGTGCAAGTTTTCCTATTTTTCCAAATCTGATCACACCTTTCCAAGGTGAAACCTTAAGTAAAACGCGATCACCGACTTGAAATTCCAAGGGCTTGCATCGTCGATCCGCGTAACTCTTTTGACGGCTTCGAGCTGTCTGAAGGTTATCGAGAACTTTCTTAACCTTATCTGTTGTCTCTAGAATGAGGTCATGTCCAGTAAGTTGAGCCTCACCCATCTCATTCCAGCAGACTGGTCAACGACATTTTTGACCATATAAAGACTCGAAAGGAGCCATGTTGATGCTGGAGTGATAGCTATTGTTGTAGGAAAATTCAATCAACGGAAGACACGAATCCCAACTACCACCAAAATCGATCACACAAGCTCTAAGCATATCCTCCAATGTCTGGATTGTTCTTTCAAATTGACCATCTGATTGAGGATGATAAGCTGTGCTTAAATTAAGTTGGGTCCCCATAGCAGCTTGCATGGTTCTCCAAAAACGAGATGAGAATCGAGCATCTCTATCAGATATAATGTTCATAGGAACACCATGTCGAGATACAATTTCATCCACATAAATTTTAGCAAGCTTGTCGGCAGATAGATCCTCACGGATAGGCAAGAAATGCGCTGATTTGGTAAGACGGTCAACAACTACCAAGATGGCATCATGACCTCTCTTAGTGCGCGGAAGTGTGGTAATAAGATCCATAGCAATGTTTTCCCATTTCCAAACTGGAATCTCTGGTTGCTCAAATAATCTAGAGGGATGTTGATGTTCAGCCTTAACCTTAAGACAAGGCATTTTGATACGTATAACGCAATGTCTTTCTTCATACCAGGCCACCAATACTGGGTACAAAGATCCTTATACATTTTATTTGCACTAGGATGAATAGAATAACGAGACTTATGAGCTTCATCCATAAGCAAGGTGTGAAGATTGTCTTGACTTGGGACCCACAAACGGTCCATGAAATAATGTGATCCATAGTCTTTCAGTTCAAGATCAGGCTTAATATGATATGGTAATTCCTTACCCATCAAATCTTGTGAAACACAAGTAGGTTGAGCTTGAGAGATGCGGGCTTGAATATCAGATCGAAAACGAACACAATGAAGCTTGACACGCTCTATACGACTCAATGCATCAACCACGACATTCGCCTTACCAGGATGGTAGCAAATTTCGCAGTCATAGTCGTTTAGAAGTTCAACCCAACGTCGTTGCCTCATGTTGAGTTCTTTCTGATCGAAGATGTGCTGAAGACTTTTGTGGTCAGTGAAAACCACACATTTAGTTCCATACAAGTAGTGTCTCCAGATCTTGAGAGCGAATACAACTGCACCTAACTCAAGATCATGAGTGGTGTAGTTCTTCTCGTGTATCTTCAACTGCCTCGATGCATAAGCTATGAGTTTGTTCCTTTGCATGAGAACACAGCCAAGACCCAAGTTTGATGCATCACAATACACGACAAAATCATCGTTGCCTTCAGGTAAAGATAGAATAGGTGCATCACAAAGCTTCTGTTTCAAGGTCTGAAATGCTTCTTCCTGTTTAGATCCCCAATCAAAGGGTTTATTCTTCTGAGTTAGAGCAGTTAGAGGAACTGCAATCTTGGAGAAGTTTTCGATGAAGCAGCGGTAATAACCCGCGAGACCAAGAAAAGAACGAACTTCGGTGGGTGTAGTAGGTGTATCCCAATCCTTAAACGCACTAATCTTGGAGGGATCTACATGAATACCTTTTTTCATTGATGATATGCCCCAAAAATTGAACTTCCTTAAGCCAAAATTCACACTAGGAGAACTTGGCAAAAAGTTGTTCTTTCTTTAGGAGTTCCAGAGTAAGACGAAGATGTTCCTCATGATCAGCTCGCGTCTTAGAGTAAATCAAGATGTCATCAATGAAAACGATGATGAACTTGTCCAAATAAGGTTTGCAGACCCTATTCATCAAGTCCATGAAAACAGTAGGTACATTAGTCAAACCGAATGTGACAACTCGAGTTTTCGAGATTCCACTTTCGCATTTATTGCACGTTCACTGTTTGTCTAGTTGTTTACTTACACAATTTGTTTGCTTTGTAACTGTATACGTTGTGATATGATAAAGTGTATTGTGATTGTTGCATGGTTATGTGTTATTTTACGAATGATTTGACAAATACATGAACTTGATGACGAAACTGTAAATTATATGTGGTGTGTGTGTTTTATGTAAAAGATGATACTTAAGGGTGAGTAGAGTAGTTAGTGAAACCTTAATAACCTCTAACCCTAATCTCTATCACAAATCGTTATACGTATTTCAATATCCCTCTACAATCATCTCCTGCAATCATCTTTTCATCATTCTTGGTGGCACAAGCTCTCAATCATCACTTTTGATCTCTCTCTTCATCTAGAATCAATCTAAGGTAAACGTTTAATGATTATTTGTTGTTAATCATTGGTTATTTGATTCATGCAAACCCTAGTTCTCCAAACAATGGTTCTGTGTTTATTGATAATCCTGATTGTCTTTGCAATGGTTTGTGGATAGTTGTGTAATCAAATGCCTGACAATAGGATGCCTGATATGTTAGAATTGGTTGATTGTTGATTAGGTTACAGCATTTGCCAATGAATGAAAAGTAGGGTTTTGATCGTAACCTGTAACTGTTCTATTGAAAACTTCAAATTGGTTTTGGAAATCATGCATGTTGATAACTCGGAGTAGTGTCAGGGCTTTGTGAAGTCACAAGTCCGAGTTTTGTTAAAGTAACACATGGTCTGAATTTTGTAAAGGAAAACCTTGGGTCCGAGTTTGTGAATAAGGCATGGTTCGAATTTCTTTACAAGGACTTATGGTCCGAGTTTTATAAGGGGTGGTTGGTCCGAGTTTTTAAGAGGGGGTGTTTGGTCCGAGTTTTAAGAGGGGGTGATTGGTCCGAGTTTTATAAGGGGTGGTTGGTCCGAGTTTTTAAGAGGGGGTGTTTGGTCCGAGTTTTAAGAGGGGGTGATTGGTCCGACTTTTGATTGATGCATGGACCGAGTTTTATGATGCTTGCTTGGTCCGACTTTTTGATGCTTTACATGGTCCGACTTTGTGATGCTTGTATGGTCCGACTTTTTGATGCTTTACATGGTCTGACTTTTGTGATGCTTGTATGGCCCAAGTTTTGTAAACAAAACACATGGTCTGAGTTTTCAAACATTAAAGGGGTCTGAGTTTGTTGTTTGGTTCATAAGTGTTACTGTATATTACTGTATGCCACTGCATGTTACTGCATGTAACTGCATGTTACTGCATGTTACTGTATGTTACTGAATGTTACTGTATGTTACGGTATGTATGTGCAATCTATGTCATGCTAATCTGTAAACAATTATCACACGGAACACAGTTGTTTGGACACCAAGGAATTGAAACCTTAATTGAACGTAAACACTTACATTGAGTTTATGTGCAATGTACCTTAGGTCGTGTGTAACGGACCTAACCATTAATTAACACTAGAAGCACAATAACAAACCGAGTAAACCAAGGTGAGTTCACACTCTTACCAAGGCATGGGATTCCCGGGGTAGGGAATGGGATTGGATGATTATCTGTATTTACGTTGTTGTTGGGAATTATGAAATACTGACCTCGGTTGGGAAAGGTCACTTATAGATACTGCTAGACTAGTGATACATGGGGAAGCCCCCACTACTCTTCGCACATATGCCTGGAGGGCCGCGATACAAATAAAACTAGTCTACAATACATGGGAAACCCCCACTAATCTTCGCAAACATGCCTGGAGGGCCGCGATGTAATTATAAACGATATATGGGTTACTAAACAAGCAAACGTTTTACGAAATCAACACTATTACTAAACAACCCACTGTGAACTCGCTCAACTAGTTGTTGACTCTCTGTTACATGCCTTGCAGGTCATTAGATAGACATGGAGCTTGCACTGGGAGGTGCGGTCGTTGTGGACAAGGATCGTGAATGCTTTGATTAAACATTTTGACATTTCATATTCATGCTTATGTTGGGTTTATTTTTATGCTTCCGCTAAACATTGATAATGCACTTATGTTTTGAACACCATTCATATTGGTTTGGGTTGAATTACATTTACTCTTACTTATTATTTACATGTTCAATATGATTGGTGGCTTGATCCTGGTCAGTTACGCTCCCAAGCGGTGATACTCCGCGGGTGGATTTTGGGGGTGTGATAGATTGGTTTCAGAGCCATTGGTTATAGAGAACTTGGTTTTAATATGGGGAAAACGTTTTTATTAAAACCAGACTATAACCAGTACAGTGCTCAACGATCCACAACGACGCTTCGCTCCACGTGCAAGGCTCAACATCATAGGTACTACTATTCATGTTTACTCTACCTACTTGCTAGAATTACATAGAACTTTGCTCGTGGTATGCTTAGATTATATTGCCTACTATTCGTTATTGCTTGAGAACACTTGTGTGCTTACTCTCTTCTGTCATCGCACTATTCGCGAACGCTCTCTCACTTATGTTAACTTTGCTATGAAGATCATGGCTGGACGCATTAACTTGACACAAGCCCAGTTGACGGCTCTCATTAACGAACAAGTTGCTGCGGCACTTGCAGCCGCACAAGAAGGAGGTATACCCTGCAATCGTAACTCACACTAGGATCTTTAGATCCTACACTCCTAAACCAACTCTTGTGTTTAACCTTGTCCTGTTCTTATATACACAACAGGTCAACACGCTCAGCCACCTGTTTACACTTTCAAGAATTTCATGTTCTGCCGTCCTAGCACATCCAGTGGCACGGAGGGAGCAGTGGGACTCCTCCATTGGTTTGAAAAGCTTGAGTCTGTGTTTGAGATGTGTGAATGCCCTGAGGCTCGCAGGGTGAAGTACGCCACTGGCACACTGGAAGGAATCGCGCTGACTTGGTGGAATGCGCAAGTTCAACTTTTAGGATTGGCAGCTGCTAACGCCACTCCTTGGAATGATTTCAAGGAGCTGATTAAACGGGAATACTGCACACGTGACGACATCCACAAGTTAGAGGTGGAGTTCTTTCATCTGAAAATGATTGGGTCGGAAATCGAAGCATATACTAAACGGTCAAACGAGTTGGCAGTTCTGTGTCTAACTATGGTGGACCCTCCTATCAGACGTATTGAGTTGTATCTCAAAGGGTGGCACTAGAAATTCAAAGCCACGTGACATCGGCCAACCTTGCTAACATCCAGGATATTCAGCGCCTTGCTCATCGCCTCACAGATCAGGCTGTGGAACAGAACAGGCTGCCTAAACGTATCAGTGCTACCAATGCTACTACTTCCGCTACTCCCAGTGATAACAAGCAGAAATGGGATGGGGATTCCAGCAAAGGTAAAGCTACAGCTCAGTCTCAGGTTCTGCAGCGCAAGACTGATAACTACCAGAGCCCTGGTCAGCAAGCTTCGGGTAATCAAAGACAGGGTGGATATCGGGGAAATCTCCCAAGGTGCAATACTTGCAACAAGCACCACAACGGTCAGTGCAACAAGGGTCGTTGTCAGCGGTGCCTCAAGATGGGTCATAAGGCTAAAGATTGCAGAAGCTCACGACAAGCAAACCAGAATCAGCAGCAACAACCACCTGCTCCACGAAACCAGCAGCAGCAACAACAGCGAGGCAACAGAGGATGCTATCAATGTAGTGCTGAAGGCCACTTCAAACGTGACTGCCCCCAGTTAAACCAGAACCAGAACAACAACAATAACAACAATCAGGGCAATGGCAACAACAACAACGGGGGAAACAACAATGGCAATGATGCTAGGGGTCGTGTGTTCGTGCTGGGGCAGGGTGACGCAAGGAATGATCCTAACGTGGTTATGGGTAAGTTTCTTCTCGACGACTTTTATGTTTTTGTATTGTTTGATTCGGGTGCGGATACCAGTTATGTGTCTCTAAAAGTTAGTCAAATTTTAAAACGTACACCAACACCCTTAAACACCAAACATGTCATAGAGTTAGCCAACGGTAAAAGTTTAGAGGCCACACACGTAGTCAAGGGTTGTAACATTGTCTTAGCCGGTCAGACCTTCTCCATCGACCTCATTCCCATAGTTCTGGGTAGTTTCGACATCGTCATTGGTGTGGATTGGTTATCCCAGCAACAAGCAGAGATCTTATGCAAGGATAAGATTGTTCGTATTCCCCGTTTTGGTAAAGAATCTCTCGAAGTTCAAGGCGACAAGAGTGGTGCCGTGGTTGGCATTATCTCCTTTTTGAAGGCTCAGAAATGTTTACGAAAGGGTCACACTGCCATTCTAGCACTTGTTACAGATGCATCAACGAAAGAGAAGAGATTAGAGGATATCCCAGTTGTACGAGATTTTCTTCAAGTGTTTCCTAAAGACTTACCTGGTCTACCGCCTCACCGCCAGGTCGAATTTTAAATCGAATTAGCTCCTGGAGCAGCACCTATAGCTCGCGCACCGTATCGATTAGCTCCAACCGAACTGGAAGAACTGTCTAAGCAATTGCAAGAGCTCTTGGATAAGGGTTTTATTCGTCCTAGCTCTTCGCCCTGGGGAACTCCAGTACTATTTGTGAAGAAGAAAGATGGAACTTTCAGGATGTGCATAGATTACCGCAAACTAAACAAGGTGACAGTGAAGAACCGCTATCCTCTACCACGTATTGATGACTTATTCGACCAGTTGCAAGGGTCGAGCTACTACTCCAAGATTGACCTGAGGTCAGGTTACCATCAGCTGAGAGTCCGGGATGAGGACGTCTCTAAGACAGCATTCAGAACTCGCTACGGCCACTACGAGTTTCTAGTCATGCCGTTCGGGCTAACGAACGTACCTGCAGTTTTCATGGATCTAATGAACAGAGTGTGCAAGCCTTATTTAGACAAGTTTGTGATTGTTTTCATCGACGACATCCTGATCTACTCCAAGAGTCAGGAGGAACACGAGCAGCATCTACGACTTATCTTGGAACATCTTCGAAAGGAACAACTGTACGCCAAGTTTTCAAAATGCGACTTCTGGCTTCGTGAAGTTCACTTTCTAGGCCATGTGGTAAACAAGGATGGGATTCATGTTGATCCATCCAAGGTAGATTCGATCAGGAACTGGCCTGCACCGCGTACACCAACGGAAATACGCCAATTCTTGGGTTTGGCGGGTTATTACAGACGGTTTATCAAAGACTTCTCAAAGATCGCACAGCCGCTTACATTACTGACACAGAAAGGTGTTACCTATCGTTGGGGTAATACACAAGAAACGACTTTTCAACACCTAAAGGATAGGCTCTGCAGCGCACCTATTCTCTCATTGCCAGAGGGCACGGACGATTTTGTGGTCTACTGCGACGCGTCGATTCAGGGTCTTGGTTGTGTATTGACGCAAAGGGATAAAGTCATTGCCTATGCTTCGCGGCAACTTAAAGTTCATGAACGGAACTACCCTACAAATGATTTAGAACTTGGAGCTGTTGTTTTCGCGCTTAAGATATGGCGACACTACCTGTACGGTACCAAGTGCACTATCTACACCGATCACAGGAGTCTCGAGAATATTTTCAAGCAGAAGGAATTGAACATGTGACAACGTCGATGGGTCGAGCTACTTAATGATTACGAATGCGCTATCAAATACCATCCAGGCAAAGCCAATGTTGTGGCTGACGCCCTCAGTCGGAAAGACACTACGCCTAGACGCATGCAAGCATTACAACTTACTATTCAGTCTAGTCTTCCTGCACAGATACGAGACGCTCAGGTAGAAGTGTTGAAACCAGAAAATGTCAGGGCTGAAGCCCTACATGGCTCAAGGCAACGGTTAGAACAAAGGGAAGACGGCGCCTACTACATAACAGGACGCATTTGGGTTCCACATTATGGCAACTTACGCGAGCTGGTAATGGATGAAGCTCATAAGTCCCGCTACTCGGTACATCGAGGTTCGGATAAAATGTACCACGATCTTAGAACTACGTACTGGTGGCCTAGCATGAAGGCCCACATAGCAACTTACGTCGGCAAGTGTTTCACCTGCGCGAGGGTCAAGACGGAATACCAGAAACCATCAGGCCTACTTCAGCAAGCAACCGAAGATACCACAATGGAAATGGGAGGAAATTTCCATGGATTTTGTTACTGGCCTGCCTAGATCCCATCGTGGGAACGATACTATTTGGGTGATCGTGGATCGACTCACAAAGTCTGCTCACTTCTTGGCTATCAAGGAAACTGACAAGTTCTCTACATTAGCAGACGTATACTTGAAAGAAGTTGTTTCGAGGCATGGAGTGCCAACCTCTATTATCTCAGATCGTGATGCACGATTTACTTCAGAACTGTGGCAAGCAATGCACAAATCTTTTGGCTCACGGTTAGACATGAGCACACCTTATCACCCTCAGACGGATGGGCAGTCTGAGCGCACTTTCCAGACTCTAGAAGACATGCTTCGGGCATGTGTTATCGATTTCGGCAACAGCTGGGAAAAAATCTCCCGTTAGTGGAGTTCTCGTACAATAACAGTTACGACACCAACATTCAAGCCGCTCCATTCGAGGCATTGTACGGACATAAATGCCGATCACCTCTTTGTTGGGCAGAGGTCGGTGATAGTCAGATCACAGGCCCAGAAATGGTAGTTGATGCTACTGAACGGATTGCACAGATACGACAACGCATGGCGGCGGCTCGTGACCGTCAGAAAAGTTACGCTGATAAGCGCAGGAAACCGCTCGAGTTCCAAGTTGGGGATCGAGTGCTACTCAAAGTCTCACCCTGGAAGGGTGTGGTTCGTTTTGGTAAACGAGGCAAGCTCAATCCGCAGTATGTTGGACCGTTCGAAATCATTGAAAGAATAGGCAAAGTGGCCTACAAACTGAACTTACCAGCAGAACTCGGTGCAGTTCATAACGTTTTCCACGTGTCGAATCTGAAGAAGTGTCTGTCAGATGAGACCCTCATAGTTCCTTTGAAGGAACTCACCATCGACGAACAGTTGCATTTCGTCGAGGAACCTGTTGAAATCACGGACCGGGATGTTAAGGTCCTCAAGAACACCAGAATACCTCTTGTTCGAGTTTGTTGGTACTCCCGTCGTGGCCCAGAGTTCACCTGGGAACGAGAAGACCAAATGGAACTCAAGTATCCCCAGTTATTCGAAAACCGTGCAACCACTACTGAGGCCGAAGCTACTACAGAATTTCGGGACGAAATTCCAAATCAACGGGGGGATGATGTGACACCCCAGGAAAACCAGTAAACGATACAACTTAACTAGCTTCCTCAGTAACCGCATGCTAAATTTCGGGACGAAATTTCTTTCAAGTTGGGGATAATGTGACAACTCGAGTTTCCGAGATTCCTCTTTCGCATTTATTGCACGTTCACTGTTTGTCTAGTTGTTTACTTACACAATTTGTTTGCTTTGTAACTGTATACGTTGTGATATGATAAAGTGTATTGTGATTGTTGCATGGTTATGTGTTATTTTACGAATGATTTGACAAATACATGAACTTGATGATGAAACTGTAAATTATATGTGGTGTGTGTGTTTTATGTAAAAGATGATACTTAAGGGTGAGTAGAGTAGTTAGTGAAACCTTAATAACCTCTAACCCTAATCTCTCTCACAAATCATTATACGTATTTCAATATCCCTCTACAATCATCTCCTGCAATCATCTTTTCATCATTCTTGGTGGCACAAGCTCTCAATCATCACTTTTGATCTCTCTCTTCATCTAGAATCAATCTAAGGT
This sequence comes from Helianthus annuus, assembly GCF_002127325.2. Classification (NCBI taxonomy): domain Eukaryota; kingdom Viridiplantae; phylum Streptophyta; class Magnoliopsida; order Asterales; family Asteraceae; genus Helianthus; species Helianthus annuus. The sequence continues at coordinate 57,544,594 of NC_035449.2, read as the reverse complement.
AAACGTTTAATGATTATTTGTTGTTAATCATTGGTTATTTGATTCATGCAAACCCTAGTTCTCCAAACAATGGTTCTGTGTTTATTGATAATCCTGATTGTCTTTGCAATTGTTTGTGGATAGTTGTGTAATCAAATGCCTGACAATAGGATGCGTGATATGTTAGAATTGGTTGATTGTTGATTAGGTTACAACATTTGCCAATGAATGAAAAGTAGGGTTTTGATCGTAACCTGTAACTGTTCTATTGAAAACTGCAAATTGGTTTTGGAAATCACGCATGTTGATAACTCGGAGTTAAGTGTCAGGGCTTTGTCAAGTCACAAGTTCGAGTTTTGTTAAAGTAACACATGGTCCGAATTTTGTAAAGGAAAAACCTTGGGTCCGAGTTTGTGAATAAGGCATGGTTCGAATTTCTTTACAAGGACTTATGGTCCGGTTGGTCCGAGTTTTTAAGAGGGGGTGTTTGGTCCGAGTTTTTAGAGGGGGTGATTGGTCCGACTTTTGATTGAATGCATGGACCGAGTTTTATGATGCTTGCTTGGTCCGACTTTTTGATGCTTTACATGGTCCGACTTTGTGATGCTTGTATGGTCCGACTTTTTGATGCTTTACATGGTCCGACTTTTGTGATGCTTGTATGGTCCGAGTTTTGTAAACAAAACACATGGTCTGAGTTTTCAAACATTAAAGGGGTCCGAGTTTGTTGTTTGGTTCATAAGTGTTAATGTATATTACTGTATGCCACTGTATGCCACTGCATATTACTGCATGTTACTGCATGTTACTGCATGTTACTGTATGTTACCGAATGTTACTGTATGTTACGGTATGTATGTGCAATCTATGTCATGCTAATCTGTAAACAATTATCAGACGGAACACAGTTGTTTGGACACCAAGGAATTGTAAACCTTAATTGAACGTAAACACTTACATTGAGTTTATGTGCAATGTACCTTAGGTCGTGTGTAACGGACCTAACCATTAATTAACACTAGAAGCACAATAACAAACCGAGTAAACCAAGGTGAGTTCACACTCTTACCAAGGCATGGGATTCCCGGGGTAAGGAATGGGATTGGATGACTATATGTATTTACGTTGTTGTTGGGAATTATGAAATACTGACCTCGGTTGGGAAAGGTCACTTATAGATACTGCTAGACTAGTGATACATGGGGAAGCCCCCACTACTCTTCGCACACATGCCTGTAATGGCCGCGATACTGATCTTCGCACACATGCCTGGAATGGCCGCGATACTGATACTAAACTTCGCACACATGCCTGGAGGGCCGCGATACAAATAAAACTAGTCTACAATACATGGGAAACCCCCACTAATCTTCGCAAACATGCCTGGAGGGCCGCGATGTAATTATAAACGATGTATGGGTTACTAAACAAGCAAACATTTTACGAAATGAACACTATTACTAAACAACCCACTGTGAACTCGCTCAACTAGTTGTTGACTCTCTGTTACATGCCTTGCAGGTCATTAGATAGACATGGAGCTTGCACTGGGAGGCGCGGTCGTTGTGGACAAGGATCGTTAATGCTTTGATTAAACATTTTGACATTTCATATTCATACTTATGTTGGGTTTATTTTTATGCTTCCGCTAAACATTGATAATGCACTTATGTTTTGAACACCATTCATATTGGTTTGGGTTGAATTACATTTACTCTTACTTATTATTTACATGTTCAATATGATTGGTGGCTTGATCCTGGTCAGTCACGCTCCCAAGCGGTGATACTCCGCGGGTGGATTTTGGGGGTGTGACACCGAATGGCATAACTGTGAACTCGTAATGCCCATATCGAGTGCGGAAAGCAGTCTTGGGAATATCTTCTTCATACACACGAAGTTGATGATACCCAGAACGTAGATCAATCTTTAAAAAACAAGTAGCACCTGTAATTGATCAAAGAGATCATCAATACGAGGTAGGGGATATCGATTCTTGATGGTAAGCTTGTTAAGCTCACAATAATCGATACACATCCTGAAAGAGCCATCCTTCTTCTTGACAAAGAGAACGGGAGCACCCCAAGGTGAAAAGCTAGGACGAATAAAAGCTTTGTCAGAAATCTCCTGAAGCTGCTTAGATAACTCTTATATCTCAGACGGTGCAAGACGATACGGAGATCTAGCGATAGGATTTGCACCAGGTACAAGATCAATACGGAACTCGACTTGGCATGCAGGGGGTAAACCAGGTAACTCTTTAGGAAACACTTCAGGATAATCCCGAACAACAGGGATATCTTGAATAGACTTACCTTTGCCTTTATCTGCTACGACATGTGCCAAGAAGGCCACATAGTTCTTTCGCAAATACTTCTGAGCTTGAGTACAAGACATGAGTTTGAGGCTACTAGCAGGTTTCTCACCATGAACCTCTAAGATCTTACCAGACGAAAGAGGCACACGAACAATCTTCTCAAAACAAACTACCTCTGCGTGATTCTTGGCTAACCAATCCATTCCTACTATAATGTCAAAGCTTCCAAGTTGCATCGATGTGAGGTCGATAGGAAAGAGATGGTTGTTAAGGTTCAACTGGCAGTTACGAAGTACAGAATCGAGAACAACGAGATCGCCACTAGCAACTTCTACTGTCAAGGGCTTTCCTAGTTTTGTTCTAGTCATGCAAAGCAAAGGCTCAAAAGACAAAGACACAAAACTCTTATCGAAACCTGAGTCAAAAAGACCAGAAGCAGACTGATTGTTAACAAACAACATACCATTGACCACCTCATTATCTACACGCGCCTCATTTGCGTTCATGTTGAAGACTCGTCCACGAGCCTGAGTCTGAGCCTGATTCGCGTTTGCTAACCTTGGACGCTGGTTTCTGTAGTGGGTTAGATCCCCACAATTATAGCAAGAACCAGGCGAGTAGTGAGGTCGTGCAACTTGAGCCTGTTGTTGAGCAGGCGGCTGAGCTGGGTTCTGAGCTGCTTGATTCTGATTAGCAGGAAGACGACATGTGGCGACGAGATGACCAGATCTTCCACAATTAGTACAATAACGACAATGGATGTGCGGCTGATGATGACCGTTACACCTGTTGCACAGAGGTGCATTGCCAAGGTATGGTTTCTTGGCAGGTGGTTGCGCAGGCTGATTTGGAGCAGCTTGGTTGGCATGTGCAGTAACAGCGAAGTTTTGGGACGCCTTGCGCTTCCTAGACTTCTTTGTAGATCCAGCTTTCTTACCCTTATCAGACGACTGTTTCTTATCCTTGTCACCCTTCCTATGAAGCTTACCCTTTCTGATCTGTGACTCAGTCAAATTCGCAGCTAATTCGATTGCCTGACGAACTATGGTAGGGTTGCTACCAGTGACGATGTCTTGCACGGGGTTAGGTAAACCATCGACATACCTTTCGATAGCTTTCTCGAGTGGGGTAACCATTGTAGGGCATAGCAAACTCAACTTTTCATACCTATCAGTATAAGCCCGGTGTTCACCGCTATCCTGTTTCAAATCATCAAATTCCCTTTCAAAAGCCCTTAGTTCATGAAGAGGACAGAATTCTCTCATCATAAGAGCCCTAAGCTCTGCCCAGGTCTGTGCTAAAGCAACCTCAGCACCACGGTCTCTCATTACCCCGTTCCACCAAGTAAGAGCCCTCTTTTGAAACACGCTAGAAGCAAACTTGAGTTTGCGATTATCAGGACACTGAACATGACGAAACGTACTCTCAATGCTTTCAAACCACTGTAGGAGCCCAGTTGCTCCCTCAGAACCACTAATCTTGAGTGGGTTAGTCGAGTTGAAACTCTTAAAGTTGCATGGAGCATTATTGTTGTTGGCTTGTTTAACTTGAGCAACAATGTCTGGGAGTACAGCAGCCATTTGCTGCGAAATGATTGCTGCTAGTTCGGCATTAGGTATCGGATTTTCGCGTCGAGGAGGCATTCTAAAAGAGGAAACATGACAGAAAATGAGTGAGATGATTAAATGAAAAGCGAGATGATACAAAAATCGACAAAAGCAAAGATGGTGGTCATTCGTCTGTACCACAAAGCAAACAAACGACACACAGCGACTAATCAAACTAAATGGGTCAAAATAATGTATTGCGAAGAATGCTTTAGCCTATAAGTGGACACTCACCCCAAGAGTTCCCAGGTAAGAGTGACTGGTCCGATTATGTGGATTTGTACGAACACTCTAGCCTAGACAGAAAACTCGAGGCACAGGCACCCACCCTTCCAGATTGCACGTGTTCACATTATTTAGACCCAAAACTTTGACGAGATTTTGATAACTTGGAAGGCACAAGGCCAAAAGAATCATTCAAGAATGGATGATTGAATTTTCAAAATCATTTTGAAAAATTGGAGGGTTTAAAACCTTATAACAAAACATTTAAAAACAGATGAGTGATTTTCAAAAATTGTTTTGAAAAATTGTGTTCTTCTTTTGGTAATCACCTAAAGATAGGTGACGGTAGTGTTTTAAGATCTAAACACAAGATAACTTGTGTTAGGGTCCTAGAAAAGTTATAGTCTAGGTTAAAGCATTACTAATAACCTAATTCCCTATAACCATTGGCTCTGCTACCAACTCTTCTGTCACACCCCGACCGCGTAAAAACAACAAACCGCGGCGGAAACGTCGGGAAGTCGAGCAACAGAATTATTGTTCCACAACCATGGTATTTAAAGTTATGCTTTACTTTTAAACAAAAGGATTACATTGTCTTAAAACAAAGAAACAAAGAGTATATAACAAAGTTAAACGAATCTAGCTTCATTTTATGTCACTAAGGCACAGGTTTGCTTAAGTGTGTCCTGCCCAATCCTATGCATCGGCTCCTGAAAACACATGTGAAAATAGGTATGTCAGCATAAAATGCCTGTGAGATACATACGTTTTATTAAAATAGGATTCATGACTTGTAATTGAAAGAATTATTTTATAAGAGTTAGTCATAAATTGTAACACCCCGAAAACGGGTTTGATAATCAAACCACGTTAAATACCGTCAGTGGTAAAAGTAACCCGGTAAATATTAGGATTTAAATAAATAAACCCTATATTAAATAAAAGTTGAACGAAAACTTTTGAGGAAATAAAAGTTTATAAACGGCCCGAGATAACAGAACTTAAAATAAACTGAGTCGTAACTTCCCAAACCCACTAAGTTAACTAGGAATGTTTAACCTAGTTAACAAGAGGGAATGTTACTAGAAATAAGTAGGTTATGGCCTACTTAATAACTAACCAAACTAGAGGGACTTAAGTTGCCAAAAAGGGGACTTGACTTATAAAAACTAAAAATCAAAACACAACACACACTTAGTGTGTGTGTGTGTGTGTGCGTACGACCAGGAGCAAGAGCAAGGAGCTCAAAACCCTAGTTCAACAAATTGGTCAAATTGAAGCTCGAATCAAGACCCAAATCAATGCATGAACACATAGAAACGATCACCTAGCCATGGGGATCACAAGGTATGTTGAATTTTGTTATTTTGTGATACTTTGAAATTATGATGAACAATCATAATCGAAATTCTGGAACAAATAATGAATCTATGAGCGTTGTTGTGATGAAATTCATATTTAGAAACAAACCCTAGTTGAAAACTCAAAGAATTAGTGTTAAAAACTAAGGATTCGATGTATTCCCTTGTATGTGCTAAGTGGGTTTTGGCTAAATAATGAAGATGATGATATGTTTGTGCTAGAAATCATCATAATTGATAGTTGAAGCAAGCTACTTAAACAAATTGCAAGTTTGAGTATTTGATTATACATAATTCGAAATGGGTTTTGAATGTTGTAGTGAAATTAGTGATTTAATTCATGAATATGGATGTTTGAAATCATGTTAACTACTAATTGATAGGTAGAACTTGATTATATTAGGTGTTCGGATGAATGCTAGTGGTATGACGAAATGGGTTTCACTCGTATATGAGGGACCCTTAGTCCTTGCGAAATGAATGAACAAATTAGTCTTGATAATCACTTGAACAAGATACAGTGTTGAAAATGTAATAAACTCAGCTAGAACCTTGGTTAAAATGGTGGCCTAAAGATAACGCCTACCGGGTAATCAAAGAATGCCTAAACTAGTTGATGAACTTGAATGTGCATCTTGTATACTAATGGGCATTTGACTTTTAAAAAGTCAAACTGACCTACCATACGATGAATGATAATTTGATATGAAATGTGTAAGGAGGAATAATCGTATTAAAGTATGATTAGTCTAACCACCTTGTGAATGATGAATGATAGTTTGGCGCTTAACAAGCTAGGTGGAAGCTTGGGGAGAAAACGGGTTGAACGAATCAAGTACAAGAAGAAAAGCGTAAACTGGATGAGAGGTAAGTAAAACTTACACCCACTTGTAGTATACGTGTTTATTTTATAGGCGATAAATACGACAAAGGATTAGGTTCGAATTATGGGTTCCGACACGAACGAAATGGGTCGGAACGAATAAAAACGTTTTAAACCATGATTAATGGTGAAAGAGGCAAAATGGTAAATTAGTCATGAATTGGTTAAGAATTAATGAGTTTTTCTTAAAGTTACCTTATAGCGTAACTAGTAATGGGAAAATGGGTAAAAATTGAAATTTAGTCAAGTATCGACTAAAGTAAATTAAAGTTCCAAGGACACCCATAGCGTAAGCCGAATGGGTTAAAAATATAAGAAATGACTTTAGGAGAAAAGGGATCTAGTGAGAAAATCCGAAATGGTTCAGATGTGTGATTGGTAATTAAAAACCATGTTTTGTTAAATATGAAAATGTTGGGTCATATAGGCCGAACGGGTCAAATGGTGGTGATAACACCATTTGACGAAATCAACTAATGTGGTTGTCAAGTCATGTGTTTACAGGAGCGAATAGTAATTTAGATAATTGCGTCGCCATAGAATATCGGTAATAAAAGCAAGGTTTCGAAACGGGTCACTGGTTTGACTCGAGCCAGGTACGTATAAATACGATTGTGGTTAAACATACATTTTTGGGTCAAATTAGTAGCAAATGCCCTTCGTCGTAAATGAGGGGTTAAAGTTGACTAAAATGCCCTTGATGGGTAAATCAGGCAAACGACCTTTAAAGGTTGTTAGAAATAAGTGTTTTGATAGATTAAATCCTTAGGATAAGTATAAAAAGGGACGATATGGGACCTTAGTGTCCGACGAGTTGAAATGAGTATTTTCCGTAAAATGACATATATGAGGGATAGAACTAGGAATAAATAGTCTATCACATTAAATCCACCACAATCATAGTTGTGGTGGAAAACTAATTAATATGGACGGGTGGAATTATGATGCATACAAGGAATCAGCGTAATTAAGTTTAAAAGTGCATAAATACCCTTAACGGGTCAAAATAGAAGTATTAGCGAAAACGGGTTAAGAATGTGTATAAACCCGTGATTTGAACCTTGTACAATAGGAAATAATTATAATAATATGTTCACAAAAAGAATCAAAGGCGACAAGCAAGTTTGTTAGATGAAATCACGAACGGGTCAAGAAGTGTCGTAATTGAATTTCAAGCCGAGAGCTTGAAATCTAAAATTTTGTGAAGTTAGATGTTGCATTTTTACTCCATAAGATGGAGAATTAAATTACGAACGCGTAGGAAAAAGAATCGCGTAAATCGGATCAATAACGAATAAGTTATGGTCGTTTCCGTAAAAACTGGTGTTGCTGGAAAATGCAGGTCCCAGATCCAGACCTGCTGAAAAACGGTCTCCCTCGCGCCACGCGAGGGAGCAAGGTGGTGTCGGCGCGTGGCGCGACAGCACCCTGTTTCGGCAAAAAATTTGTATTTTAATCATTTTCGCTTCCCGGACACGTTTAGACGCGTTTTAAACTACATATGATTAACTCAATTCATGTTTTATGAATTGTAGGTATAATTTACAGAACCGGAGGACGATCAAGCTCAACAAAGAACCGAACATGATCAAGATACAGGCTTCCGCACATAGTTTCATCGTCTTTGTAGATGACGAATTCATACATCTTATGTTGTATTGTTTATATTGAGACAAGGTTTAATTTAAACGTATTTTCAACACATTTGTAATCATAACAACAAGTTTACTTTCGTAATCTATACGTAAACCTTTAGAATAATAGCAAGGGCGTTACATAAATCTTAGGAAAATGTTTTTTTTTAAATCATATAAAAAGTGATAAGAAAATCAGATGATATATAAAAGAGAGATGTATAGTTAAATAGGTAACCAAGTAAAATGAGTTTGTACAAAATAAGTTGTTTGTAAGACAATGTTTATGTGAAACTATGTTATCTGTGTAAAATGTAATATGTCTAAATTGAAATGGTTTAAATAACGCTACGATATGTAATATCATAAAAGCACTTATATATAGGAAGTACCAGCGGCGTATCCACCATGCTTTTATCATTTTACACGTCGCCTTGTTATGTAAATCACTTACCCAAACAAACCACCAAAATGTAATGTTCAAACAAATGTTGAAATGTTTATGTATAAACAAATGTAATGTATTGTAAATAAAAGCATTTACTCAACCCTATAAGAAGAATGTACAAAACAATGTATTTGATATAAAACACAGTTTAAGTCAAAGATATGTTTTGCAAAATCCATGCTATACTGATACAAACACTTATGTGGTAATGTTAAATGTATACATTCAAGCCTTGAGACTATAGGATAAACCTTAGAACAAATCAAAGGTTATCAAAAATGTTTTCGGATTCAGTCATTCCTTACATCCAAACAAACCTAGGATTTCAGGAATAGGAGTTGTCAAGTCCTATGGTACCACTACTTACTACCGAGCGGCGTAGCTAATGTTAATGAACGTGTTTCAGTTTCGTTAAACAAACCAAATGTCATACCAAATGTAAGCTTGTTTTATGAAAATAATGTACCTAGTATGCTAAGTGAACATACAAAGTAGAGTTGTAAAATAGTGTGTCCATATGCTGAGTGAACATATGCAACAGAAATGCAATGTAAATCAATGTGCCCATATGCTGAGTGAACATATGCAACAAAAATGCAATGTAAATCAATGTGCTAGCATGCTAAGTGAACATACATAGCAAAACATAAATGAAATCATGTACTATAAGTGTACTAACGAATATAGGAAATATATGTCATCAAAGCACGAAAGTAACAACTAGGCACATGTGTTTCACCTCAAAGCATTGAAATCAGTAAAAGAGGGGACTATGTACTCATTTGAGAATGCTTAGAAGTCTTTGAATAACACCCAAGCAATGCAAAAGGTAGGGTTGCAAACGAACCAAACGTTCGGCGAACAGTTCGTGAACCGTTCGGCGGGAAGTTCATTTGTGTTCGTTCGTTTATTAAACAAACGAACACGAACAAGAAATTTCGTTCGTTTAGTTAAATGAACAAACATGAACAGAGGTCGTGTTCGTTTGTTTATGTTCTTGAACGTTCAGTAATGTGTTCGTTTGTGTTCGATACTTCATTAGTGTTTTTAGTTTCTATATTTATTTAAATACTTCAAAATTCCGACAAATTAAATATCTAATAAGTGTCAGTGTATTATATATTCTGTTCATGAATGATTGTTTGTATTCATTTATTTCCATTTGTGTTCATGAACATTAGTTTGTGCTCATTTGTGTTCGTAAACGTTCGTTGCCTAAAATTAACAAACAAACACAAACGAACACGAACAAGTTCATTTCCTTAGCAAATGAACACGAACATATAATCTGGTTCGATAAGTGTTCGTGAACGGTTCACGAACACATATATTTCTTAACAAACGAACACGAACAAGGTCTTGTTCGTGTTCGTGTTCGTTCGGTTCGTTTGCAGCCCTACAAGAAGGATCACGGAATTAATCGGCACCTAATATAGGTAACTACATTAAATAACGGACCTAACTCGGAAGATCGGATATAATGAGGTTTCGTAAACCAAATGAGTATAAGAACTCATGTAGAATAGTTTAACAAAGCCGACATTCTAAAATGGAACCTAACCTAAGTGCTCATGACCCGTTATGACCCGTTTAGGTAGCTTATGCTACTTTAACGCGTCATTTGCGCAAAAGCGCAAACGAGTAGCCTAACTAGTCCTATGACAAGTATTATATGCCATAACATTCTTAATAATCAGTTTATATGGCAAAAGTTAAGTTACATATGTTAAAAATGAAGTTATGCGTAAAAAGGGCATTTTGGTCATTTTCCCAAAGGCATATAATTACTTATCATACAACTAGGTAGACTAAGCGACCATAAGGTATAACCTCGGAAGGTTATTCCCTATACAACTATGGTCACAAAATGTGTTTGGTCGGATCCTAATGATTGACCAAACGGGTCGGGTTCGAAAGTCTAAGCGGTTGTTTAGACCGCTTTCCTTACGACCCTATATAAGCACTAAACTAAAAGTGACGAGTTAAACATGTTAAAACATGTTTAACGAAGTTAGAAAACAAGTTTGATATCAAAACAAAGGGTTTTGATACCCAAGAATAGTTTGGTTGCAAAACACGCATGAACACGCATTTTGACCGAAACTATGACTCGTCACTACACCTAATCAACGTGGTAATCAGTAGGTATAGTCACAAGGGACTATAACCATCGTGGTTACGCTCACGTTGTGAAGTTCAAACGAACTTCATGTTGACCAAAGACTGGTCAAAGCTGAAAGTCAAACACTGTTTGACTTTCACGCTTAAAAACGCATAAAAGCATGAAAGAAACTTACAAGAGGTCCAAGCGATGAAGATTTGATCCAAGTTGCTCAGGTATGAAGTGGGGAAACTTCAACTTAGAGCAAATAATCCGATCAAGTGTGAGGTTTGAAATGAAAACATGGGGATATTTATAGATTTCGGGCCACCGTTAGGATCGTTCCTCGATAAACGAGCTTCAATCTGAGCCTTACATGTGTACCCACTGATTTATAATACCATGGGTACCCAAAACAAGCCCATAGATTCAAAGAAACCATGTGCAAAAAAAAGGGAACAGTTGGATCTTGCTGGAAACAGATTTTTGCTAATCTGATGTTCTGTCGTGCCCCACGTACGATATGGGGTCAGCCTACGTGGCCCGCGACCGCCAACAGTTCATAATCAAGTTTTGTTATTTATAGCTTTGGTCCCTACAAGCATTTAAGACCCTTTTCGGCACATTTAAGGCCCGTTAAGCCATTTTCAAGGCTCTACAATGATGCCTAAGCATAGGGGACATGAAACATACTTGAAAATATGTTGGATGTCGGTTTGTTTGGTCGTATGATCACGTTATTCGGCTAATTACGACGAAACACGAACGGACGCGAAAAACGATCCAAATTACGCGACGAATGGAATTTTGTCATGCCAATCACTAAAATAAAATATTTTAATGATTACAAAAATTTTTGGATGTCCGGAGATGTTCAGAACGTAAGATATGCGCGTAGATGCAAACTTATGCACTTTTTGACGCTTTTAGTCCTTGATTGACCAATAAGTTTGTTTTAGCACACCGACACATCAAAGCCTATTTCTAAGCTATGTAAAGGATATTTAGGGTATGTTTAACTTATGATCAAGTTCCGGAATGTTCGTTACAGTACGAATCGGCATACTTTCGCAGTTTGTCGAAATTAGTCCTTGTAAGCGAATAAACTTGATTTGTCATACCAAAGCCTTCAAAACTTATTTCTAAGTTATGTAAAGGTTATTTAAGGTATGTTAAGCATATATTGATGTTCCGGAGTGTTTGTCGCGTATAACTCTCTAGAAAGCGATATAGAGTTTGAAATTGAACAAAAATCGAAATGTGCAAAATGTCAAACATAAACAAACAAATATTGGGATCAAATAACATTGTTTCGTTGATAATAGAACTATTCAGGGTTTATACAATGATTACAAGCACATATGTCACATCTGGTACTACAAACACATCATAAAGAGTGATCCTATCATTCAATTTAATATCCCCTATTTTGGTAACCAAAGCACTTGTACCATTTTGATGATTAACTTTCACATTATATTCAGAAATATCTAATTGATATATTAAACATCTATCACTCATTACCATATGCAGATTAGCACCAGAATCACATATGCAACTTATATATTTTAAAGAATCTCTTAAACTTGCAAAAAAAAAAAATATATATTTTTAACATTACTAGAAAAACCATACAAATTAGACCACCTACCTGACATATTACAGCCAACAAAACCTTTACCCGACTTTTGATTCAATAAACTCAACAACTTTGACACCTGATCAGCAGTCAAACTAGAAATAGTATTCTTATCAACTTCACATGAATCACAAACTACATTATTACTAACAATTTGTTTCTTCCCCTGACCAAACTTATTCTTCATCCAGGGAGGATACCCAATAATTTCAAAACATTTGTCAACATTATGTCCAATTTTGTTACAATGTGAACATTTTAAGTTTTGATTTAAACTCTTATTAGTTTTCTTTCTATTTTCAACTAACGGATTAGTCTTGACAAAAAAAACCAACATTTTGTTCTTTTGACAAACCGACATTTGAATTTCTATGAGATTCCTCCCTGGATATAATAGAAAAAGCTTCTTTCACAGTTGGTAAAGGATCTTTAATCAACAAATTAGTTCTAACAGACTGATAAACACTATCAAGACCCATAAAAACTGCATTAACTTGATTAAGTGACTAAAATCATAATACTGTTTTGAAGCATTACATGTACAAACAGGTATTTGTAAAATTTGATCGAATTCCACATAATGTTTAAGTTGTGATAATATTCAGCCACAGACAAACCATTTTGGGAAAAACAATTAATTTTTGATATAAGTCGAACACAACAGACCCATCAACTTTGTCATATGTTTCTTTTAACTCTTTCCAAACCTCAGATGCAGTTTTAGAATACCCATGACCAATATATAACTCTTCTGAAATAGAATTTAGAATCCAATTAAGCATAACCAAATTACATCTTTCCCACTGAGTATCTAATATTTCATTGGTTTCAAGTTTAACCACAGAACCATCAATAAACCCAAGTTTGTTTTTAACCCTAAAAGAAAGTGTCATAGCAATAGCCCAAACTGTGTAGTTTTCCATTCCTTTTAGTTTAACACTAATTACACTTAGATTTGCAGAATCACTCGGATGTAAATACAACGGATTATCAGGTTCAAGCTTACTAATCAAGGTTTCACCGAACACATTAATAAAATCAGCCATGTCAACACAAACAACCAATTAACAGGTAAACAATCACACCAAAAACCCTAAACAGTAAACAAGTGCCAGGGATCAGATGGTAAGTTCATCACTCTAAAGGTGCTTACCCAAGCCTTTGCACAAGTACTGTAACCTAGATAAACAAGATAACGAGAACACAGCTAACGAGAACACATCCAATGAACATTCAAGAATCAAATCACAAAACAAGTAATCAACACAAATCTATGAATATTTAAGAATCAATTAACAAATCAAGTAAACAGCACAAACAATGCAATAGGGGATGTCCCACCCTGTGTCCCGATCAACAACCGGCCCAACTACTCCGGCAACAAGATGCCTAAATGCAGAAATTAAAACAATCAGAAAGTAAAACAAAGAAAGATCTCACCGAGATAGCAAACCCTAGCAAGGGTTTCTCCGATTCTGATTAGGATTTTACAACTTTCAAGAGTTGAACCCTAGATCAGAACAACAGCTTCCTTATTTTACTCCTCAGATCCTAGCACAACACCACAAGCAGATGATTCACACCAGATTTGAAGCCATCAAACACCAAGTCTACCCCGGCTACAAAAGATCTTAACAAAACAGTTCAATCAGCCTAAATATTAACAGATCTGGAACGAAATCCCAAATTCTGAAAACCTTAATTTTCAATGTAGAAGAACAGTCTTACAACGGAAGCTATAACCCCAAGAGCAACAAACTAGTGCCCTGATTGTCACACCCCAACCGATGGCGGAATCATCGGGGCGCGGCACTGAGCAAAATAGATTGTCCAGAAGTTTCCATAACAACTAAAATTACCAATTATTTAAAGCAACATATCCTGTACCATGTCATAAAAGATAACATAATTATTACAGACGATATCTAGTCAAATTGTTCTGTTCCGACAACTTAGATTTCAAAATACAGACAATTATTTATTTAGATCTAGGTCTTTCCTAGCCTCGATTTCACAGCAAGCTAAGCAAATAAGCATCCTAAGCACCTGTCACATACGTTAAAGTAAAGGTCAATACACATAGTGTAAAGGTGAGCATACAAGTTTAATAGATATAATAGAGTTCGAAATTATTACGCATAACCAGCACGTACACAGTGTAAAATGAGGCATGTTAGTTATCGACATGAACCTATCGATACTAATGACTGTGAGTTGACTGCCCAAGGCAGTTCGTAATACACACTCACCACAGTGAGCCATGTAACAAATTGTCCTTAACAACCCCTGAGTGAACAGGTGCTGGGTCCAAACAAATAGTACTACCATTGCTAAGGCAGGTAGACAGCATTCCATGTGTAAACATAACAGACAAGCATTCATTAAGTCACGTATAACATGTGGTAATCGGTTAGCGTTTAAAGTATTGCGTAGTGTGTTTGATGTGATTTAGAATAAGTAACGTATGTAACACCCAAAAGTGCGTAAAGCAAAAAGGGATCGAGTATACTCATAGCGATTGGTGGATTGAAGGGAGCGCTAGAGAGTAAGGTTAGCCTGATCAGAACGATAGCATAACGATAAGCGACGCGTAAAGCGATACAAGTGTTAGGGGGTCGGGCAGCAATCCAATCAGATGGCAATCCGATCGGGTGGCCGGACGTTCGGGTGACAATCTGCTCGGATGGTCATCCGATCGGGTGATCTTTCGAGTGGATTGCTGCTTCCTTTGGGAAGGGTGTGTTTGTGTATGATGGCTTGTCTTTTGAAGTTTTCGTTGTAGCATTTTGAAAATATAGAAGTATCTCTACCTTTCAGGTCGATCGACCGAACGACCGTTCGATCGGACGACAATCCGATTGGTTGGACACCTTAGTGAGAACAAGTTCACAGCAGTTTGTCACTCGATTGGGCTGTAGTCCAATCGGGTGGCAATCCACGGGTATTGAACATGTTCGAAATTGTTTAAGTGTTGAAGTCAGAACATTACATGGTCGAGTGGTAGTCTGATCGGGTGGTAATCCGATCAGGCAGCACTTCGTTCAATGTTTATCCTTCAAAGTTTGAAAACAGAAGTTGAGTGTGGGGCCAAGGTGCAAGCCGATCGGGTGGCTACCCGATCGGGTGGCAATCCGAACGGACAGTAGTCCGATCGGGCGACACTCTAACCTGGTCGACCTGATCATCTTCTTCCTTGGTCATTTTGATAGTTTGTCGTTTTATCGAGATGATTCGATAACGTATTAGACAACAGAAACCTCGTCGAGACTTAGTAACCTAATCGGACAGAAATCACCCAAATCCGACCAGTTAACTTTTCGAGACGGTGTTCCATGTTTAACCCGAAATTGGTAATCTCGTGGATAGAATCCAAATCTTGAACCAACACATCCACAAGAATGAGTAGAAGATCAGAACAAGCTCCGATTCTATCGGTTTTGAGTGCATTGAGTGTAAAAGAGTTGAAAGAAAGTTGGAAAACCGTCTTTCAATCCTTTTCACCATGAATATGTTTAGATCTATGAAAGATCTTTGGTTATCCATGTGGAAATTGTTCAGATCTATGTTGTTCTTGGTGGATTGAAGCCAAAACATGAAGTTCCTAAGAACACCATGATGACATCATCCTAGAACACCTCAAATCTAGTGATTTCTCGGATAAAATTGAGATTTAAAACATAGAAAGGTGTAGGGGTGCGTGTAGATCAAGAAAGTACAAGATTTAGATGGAAAACTTACAAGAATCGCAAGAAATCTGAAGAAAAGTGGGCAAGAGCGCTACTCGGACGAGAGAGTGCAAAAATAGTAAGTTTATGATGTTGACAGGGGGTATTTATAGGCTTACAATAAGTGGAAAGGGCTGGTCGATCGAGTGGCTACCCTGGTCGGGTGGCAGCTCGATCGGCTGGCCACTCGATTGGAGGGCACAGCGCGATGAGTTTTGCGATTTCGATTCGTGTGTTGAGCGTTGCAATGCGATAGAGTTTCCTATTCAAATTACTTTTAATCCCAACTACTATATCAACATACAATCATTCTTAATTGACTTGCGTTAAGCGTTTGCGATTCGATGGAGATTGAGCTTCGACTACGCTTCGATTAATCACCACAACATAACATAAATAAGCATGCACAAGTAACACATAAGGCACACACACACGTAAAACAATATCCAGAACGCGTAAATCGAGTTGCGAGTGCGGTTGCGATAAGCGATAAGGTGATAAAACATGCGATAATTAGCGAATAAACCTCGATTATTAATAAGTACTCCATAAAATACAACTAACGTAAAACATAAAGTAGACTATCTACAAGTCAAAGAAGTCAAAACAGGAATTGAGCAAGGAGTGACAAATCGCGATTACCAATCTTGTCTCCCTTTGACTTCAATCTTGACATTGACTTTGACTTTCGAAACACGGGGTGTTACACTGATACCATGTCAAAATGAACGTGTATCAAGATAAACTCTCTATTTTCATTGAAGAACAAACAGAAAGATTCAAGAATCTCAGAAACAATTCAACTCACAACTCACAGCCTACTAACAGATCATCAACACGATGATCTATAAACTCTTACAATGGATCTAAACAGAAACAAGATCTTAACAAAAGATCAGAATCAAAACCCTAAGAGAGAGACGACTGGCAGAGAGGAAAAATATCTGAGATGTTGATGTTGATTATGATTCTCTCACAAATGAGTCTGGAAAAAGATAAGATATACTTCAGCAAAAGATAAAATATATTGCAGCCCACATGTACAGCAACAGTCAATGAGTCTGGCCCAGCCCAACGAATAGCATCATCAGTCCAGTTAGCCCAACGAGTAGTCCAGTAACATGAAAAAAATAAAAGTTTTGTAATAAATGAGTAATATAAAAGTGAAGAGAAAAGAATGAGTAATTTTTTATATTTTCAACACATATGCAATGGGCTCTCACTAACTAAACTATTTGTGATGTGTGTAGTGTTTGACTCTTCCCCTTACCTTAAAACCGGCACCCTTCAACATGGTTACGTGTATGTGATATATCTTCGGTGCTCTTTAACTGTAACACCTCGAAATTTTGTGTCCAATAATGTATTGACACGTGTCTTGAGTTTACACGTGGTATTAAATACTAAATAAAGGACTAAAGTTGACAAACCTTGAAAGTATGTAAATTCGAGGGTTAAAAATGTCAACGAGGGGTAAATATACTGTATAGTAGCCCTAAATGATGCTCGTACCTTCAAACGAATAAATCATGGATCGTACGGGGCGAAACGCGGGAGAAATTGAGAGATTACAAGCTACAGGGGTTAATTGTGTCAACATGTTTAATTTATACCTCAGAGTGACCCTTTGACGAACCCGGTGCTTTGTAACAGTAAAATACGCTCACTAGAATATTCGATATAAATTTCGCGAAGTTCTGTTTTAAAACGAGAAAGTTATGATCAAATTCGTATACGAGGGGTTAAAAGCGTCAACAATAAAAGTTAAGGCTTTTCGGATAGTAATTAAACTAACCGGGGGCTTAACAATGCGGGTAATAGTCACGAGGCCCTTATTCGTAAATAATCGAGGGCCAAATCGCAAAGTTACCCCTTCGAAACCGAAAGGTCAGGCTCATCATGGCAAAAGATTTGAAAATCTTGATTTACAGGCCTCAGGCGGGCCGCGTTGATGAAACATGTAACTTAATGCGGGCCGCGAGCCATCTGTAGATACGGTTCCTGACAATAGGATTCAGGCGGCCCGCGTCCATGTTGCCTAATCCTTCATGCGGGCCGCGTGGAAGACACAGATGCAGAAAAGTGATTAACTTGCATGTTCAGCCTTCTAAACGTCATGAAATGCATTTAAAACCTTCCAAGTGACCCCTAAACAATCCCTAAGCATTAGGGACACATGTTGATGAGTTGTGGTAAGTGGTAGAGTTGTGTGTCAACTTCTTATTGTGAGAAATGGACTATATAAAGGCCATGATGTGCATCCCATTGTTCACACCTTCATCTGTATTCTTGGATCACTTCTTGAGCTCAAACCTTCTCTCAAGTTGTCACATTTTGTGCATAGGACTTCAGTAAGTGTTCTACTCCTTTCTTATTTGAGTTATCACTTAGTTTTAGCTTAGAAGTCACACCGTCGTAACTAACGGTTGACTTTGCGATAAATCACAAATGGTCCAGTGGTTTATCGAATCAAAGGTAGTTATGTGTTGGTAATCATGTGGGCATTAAACCCCTAAAAGGGCACCCTCTGATTCCCACTCTAACCAGTCCGACTGTCGAGTCAAACTTGCTTAGAAAAAGTCAACAGAAATGCTATTTTGCGATATTATGCATAATCAGTAATGTAGATGGCGTGTAACCTGTTTTAACATTCATAAAACATGATAATAAGTATATTAACTAGTCTAAGCTTGTTTGATCCGACCATTTACTGTTTTGACCGGTTCGGAGCCGAAAGTCGCAAAACTTTGACTTTTGCTTTGACTTCAGTTCTAACCCGTTAAAGTATGAATTAGATATGCCTTAGGACTCTCTTAGGACCAGGTTACATGATGGTAAAACCCTCTATGACCGGTTCATTGTTTGTCCGAGTCTTTTACACATTTCCGTTAAATGCTTAAAACTTGACCGTAACGCCCTTTTTAATTTAAAACGAGAATTTCGGACATGTGAAAGGACCATAACCTTAGTTACTGATTTCTAAGCATGTCCCTAAAATTTCACGTCAATCCGAGGTCCAGAATAGGAGTTATGATAAATAGCGCAAATTACGGAAACTTTAGTAATTAAATGGCGCAATTAGCATAACGCCTATCTAAACCTAGATTCGACACCAAACCTTTTACACACTAATGTAAAATAATATTTTGGGATTTTTAAAGATTTTTAATTATTTTTAACCTGCTCATAACCTGCGGTTATGGCATCGGTTTGGTAAATACCGAATATACCCTTTTCGGACGTAACTTGAGTTCTACAAGGTCTTTTGACCCGATTCCAGTTGATACTGATTTTAAATAATAAATAGAGTATTTTGAACTTTATAAACTATTCGGAAAACTCAGATTTCCTGTAGAACTCAGAAACCTCTTTTATAATCTTTAAAAAGACCGAAATACCCCCACGGGGCATAATATGAACTTAAACTCGTTACGGGCATTATGGAAGGTATCCTACTGATACCACAACCTCTTTAAAGCATATTGACTTGGGAAACCAGTGTAGGACTCTTACGGTTACCCGTTGCGCCTTTTGCGCGCACGGTTCGGCTTATGTAACTAGTTTACATAAACTAGCCGAAACGGGTCAAACCATATTGTTTTGACCCCAAAATCCAGAGTCTGGTTACTATACCCATATAAAACAAGTCTTCAAACTTGTTGGGTCTAAATCACATTCCATTCCCGGTTTTCGCCTTTCACGCGATTAAACCATAGTTATCCTTTGAAACTGACCGGTCTAAGCTAAGGCTTAATTAAAGACCCGTTAGAAATCTAATAGGTTATTATAAACCTTCGTTCCAGATTAGGAGCCCAGTAAAAGTACTTACATTTACTGTATTGGAATTATACTTTGCTCAGGTAAATACTCTTAAGTTATTTCCCTATACGGGCTTGGGATACGGTACTATAAAAGTACCGCTTGGTCGGGTATGTACTCATTTAAATCGGATTGTGATTAATGTATTTACATAACCTGCTTTATTCTGTATTATTTGATGTATGGCCCTTGGGGTTAAATGACCATGTCCCGGATATCCTTGGCATCATTTTACGACATGGCCACGACCTATGCACGGGGTGTAGGCGTACACCTGACAGATGCATTATGTAAAAACTGGTAATCCACTAAAGGAATCTACCTTGTGGGCATTATACCGGTGGCGTGTCAGATAACTTAAACCGGCTCTTCTAACCGGTACTAATGGACGGCAAATAAGTAAATCTGTATACAAGATTATATACAAATAATTGTCCCAAGTTATAAAGATATTTTTGCCGAAGTGCATTCAAATCAATTTACAAACTCTTTTCAAAACGAGTCAGTTGAGTTGTATTTACCAGTGTGAACTGACGTATTTTCCAAAAAGGTTAAGTGCAGGTGCTAGACGTAATAGGCTGGCTACTCCAGACATCATTACTCAAGTCTCGCAAGCTCTAGATGTCAAAGTCTGTTGAACTATTGTTTATGTTTTATTATCAATCCGCCTGTGGATCTTTTTACTCTCCGTTGTAATACTGGATATTACTTATAATTCGGATTGTAATATATTTTACCTTTTGCTTCCGCTGTGCATTCATATAATTGTGTTGTTTGACTATTATGTTGCCAACCACGTCACGGTAATCCCCCACCGAGCCCACCGGTGAGACACGTGGAAATCGGGGTGTGACAGGTTGGTATCAGAGCCAACACTGAGTGAATTAAACACTAGCCTTTGTGTTTAATCTCAGTTACGCAATTGCACATTATGAGTCTAGACAAGAACATAGGACGAATTCCATTTCGTTTCATTACTTCTTTGTTATTTTTCTGATTAGCCCTTGCATGGGCAAGTCATGCTCTTAAGAAGTCCCGTTTAGGGCAACCATATAGTTGTTTTAAAATTTTTAAAAAGGAACGATTATGTTAAGATATCATTCCTATATTATATAAAGATCTACCATTATAATAAGATGGCAAAATCTAAAAAGGACAAGACCTAGCTCATGTGTCATTTTAAGGCAGGGCCAAGATGGTAGTTCCATAATTAGATTCAGATCCTCGTTAACATTCCAATTAAGGATTGTTCTACGTTAATTGTTGAAAAGAATCTTAAGAGTGAAACCTAGCCAGGTGTCATTATAAGACCCGGCCAAGATGGTAAGACCTGATTAAAAGATTCAGATTTCCCAGTTAACCTCTGTAAACATGTTAACGTCTTGGCAGATGTGATTCGTTAAAATCGCACTCGTCATTCTTATATAAGAATCCTTTCAAGGATTCCAAAGCCCAAATTAATGATTTGTAAATCATGGGTTAAATCGTCAATAAAGATGATCAATTATTAAACATCCATTAGTGATGTAGTGCCTACGGGGCAAACTTATTAAACATCCATTAGTGGTGTAGTGCCTACGGGCCATATTTATTGTCATATAAGACAAAAGGCAGTTGTAGTCTATGACTCACTGTCAGAAAAGGTAAAAGGACTACGGTTCAAACCTTCATGCCTTGATTCTCTGTAATCCCGGCTAATATTATAAAAACGTCCTCGTGACTAGGCTTTTATGCCACTAACAATATTGTTTGTAATTAGGATAAGTTGTAACGCCCTGTGTTTTGTACTTTCTATTTATAGCTTGTCTTACTCGTGTTGCTAATTTTGGAAGCTTTGTATCATTGTACTCGTTCCTTCTAGTACTCGTTGTAAACTCGAGATTTTGATCATGAATGAAAACTTGCATTTCCTTGTTACATACTATACATACACCATAATACGATTAATCATGAGATCATTTGATACTTCTTTGTGATACTTACAAACATATGTTGAACTTGTAAATATGTGACATATACTTGTCACTTACAAACATGTTACATACTTGTACATTACACTTTTTACCTAGTTAAATCGTGTTTTATTTCATATTTCACCTTATTACAAGTTAGGGGAAACATTGTTGCATATTATTACACAACTTAACTAACAAAATTACTCATTATAATGTTTTAAAAAAATAAAAAACTAAAGAAACATGGCAGCCCAAATTCAGCAAAATTCAGCCCCATATAGTTGGGTTTTGTGGGCTAGTTTCAAGGTGTAACCCCTTCTAAACACTTCCAAAGCCCAACCCATTGAAACCCTAATCCTTCCCCCTATAAATACCACTTATAACCAGCCTCCCTACCACTTTTGCAACACTAAAAACTCTCAAAACATCCTCCAAACCGTAGCTGAAAGCAAAGGTTCGAGTAGATTGACACCCCTTCACGAAAATGAGCATAACTCACTCAATTCTTATCCGATTCACTCGATTCTTTTTCCTACTTGCTTGTATAATCATGGGGTTCGATTCCTAGACTTCTCCTTGGAGAAATCAGACCTGGAATTGCTCCGAAATTGACCAAAAACTTTCTGTTTTGTTTCAAACTTATGCAAACTTCATCTAACTTGTGTGAAACACATCTCAAACCAATGTCCTAATGCTTACAACCCCCCTTATGGTTGGTTAAGCTTAAAAACATGGTTGAGACATCTAAATCAGAGGTTAAAACCTCATAAACTTTCTGTTTTTAATTAGGGTTTTACCCACAAGTAATGTTCAAGTGTGAAACTTGTTGAATGTGTGATGGTTGGATTAGCTTGGGCTATCCTTCATAAGAATCCACTCATTACTTGATGTTTTGCTATAGATTAGTTGTTGTTAATACCTTGATACTTGTATGTTCATGACCCTCCTTGTTGTTTATAACAACAAGTGTAGTGGTGAACAATAGAGGTGCCTAAATGGAAGCTTGTTCTTCCTACCTCATGTATGTATTCTATGACACAAAGAGGTACCTAAATGGAGACATTAATCTCCTACCTCATGCTTGAATCTTAAGACTTGTAAACTATATAATATCTAAGTTATTCTATATGTATACATCTAAGTAACTAAGACTTGATGATGACTTAATAGTTATTTGTTAAGTGGACGTTACATCATCTATGACCATGCCCTTGTTACGACTCTAATGGATCTTAGAATCCATGAAATCATACCAACTCTTTTGAGTTTCAATAGTGTCAAGAACAAGAGTTATGTGTACAAGATGATTATTTTCACCTATGTTACTTTCTATATTTTAAAAAAACCCCGAATCTATAATCTTCCGTTATACGCCAAACTCACACACCTACGTTTCCTTGTGTAGAAGGACAAGGTACTCCGAACTAATTCATCTACAAACTTGCTCTCGGAATTTCAAGTCACCACTTGTAAACCGTGAGTATACTCGTATTTCCCCCTTTTTACTTTTACCACTTTTGGGGTGTAACATGTTTACCTATTAACTTACACATGAACACTTTGTTAAACACATGAACGTTCCTATAACATGCTTGTATACGTGATGACTTGATACTTTAAACTTGGGTTATTCTTATGTGTTGAACTTATCATTAACTTCGTACGAGCCAAACCTTGACATATGTAGCGCTATAGGATTAACGACCCGCCCGTAAACTTGAGGTTATGTCTTGAGCATATTGCGTTTTCTTGGTTTGATATGTTAGACACATGCCATATTTAATGTTTATCTTGAATCATATGCTTGCCATGAGGAATTGTTCACACTTTTTATCTTATGCTATGTACGTACCAAACTTGTATACTCGCCTTTGCTTTTGCATTGAATTGTATTTTAAACATGTTACAGGTTGATGATGATGCTATAAAAGAAGTAGCGTTGATGCCTAGATACACATATAGACGTTAGGGTTGAATATGTTGTATCAAATTTTGTTATGTTATCATGTTGTATTGGTTAAACTTGTTGTATTTGGAATTTCTTGTAATGTTGACTAGTTGAAGTTATGAAATGAAACTTGGATTATTAAATTATTGTCACAAATAGTGTTATGATGTCTCGAGCAATCTTCACACTTCGTCTCATCCCGATGTTTCCGCCATTGGTTGGGGTGTGACAGATTGGTATCAGAGCCATAACTATAGGGAATTAGGAAAATTGCCATGCTTTTGCCCTAGTCTATAGTTTTAGGAACTTTGTCTCTTATTTGTTGTTTAAAACATTTGTGCTCTATCTTACATGCTTCCTAGCTACACTTCTTGTTAATAAATTTATGTGCCTTTCCTAAGGCTAACACGAATACACTTTTGCTATTTTATACTCTTGTAACATCAACGATACAACTTTACCAAAATAGGCGTGAAACCCACAATTTGGTAAACGACTCTCACTCTACCTTTAATCTATTTTTGCACGAAATTTCACCATTAAGCTAGGAGTGACATCCACAACTTAATGGTAATTTCCATTTCAACTCTAGTGGACCCTTGTCAAAGTGTCAAAATTTTATTTTGGCCGACAAGTACCAACCACATTTAGGGTACGAAATCGTCAAGTTAGGGGTGAAACCCGCATCTTGTCGATTAAGTCCCATTCCTTGATTTTTTTTTATTCTCGCCAAAGTCCCGAATGTTCCAATCATTTAGAGATGTGTAGTAACCGGAAGGGTAAGATACCGTTAATCGCTTCTCGACGAGAGTATCTTACTTATAGGCCAAAGCACAATATCTCTAAATCGAAAGGACTTTCGACCCACTTTGGAATTGTCGACGTTTCTCTACCCGAAACATTCCTATGTTTTATTGAGCCTCTCTTTTATGTATCTCAATTTATATGTGATTTTATACTTGAACGTTCATTCATTTCGAAATGTCGTTTTAATCATGTCGCACATTATCGCAATCACAAACAATAATAATTCTCATGAACCAACTAAATTTATATTTTCCTATTCGCAACTTATGTGCTATACATGTTGAATGTGTGTTGGAAACTTATGCTTTATGTGAACTTTACTTGGTACTTGAACATCTACTTGCTTTGCATACACAAACCTTGTTTTCAATTAATGATCAAAGTCTCATCCTTTCCCTTCTCTTTCAAATCTTTTAGATGTCTTCTAGTTCATCCAAGAGACTCAAGTCAAAGAAGGGTTCGACCTCCTCCGCCATGTCCCAAAAGGATTGTATGAAGTTTATGGCTAAACAATTTGCAAAGGTCCTACCCGACATTGTTAGCAAGATCCAAACCGATTCACCCCATGGTTCGGTCGACTCAAAGGCCGACAAACCCAAATCGACCTTCCAATTTAAGCACTTCATGGCTTGTAAACCCTTAGAATTTACCGGCAAGAATGGCGCTACCGCCATGATGAACTGGTTTGATGCCATCGAGCTTACCTTCTTGCAAAGTGGTTGCCCTGACGAACTAAGAACCTTGAATGCAACCGGTGTGTTTCGTGAAAAGGCACTTGAGTGGTGGACAACTGAGCGTAACAAGAGAGGAAACGAGGTCGCACACGCTATGCCGTGGGACGATCTCAAACAACTTATGAAGGATCACTTTTGTCCCCCTCATGAACTCCAAAAGTTGGAAAATGAATTCTGGAACCTCACGCAAAAAGGGAGTGACATGGATGGTTTGATTACACGCTTCAAGCAGCTTAGTGTTCTATGCCCTGGTCAAGTAGAAACCGCCTTTCGTACGCGTTATGGTCATTATGAGTTCGTGGTCATGCCCTTTGGTTTGACCAACGCACCTGCTGTCTTTATGGACTTAATGAACCGCGTGTGCAAAGCATACTTGGACCGTTTTGTGATCGTCTTCATCGACGATATCCTCATCTTTTCCCTGAGTCTTCCTAAATTTCGGGACGAAATTTCCTAAAGGAGGGGAGACTGTAACGCCCTGTGTTTTGTACTTTCTATTTATAGCTTGTCTTACTCGTGTTGCTAATTTTGGAAGCTTTGTATCATTGTACTCGTTCCTTCTAGTACTCGTTGTAAACTCGAGATTTTGATCATGAATGAAAACTTGCATTTCCTTGTTACATACTATACATACACCATAATACGATTAATCATGAGATCATTTGATACTTCTTTGTGATACTTACAAACATATGTTGAACTTGTAAATATGTGACATATACTTGTCACTTACAAACATGTTACATACTTGTACATTACACTTTTTACCTAGTTAAATCGTGTTTTATTTCATATTTCACCTTATTACAAGTTAGGGGAAACATTGTTGCATATTATTACACAACTTAACTAACAAAATTACTCATTATAATGTTTTAAAAAAATAAAAAACTAAAGAAACATGGCAGCCCAAATTCAGCAAAATTCAGCCCCATATAGTTGGGTTTTGTGGGCTAGTTTCAAGGTGTAACCCCTTCTAAACACTTCCAAAGCCCAACCCATTGAAACCCTAATCCTTCCCCCTATAAATACCACTTATAACCAGCCTCCCTACCACTTTTGCAACACTAAAAACTCTCAAAACATCCTCCAAACCGTAGCTGAAAGCAAAGGTTCGAGTAGATTGACACCCCTTCACGAAAATGAGCATAACTCACTCAATTCTTATCCGATTCACTCGATTCTTTTTCCTACTTGCTTGTATAATCATGGGGTTCGATTCCTAGACTTCTCCTTGGAGAAATCAGACCTGGAATTGCTCCGAAATTGACCAAAAACTTTCTGTTTTGTTTCAAACTTATGCAAACTTCATCTAACTTGTGTGAAACACATCTCAAACCAATGTCCTAATGCTTACAACCCCCCTTATGGTTGGTTAAGCTTAAAAACATGGTTGAGACATCTAAATCAGAGGTTAAAACCTCATAAACTTTCTGTTTTTAATTAGGGTTTTACCCACAAGTAATGTTCAAGTGTGAAACTTGTTGAATGTGTGATGGTTGGATTAGCTTGGGCTATCCTTCATAAGAATCCACTCATTACTTGATGTTTTGCTATAGATTAGTTGTTGTTAATACCTTGATACTTGTATGTTCATGACCCTCCTTGTTGTTTATAACAACAAGTGTAGTGGTGAACAATAGAGGTGCCTAAATGGAAGCTTGTTCTTCCTACCTCATGTATGTATTCTATGACACAAAGAGGTACCTAAATGGAGACATTAATCTCCTACCTCATGCTTGAATCTTAAGACTTGTAAACTATATAATATCTAAGTTATTCTATATGTATACATCTAAGTAACTAAGACTTGATGATGACTTAATAGTTATTTGTTAAGTGGACGTTACATCATCTATGACCATGCCCTTGTTACGACTCTAATGGATCTTAGAATCCATGAAATCATACCAACTCTTTTGAGTTTCAATAGTGTCAAGAACAAGAGTTATGTGTACAAGATGATTATTTTCACCTATGTTACTTTCTATATTTTAAAAAACCCCGAATCTATAATCTTCCGTTATACGCCAAACTCACACACCTACGTTTCCTTGTGTAGAAGGACAAGGTACTCCGAACTAATTCATCTACAAACTTGCTCTCGGAATTTCAAGTCACCTCTTGTAAACCGTGAGTATACTCGTATTTCCCCCTTTTTACTTTTACCACTTTTGGGGTGTAACATGTTTACCTATTAACTTACACATGAACACTTTGTTAAACACATGAACGTTCCTATAACATGCTTGTATACGTGATGACTTGATACTTTAAACTTGGGTTATTCTTATGTGTTGAACTTATCATTAACTTCGTACGAGCCAAACCTTGACATATGTAGCGCTATAGGATTAACGACCCGCCCGTAAACTTGAGGTTATGTCTTGAGCATATTGCGTTTTCTTGGTTTGATATGTTAGACACATGCCATATTTAATGTTTATCTTGAATCATATGCTTGCCATGAGGAATTGTTCACACTTTTTATCTTATGCTATGTACGTACCAAACTTGTATACTCGCCTTTGCTTTTGCATTGAATTGTATTTTAAACATGTTACAGGTTGATGATGATGCTATAAAAGAAGTAGCGTTGATGCCTAGATACACATATAGACGTTAGGGTTGAATATGTTGTATCAAATTTTGTTATGTTATCATGTTGTATTGGTTAAACTTGTTGTATTTGGAATTTCTTGTAATGTTGACTAGTTGAAGTTATGAAATGAAACTTGGATTATTAAATTATTGTCACAAATAGTGTTATGATGTCTCGAGCAATCTTCACACTTCGTCTCATCCCGATGTTTCCGCCATTGGTTGGGGTGTGACATAAGTTATATTCAAATCCTAGAATAATGTGAGTAACAAATTAACCAGATATGGTCTATGTTACCATGGTTAATGAATTGCCATAAAAGACAATTCCATAATAAATTTCTAAATAAACTTTGCCCCTACCTTCTTTTTGTAGCAGCAAAGACTACATGGCTGACTCCGACGAGATAAACAGTCATCCTTTGGAAAATCACGATGATAATGATAGGGTTAATATAACCAAAGGAGAGCTTCGTTCACTGATTAACACAGCTGTATCTAAGGCTGTAGAAGAACAACTTAAGGAGTATAGTGAGATGCATAGTCGAGCCTCATCTGTACCCCACTCTAAATCTGTCCCTAAAACTCATTCAGAGCCTCATAACAAGCCGCCGAAGAATGACGATCGTCATTCATCAAATGAACACAGTGTCCCATCCAAGAAGCCAGTGTTCGATAATAAACCACATACCAAGTCTTGTACCTATAAGTACTTTGTTTCCTGTAAACCCCGAGATTTCACTGGGGAAAAGGGAGCAGTAGATTGTATGACCTGGTTGGATGAAATGGACATGGTGGTGGACATCAGCGGATGTGCTGAAAGGGATGTAGTAAAGTATGTATCCCAATCGTTCAAGGGAGAGGCACAGGCATGGTGGAGGTCTCTCATTCAAGCTTCTGGGAAGATCCCGCTCTACAACATGACATGGGAGCAGTTTGTTACTCTCATTATGGAGAACTACTGCCCTCAACATGAGGTCGAAAGAATTGAATCCGACTTCTTGTCATTGGTGATGACAAACTTAGATTGTCAAGCCTATCTTACTAGTTTTAATACCCTGTCCAGACTAGTTCCTTACCTAGTAACACCAGAGCCCAAGCGAATTGCTCGCTTCATTGGGGGTTTAGCCCCAGAAATCAAGGCCAGTGTTAAGGCTTCAAGACCTGCTACGGTTAGGTCAACAGCTGATCTCTCCTTATCCCTTACTTTAGACGCGGTTAGGTTGAGATCGCTAAAGAAATCTGAAGAAAGTAAGAGGAAGCGTGAGGATGATAACTCACGAGGGACAGAGAAGAAGCGCAATGGAAACACTGATTCTAAGAAGTTTGGGTCTGGAAGGAACAGTCAGCAAACAGAGGAAAAACCAAAGTGCACGAATTGCTAGAGACGCCACTTTGGAAAATGCAGACTTGAATCCAATTCTAATTCAGGAGCACCTGCATGTGGGATATGCAAGTCTAAAGAGCACAAGTCGATAGAGTGCAAGAAGAGAAAAGATGCCACATGATATAACTGCAATGAGAAAGGGCATATCAAAACCAACTGCCCTAAGTATGCCAAGAAACCTGAAGAGGTCAAGAAGACAAATGCTAGAGTCTTTCGATTGGATGCCAAAGAAGCGATTCTAGACGATACCGTGATCACAGGTACTTTTCTTGTAAATGATGTCTTTGCAAGAGTACTTTTTGATTCGGGCGCTGATAAGTCTTTCGTAGATCATAAATTTTGCAAATTGCTGAATATGCCTGTCAAAACCTTAAATGTGAATTATGAGGTAGAGCTAGCAGATGGCACCATAGAAACCGTCTCCACTGTGTTAGATGGATGTGTGATATCCATTAAGAACCACTCTTTTCCTCTATCTCTACTTCCCTTTAAATTGGCCAGTTTTGACCTAGTATTGGGTATGGACTGGTTATCTCACAACCAGGCCCAAATCGTCTGCAACAGAAAGCAAGTAGAGTTAAAGACTCCGTCTGGTAAATCGCTTACCATTCGGGGAGATACCCAATATGGATTGCCTGAGCAAGTGACTATGCTCAAGGCTTCAAAATGTCTAAAGAAGGGTTGTGTCATCTACATGGCACATGTGATTTTTGATGAGCCTAAACCGAAGATAGAAGACATTCCCGTCATTTCGGAATATCCAGAAGTTTTCCCGGAAGATCTACCTGGTTTGCCACCAGATAGGCACTTGGAATTCAGGATTGATATCATCCCTGGAGCAGCACCAGTTGCTAGAGCACCTTACAGGTTAGCACCAACCGAAATGAAGGAGTTGAGGACCCAACTGGATGAACTGCTAGCTAAAGGTTTCATCAAACCTAGTTCGTCTCCTTGGGGAGCACCTGTCCTGTTTGTCAAGAAGAAGGATGGATCGATGCGTCTGTGCATCGATTATCGCGAGCTTAATAAAGTCACGATAAAGAATAGGTATCCTTTGCCGAGGATCGACGATTTGTTCGATCAGTTACAAGGGGCAAGTTATTTCTCGAAGATTGACTTGAGGTCAGGCTACCATCAACTGAAGGTCAGAGATGAAGACGTACATAAAACTGCATTTAGGACTCGTTATGGTCATTATGAGTTCCTAGTGATGCCTTTTGGGCTCACTAATGCACCGGCCGCATTCATGGATCTCATGAATCGCGTTTGCAAGCCGTACTTAGACAAATTCGTCATCGTTTTCATCGACGACATTCTTATCTACTCTAAGAACCAAACTGACCATGAGAAACACCTTTGTTGTATTCTCAAACTCCTGCATCATGAGAAACTCTATGCCAAATTCTCTAAGTGAGAATTCTGGCTTCGAGAAGTCCAA
Source organism: Helianthus annuus (assembly GCF_002127325.2). NCBI lineage: Eukaryota > Viridiplantae > Streptophyta > Magnoliopsida > Asterales > Asteraceae > Helianthus > Helianthus annuus. Next base: position 57,513,983 of record NC_035449.2, on the reverse strand, counting down.
TTCCTTGGACATGTTGTCAGCGAGCGTGGTATCCAAGTGGATCCCGCTAAAGTAGAAGCTGTCATGAATTGGCAAGAGCCAAAGACGCCTACAGAGATTCGTAGTTTCCTGGGGTTAGCAGGATATTACAGGCGTTTCATTGAAAATTTTTCAAGGATTGCTGCGCCCTTAACTTCCTTGACCAAGAAGGAAGTAAAGTTTGTTTGGGGCCCTAAGCAGCAAGAGTCCTTTGATATTCTGAGGCAAAAGTTGAGCAACGCTCCTGTACTAACATTTCCTGAAGGTACCGAAGAGTTTGTAGTTTACTACGACGCATCACACACTGGCATGGGGTGTGTGCTTATGGAGAAAGGCAAGGTTATTGCCTATGCTTCAAGACAATTAAAGGTGCATGAAAAGAATTACACCACCCATGACTTGGAGCTGGGTGCCGTTGTGTTCGCACTAAAACTGTGGAGGCATTATCTGTATGGTATCAAGTTTGTGATCTATTCTGATCATAAGAGCCTTCAACATCTGTTTAATCAGAAGGAATTAAACATGAGGCAACGCCGTTGGATGGAGACTATAGATGATTATGATTGTGAAATCAGATATCATCCCGGCAAGGCAAATGTAGTCGCTGATGCCTTAAGTAGAAAGGAAAGGGTGAAACCCATCCGAATCAATGCCAAGAGCATTGAAGTGAAGAATAATTTGATTGAAAGGTTGTTAGCTGCGCAGAGAGAAGCTGTGTTGGAAGCTAACTATCCTAAAGAAAAGCTAGGAGTAACTGAGGAGCAGTTAACTCTTAGCAAGGACGGAATTTTACGATTAAATGGACGAATATGGGTTCCAATTTACGGAGGACTACGAGATGTTATCCTCCAGGAAGCCCATAGTTCCAAATATTCTGTTCACCCTGGAGCTGATAAGATGTATCAGGATCTAAAGGCAAATTATTGGTGGATAGGCTTGAAAAAGTCTGTAGCCGCCTATGTAGCCAAATGCTTGACTTGTGCGCAAGTCAAAGCTGAGCATCAAAAGCCTTCAGGCTTGCTACAACAGCCTGAACTTCCCGAATGGAAGTGGGAATGTGTAACTATGGATTTTATTACCAAGTTACCCAAGACGAGAAAAGGAAATGATACAATATGGGTTATAGTTGATAGACTGACTAAGTCAGCACATTTCCTACCCATCAAGGAGACTTATAGCTCCGACATGTTAGCCCAGTTATACGTTGATAAGATTGTAGCCTTACATGGCATACCTGTGTCTATTATCTCTGACAGAGATACTAGATACACGTCACATTTCTGGAAAAGTTTCCAGCAATCTTTGGGCACACGTTTGAATTTTAGTACGGCTTACCATCCTCAGACAGACGGTCAGAGTGAGCGTACTATTCAGACGTTGGAAGACATGCTACATGCATGTGCGATCGATTTGGGTGGTAGTTGGGATAAGAAGCTACCATTAATCGAATTCTCCTACAACAATAGCTACCATACCAGCATTAAGGCTGCGCCCTTCGAGGCATTATACGGTAGAAAGTGTAGATCGCCCGTTTGTTGGGCGGAAGTTGGAGATGTCCAATTATCAGGACCAGAGATAGTCTTCGAAACGACGGACAAGATTGTCCAAATTCGAGACCGTCTCAAGACTGCCCGAGATAGGCAGAAAAGTTACGCAGATCCAAAGCGTAAAGATTTTCACTTCGAAGTAGGTGAAAAAGTGTTGCTTAAAGTATCACCCTGGAAGGGGGTGATGCGTTTCGGTAAGAAAGGCAAACTAAGCCCGAGATACATAGGACCTTTCGAGGTTATCGAACGTGTCGGATCAGTTGCCTATAAGTTAAACTTACCGGAAGAGCTCAATGGAATTCACAATGTGTTCCACATCTGCAATCTAAAGAAGTGCTTCGCTGCTGAAGCACTGGTGATACCACACACAGATGTGCACATAGATGAGAGCTTAAAATTTGTGGAAAAACCTTTGTCGATTGAAGATCGACAGGTAAAGAAGCTTCGAAGGAAGCATGTACCTATTGTTAAGGTCAAATGGGATGCCCGTAGAGGTCCCGAATTCACGTGGGAGGTTGAATCCACGATGAAAGAAAAATACCCTTATTTGTTTCAGTAAATCTCGGGTCGAGATTTATTTTAACGGGGTGAGGATGTAACACCTCGAAATTTTGTGTCCAATAATGTATTGACACGTGTCTTGAGTTTACACGTGGTATTAAATACTAAATAAAGGACTAAAGTTGACAAACCTTGAAAGTATGTAAATTCGAGGGTTAAAAATGTCAATGAGGGGTAAATATACTGTATAGTAGCCCTAAATGATGCTCGTACCTTCAAACGAATAAATCATGGATCGTACGGAGCGAAACACGGGAGAAAGTGAGAGATTACAAGCTACAGGGGTTAATTGTGTCAACATGTTTAATTTATACCTCTGAGTGACCCTTTGACGAACCCGAGGCTTTGTAACAGTAAAATACGCTCACTAGAATATTCGATATAAATTTCGCGAAGTTCCGTTTTAAAACGAGAAAGTTATGATCAAATTCGTATACGAGGGGTTAAAAGCGTCAACAATAAAAGTTAAGGCTTTTCGGATAGTAATTAAACTAACTGGGGACTTAACAATGCGGGTAATAGTCACGAGGCCCTTATTCGTAAATAATCGAGGGCCAAATCGCAAAGTTACCCCTTCGAAAACGAAAGGTCAGGCTCATCATGGCAAAAGATTTGAAAATCTTGATTTACAGGCCTCAGGCGGGCCGCGTTGATGAAACATGTAACTTAATGCGGGCCGCGAGCCATCTGTAGATACGGTTCCTGACAATATGATTCAGGCGGCCCGCGTCCATGTTGCCTAATCCTTCATGCGGGCCGCGTGGAAGACACAGATGCAGAAAAGTGATTAACTTGCCTGTTCAGCCTTCTAAACGTCATGAAATGCATTTAAAACCTTCCAAGTGACCCCTAAACAATCCCTAAGCATTAGGAACACATGTTGATGAGTTGTGGTCAGTGGTAGAGTTGTGTATCAACTTCTTATGGTGAGAAATGGACTATATAAAGGCCATGATGTGCATCCCATTGTTCGCACCTTCATCTACATTCTTGGATCACTTCTGGAGCTCAAACCTTCTCTCAAGTGGTCACATTTTGTGCATGGGACTTCAGTAAGTGTTCTACTTCTTTCTTATTTGAGTTATCACTTAGTTTTAGCTTAGAAGTCACACCGTCGTAACTAACGGTTGACTTTGCGATAAATCACAAATGGTCCAGTGGTTTATCGAATCAAAGGTAGTTATGTGTTGGTAATCATGTGGGCATTAAACCCCTAAAAGGGCACCCTCTGATTCCCACTCTAACTAGTCCGAGTGTCGAGTCAAACGTGCTTAGAAAAAGTCAACAGAAATGCTATTTTGCGATATTATGCATAATCAGTAATGTAGATGGCGTGTAACCTGTTTTAACATTCATAAAACATGATAATAAGTATATTAACTAGTCTAAGCTTGTTTGATCCGACCATTTACTGTTTTGACCGGTTCGGAGCCGAAAGTCGCAAAACTTTGACTTTTGCTTTGACTTCAGTTCTGACCCGTTAAAGTATGAATTAGATATGCCTTAGGACTCTCTTAGGACCAGGTTACATGATGGTATAACCCTCTGTGACCGGTTCATTGTTTGTCCGAGTCTTTTACACATTTCCGTTAAATGCTTAAAACTTGACCGTAACGCCCTTTTTAATTTAAAACGCGAATTTCGGACATGTGAAAGGACCATAACCTTAGTTACTGATTTCTAAGCATGTCCCTAAAATTTCACGTCAATCCGAGGTCCAGAATAGGAGTTATGCTAAATAGCGCAAATTACGGAAACTTTAGTAATTAAATGGCGCAATTAGCATAACGCCTATCTAAACCTAGATTCGACACCAAACCTTTTACACACTAATGTAAAATAATATTTTGGGATTTTTAAAGATTTTTAATTATTTTTAACCTGCTCATAACCTGCGGTTATGGCATCGGTTTGGTAAATACCGAATATACCCTTTTCGGACGTAACTTGAGATCTACAAGGTCTTTTGACCCGATTACAGTTGATACTGACTTTAAATAATAAATAGAGTATTTTGAACTTTATAAACTATTCGGAAAACTCAGATTTCCTGTAGAACTCAGAAACCTCTTTTATAATCTTTAAAAAGACCGAAATACGCCTACGGGGCATAATATGAACTTAAACTCGTTACGGGCATTATGGAAGGTATCCTACTGATACCACAACCTCTTTAAAGCATATTGACTTAGGAAACCAGTGTAGGACTCTTACGGTTACCCGTTGCGCCTTTTGCGCGCACGGTTCAGCTTATGTAACTAGTTTACATAAACTAGCCGAAACGGGTCAAACCATATTGTTTTGACCCCAAAATCCAGAGTGTGGTTACTATACCCATATAAAACAAGTCTTCAAACTTGTTGGGTCCAAATCACATTCCATTCCCGGTTTTCGCCTTTCACGCGATTAAACCATAGTTATTCTTTGAAACTGACCGGTCTAAGCTAAGGCTTAATTAAAGACCCGTTAGAAATCTAATAGGTTATTATAAACCTTCGTTCCAGATTAGGAGCCCAGTAAAAGTACTTACATTTACTGTATTGGAATTATACTTTGCTCAGGTAAATACTCTTAACTTATTTCCCTATACGGGCTTGGGATACGGTACTATAAAAGTACCGCTTGGTCGGGTATGTAGTCATTTAAATCGGATTGTGATTAATGTATTTACATAACCCGCTTTGTTCTGTATTATTTGATGTATGGCCCTTGGGGTTAAATGACCATGTCCCGGATATCCTTGGCATCATTTTACGAAATGGCCACGACCTATGCACGGGGTGTAGGCGTACACCTGACAGATGCATTATGTAAAAACTAGTAATCCACTAAAGGAATCTACCTTGTGGGCATTATACCGGTGGCTTGTCAGATAACTTAAACCGGCTCTTCTAACCGGTACTAATGGACGGCAAATAAGTAAATCTGTATACAAGATTATATACAAATAATTGTCCCAAGTTATAAAGATATTTTTGCCGAAGTGCATTCAAATCAATTTACAAACTCTTTTCAAAACGAGTCAGTTGAGTTGTATTTACCAGTGTGAATTGACGTATTTTCCAAAAAGGTTAAGTGCAGGTGCTAGATGTAATAGGCTGGCTACTCCAGACATCATTACTAAAGTCTCGCAAGCTCTAGATGTCAAAGTCTGTTGAACTATTGTTTCTGTTTTATTATCAATCCGCCTGTGGATCTTTTTACTCTCCGTTGTAATACTGGATATTACTTATAATTCGGATTGTAATATATTTTACCTTTTGCTTCCGCTGTGCATTCATATAATTGTGTTGTTTGACTATTATGTTGCCAACCACGTCACGGTAATCCCCCACCGGGCCCACCGGTGAGACACGTGGAAATCGGGGTGTGACATTAACGGGCTAACACCCATCACAGCGGTACCCACGAATGGCGCACTCGTCTTGGTGTATGATGTCTCATTGTGATGACATCCAACTGGGTAACACCCACTACACTCAATAACTCTTACAACAATACGTTTTGTAAATCATGTCCTAAAGTGATGACTGGCAAGTGGGTAACACCCATGACCCACAACACTCAATAACTCTTACAACAATACGTTTAGGGATTAATGAGTACAAAGTTATTAACGGCCTTATTTGCTCAACCATATCTTAGTGTTTACTTTGACTTATTGCCGACCATTGAGCGTGAAGGAAGCAACGGTCTCTGTCAACGGCCAGAACTTTGTAAAAAACGCTAAATAAATTGGCAACTTTATGGCCACCAAAGCCTCCTTGAGTAACCAATTATGCAAACCTTAGGTGATCATAGTTGCAGCTACTCTTTTCTTTTCTATTTTTCTACCATATGATAATTCACAAAAAGAAATGAAAAGCATCGTAAACTATCAAACATAAAAAAAAAACAAACTATTAGTCACCTGAGAGATCACTATTTTAAAAGAACTAGGAATATTACCCGCCGAAATGCGGCGGGTGGCGGTTATTATGCCTCACGCCCTCTCTTCGCGGGATGGCTAGAGTCTGGAGCAAGAAAAAAAAGAAAAGATTAGTATAGTGTTTCTAAACATGTAAATGCTACAGCGACGAATGAGTTAGCCGTTTTCTACGGCGATGATGTGTTAATCTACGTACAATTAGCGAACATCTTATGCATCGCATCGGATGCAAATTTCATTGTAAGCAAATATAGTCAAATACCTGGCGAATCAGGTTGAGTCCTTTTTTCTAGGTTGATTTTTTGGTTAGGGGTGGTTGGTGGTAATGCCAACATGCATTGTTGATAACTTGAAGATTACGCCTCACCTGCATTGGCGACGTCTATGACATTGATGATAATTAGTTGCTTTTCACTCTTGCTCGAGATGTGCATCATCCTTGCTTCACCAATTATTAATTCCATCTGAGGTGGGAGTATCTTTGGGTCGGTGCAATCATACTTCCTAATGAGCTCTTCATAGCTAATCTTAAGGAAAGGCGTCATGCATTCATTGAAGAAGGTAACCTCAGTCGGTTTTGTTGAGTCATTCATGAAAGCATTTACACCATACCATTGTTTTCAAAAACGGTTGAGGTGTGCGCCTCGAGGCGAAACGCCCAAAAAACGATTCTGGGGCACGCCCCTGGGGGTTTACATTGCACATGCGCCTCAGAGGGGCCGAGGCGCCAAAAATGTTGCACCTCAGGTGCGTCTTAGGGGGTTTTGATACTGGTTTTTGATCTTTTTGACTTTTTGTGTCAATTTCAAGCAATTTATGTCTTTTTTTATGTGTGTTTTTTATGATTTTGATGAATTTGATGATGAATTTAGTTAGTATTATGATTTTTATAAGATATATAATTTTTATATTTATTTTTTAATTTCGCCTCGGGCTTACGCGTCGGTTCGCCTCGAGGCTTACGCCTTGTGAGGCGATGGGAAAACGCCTCAAAACTCGTTTCTGTGTTTTTAAACCTTGCACCATACATGTATTACCTAAGTAGTTTGATTTAGATTACAATACACGATATAAGTTTTTTTTGTTTTTCTAGTATAGAGACTCGCGAGAATTTGGGAACCACATCATCTTCATCTTTGCAAACAAAGTTTAATGACCCGTCTTCCTTCAGGTAGAGTTTTTTGCCACATTTTGAACATTTAACATAATACCGGCCTCTGTTTGTTTCAATCTTTTCCACCCACGCTTCACATCTGAAGCGTTTAATTCCCTGTTGATAGAGTGTCCAAAAGTGTTAGTGTACAGGAAACAGTATTGCAAATGAGTTATTAATGGCGAAATACAACATGACTTTCAGCTGCCCTTTTACATGTAAAGTGTACTATCAAGTATAATCTTCAAAAAGCCACAAGAACCAAATCAAATTGGATATCATATATTTAAGAAAAACCAAAAGTATTTCTATTTGCCTTAACACGATCCGAAAGAAAACAGACCCACCATGGTAAAAGGTCTTTTTCAAATAAATCACGAAAACTGAAAAATTATAATCCTAGAAGAAAAAGTTTGGGAGCGGCTATTGTTTTGTCGCTCTAATTCGTAAGTAAACTACAATGTCAGATCCTTAAAGAACGTACAATGAAAAAATCTCAAACAGTTGAGTTTTTTTAAGAATTTATAACTCATACACGAAAAAGCTGACGACTGTATTTATCAATATTTAATGAGATTGAAAAATATAAAAGCAAATGTGTAGGTATCAACATTTATTTAAGAACATATTTTAATTTAAGGGTGTGATTCGAAGGCAAACGCTAACTAATAACTATTGCATAGATGGATGAATTAATAATATAATAATTTTTAATATACGTGAACCTTTTTTATTTCCTTTGGATAGGGTAACAGGAGAAATGGGTGTATTATATGAAAACAGGGGACACGTGGAGGAAAACGACAGGCCAAAAAATGCCACCTATTGTCTTGCATTTCAAAAGGTAGGAATTGTGGTTGTAAAGAAGAGTAAAGACGGGTCATGTCTCCCAAAGACTAAAACCTGAGCGCGTACGTTTACAATTTGCTATGATCATTGTGTAACACTAATTACAATAGGATGCTTGGATGAATATTGAACTTCCATACAATAACAATAACGTATCTGAAGTTCTAGGTGCTGAGGCGAGCCTAGCTGCTGGAGTGTCACAACAGGATTGGAAGTGTCTGCTGGCAGGTTATTTGGGAGTTGTTTCAGCCTGTTTATGACAAAAAAAAATATTAATCACATGCAATGAATCCATTTTAAAGTATAATAACTTGGAATTAAGGATCAAGGTTACTAGACATATTTTGAAACACATAAATCAAGAATAATCGGAATAGAATTATTAACGGCATACAAGTCGGGTAATGTTTAAAAAAATAAACATACTGAACGTTTCCCCCCTTTTTGGCTTTGTTTATTGCTTACATGTTTACTCTTTCAGCAATGTGAGAGAATTCTGGGTTAATAACTGTTGTAAGATGTGTTGACTCCAACTGCATTAGGTCTAAGAAATAGAATTGCTAATGAGAAACGATACTTGTATATATTAGTATTCATGATACTTTTTACCCATATTTACATACCGTGATAATCTGAGACTTGTGTGGTAGTGATTGCCACTATATCTTCGGGCACTACATTGTCTCCAATGAGATGTATCATGCTTTGCCACAGTGTTATTTCAACTTGTTTTCCCCTACGCAATAAGAAAGTTATTTAATTACAAGATATCCAAGGACCGCTTACATAGTGTAGTAATACTTAATGTTCATATCTCATGGCAACCTTCCTTAAAGGCTTTGTTTTTTATGTTGGTTGCAAGTGGTTCTTGTCAACACGACCAATATAATCTACAATCACATAATTACTTGTTAATTAAATGGTTACATAACTAAATATTGTTATTCCTTTATGTATAAACATACCAGTAAGGAGCTTGTTATCCTTAACCCTGCCTTTAAGCAACCTATAATGGGCAAATCCAAAGTAGATAGTAGGTAAACAAACCTTGCTTTCTTGCCAATTATGAGTGATGCCTCATGGTTAATAGTAGCAATAAGCTCCCTAGCTTTGTTGCACACATACCCAATAACACGGTAGCATGACTAAAAAACGTATTATGGAGTCATAGTATTCCACCTCGTCAGCGTCAGCAGTAGCCTCTATTCCCTCCCCCTACATTACATTAAAAAAAATTATCGTCAGGCTAATTGATGTTATGAAAGAATTTTCGATATGTTATTAAACGAAAATTAAAATCGTACGTATTTGTCCACAAATTGATAGCATAGATCACTTTTCTTGACACTTGGTATCTTGCTTGGTGCCATCCACTTTTTCACAACCCTAATTTCAATAGGTTGTGGTTTCTCCTTTGGCCTGATATCCCTCAAAGGTCTGAATGACATCTTGATACTGATCCTGCAATATAAGTATGGACAACAGCAAACAAAGATTAGTACTAAAATAGTTGTAGTCAAATCAGACTGGATAATAAGTAAATATTATAGTATATATTATACACAACATACATTTAGATATCTAATACAAATATAGGTAACATGAAATCCAAAGGTAATAAAAAATATCCGACTAAACATATAAGTTAACAACAAAGTCAAGGAAAGTAAAACATACCTGAAATGCAAATAGTATTCTATAGCATTAGCCACAAACGTACTGAAATAACAAACCACTGTTACACAAAGAAGGGAAAAAGTTAGTTTAATGTAGTAGAACCTTGAAGATTGATGCTCATTTATTTTCTGTAGGAATCCGTTCGTGCAAAATAAAAAAAAAATCTTTTATTAACTTGAATTACAAACTGAAATACTAAAAGCATTAAATTGTAATACTATTACAACTGAAATAAAGGAAAACAAGAAACAGAATTACAAACATAAACAGGTTCTTGGCTGAGGATCGTGTTAGACACGGGTCCCTTAAAACAAATTTTGAGTCTCCCAGGAGAACTCGTTTGTTTCCAGGATACAACAGCCTCAATAGTTGTATTACCGGACTTGACATAACCCGAAGGTGTACCTTGAAGCAAGACAGAAGAAGAAGATGATTCTGCAGAGAGAAATTTACATGTGTTGGTAAGTTTCGTTGTATCTTTTGCAGCAGGGGTAGCCTCCTATTTATACTGCAGATCTTCGGATGAAACTGAAAAACGAATTAAATGGGAGAATTAAATTGTGTAAACGTCTTCAATACACTTTAGTTCATCATTTAATTCTCAGTCAAAACCGTTGACTCGTCAGTTTCAAATGCTGAAATGTAACTGCTCTCTTATTAATGTCTGGAAGCTTCTGCGCGCGAGCGCAAGATAGACTGGTGCGCGCGCGCCATCTTGGCTCAATTTCATGTGCGCGCAAGTCTGCACGCTTGTGCGCGCGTGCGCCGTTTTGGTTCACTTTCATGTGCTTGCTAGTCTGCAAGCTCATGCGCGCATGCGCCATGTCACCAGTGAGCCTATACGATCACGCCACACAGTCGCGCCGTATTGGCTCACTTCGTGCGCCGCGCACGTCACATCAGTCCATGCGCAAGCGCACAAGGCAGCTGGTCATGCACCATGCTCGGACGCGCTCATCCGCCACATCATGCGCCACTGCGCGCAGACCCACCTGGGTCATGCGCCATGTACCCGTGCGCCTGCATGCCACGTCACTAGCCACCTGGTCCTTGCAGCCCCTGTGCTCTACCACGCGCACGTGGTCAAAAATACAAATGCGGCTCTCAAGCAGCTCGCGGCGTTGCGAGCGTCCGAAGTGCAAAGTGCGCCATCAAAACGCCGCATTGCGCCCGTCGCCCAAGCCATGTGCGCGTGCTTATGCGATTGCGAGTTAGGGTACTCCGCACCCTTTGTGAGTACACTAATGTGTGCTTCCATGAAACAATAAGGATGGAGAGTTCCCACTTAAATACCCCTTTAAGTTTCATCTCTCCTCCTATGTGGGACAAGGTGCCACTTTCCCAATTTTTTAGCATTCAATGTTTGAAACACCAAACTTTGAGCATCGATATCTCATTCATCTTAGCTCTGTTCTGGATGTCGTTTAGTTCGTTGCGAAGCTCTTCCAACATAGAACACAAACCCACAAATAAATATATAAAATACCCTCAGTTTCTTATATTTATTTCTAGTCTAAATAGGAAAAAATGAATTTCCTATATTTGTGAAAATGCTATTTTCACAAATTTCCAACAATCCCCCACATGAATAGAAATCGATTTATCAAGTTTCAACGATACACATTTAATAGTTGAGTATTGCAAGATTGGTAGGTGTAACCTTTGAACCTTCTTTTGTGAAGCATACTTAGCCTCCTAGGGTCTTGTAGACGCGGTGTCTTTGAACAATCCCCCATTTATGTAGGCGACAATATACATTCACACAGTATTCTCCCTGGTTCAGTCAAGGCCTCTTGGTTGTGTCCGTTTATGGTCATAGAACACTTTCCTGGTTCTGTGAGAGCTCTAGGATTTGTGCCTCCCCACAAATCCATTCTAAACGACCCCACTTCTCTCTGACATAGGTGATTCCTCTGAATCATTAAAAGCATCATGGTTAATTTGGATTTTCTCAAAATCCTTAACCTCAACATGCTTAACCTTCCTTCATCTCACTGATTGCAATGGACTAGGATGTACATAACTCCCTTTATTAATTTTGGGGCAACCCCCACAATGACTCCCTTTAGGTTTATGATTAAGTTGTCCTATTGAACCTAGATCTTGGGATCTCCAGTCAACTAGGTTAGGTTTCTCTCATATTCCCTTCTTCTATGGGCTTTAGTCCCATTCCTCTTGACGACTTATAAACTAAATCTCTGCTCAAGCCTTTTGTTAACGGGTCTGCAATGTTCTCCTTTGACCTAACATAGTCAACTGAGATAACACCCGTTGAGATCAGTTGTCGTACCGTGTTATGTCTATGTCGAATGTGCCTTGATCTGCCATTGTACATTGAGCTTTGAGCTCTAACAATCGCCAATTGATTGTCACAATGTATGTAAATCACCGACAAAGGCTTTGGCCATCTTGGAATATCTTCCACAAATTGATGTAGCCACTCCACCTCTTCCCCGCTTTTATCCAAAGTAACGAACTCATATCCCATCTTGGATCTAGCTATAACATTTTGCTTAGAAGACTTCCAAGCTATAGCCGCTCTCGCAAGTGTAAACACATAACCACTTGTAGATCTGTGATCTTTTATATCCGATATCCAGTTCGCATCAGTGTATCCTTCGATCACTACTGGATCCCGAGTATAATGTAATCCATAATCTCTTGTGTATCTTATGTATCTAAGCACCCTTGTGATAGGTTTCTAATGTTCCGCACTTGGATTACTGGTGTATCTACTTTGCCTGCTCACAGCATATGCTAAGTCAAGTCTAGTACATGTCATTAGATACATGAGACTACCAATGATCCTTGAGTACTCTAACTGAGCAACACTCTCGCTTCTATTTTTCCTTAGACGTTGGGTGTTATCAATTGGAGTTCGAGCTATACTCGTATCGTCCGAATTGAATTTCCCAAGGATCTTATCCACGTAGTGAGATTGACTCAATACAAGACCATTTTGGGTTGTAGTGATTTTTACTCCAAGAATCACATCCGCTAGACCCATGTCTTTCATGTCAAACCTCGCTTTTAACATGTCTTTAGTTGAGTTGATCATGTTATCATCACTCCCAATGATAAGCATATCATCTACATAAAGACATAAAATTACATAACTTCTTGGTGTGTCTTTAAAATAGACACACTTGTCACACTCATTTATTTTGAAACCATTTTCAATCATGACATGATCAAACTTTTTGTGCCATTGTTTTGAAGCTTGCTTTAGGCCATACAAAGGCTTGACAAGTTTATATACTTTGCTCTCTTTTCCCAGGGCAGAAAAACCCTTAGGTTGTTCCATGTAAATTTTTTCTTTTAAATCGCCATTTATAAATGCGGTCTTTACATCCATTTGGTGAACTTTCAAATTTCTTAGAGCCGCAATTGCAAGAACCAATTGTATAGAGGTTATTCGTGTCATGGGCGAGTAAGTATCAAAGTAGTCTAGACCTTCCTTTTGTCTAAACCCTTTTATTACTAACCTCGCCTTGTATTTATCAATACTTCCGTCAGCTTTCATCTTCCTTTTGAATATCCAACGATATCCAAGCGGTTCCCAACCGGGTGGAAGATCTACGAACTCCCAAGTATGATTTTGAAATATAGAATCAATTTCATTCTTAATTGCTTCTTGCCATTGAGGTCCTTCTGTGGACATAACCGCTTCACAGTAGGTATTGGGCTCACCCTCAACCATGTAGCTCAGGAAGTCTGGACCAAAGGATTTTTCAATCCTTCGTCATTTGCTTCGTCTAAGCTCACCCTCCTCAACCTCGGGTCATTCATGTCTTTCATCTAACCATGTAGATGAACTTGGACCAGCTTCATCAACCGTTGTTGATGAAATTGCATGTGTTTATCCTAGCATAGGAAACACATTTTCAAAATATGAGACATTGTTAGGATTAGCCTCCATGATACTGTGTTTGTGTACATCAGGATTCTTGGACTCATATACAAGAAAACGATGTGCACTACTTTGATGTGCATATCCTATGAAAATGCAATCAACAGTTTTGGGTCTTATCCTAAGAGCCTTAGGAGGTGGTACAATCACCTTTGCTAGGCACCCCCACACTTTCAAGTATTTGTATGAAGGCTTCCTCCTTCTCCATAACACATATGGAGTTTCGTCCTTATTTTTCAAAGGTATCTTGTTCAAAAGATAGTTTGCTGAGAGAATGGCGTCCCCCCACATTTCTCGATTCACTCCCGAACTGATCAACATGGAGTTCATCATCTCTTTCGATGTTCGGTTCTTTCGTTCCGCCACGCCATTTGATTGTGGAGAATAAGGAGGTGTACACTCATGTATAATGCCACTTTTTTTGCATAAATCCGCGAAAGGTGCAACATATTCACCTCCTCGATCGCTTCTCACAACTTTTATCTTCTTTTTAAGTTGATTCTCAACTTCGTTTTTGTACAAGATAAACTTTTCTATTGCTTCGTCTTTACTCTTAAGTAAATACACATAGCAATATTTAGTACAATCATCAATAAACGTGATGAAGTACTCATGGTTGCAAAAGTCGCTAGGCGCTCCCTAGTCGGATTCGGGAGTACTCGGGAAGTACTCGGCTTAGGCGGAGATTACTCGGGGAGTAATTGGCCTGGGAGACCAGTACTCGTGCCTCGGCAGCCTACCTTGTAGCGAGTACTCGGGGAGTACACGGAGCCTAGGCGGGACTTTTACAACCATGGAAGTACTTATTTCCTCCACGTGTGGGAACCGCTTTTAAATCACACACATCGGTTATTCGTTCAACCGATTTAAACAATGATCTCGTAATTTTGAATTCTACACATGACTCGCATTTGTAATCAGACTCGATATGGAATGTTGGTATTATATTTAATTTAATCAAACGTCGTAATGAATTAAGATTTACATGTCCTAGTCTACCATGCCAAACATTAGAAGACTCAATCATGTAAGTAGAAGTAAAAATTCCATTCATAGTTTTGTTTTGGTTCACAACCATTACATTCATTTTAAACATTCCATTAAGGGCATAGCCCTTTCTGATAAATGTTCCACGTCTAGAAACAACAAAATCGTCCAATTCAAAAACTAGACGAAATCCAAACTTGTTAAGCATCCATCCCGAAACGAGATTCTTCCGTATCTCTGGGACATAAAGCACTTTGGTCAAGGTAAGCTCCTTGCTAGAAGTCATCTTCAAGATGACAGTGCCTTCCCCCTTGATGCTTGCGGTAGCTTTATTTCCCATATAAAGCTTTTCTTCACCCGTAGCTTCCTTGAATGTTGAGAAAAGAGCCTTATCTCCACAAACATGACGGGTTGCACCCGTGTCAACGAACCATCCTTTTGGGTTTTCACCCATCACGTTGACTTCTTCAATCATAGCCCCTTCTTCGGTTATCATTGCAATCAGATGCATACCATTCTCATCAACCATATGCGCACGTTCACACTTAGGTTTCTTGCATTGGTTAGCACGGTGCCCCATCTCGTTACAGTTGTAACAAGTACCTTGGAAAGGCGCAGGCTTCTTTTTCACAACCCCCCTTTTCGGTCCAAGGTTGTTAACCTTTGCTTTCCCTTTGTTGTCCTTCTTATCCCCTTTGTCCTTATTGGCATTCGAGGATTCCCCAAATTCCACCATGTTTGCTTTCGCCGAAGCTTGCAAAATGGTGCCTTTTGGGCCACCTTGTTGTCTTCTTCTATATGAAGACGGACGACAAGTTCCTCCATAGTCATTTCCTTTCGTTTGTACTTTAGGTAGTTTTTAAATTCTACCCACGAATAAGGCAATTTCTCAATCATGGCTGCCACTTGAAATGTCTCGCTAAGTACCATGCCCTCAGCGTGGATGTCATGAAGTATAATTTTCAACTCTTGGACTTGGTTTATAACAGTCTTTTTATCAACCATTTTGTAGTCCAAGAAACGCGCGACAAAAAATTTCTTTGTTCCGGCATCCTCCGTTTTGTACTTTTTATCCAAAGACTCCCATAATTCTTTGGAAGTCTTGATATTGTTGTACACATTATACAAGGTATCCAAGAGACCGTTTAGTATATAGCCTCGACAAATGAAATCCGAATGCTTCCAAGCATCTGTCACGCATTGAGCTTAAGCGTCGGTCTCCCCTTCCGCAGGTTGTGGAGCGGTTTCAGTCAAGAACCTCGCAAGGTTCATGGTGGTCAAATAGAAGAACATCTTCTTGCCACCTTTTAAAGTGGACACTCGAGAACTTCTCAAGTCATTCAGCATGATTTGCCACTGTGGACACTCCCACAGTGTTGGCAAGGGTGCTGACAACAACATTCGTGTTGCTAGTGTTCACGTTTTCACTCGACATTCTTAAAAGTTTCAAGAAAACAAGTTAATAATTCTGCTTTCAAAAATAATAAATACACTAATTTATTATTGATTAGGAGTACGAAAACCAGCTGTGTAGCTTCTAAGTCCAACTTTGAAGACTACAACAGAAGATTTTAGGACTCAAAGACAGAAAAAGAGAAGAAACAGAATTTGTTTTGACAAAGTCGCTACTTTGAATGAAAACAGGAAAAAAATGTTTTTAAAACACAAACTATATGAAGTCAAAACTGGTTTGAAAATCACAGCAGAGTTGTTTGTGATTCTACACGAACGGTGTTTTAAAAATTTGTTTTAAGATTGTAGGAATCCGTTCGTGCAAAATAAATAAAATTCTTTTATTAACTTGAACTACAAACTGAAATATTGAAAGCAGTAAATTGTAATACTATTACAACTGAAATAAAGGAAAACAAGAAACAGAATTACAAACAGAAAATAGGTTCTTGGCTAAGGATTGTGTTAGTCACGGGTCCCTTAAAACAAATTTCGAGTCTCCTAGGAGAACTCGTTTGTTTCCAGGATACAACAGCCTCAACAGTTGTACTGTCGGACTTGACGTAACCCGAAGGTGTACCTTGAAGCAACACAGAAGAAGATGATGATTCTACAGAGAGAAATTTACATGTGTTGGTAAGTTTCGGTGTATCTTCTGCAGCAGGGGTAGCCTCATAGTTTTACTGCAGTTCTTGGGATGAAACTGAAAACGAAATAAATAGGATAGTTAAATTTCATTAAACGTCTTCAATGCACTTTAATTCGTCATTTAATTCTCTGTCAAAACCGTTGACCCGTCAGTTTTAAATGCTGAAATGTAACTGCTCTGTCATTAATGTCTGAAAGCTTCTGCGCGTGCGCAAGACAAACTGGTGCGCTCGTGCCATCTTGGCTCAATTTCATGCGCGCACCATCAAAGCGACACATTGCGCCCATCCCCCACGCCACGCGCGCGACGCGTGCGCGAGTGCGGGTTAGGATGCTCCGCACCCTTCACGAGTACACTAGTGTGTGCTTCCATGAAACAATAAGGATGGAGAGTTCCCACTTAAATACCCCTTTTAGTTTCATCTCTCCTCCTATGTGGGACAATGTGCCATTTTCGTAATTTTTCAGCATTCAATGTTTGAAACACCAAACTTTGAGCATCGATATCTCATTAATCTTAGCTCCGTTTTGGATGTGGTTTAGTTTGTCGCGAAGCTCTTCCAACATAGAACACAAACCCACAAATAAATATATAAAAACCCCTCAGTTTCTTATATTTATTTCTAGTCCAAAATAGGAAAAATGCATTTCCTATATTTGTGAAAAATGCTATTTTCACACATTTCCAACATTTTCATCTTTCAAATATGAAATAAAAATAACCGGTTAGTTTAACTCAGGTTTTAAATTCGTTAGATTTATTTAAAATTTTTAATAAAAAAATAAAATATAACAAACTTACGTTATAAAAAAATTAATAGTGCAAGTCACATTATTAAATAGAAGAACAGTGTGATGAAAATAACATAAATATTTCAAATTTAGTGGTAAGGTTCTGATCGGAATGTAAGAAATTAAAAATTAAGTCATTAACTTGAAATCATTCTGTTGTTCCTCACATTCATTGTACATTCATATTTTTCTTTTAGTCCATAACTACTTCTAAGTTGTTTCAAATACGAATCCTTTTAATCATGTCGAAAGTAGAATTCTATCATATGAAAACTAATTCATTTCAGAATACAAAATAAATTCCCATAACGAATCAAATGAATTGTATATCCTAGCAACATAAAAAAAAATTTTTCTAAATTAAATATGAGCCTAAACGGGTTAACATTAGTCAACTTGAGCACATCCTGTTAAGCTAAACGTGTTCAATCCGAAACTCCCCCATAGCCATTTAGACTACACTCAAGTCATAAACTCTATGTTAAAAAACTGTGTATGTATTATATGGTTAAGATGATTGATTATAACAAATTATCAGATATTAAGGCTTTGGCCCAGTGGTCGAGAGAACCCCCTCTAGGTGTTTAAATAGGAGAATAATAGCTCAACTGATAAATTATAAATCAGAATTCGATTAACGCTTATAACCTATGTTAGTAAAGAGGTTCGTTGGATGACATGTTATTAAATGTTTAAGATTTACAGATGATACTCAGGTTCAGATGGGGCTATATCTCTCATTCTAACAAATGTCTACCTAAAAGAGTGAAGCCATGACAACTCAAGCTTCAGCTTGGATTTAGACTTGAAGTTAAGGAACCAGCTTGGTAGGTCTCATTAATCCTTAATGAGCTCGTGTTGGCTTGTTTGTTCTTAATAAATCAGAAACACAGATTTATTAAGAGTTTGTTTTTACACTATATTTAGCTATGAAGTATTATTAACAGTTTTTTTGCACTATATTTAGCTATGAAGTATTTAACTGATTAATCACCAATCCAAATTAACATTTCATAGATACATCAAGGGAAGAAAATGCCCCAGCTTGTTTGTTCTTAATAAGTCTGGCTTTTAACGAACAACGGGTGTATGCATTGGAACTGTAAGTGAAGTAAATAAATTGGAATAAAAGAGAAATTGAGCCTCAATTTCATGCAAGAAATCCAATTGAGGTCTAAAAACCAACTCCCCAAATCAATCCAAAGTGATTGGCATTTGATAAGTAACCTAACAATAACAATAACAGCCCAACCCTTGGAACATACTACAGCCCCAGGTGGCGAAGAGCCGACATCGAGGTGCCACCTCCTTTTCAGGGAGAGCTAATGCTTGTTGGGTATTTTGGTTTGACACTGCTTCACACCCAAAAAGAAGGGAGCTACGTCTGAGTTAAACTTGGAGATGGAAGTCTTCTTTCGTTTCTCGACAGTGAAGTAAGACCAAGCTCATGAGCTTATTATCTCAGGTCGGTAGTCCGCATCTTCACAGACATGTCTATTTCACCGAGCCTCTCTCCGAGACAGTGCCCAGATCGTTACGCCTTTCGTGCGGGTCGGAACTTACCCGACAAGGAATTTCGCTACCTTAGGACCGTTATAGTTACGGCCGCCGTTCACCGGGGCTTCGGTCGCCGGCTCCCCTGTCATCGGGTCACCAACTTCCTTGACCTTCATGAATACTCAAAGTTTCATATCCGAAGCTAGTTTTCAAGAAACCGCTCGAGGCCTACTAAACCGATCACAAGAATACCAGCTACAGTACCTATTATCCAAAGAGGAATTCTTCCAGTAGTATCGGCCAATTACGCCACTTCCCTCCACATTTCATCAAGTGGTCATGCTAGAGACATAAACAGTCATGGATAATTATGAGAAGAGATCCTTCCGAATGGGCTAAGAGAGATAATACCTAGAATGATTAGTCTATTATTTTAGTTCTCTCTCGTTTTCTTAATTGAAGAAATAATTGGAAAATAAAACGGCAAGTACAAAAATGAGTAACTCAAAAGGAATTTCTCTACCTTAGGACCGTTATAGTTACGACCGCCGTTCACCGAGGCTTCGGTCGCCGGCTCCCCTGTCATCAGGTCACCAACTTCCTTGACCTTCATGAATACTCAAAGTTTCATATCCGAAGCGAGTTTTCAAGAAACCGCTCGAGGCCTACTAAACTGATCACAAGAATACCAGCTACAGTACCTATTATCCAAAGAGGAATTCTTCCAGTAGTATCGGCCATTTATGCCACTTCCCTCCACATTTCATCAAGTGGTCATGCTAGAGACATAAACAGTCATGGATAATTATGAGATGAGATCCTTCTGAATGGGCTAAGAGAGATAATACCTAGAATGATTAGTCTATTATTTTAGTTCTCTCTCGTTTTCTTAATTGAAGAAATAATTGGAAAATAAAATGGCAAGTACAAAAATAAGTAATAACCCCCAGTAGAGGCTGGTACGATTCAATTCAACATTTTGTTCGTTTAGGTTTGATTGTGTCATAGCTCTATTGTCACACCCCGGCCGCGTATAACGTGCAACCGCGGCGGAAACGCCGGGGAGTGTTGTGGACAGAATTAATTGTTTCATAACCATGGAAATCAAAGTTACATTTTATTTATTAAACAAGAGTAGTACATTGTCTTAAACAGGAAAACAAAGAGTTTATAACATAATTAACTAAGTCTATCTTCAGTTTT
Organism: Helianthus annuus; assembly: GCF_002127325.2. Classification (NCBI taxonomy): domain Eukaryota; kingdom Viridiplantae; phylum Streptophyta; class Magnoliopsida; order Asterales; family Asteraceae; genus Helianthus; species Helianthus annuus. Next base: position 57,493,761 of record NC_035449.2, on the reverse strand, counting down.
AGTCTCTAAGGCACAGGTCCGCCCTAGTGTCATGATCATCATCCTATGGAATAGCTCCTGAAAACACATGTGAAAGTAGGTACGTCAGCATAAAAATGCCTGTGAGATACATAGGTTTCGTGAAAATGGGATTCATGACTTGAGTTTAAAGAAATTTTTAATAACAGTCAGTCATGAACCTTGTAATTTGTCTTGCTTTGTAAACCATTTGAAAAACGATAATATCAGATGATATGTATAGATAAATGCAAGGTTAAACGAGTAACCAAGTAAAATGAGTTGAATAAGATAAGTTGTTTGTAAAAATGATGTCTTGTGAAGAGTATGTTATTTGTGTAAAATGTAATGTGTCTAAACTGAAATGACTTGGATAACACTATGATATGTAACATTATACAAACATTTATATATAGGAAGTACCAGCGGCGTATCCACCATGTTTGTATCATATTACATACGCCACGTTACTCCAATCATTTACCCAAAACCAACCACCATGTAAATTGTTCATGTATAAATCAACTGTCAATTGTTATTGTGTAAACCATGTCGAAATGTCTATGTTCAATGTAAACCACCAAGTATGTATATCAATGTCCACATGTTCATGTTCAATGTAGATAATGTAATGTGTACCCAAACTATATCTTGTATGGTAAGCGAGATGTATCAACTCAACCATATGTAAAGTGCACAAAACAAGGTGTTGAAGTAAAACATGGTTTAAATCAACGTTATGTTTTGTGGAACAATGCATGCTCTACTGATATAAACATTTGTACGGTATTGAGAAATATGCATACATCCAAGCCTTGAGAGTGTGGCGATAAACCCTTAAACAAATTAATGGTTTATCTAAGTTATGTATATCGAATTCGGTCATTCCTTCCAATCCAAACAAACCCAGGATTTCAGGAACGGGAGTTGTCAATTCCTATGGTACCACTACCTACTAACGAACGGCGTGATCAATGTTAATGAATGTATTGTTCCATGTTAAACAAATCAAATGTCATACCAAAATGTAAGCATGTGAAAACAATGCACTAAGTATGTAATCAATTGAACATACCTAGCGTGAAATGTAATATAAAACAATGTACTAAGTATGCACACAATGGACATACATAGCATGAAATGTATTGTAAAACGATGTACTAAGTATGCACACAATGGACATACATAGCATGAAATGTATTGTAAAACGATGTACTAAGTATGCACACAATGGACATACATAGCATAAAATGTAATGAAATCATGTACTATAATGTACTAATGAACATAATAAGCATATGATATGAAAAATGAAAGGCATGAAAGTAACAGGTAGGCACATGTGTTTCACCCCAAAACAGTTTGGAAAATAGTAAAAGAGGGGCTCAATGTACTCACCTGAGATTGCTTTGAATTCCTTGTGTAATAAACACACAATGCTAGAGATCACGGGATATCAAACGGCACCTAATAGGTAGCTATATTAATATACCGGACCAAAATCGGAAGGATCGGATAGTATGCGGGTTCGTAAACCAAATGAGTATGGAAACTCGTGTAATATGGTTTAACAAAGCCTACATACTAAAATGAAACCTAACCTAAGTGCTTGCGACCCATCACGACCCGTTTAGGTAGCTTATGCTACCTTAACGCGTCGTTCGCGTAGAACGCGTTTGGAACAGCTAACATCGTGGCCATAAGGTATAACCTCGGAAGGTTAAAGCTATGGTCACCTAATGTGTTTGGTCGGATCCTACTGATCGACCAAACGGGTCGGGTTCGAAAGTATAAGCGATGGTTTAGATCGCTTACCTTACGACCCTATATAAGCACTATACTAAAAGTGACGAGCTAAGCATGTTAGAACATGCTTAACTAAGTTTAGAAAACAGGTTTGGCATCAAAACAAACGGCTTTGATGCTCACGAGTAGTTTGGTTACAAAATACGCAAGAATGCGCATTTTGGCCGAAACTACGACTCGTCACTGAGCCTAGATAACGTGGTAATCAGTAGGTATAGTCACTACGGACTATAACCATCGTGATCACGCTGACGTTATGAAGTTCTAATGAACTTCGGGTTGACCATAGGCTGGTCAATGCAGAAAGTCAACAAAACGTTGACTTTCGGACTCGAAAAGCGAATAAAAGAACGAAAGAATACTTACGGAGGGTCCCCGAATGCTAATCTAGATCAAAATAGCTCAGGTGTGAAACAAAGGTTCCAACTTAGAGCTTAGATCAGATTTTTGTGGGTTTTTACAAGAATGGGGGTGGGGTATTTATAGTGTTTCCCGAACCGTTAGGATCGTTTCTTGAAAAACGTGATCGAATCTCATGCGTACACTTGTCGAAAAGTTGTGGTTACTGAAAATGACCCTTAGTGAGCTGAAAGGGCAAGTAAGAACATGTGGTTGTGGTTTAATCAGCTGAGATTTGCTGACTAATCGATCTTATCTGATCTGCATGTCTGATGCGGCCCGCGTGAAGGTGCAGGCCAAACCAATGCGGGCCGCATGGCCCCGTCCGATCTGCACCACTTGCGGAATTTACAGTTTAGGTCCCTGTTGCATGTTTAAGCCATTTCCGACACTTCTAAGGCCCGTAAAGCCAACTTTAAGGCCCTAAAATGATGCCTAAACATTGTGGACATGAAACATGCTCAAAAATATGTCGGATGTTGGTTCGTTTGGCCGTACGATCGCGATGTTTGGTTAATTACGACGGAATGCGCATAAGCGCGAAAGATGATCCAGATGACGCGACGAATGGATTTTTCTCATGCCAAACACTAAGGCATAATATAAGGATGCTTACATAAATTTTTGGATATCCGGATGTATTCAGAACGTAAGTTATGCGCGAAAGTGCAAACTTGTGCACTTTTTCACACTTTTAGCCCCTGAATGATCCAAAAGTTTGTTTTAGCATACCAAACCCCTCAAAGCCTATTTCTAAGCTATGTAAAGGATATTTATGGTATGTTTAACTTATGGACATGTTCCGGAATGTTTGTTACAATTAGAATTGGCATACTTTCGCAGTTTGTCAAGTTTAGTCCCTGTAAGCGAATTAACTTGTTTTTGCCATACCAAAGCCTTCAAAACTTATTTATAAGTTATGTATAGGTTATTTAAGGTATGTTGAGTATAGTTTGATGTTCCGGAGTATTTGTCGCATTAAACTGAGTACGTTTATGCACCAGTTTGCGTATAACTCTCTAGAAAGCGATGTAGAGTTTGAAATCGGTCAAAAGTCAAAACATGAAAAATGTAAAACACAACCAAACAAACATTGGGATCAAATAACATTGTTTTATTGATAACTGAATTGTTCACAATGATTACAAGCACAAATCTTACATCTATAATTCGGATTAGGTTTTCCCTGTTAGCCCATAAGGATCGGACATCCATATGCCAGGACCATACAAGCCTGTTACATGAAATGCACCAAAACCAAAGCAAGCCAGACCTGCAAGAAATAAATGTATTCCAAAGATCTTGGGCAAATCAAAAGAGGGTTTTCCTGTACGTTCATCACAAAATATTTCTAGATCCCAATATACCCAATGCCAGCTAGCTGCCAAAAAGCACAACCCAGAAAACACAATATGCGCTCTAGCCACACCTTCGTAACTCCAAATACCATGCGAATCATAGTATTCATTCTTATGAAAATGGTAACAAAGAGATACTATTTCTCGAAATATGGACAAATGGAAGTTTAACTCCTAAAGAAGCACTTCACGAAGCCTCCCGGAATTTGATTGATTTATTGATTCCCTTTTTACATACCAAAGAAGAAAATTTAAGTTTAGAGGAAAATCAACACATAGTTCCTTTACCCCCTTTTACCTTTTATGATAAATTGGCTAAACTAACAAAAAATAAAAAAAAATGGCGTTGAAATCGATTTTTATTGACCAATCAGAATTGCCTCCCAGAATCTATAATTGCCTCAAAAGGTCTAACATATATACATTATTGGACCTTTTGAATAACAGTCAAGAAGATCTTATGAAAATGGAACATTTTCGCATAGAAGACGTCAAACAAATTTTAGGGATTCTAGAAAAAAATTTCGTAATTGATTTACCGAAAAATAAGTTTTAAATCCAATGGATTTTTTCTCTTTTTTTAGAAAAGGGCCGAAAATCGGTTTTGAATCTTTAGGACAATACAAAGTTCATGATTCCCCTAAAAGTAAAACCAATTTAGGTTTACAATTTTACTGAAACGTTAATCAAAGATAGAATGAATTTAAAGTTGAGACTTAAACAACAAAAAAAACATGTATTTGACAACATCGAAGAACACAGGTTGGCAAAAATCGAATAAAAACATACCCAAACATAGTTCGTACAATAAAAAGTAACCTGGTTTGGAATCGTCCGATTCAAGCGACCATTATCAACGTCGGCGGAGATGAAGATGAAAAAGTGGGTTGTCAGTGATATTTTAACAATGGTTACATACTTACATTATCCGTTCTAAGTTATTTAATCTCTGTTTTTTTCACAATAATGTTCAAAGCAAACTCAACCCCTAAAGCAAGTTGGAAACTCTAACAAACATGATACTTAAACACAAAGACACCGCAACCATAAATATGAAGAACTCAAACATTACATGATTTGGAGATTGCTCAGATGGCAAGATGGAGAGAATGCTCAGATGGGAGATGAGATGGAGAGAATGGTGAGAGAGACAGGGGTGAGCAGATCTTTTTGATGAAGGGTTGTATGGTGGGGACTGGACAAATGTATGAATCAGAACCACAAACATTTTTTTAAACACCCCAAGCCTATGGTACAACCAAGCTAAACACAAAGTGATTGCTTATTTATAGGGTTTTAATACAATAATAACAAATACATCCATTCGACTTAATGATCAAATGGAGGTCCCTCGTATGTATTTCTAAATTTTGTTACAACACCTCTTTTAGTTACATACCGACGAGTGGCTGTGGCCACTAGCCACCATTATACCACTGTTGAACCGCCAAAAACACAACCACTGTCTGTACTATAACCATGCATGACCAAAACTCAGCTTTATACCATGATTAAAGACACCAAAATATCACAATTTTATGCTATAAACTGATTCTGAGTCTCAGAAATAGTTACCTTTTGTTCACTAGTCTATTGTGCCATCAAATATGAGTAAATCAAATTCTTCAAACCCCTTTTTCACAGCAGCCTCAAACCTAGCCAAAACAGGCACTAAAACAACCTCAAAACCATCAATATGTAACTAAAATGAGGCTTACAAACATGAACCAACATATATTCTCATCAATTATTTTAATAGTCAAAGCTTTAGTCTTAACAGAATGTAGAAGTGAAATGTTTCAAGCTGAAACTCACAAGAATGTAGAAATCACCCTGTTGGCCCTTGTAATGAGCCCATAGAATCCTCCAACATTCATTCCATGAACTTTTTGTCACACCCCGACCGCGTATAACATGCAACCGCGGCGGAAACGTCGGGGAGTGTTGAAACAGAATTATTTGTTTCACAACCATGGCATACAAAGTTATATTATATTTATCAAACAAACGTGTTACATTGTCTTCAAACAGGAAATAAAGAGTTTATAACATAATTAAACTAAGTCTATCTTCGTTTTATGTCTCTAAGGCACGGGTCCGCCCTAGTATCACAATCATCATCCTAAGCGACAGCTCCTGAAAACACACGTGAAAGTAGGTACGTCAGCATAAAAATGCCTGTAAGATACATAGGTTTTGTGAAAATAGAATTCATGACTTATGTTTGTGAAAATGTTTAGTCATGAACCTTGTAATTTGCTTTGTCTTATAAATTATATGAAAAACGATAAGATCAGATGATATGTATAAATAAAATGTAAGGTTAAATGAGAGTAAAAATGAGTTTGTATAAGATAAGTTGTTTGTAAATCAATGTCTTGTGAAGAATATGTTATTTGTGTAAAATATAATATGTCTATACTGAAATGATTTTAAATAATGCTACGATAGGTAATATTATACAAACATTTATATATAGGAAGTACCAGCGGCGTATCCACCATGTTTGTATCATATTACATACACCACGTTACTCAAACCATTTACCCAAACCAACCACCATGTAAATTGTTCATGTATAAATCAATTGTCAAGTGTTATTGTGTAAACCATATCAAAATATTCATGTCTTATGTAAACCACCAAACGTGTATGTCAATGTCAAATTGTTTATGTTTAATGTAAATCATATAATGTGTGTCCAAAATATCATGTATGGCATGTGAAATATATCAACTAGGCCATAGGTAAAAATGCACAAAAACAGGGTATTGAATTAAACATAGTTTAAGTCAAAGTTATGTTTTGTGGAACAATTGCATGCTATACTGATACAAACATTTATGCGGTATTGTGAAAATGCATACATTCAAGCCTTTGTGACTTGTGGTGATAGACCTTTAAACAAATTAAAGGTCTATATATGTTATTGTTTATCAAATTCGGTTATTCCTTCCAATCCAAACAAACCCGAGATTTCAGGAATGGGAGTTGTCAAGTCCTATGGTACCATTACCTACTAACGAGTGGCGTAGCTAATGTTAATGAATGTACATTGTTTAATTTAAACAAACCAAATGTCATACCAAAATGTGAGCACGTGATGAATAATCGTAATATGTATGCACACAACGGGCATACATAGCATAAAATGTAATTTAAAATATTGTACTAAGTACGCACACAATGGGCATACATAGCATAAAATGTAATGTAAAACAATGTACTAAGTACGCACACAATGGGCATACATAGCATAAAATGTAATGAAATCGTGTACTATAGATGTACTAATGAACATAATAAGCATATGATATGAAAGCATGAAAGTAACAAGTAGGCACATGTGTTCCACCCCAAAACAGTTTGGAAAACAGTAAAAGAGGGGTCTATGTACTCACATAAACACCATGAAAACATTTAAAAGATGGGGTTCTATGTACTCACCTGAGATTGCTTTGAAGTTCTTGTATAACAACCAAATAATGCTAGAGATCACGGATATCAAACGGCACCTAATATAGGTAACTATGTTAATATACCGGACCTAAATCGGAGGATCGGATAGTATGCGGGTTCGTAAACCAAACGAGTATGGAGACTCGTGTAATATGGTTTAACAAAGCCTTTATACTAAAATGAAACCTCACCTAAGTGCTTACGACCCATTACGACCCGTTTAGGTAGCTTATGCTACCTTAACGCGTCGTTCGCGTAAAACGCGTTTGGAATACCTAACGTCGTGACCATAAGGTATAACCTCGGAAGGTTATTCCCTATACAGCTATGGTCACCTAATGTGTTTGGTCGGATCCTAACGATCGACCAAATGGGTCGGGTTCGAAAGTATAAGCGATTGTTTAGATCGCTTACCTTACGACCCTATATAAGCACTATACTAAAAGTGACGAGCTAAGCATGTTAGAACATGCTTAACTAAGTTTAGAAAACAGGTTTGGTATCAAAACAAACGGTTTTGATACCCACGGGTAGTTTGGTTACAAAATACGCAAGAATGCGCATTTTGGCCGAAACTATGACTCGTCACTGAGCCTAGATAACGTGGTAATCAGTAGGTGTAGTCACTATGGACTATAACCATCGTGATCACGCTCACGTTATGAAGTTCAAACGAACTTTGCATCGACCATAAACTGGTTAATGCAGAAAGTCAAACATAGTTCGACTTTCGGACTCGAAAAGCGAATAAAAGAACGAAAGAACACTTACGAAGGGTCCCCGAAAGCTAATCTTGATCAAGGAGCTCAGGTATGAAGCAATGGCCTCAACTTAGAGCTTTTAGATCAGATTTGTGGGTTTTTAACCAAAGGGGGGGTATTTATAGGAAAAGCAAGACCGTTAGGATCGTTTCTTGAATATCGTGCCTCGATCTCATTCGTACACTTGTCAAAATGTTGTGGTATCAAAAAGTGACCCCAACCCCAGAGATTGTGAAGAGGCATGGCCTTTGGAGTGTTTAAAAGGCTGTTTACAGCCAAAAAATGAGTTTCTGCATCTGACCCCTGCTTACAGACCGTAAGGGTGATGGCTTACGGTCCGTAAGCCATCACTTTGGCAGAATTACACTTTTGGTCCCTGTTGTGCTATAAGGTCATTTCCGACGCGTTTAAGGCCCGTTAACCCCATTTCAAAGCTCTAAAATGAAGTTAAAGTATAGGGAACTTAAAATGTGCTCAAAAATATCTCGGATGTCGGTTCATTTGGCCATACGGTTACGATGTTCGCTTAATTATGACGGAATGCGCATAAGCGCGAAAAACGATCCAAAATGCGAGACGAATGGATTTTTCTCATGCCAAACACTAAGGCATAATATTAAGATGCTTGCATAAATTTTTGGATGTCCGGATGTATTCAGAACGTAAGTTATGCGCGAAAGTGCAAACTTATGCACTTTTTGACACTCTTAGTCCCTGAATGATCCAAATGTTTATTTTAGCACACCGAACACCTCAAATCCTATTTCTAAGCTATGTAAAGGATATTTAAGGTGTGTTTAACTTATGGTCATGTATGTCTGCGACAGTTCAAATTGGCATACTTTCGCAGTTTGTCAAATTTAGTCCCTGTAGGCGAATTAACTTGTTTTTGCCATACCAAAGCCTTCAAAACTTATTTCTAAGTTATGTAAAGGTTATTTAAGGTATGTTGAGTATATGTTGATGTTCCGGAGTATTTGTCGCATTAAACTGAGTACGTTTACGCACCAGTTTGCGTATAATTCTCCAGAAAGCGATGTAGAGTTTGAAATTGAACAAAAGTTAAAACATGAAAAATGTAAAGCACAAACAAACAAACATTGGGATCAAATAACTTTGTTTTATTGATAACTAAACTGTTCACAATGATTTCAAGCACAATTGTTACACTTTTTAAATTATAAATGAACGCATATTGGATCATAAAATTGTTGATGCATTTTGTGGATACGGCTCGTTCGGTTCGACTGCGTTACGAAGTGAAGAGTGAAGCATGATTTCCTCCATCATGTCTTGGAATGATCTTGACTTTGTACGTAATGTAAAACAGTTGTGCATGTGCAAACTGTTAGATGGTAGTGAACTGTGTTGCTACTCTTTGTATTATAGTCTGCAAGTCTTGTATGTATACTGAAAATCCACGAAAGTCCTTATGGGCCACGAAAAGATTGAGGCCCAATACACCCCACGAAATTCTATGATCCTGCATGAAATCCACGAATAACATTGGCCTGTGAATAACCCATTCTTCGTCCATGAGTTGTTCACTCATCTAAGGTCCACAAAGAACCTCTATAATTCATGGGTATATGTCTTTCTTGGGATTCAATGTTTGCTGAATGTTGTTCACTATTTCGTGGGCCTTAGTTCTGGGCCTAGTTAGTCTTTCGTGGGGCTGCAGATAGGCTTGGCTATAAAAGGACTTGCAGTACACAGTTTCAGCCAAGAGAGCACAGAGAGTCTGTCAAACATTATGTGTATGTGTTTGTACTTGTTCTCTTCCATTTAATCAATATAGTGAATCTTTGGTTACTTGTGTTTGTTTATAATTTGCTTCGGTTTGCATTCTTACGAGGATTCCGCACTCGCAAGTGTGTTACAAAGAGAAGGAAGAAGGTTTCTTAATCCTCCAAGTGGACCTACAAGTGGTATCAGAGCTTTGGCTCTCTTCCTTGTTTAAAACCAAGCTTAGTGTGTTGTATTTTGGGCAAAATCTTTGAAGCTTCTGGAAATTTATTGGGTTTAAAACAAGAATATTCAAGTTTTTGAAAAAAAAATGGGTTACAGGTTTAAGAAAACTTGTTGTTTGCTTAAAATTTTTACAAAAACCTTGTTCAAATGCATGGAGACATGTTAGTATAGGGTTTTTCTTAAAATTCTTTGCAAAATCTTGTTTTGCCGATTTCTCCGGTGAGGTGTTTGGCCGGAAAAGTGACCGGAATTTCATTGTTGAGAAGATAAGATTCAAAATTTTACTGAAAAGGTATATTTTCGGGTGTCTGCTGTTAACTAAATCAAGTTATTCACCAACCTTCTTTTTATAATCAGAAACCATATTCTCCTTAAAAAGGAAATACTTTTCACCTACCCTTTATGAAAAACTAAGTTACAGCTTGTTATTTTTTCTTGTCTTACGAAAAATCTGTTTCAAAAAACCATTCATACTCACGAAAAATTGAAACCACGAAACATATACTTCGTTTCTTATTCTTTGCTGGGCCTAGTGTTTATCTGACTTGATAATTTGTGGACTTGAATACAATTGGGCCGAAAAACGACTTTTCGTCTGATCCTATCTTTCGTGGGATTTTTGTCCAGTTGCAAATTATGTTCCACAAAACATTTAAGTATTTCATTCCACTATTCTTCGTGAGATCGTGGACTTCCATTTGGGCTTGTGGCTCTTTGTGAGAATTGGGCCTTATCAGAATTTTTTTTTCTTTTGTGGACACCAGGATTCATTTGACGAAGAATTACATTGGGCCAGTCCATTCTTCGTGGGCTCAATTTTTCGTAGATTGGGCTCACTGTCCATTACATTTTTCATGGACATCAATTGGGTTTTAACTTGGGCTGGGGTTTTTCGTGATTATCATTTTTCGTGGAATTCTTGTTTTCACAGTGGACTCACAGAAGGTTAAAAGATTGTGTTTAAGTTGTTTGTTTTTCAATCCATCATGAGTACAAATCCTTGGGATTGGAGTGATAGCTCGAGTACAAGTCAAAATCCTTCACAATGGATAAAATCTTTAATGCCTCAAAAATCGATTACATCTAGTCAATGGGCATGTGTTGCTAATCAAAATCAAAGTATTCAAAACCTTCTCATAAGCAAGAGTGAAACTGAAGGCAACAATCATCCATCAAAGTTAAATCATGTGAACGATTATCCATCATGGAAAAGTCGCTTTCATACGTATATTCTGGGTCAAAATACCGAGTTGTGGACATGCTTTACTACACCATACAATGAAGCTCTCGAAGAAGCAGGTTACAATCCACTTACTTTGGCAGGAATGGTCGAAAGTGATAAGAAGGCTTATGATCTTGAGAAGAAGGCTTTTGCTATCCTTACTCAAGCACTTCATAAGGATATTTATCATCAATTCGCGTATTGTACCACTACAAAGAATTTGTGGGACGTCTTAGAAGCTAGAGGGGAAGGAAATGCAGCAACACGAAAGATTCGTCATGATCTTTTAAAGAAGGAGTTTAAAGGATTTTTGTTCATGGAAAATGAAACACTAAAAGACATGGCTACTCGGTTCTATCATTTGCTTAGTGAGATGCACTCATACAGGGTTAATGCATCACAACAGAAGATTGTCATGCGTTTTGCTGATGCTTTACCACCTAAGTGGAGTCAATTCATTGAGTTGCTAAAGCATACCGGTGTTTTAGATGGGCTTAGTATTTATGAATTCGTTCAAAAGCTTGAAAACAAGGATGAAGAAGAAATTCGAAAGGCAAAACGAATTCCAGTTCCACAAAACCCTGAGATGTACTTTGGAGGTATTAACACCACTGTTAGTACCAATCAGCAACCGAAGCTTCAAACAGCGTTTGTGTCAAATATAAACCCTTTTCTACCACCACCAAAACCACAAACCCAATAAGAAGCCTCTCAACAAGCTTGTTATGGTAACAACAACACCACTCAATCTTCAAACCCTAACACCGTCAGACTTGATACCTCAAACTTTACTAAAGTCAGTGTGGAAGTTGCCCGAGAACATATGGAACTTCTAAACACAATGGTAAGTGCTTATTGTGGATTAGTTGCTGGTCAAATTGGAAACATTAATTTGACAGATGAAGACTATCAACAAATAGACAAGGATGAGATGGAGCTAATGGATATAAAATGGGCGTTTGCAAGTGCGAGGAGAAGAGCAAAGGATTACATGCGTAGAACTGGAAGAACAAGCTTGGAGAATAAACGGGATACAAAGTATGGTTTTGATAAAGATGTCGTTACATGCTTCAACTGTGGTGAGAAAGGTCATTTCAAACGAGAATGCACTCGACCTAGCAAACAAGGTAACCAAAATCCTTTCCGAAATCAATCAAGCTCATCCAACACAAATCAAGACAACAATGAAAGGAGTATTGTAGCAGTTAACAACCCAAGCAACTGAAACCAGTCTGGGCCTTTAAACTCAAACAGAGCCTTAGTAGTTCAAGCAGATGAAGGATGTCATTGGTCAGTTCAACTGGGAAATGGAGGAAATGGAGGAACTGCTTGTTATGCTAAGATCATCAATCACATCAGACATGTCCACAAAGAGGAATTTTCTGAAGATGATGATAGCTCTGGGTATAGTGGTAGTTCTGATGAGGAAAGCTCAAGTGTGGGTGGTTATGGTTCGGATTCGGATGTAAAGGAAGGAATTAATGCTGAGGTTGCGGTTTCGACAAGTCAGGTACAAACCGACACTCCTAGTATATGTAATGATTGTGCAGATTTAAAACATAAGCTTGAAACAGTTACTAGTCACAATCAAGGGTTGGTGGTTGATCTTTAAAAATGCAAGGAGGCAAATATGGCTTTAACTCGGAATGAAAAAGTATTCAAATATGTTTTTGAAACTCTTAAGAAAAGTGTGTCTGAGTTAACAAAAACAGTTTTGAACAAACAAACGGGTATTAATAACTACATTAATATCATTGAGGAAACGAAAAAGGAGTTAGCCATTGCCAAATGCGAGCATGATGTCACACCCTGACTTTTGCATAAGCGTGTACATGTGACTCGATCAGTTTCATCGCATTCAACTATAATAAACAACTATATGACTAAAATGATGTTCATCCATTCATAAGTTTTAAAAATATTACAAACATAAGTTGTTTAGGTTAAGTTACAAACCATCCAAATAGTAATAAGTTCCATAAAAAGACTTTTTAACAAAAGCTAGTAAACCAAGGCTTTGCTTCATATATCCTATCCATGATAAGATATACAAATGAAACCCTTCAAAAACGGATGACATCTAATCTTGTAGTTCACTTCTTGAAAACATTTCCAACGCCGCAGGATCCATTTAGTTTCCTGAAATACATGTAATTTGAAAACATCAACAAAAGTTGAGCGAGTTCATGTGTTTTTATGTGAGCTCGAATAAACTTGTAAACATTTGAGAGAATTCCTTTGATAACCGGTATGTAAAGCGTCTATGAATAGATCAATTAATGTTTTGCAAGGACATTAATATGTGTGCAATGGCGTAGGAATGCTCAAACCTAGCGAATTTCCTCTGGTCCGCCTGGCTGGAACGACATAGTCACTACATGCGGCCACACAAGGACCCATGAGTGGGGCTTGCTACACCCGACAGATCTACCACTCCTGCCCCTCGGTCTTTAAACAAGATTAATGGTCTTAAGTGTACGCCTACCCATCCACATGATCTATGATGTGCACAAAATGCAACATATAAATTACATCAATTGTGGCATAAAACTAACCCTTTTTTAGTACTAATGTTGGAAAAAGTGTGTTTTTGTCTTCCTTTTGTATTTTCAGGATTAAATGAGCTCAAATAAACAAAAGAAGCAAAAAGGCAGCTAAATCTAACACAAATACAAGAAAAGGAACAAACGTGGCATGCCCGACCCCCTACAGCATCTTCCCAAGCAAAATAAGAGAACAGAAGGCTGAACACGCCCCGTGCTCAGTGAGGATGGCCAAAGGATGGCCACATCACCAAAGAAAGAAATTATTTGCTGTTGTAAAGCATTACTTTTGGGAAGATCCATATATTTTCAAAATGTGTGCCGACCAACTCATCCGAAGGTGCGCACATGGTAGTGAAGCAAGAAGAATTCTCCGCCATTGTCATGAAGGTCCATACGGAGGACATCATGGTGCCGCTAGTACCGCACGAAAGGTATTTGATTCAGGATTTTATTGGCCTTCCATTTACAGAGACGCTCAAAGTCTTGTTAAGACATGTGACGCCTGCCAAAGACCAGGTAATATTTCTTCCAAAAACGAAATGGCACAAAATGGCATTCTTGTTTGTGAAATTTTTGATGTGTGGGGACTCGACTTCATGGGACCTTTCCCACCATCGAAAGGAAACAAATATATACTTGTGGCGGTTGATTACCTGTCTAAATGGGCCGAGGCCGAGGCACTTCCAACAAATGATGGAAGAGTTGTGGTAAGATTTCTGAAAAAATTATTCTCTCGTTACCTAAAGCATTAATAAGTAATAGAGGTACCCATTTTTGTAATCATCAACTTGAAAAAATCTTAACAATATATGGGGTCTATCACCGGGTCTCAACAGCATATCACCCTCAAACAAACGGACAAGCCGAAGTGACTAATAGAGGTTTAAAACGAATACTTGAAAAAACCGTAGGATTAAATAAAAAGGAATGGGCTGATAAATTAGAGGATGCTTTATGGGCTTTTCGAACTGCTTATAAAACAACAATAGGTACAACCCCATATAAGCTAGTCTATGGAAAAAGTTGTCACTTGCCGGTAGAAATAGCTCACAAGGCCTACTGGGCAATCAAAAATGTAAACTTAGATTTAGAATTTGTAGGTAAAAATCAATTTTGTCAATTGAATGAATTAGATGAATTAAGGAATTATGCATACTCTAACTCTGAAATTTATAAGGAAAGAATGAAAAACTTGCATGATAAACATATTAAACCAAATGAATTTCGAGTAGGGGATCAAGTTCTTTTGTTTAATTTACGACTTCGGCTATTTCCTAGAAAATTAAAATCTAGGTGGTCAGGACCTTTTTCCATCACCCATATTTTCCCACACGGTGCAGTAGAAATTAAATCTCGAAATGAAATTCCATTCAAAGTCAATGGCCAACGGCTAAAACTCTACCAAGGATTCATTGAGGATGAGGAAGAGGAAATCTCACTTCAGACGGTCGACGAATAAAAGCATCAACATCGTACCTGGTAAGTTACGAACAAGCGGATAAACATCGAAACTGGTAAGTCTTCTAACCAAGTTTTGGGAAAACAGGGCACTCACACGAGCACTAAAAAAAGTTGCTCGGCACAGGGCCGTGTCCGCGCAACTGTCGGGATAAAACCCCTTTTCAAAACAGTTTCTTCATTTCAACACGCCCCGTTTCCCCACAAAACGCTCTGGTCCAGGCGATTTTCCGCAGAATTTCGACTTCTCCTCTTGTTCTAACAACATCAAGGTATGATTCTATCACCATTAGTAATTAGATTAGTTACTTGCATGTAGTTAAAACCTCAAAAATTTGGGGAAAAATCTAGGGTTCTTGAAGTTCATCCGGATCGAACCTCAAATTTTTGAATAAATCTGTTAGCATTAGTATAGATTAGTGTTATGGGAAGTAAACCCACTTATATTGTTCATAGATTCGCCCGGTTTCTTACAAAAACCCCAAACCCTTGTTTTTTAACCGAAAAAGATAAAATTGAAGGGGTAAACGGTTTGTTTTGGGAAAAACGGCACTTGGGGTTTCATTTTCGGGGGAAACCGCACCTACTTGACCAAAAATTTTCAAGTTTTCGGGACCGGGTCGAAAAATGGAAATTTTGAGTAACAGACGCCTAGACACGGGGTCGTGCCCGCTGAGCACGGGGCCGTGTCCAGCCCACTGTTTTCAGTTTTCTCCGAAAAATTTCATTACTTCGTGCTAACTTTTGGTGTATTCTTTCAGATGTCGAAGAATTTCACAAGATTCAACGTAAATGAGCTCCATGCTAGGGCAAGATATGACATACTTCAAACAAGACCGGAAGAATACCCAAGACAAGTATGCACGGATCTCTTAGCCATGGTGAACCAACTTGACCGGTTTAACAACCTCGTTACCGGCCCACTAAGGATTGCCCTAACCACTAGACTTCGCTCTATCCATGAGTGCACTATGGAGTTCTATAGCACCTTTACGTTCAATGCGAGATGCGACCCTTTCGACAATGATGGGGTTGCATTCCGATGTGGTGGAACGAAGTACTCAATCTCAATGGCACAATTTGGGGCAATAGTTGGGCTATATACGGAGGAAGATTCGGGTTGTGAAGAGAACACCGGAGGGGTGCGGGATTTGGATGAGAACGAGCGCCAAGCCACGTGGGCTTAGATTGGTGAAGGGCACTACAACCCAAGCAGTACAAAGAGTACCAAGTTGAGGGACCCACTCTACCGATACATCCATAGGGTCCTCGGTTAATCCCTTAGCCAATGGCATGATAGCGGTGGCGTTGTTGGGTTGAGAGATTTGATAGTCCTTCACTGCATTCATACCCGAAGACACCTCGATGTTCCGTTTCTCCTGCTCCGTAACATGCATCTGAACCGGCTTGCTAATGCACCAACCCCTATCTTCTTCGGGGGATGGGTGTACCATCTCTTCAAGCACTTGTGAACATACCTAGGTCCTTCGAAAGGAGCCCATGGTCGGGAAGGGTCGATGTACACATCTGCCGCTCCATGAACCTAATCTATGAGGCGGAAGACGGGTCGGTTAGCTTTCAGAGAATGCAAGGGCATGCATGGAACCCACAAGAGGCGCTAGTCCTTCACGCTCCACAGTTGCAACAACCTCCCCATTACCAGTACCAGCCTCACGGTGATCCGGGCCAATCCTCCTCACAAGGAGGTGGTTTTCCTAACTTTCAAAGTTTACATGATCTTTTGCAGGAAAACCTTATGTGCACCCGGAACACCTACAACCTTGCCAACAACACCTACAACCGGGTCGGAGCCATTGGAAGAAACATCTCCGATATCCAAGATGACATCGGAAGCATCCGGGAGTACATGGCAGGGCATGGAGGGGGAGGTGATGACCATGATGAAGACATGGACTAGGCGGGTGGAGTAGGAGTAGGAGCGGCTGGTTGGTGATCCCACAGGTTAAACCCCCTTTTCTATCGAACAATTTCCGGCTTGCGTGCCGAGTGTTGAACAATTTACTTTCCCTAACTTCTTTTTATTTTCTACTTTTGTTGTTATTTTTAACTTGGTGGTTTGGATGTTGAACTTGGTAATCTAGGATGTTTGGTATTGTTTGGTGTGGTGATTAATAAAACAGGTACATACGAGGCTTAGAGTACTAAACATTAGTACTACTAAAACCGGGACAGGAAAACCGGAGCTAGAAACCTGTTTTTCACCTTTGCAGACTGTCTACACGGGGTCGTGTCCGGCCGACACGCCCCCGTGCCCACCTCCCAGACCTGCTGTTTGTTTAATTTCTGCAGATTTTTGCCAGACACGGGGTCATGTCCAGCCAACATGCCCCCGTGTCCACCTTCTTTAAGTTTTCGTTACTGGCACCTAAACACGGGGTCGTGTCTATCCACCACGGGGCCGTGTCCAGTGTACCAGTAACATGAAATTTTGTTTTTTTTCACACATTTTTACACATTCAATCAACCTAAAAACTTATTTTTGGGACACATTGAGGACAATGTGTAATTTAAGTGTGGGGGGATGCTAAAACTTTGAATCTTGCAAGTCCAATCACCCCAATTTTTTTCAAAAATTTTCATTTTTTTTACTTGTCTAAGTATAAGTTGGGAATTTCAAAATTCTAAAAAGGTTATATTTTTACAAATTTACAACAGATAGCGTCGTGATAAAAAGAACCAACATAAGAAAATTATGAAATGGCATAACAAACTTAGTTAAAATTTGATTATATATACTTGATCACATAAAAACCCATTCCCACAAAAGTGAGTTTTGAGCCTTTATTGAGCATACAAATACATATCTTTAAACTAAATGCTCATTTTTGGTTTCTTGTGTGAATAGCCGTTTGGTTCTTACAACTCTAGAACTTACCACGACGATACATTCCCGGTCCTTACCAACTTAAACCCAAGTAAGTAAATGATTGAGGCATTAGGACTAACCTTTTTTATTTCTACACCATTATTTTTCTTTTTTTTTACCACCTACCCAAAAATCCCCCTAGTTAACCCCTTTGAGCCTAAACCTTTTCGTTTCTTAACCCACTTCAAACACCCTTTTTACCCACCTAAACCCCTTTTTTCCTTTTAAACCATTTATTTTAGTAACAAAGCTCGGTTTCTCTTATGACTTTGAAAAAAAAATGACGAGAATGAAGCCCAAGAAATAAACAAACAAGTTTATCAAAAATAACTTTGTTTGAAATGCTTCATCAAATAAAAAGTTTTGAAAAATATCAAGTCTTACGAAAACCGACGCTTTTTACGCTTTTCGCCCCAAAAAGTCCTCTTGATATCTGCAAAGGTCTATAGTTACAAAGGAGGAGGATTGATTACTTGGCAAGCATATGGTAGGAGTAAGTTCCATGCCGCTCTCGAGTGATTCACTAAAAATACACCTTCGGCTGAGTGTTGAGTGATCCCCCGTGAGGTATGTGAACTTGTATATAAATAGAATTTTAAAAAGGCATGTTATACCCTAATAAGTAATTTATCTTATGAAACGTTTTTAATAAATCATGACGAATAGGATTGTAAATAAATAAAAATAAAACTCAATAATGAATCTTGGAAATCCCGACACTCTATGACAAGCTCAAAAACCTTCTCTTCTACCCATTCCATTTGGGAGTGTAAAGCCACATTATAAAGAGTTTTGCTTGAGGACAAGCAAAGATTCAAGTGTGGGGGTATTTGATGTGCACAAAATGCAACATATAAATTACATCAATTGTGGCATAAAACTAACCCTTTTTTAGTACTAATGTTGGAAAAAGTGTGTTTTTGTCTTCCTTTTGTATTTTCAGGATTAAATGAGCTCAAATAAACAAAAGAAGCAAAAAGGCAGCTAAATCTAACACAAATACAAGAAAAGGAACAAACGTGGCATGCCCGACCCCCCTACAGCATCTTCCCAATCAAAACAAGAGAACAGAAGGTTGAACACGCCCCGTGCTCAGTGAGCACGGGGGCGTGCCCAAGTGTCAGCAGAAAAGACAAAGTGGTAAAGGCTTCCATCGCCCACCACGGGGCCGTGCTCAGCGGACACGGGGCCGTGGTCAAATATAAGATTTGCGAAATCCAGGCAAATCTTGATAGTATAGATATGCTTCTGCACACGGGGTCGTGCTCAGCGGACATGGTGTAAGAGCCGCTTTTTCGTTTTTATAAAATAACTTACAAGAGTGATTTAAAGACTTCAAATAACAACATTAATACATATTTTTGACAAAATTTGGGCATGACCCATCCGTAAGACGAGTGTATCCCTGTATTAACCATCAACAAACAAACAAGTTTGCGACCCGTTCGACTAGACACGACTAAGACCATACACCAAGTATTAACAAGTGTAACTACTAACAATGTCATACAAAAACGGGCATTTGACCCAAAACATTAATACATAATAGCGGAAGCGCTTGATATTCATAAGGTGTGCATATGCTCGCTCCAATTTGCCAAGTCGCCTACTTTGAGGATTTACCTACATTTGACATAACAAATAGGTTAGTATTTCGCCACTAACAATTTTCGGTAATAAACCCATTTATTTCTTTCTCGGATAAGCATCATTCAATTACTTCACTAACCGTTAAACGGTTCCTTACATGCTTTTCTCAAATAGAGGCTAAGCATACTTTACTTAACATACCCGTTAGGAACGGGTACTAGCATCATTATATCACCTTCATTCGATTTGTTCATAATGAACAATCATAGTCATTTCATTCTTACATCACACCTCGATCCGAAAAATACGGATCGAGTAGGCTTTCGTCCATTGCATACATAACTTCCCATACCCGGTTCAACTAAAAGAACCGGATATGATGCATTATCTTTCATAACTTCTTCATTCCTTACAATCTGTTATGACGGACCTTACTTTTACTTTCGAAGAAAATCATAGAATTCAAATCTCACAATTTTAACATAACAACACAATTTGATTGAGAATATAATGCATATAATATCATAATAGAAATAGGGTGTACGCTAACTTACCTCGATCCTGCAAGCCTTCCGATTTCCTAGTATTAGAACCTTCTTCTTTCACGCCTATCATAACACATTCATTCATTCATTTAATACAACTAAACATTCATTCATTCATCATCCAAATTATACACATTTTTCTCCTAGTCATTTCATCAAACACTTGGTGATCATCAAATTTACACACATCAATTACAAGCATACAAATCATGAATTTCTACTAGTTCATCCCATGACTCATCAAAATCAATCCAAGTTCATACCTTTCTTTTATCCCACATAATTTTCTAAGATTCAGGCATTACAACATCACCATAATTTCCAAGATTTCGTATGACTAAATTCACTTAAATCATCCTATTCATATCACAAATTCATAAAGTGGGTTTTGCTAAAAAAAATCCTTCAATTAACTAAAATTAAGCATGATTTCTACTCTAGGGAGTAACCCTAACATCTAATTAACACACACCATACCACAAACTCATGATTGGGTTGAAACCCTTTTTCTCCAATTCACCAAATCAAGAAATTCGACTTACCCCTTCACTAGGTATGCTTAGATGATTGAGAATTTAAGATATGCAGCCGATTAGCATTGAATTCCCTTGCCAATTGATGAGTTTTGCAAGAACAAGGGTAAACCCTTGTTCCTCCTGCTCTTGTTCGATCCCAGAAACGCACCAGGGGGTGTGTTTTGGGTTTAAACCTTATTAACCCCTTTTTAGTTACAATTTATCATATTAACCCCTCCTAAATTGAAAGGTATATTATTTAGGCATTTTCCCATGATTTCAATTATGTTTTATTACAATTCAGCCCCTCTAATTCCATTATTGTCATTTTGCATTTTATTCATTCCTTTCTAAATCTTTCCTTATTTTTAAACAATTTATCTTGAAATTTCGGGGTGTTACAAGTCTACCCCCCTTAAAAGAGGTTTCGTCCCCGAAACCTTTCTCATTCCAACTAGATCAATTCCACTATTACTTTTTCACCTATTCGGTCACAATGCTTACTACAACCTAGATGCATTCGGGATCTTGGCAAAAGTTTCATTTATGCACAAACATATTTATACGCATTATCCCTCCGTTCTTGAATTAAGTAGATTACTTTCATAATTGCATATAAGTCAGAATCTGATCCAGAGTTCTTATTAGTGTCGTTTTCACCTTATATTGCTAGTTTCCTAGCATATATCATCACTAGCTGTTCGTTCATTGAAATTTATTTCAAATGTATATTGTTGGTCGTACAAGCCTATGTTTACGGGTTGTTTCTATCTTTCTAACTCAGCATAACATATTCATACATTTGCTAACAAAATAATTCGATTTATTTCATTCCGCTCACGTATCATACATGATATAATTCATTAGTGTAACCAAGCGAAAACCCAATCATCCCATTACTAACGTTCTTCTAATTACTTTCTTATTCATATGAGGGCTTAGCATATCATTATAAGCATACTATAAACATTTAATGACTTAGTAGTATTAAAACAAAGCTACCCTCTTCCTGATTACTTTTACATGCTTACTATGAGCATAAAGCATCGTTCTACGGTTACCACTGTTACTTAAACTAATTACACTTTGAGTTTAGCCTCAAATTTAATCCTTCGCACCACTTTATTATTAGCTCTTTGCATGAATTACTTATTATACTAACCTCGACTTTATTGCATAAATTAGTTATCCGCGTGCCGGATCGATCTGCTTCCTTGTATGTACCTTTCGTACTAGAACTGGTCTCATTCATTCATGAAATATGCTTCCACTCGTGAGCATCCTACCACTAGCTTTATTACTATCATCTCACTAAGAATTCCATCTTATTCATCTGTAAATAAATAGTTACCACATAACCTTTCATAATTGCATCCTACATGGTATTTGTTCGCCTATTGTCTCTTTCACAATTTTCTCACGTACATGCTAAAACATATCATACATTCCATTTCTTACATACTATCCCTTCATTTTATTGGTCATTTCGCCAACTTTCGCAGTTTGACCCTTCAAGGTCAGACTAACACCCCTTACTTAATGTGGTCATATCGTGGTACACGTTCGTACTTTATACTTGCATACTTGCAAGGACTTCATTCACCTCGTTTGACTTTTCGGAAGTCTGATTGTAATTAGCTTCTTGCTTATGTGAATCAGTTATCCTATTTTAACACGTCATTCTCTAGTTGAGCCCTAGGCTCCTATTAAAAATATAATCTTTTATACATACCTGGCGCAGGTCAAATCTCTTGACTAGTTATTCATAATTTGCGACGGTTAATACTTTCCAAACTGCGACAATGCATGCCCATACATTATGCTCACCTACGAGTACCAAACTTGACAAATCGAACATTAAACACCGGGTTCAAATGGCGATCGCCATTTGACCCGTATGACTCATTTGAGTTTCGTTTTCTAGTTTATATTCTTATTTGTTTAATCCGTCTTCACTTACGGATTCGAACTTTTAATTTATTTCCTTTCATTCTTACTGGCTTGATCCATGCTTGCTTAAGGATCCAACCTTCCGTTCCTTACATGGTTGAATTCATTTCTCAAATTCGAACAATTTCATCTGTACCTTTCATTCTTCTATCGTATCATATACCATGTCATTTGTTATGATATGTTTTCGTATTAATGTTCTTCATTCAACATCAAGTGTTGGGTCCTAACACTTGATTCCATGTCCTTATTCATGTAGCGCGTCTCAACACGACACTCTACCTCCTATTTCTAGTGGTGTTCCCACCCTTCTGTCTTAAGTTTGTTTTACATTCAATCGTAAGCTTAAACTTTTCATTTTTGTCTTTCTTTCTTATATTGAGCCGATCCTTTAAGAATCGTTAATCCCCCTTTTTACTAGCTTAATTGGACATAAGTGAGATGATCTTCGTGTTTTTCTCGAGCTTCGGTCAATACATGACCATCCTTTAACATACCATTTCCATTTGTTCGTTTACCGTATTTGGTGTTAATTCACCTACGTTCTCTAACATGTCTCTTACTAATGAGTATCCTACATTACATGTTGCATTTCTTACGTAGCGTTTCCAAAAATTTGTAAATAATTATTATTTACTGACTTCTACGATTCGACCTTTTAAAGTTAATCACACTTAGTACTTATTGTATATAAGTATTGTTGTACGCGATGTACTGACTTTCAATTCGAACATATTACACAATGTCTTTAGCTAACATCTCAACTAATATTCTTTCCATACCTTTCATCAACATTACCAAGTTCTCATTTCCGCCTTAGAACTTCTCAACTAAAATTTATGACCGATTTACCCTTCTAAAGAGGTCTTATCGGTTTAACATTATGCCAATAATTTCAATAAAACGTACCATATCCTTTCTCATTTCTTTATACATTTCACTTTGATTTCGACTATTCAACACATATACGCCTTCATGTAGATAAATTCGACGTTATTGCGAAACCACTTACCTTTAGTGTTCATGTTCATGCTTGCCTCATTGCTTCCTCTTACCCCGTTCGCCATCCATACTTGAATCAACTGACTAGATTTCCATCCTTACATATTATTACATTCGTAATATTGTTAGCTTATGTGAGCATACATACTATTATTCATTTTTTTTTGTTTATACGAAATTTGACTTGTATAAACGAGACATTTATTATCAGTTATCTCATTTCCAATCCATACCACTAAATTATCGTCAAGCATAACACGTAAATCACTTAATACATAACACATTAACTCTTTACTTTAACATTTGTGTCTAAGGGCCATTCCATGGTATTCCTATATTGTTGACTTTTAGTTAGTCAACTGTTTTGCTTACCCACTTCAAACTTTTGAACATGTGATCATCTAAATATGATAGACCGTAATATTAATGCTCTACGTATCTCATACATACAATTTACGTAATCCTCCAAACAATACACATGTATACATTCACCTTCACGTACCTTCTCATGCTAATGCTTCACGATTCTACAAATAATAAATATCATTCAAGTTAACTATATAACATAATTCTAACACATCCTTTACTAATAAGCTCGTATGATTCGCATTTAGCTCATATTCGCCTCTTAATCATAACAAGGCAAATCATTAATTACACATAAGCATCACACCATTCAAGTACAAGGTACAAGCCTCTAATGCATAACTCTGATCAAAGCATACATTCATCTGAATTTTCATACGAATTCCATCTAACTCCCATTCCTTAATTTACTTTCACCACTATTCTCACCATTTTTATATTCATTTATTAACAATTCCGATTCCCTCACATATCTAAGTACTTTAGTCTATATTTACTTCCTTCATTGTTCATTATCGTACATTTCCAACTCCACTTTATACAATGACGTCATTCATTTCATGCCATCCTATACGTTACATTCGACTTTTATAAATTTTACTTTATCGCCAAGGATCTACATAACTTTACATAACTTATTATATCTTCTAATAACTTGGCAGGAATATAGGACGGGCATTTCTGAGAAGTATGGAAACTTAAATTATAATTCACAAGCTTTCAATACATCATAATTCATTATTCCATATTTACTTCATTCGCATTCTTACATTTTAAACTTTACTTACTTTTTAAACTTTCGGCGTTCATTCGTGTCATTCGATACATTACCTTCGACCTTTACAAATTTCTTTCCTTCGTAACCATCATTTGTGATTTACATATGTCATATTAGGCCTTACGTGAACCCTACATAATCATTAGACAGGCTTTCAGACAACTCGGGATCTCGAAACGCGAAAATAATACAAAAATAAAAATTTTCAGCGGATTGAGATTCCGCTGGCCGTCGGCGACGGCCTTACACCCCGCCGGCAACGGGCTTCGTAAATGGGCGTCGCCCACAATGTCCGTAGGCAGACAGTTAGGCCGTCGGCAAGCATGAGGGCGTCGGTGACGGCTCACAGCCCGTCGGCGACGGCCCTTCCTTTGCTGAAATACTGAAAAACCTTTTTTTTTTAGAAAGCTTGTTGGTGATTCGTTGCGGAAAACTCAAGAAAAATATGAAGTTTGTGGAAATTTGCCCAGACACAGCTGTGTTGATTATCTGAGTTCTATGTCACACAGCTGTGTCAGCCTTGCCACACACCCTGATCTCAGCAACGAGCATCAATGGTCCACACAGATGTGTCACTTAACGACACAACTGTGTGCGACGCCAGATCTGATATAACCTAATGTTTAACTCCCATTATTACTACTCCACATACTTAACTTAAGTATTTATCATAAACACACTATACATACTTGTATTAAGCAAAAACTTAAAATTTTACCTCATTGGCGATCTCGGAGCGAGCACACTTTTGCACGAGCCGTCGGATTGAGTTCAAGCACTATTACTCTTGCTCGAATCCCTCAAACCTAGGCTCTGATACTAACTTGTAAGAGCCGCTTTTTCGTTTTTATAAAATAACTTACAAGAGTGATTTAAAGACTTCAAATAACAACATTAATACATATTTTTGACAAAATTTGGACATGACCCATCCGTAAGACGAGTGTATCCCTGTATTAACCATCAAAAAACAAACAAGTTTACGACCCGTTCGACTAGACACGACTAAGACCATACACCAAGTATTAACAAGTGTAACTACTAACAATGTCATACAAAAACGGGCATTTGACCCAAAACATTAATACATAATAGCGGAAGCGCTTGATATTCATAAGGTGTGCATATGCTCGCTCCAATTTGCCAAGTCGCCTACTTTGAGGATTTACCTACATTTGACATAACAAATAGGTTAGTATTTCGCCACTAACAATTTTCGGTAATAAACCCATTTATTTCTTTCTCGGATAAGCATCATTCAATTACTTCACTAACCGTTAAACGGTTCCTTACATGCTTTTCTCAAATAGAGGCTAAGCATACTTTACTTAACATACCCGTTAGGAACGGGTACTAGCATCATTATATCACCTTCATTCGATTTGTTCATAATGAACAATCATAGTCATTTCATTCTTACATCATACCTCGATCCAAAAAAGACGGATCGAGTAGGCTTTCGTCCATTGCATACATAACTTCCCATACCCGGTTCAACTAAAAGAACCGGATATGATGCATTATCTTTCATAACTTCTTCATTCCTTACAATCCGTTATGACGGACCTTACTTTTACTTTCGAAGAAAATCATAGAATTCAAATCTCACAATTTTAGCATAACAACAATTTGATTGAGAATATAATGCATATAATATCATAATAGAAATAGGGTGTACGCTAACTTACCTGGATCCTGCAAGCCTTCCGATTTCCTAGTATTAGAACCTTCTTCTTTCACGCCTATCATAACACATTCATTCATTCATTTAATACAACTAAACATTCATTCATTCATCATCCAAATTATACACATT